>NC_138768.1:773789345-774409345 GCF_965119305.1 Pelophylax lessonae | reverse complement strand
CACACGTGTTAACCCTTCCATTTGCAAAAAGTCAATTCTTAATATTACTTCCTGCCAAGTCCCATTAGGAGAATCATGTTCCCTGCTTGACATATCAAGTCCTAGTTTAAATAAGACCATAAGGGGTAATTACCAGAATTTCTCTACAAACATACAACAAATATTGGACCACCTTGTAACCGCAGTACAAAATAGACGCCTACAAGAATACATTTCCCAAAGACCCTTTGCACTAGGAAAGAGTATATATGTATGTTGTGGGAAGGAATGTTACCCCTGGGTCCCCCTCCATGTCCCAGGGTGGTGTTATTTAGCTTCAGTGGTCCCAATTATGGGAGTTGTGGATAATGACAACAATGGGCACATGCTTGAAGCAAGTGCACATCCAAGATACCCCTTAAGGCATAGAATCAAAAGGGATTTGTTCAGCAAGGGAGACCTCGCGTGGGCGTGGCTCCCTTCCTGGACTGGGTGGTCAATCGATATGATGAAAAAATTAAATAATTATTCTGGAATCATTGATGAGATAATGGAAAAGAATTCAGATGATATTAAGTTGCTAAATCTTGAACAAAGGGCCATTAGGAAGAAGTTAGAATTACATGATCTAGCTATAGAAAGTATGAGTGCTGCCCTGACTGGTCTATGTGAGCATACTGAGGACTATGAATGTTGCACTTGGATATACAATACCACTTTGGAAGTGCCAAATTATTATGACATAATTGCCCAACACAGAAAGGAGGTCAATAAGTTGCAAGAAGAGGCCCGTAACATTGCTAAAAGCTGGGATCCCTTTGTAATTATGGGAGGTTTTGGATTTGGAGGGATGTTTTCCTGGTTAAAAGACATTGCTATGATGATTGTGATGATTTTACTTTTTCTATTATTTTTATATGCATGTTTTAAGCTTATTATGTGTTTAATCGCTAAAACCACAAAGAACCCAGACTCAGCTAGCAGAGGGGGATCTTATGTAAGTTTGTACTTTAACAGAGATGCTGAAAATGTTGACACATTTCTAACAGCTAGGCAAGGTGTTCTGATCCAACAAACCCAAACCCCTTTTGATTACCAGGAATATGTAAAGTTTTATAAAGCCAAGAAAGCTAAGTCTACCATTTAGGTGGGCAGGTTTAGGTCCTTATTTGATTATACTAAGGAAGCCAAGGACATTGTCGCCTAACCTGCTATTCCTTTCCAGAGAGGCCTTGTGTCCTCTGATGACACCGTATAAATGATAAGGAGAAAAATCATGCATATGTAATTATGATTTTTTAGAGGGGATTGAAGGAGAATGACAGGACCTCTTTCAATTTGCTGGCAACCATTTTCTAATGCTTGACCTGTGTCACACCATTTTAAATGTAGCCTTGACTTATAATGACTTGTTTCAGTTAAGGTTACCTAAAGTCTTTAAGTTAACATGAAACAATGACCTAAGTAAATCATCCGATATGTTTTTTCAGTGTTCTGACACTTCAAGATAAAGATACATTCTCACACATTAACTTCCTCAATTGTTATTTAGGGCCATAGGGTCTAGACAAGGCACATTTTGCAGTTTCTAACGGACATTCTGTATTAACCCATTGTTTAACTTCTGAGAGCACTCACCCCCCTCCCAATTGTATTTCCTGAGGATTTTCTGTATAAGACTTACCCCGCTCCAAATAAAGCTAAGAATGTTTTAGACATCACTGGCTGCACGTGTTTTCTTTAACAGGATAAAACATTCTCCAGAGCTCTGCTTTATTTGCATAGAACAGACTAGACTTTGCTATTAAGTCAGGGACTTAACTTTGAATATACATTTAAGGTATCTAGTGAATATAAAGAGAAATCACCTACAAAACCCAAAAGCAAACATTTATTATAGCGCAGCATACTAATTCATAGATATGATGACTGTATTAGTTTTATTTTTTTTTTTAGGTTTTCTTACTTTTCATTTCACCTGGTGATCTGACCAGTAAGTCTGTTTTTTTTTAACAAAACAAACTGTCCTGCAGTTGTAGCAGTTAGAAGATTAAAACAACAAACCATTTACAATTGACAGTGTTGCTTACAAAAGGACAAAAATCTGTTGCAGTAACTGCTTAACCACTTCAGCCCCGCCCACCGTACATTTACTGCGGCACTCTGCCGCTGCTGGGCAAATCGAAGTAGCCCTACGTCGCTCGCTCAGTCGCTCGCTCAGTCGCCTGTGGGGGGTGAGCGCACGCCGCCGGCAGAGCGCTCCCGCCCCCGCTCGTTCCCTGGGGAGCCAGCGCGTGTTACCGGCGGCTCCGATGGCCGCCGGTCCCTCACGATCTCCCGCAGCAGAGGGAGAAAGACAGACGGCTGATGGAAACACGGCCGTCTGTCATTCTCCCTTAGATCATCACAGAGGCTATGTGATCCTGCTATATAGGATTGCATGTCTCTGTGATGATCTCACAAGCCACACCCCCTTACAGTTAGAATCACGCCCCTAGGGACAAACCTAACTCCTTGATCACCAGTAACCCCTTCCCTGCCAGTGTCATTTTTACAGTAACAGTGCATATTTATAGCACTGATTACTGTAGTAATGTCACTGGTACCCCCAAAAGTTTCAGAAAATGTTAGTTAGGGGTCCGATCTGTCCGCCGCAATGTCGCAGTCCCGCAAAAAAAAAAAGAATCGTGGATCGCCGCCATTACTAGTTAAAAAAAAAACAATAAAAATGACATAAATCATTCCTGTAGTTGGTAAACACAATAACTTTTGCGCAAACCAATCAAAATACGCGTATTGCGATTTTTTTTAACAAAAATATGTAGCAGAAAACAAATTGGCCTAAAATGGTAAAAAAAATTAGATTTTTACATTTTTTTGAGCATTTCATATAAAAAAAATGTAAAAATATTATTTTTTCAAAATTGTCGCTCTTTTTTTGTTTATAGCGCAAAAAATAAGAATCGCACAGGTGATCAAATACCACCAAAAGAAAGCTCTGTTTGTGGGAAAAAAAGGACGTCAATTTAATTTGGGTACAGCATCGCACGACCGCGTAATTGTCCATTAAAGTCACACAGTGCCGAATCGCGAAATAGTTCCTGGTCATTGAGCAGCCAAATCCTCTGGGGCTAAAGTGGTTAAGGGCCCTTCCACACACTTTTTCTCAGCGGTGGATCTATCTGCTGACAGCGGGGGATCGATCCGCTTGATTGCCAACACAGAGCTCAAGGCTGCGATTAGACACTACATGGGCTGGGCGTTCGCAGTACATTATGGGTGGGTGGGCAGTCTGCAAGTAGTTAACATTACAAAAATGTTGAAACAATGTCCATAGGGTATACTTACTTTTTCACATGAATATATACTGCTGCTGTATATAGTACCATTTCAGAAATCTATTTCTGAGAGGTCCACATTTAGTAAAATGACAGTCTGGAGCTGTCCACGGTGCTGATCCTATTTTTCCACTCAGGATCAATCATAGAAGAAAGTACAATCTAACTCCTCACCCGGAAGTTTAAACTCGATTTAAATTTTTTGTTTGTTCGTTTGTTTTTAAAAAAGAAATTTAAAATGTGTACCCGTTTCTCCCCCTCAAACGTTAAATACAGTGGCGGCCTGTCCATTGGGGGCGCAGGGGCGCCGCCCCCCCCCTATCCATGCATCCAGCCCCCTAATCTACATGCAAGGCGCCGGATGCATGGATTCCAATGTTTTTTTTAAGCACCTGATTAGAGCCAGTGGCTCTAATAGGCTTAAAAAAAAAGGGTGGGTTTTGTTTGGGAAAAAAAAAAAGGGTGGGTTTGGGGCACAGAGCACTGCGCCCTGAGCCCACCCAGTTGTGTGACAATAGCGAATGAATATTCGCTATTGCCACACTGATTCTCCTCCTGGTCAATCAGGAAGCGGGTCCTGAGACCTGTTTCCCATTTGCCCGAAAGGAGAAGGCATGCTATTGGCCAAAAAGGGGGAGGAGACGGCCGCCAAGAAGGGACATGAAGGAACCTGAGGGGGAAGCCACCGCCTGTCATTCCGGAGAAACAAGGGGAGAGATGTGGTGGTGCAGGCTGGAGTGATATGGGGGGGCAGGTCTGTCTGCCCCCCCCCCCCATGACTGATGGAGTACCAGCTGCCACTGGTTAAAAACCTGTCAAATCTGAAAAGGGAGCTGGTGTCCTTTTTGGCAAAGGGGTTTTCAGTGTGTGGATAACATAATGAAACCAGTCCTTATAACCTATCACCCTGTGGAGTAAGAGGTAAAGTTTTTTTGAAAGATGAGACATTATTATTATATATACAGGATTTATATAGCGCCAACAGTTTGCGCAGCGATTTACAATATGGGGGAAGACAATACAGTTACAATACAATTCAATACAGGAGGAATTAGAGGGCCCTGCTAGTTAGAGCTTACAATCTAGGAAGGAGGGTCAAGTGAAACAAAAGGCAATAACTGTGTGGGATGGGCTGATGGGGAAAATGGAAGTATAGTTGTTAGGTGTGGGTAGGATAGGCTTCTCTGAAGAGTAGGGTTTTCAGGGATCGTCTAAAAGCTAATAGAGCAGGAGATAATCGGACAGAATGGGGTAGGATTGGAGAGGCAATGCAAAGTCTATTCTGTTAAAATCCTCCATCTCCTAGCAATTGTATTTTTTCTTTAAAAAGTTTTGCTTTAAGTTGCTCCTTGAGCACCAAGTGGCAGGAAAGCTGCAGAGAACTAATTAATTATAGTGAATGAGCATCCTGATCTGGGAGTCTGGATTCATTGGAGATTCTCATGCGGTTAAGGTTTATTCTTTCAATATTTTCTTAGTAATCGCTTATTTCCTGGTTGAATTAATTCATTACTAAAAGTAAAAACAGAATTTTACTTAAAGTGACAGTGAACTCTGGTTTAGAATATTTTTTTTTTCAAGTGTGTAGCAGGTTTTCCAGGCCTGTGGCCTGATGTGGGTCTGCCATTGTTACCGGTTACCTTTCCAGCCCATGTGAGCTGTGGCCCTCAGTGTGAAGACATTGACATAGAAACATAGAAACATAAAATGTGTCGGCAGATAAGAACCATTTGGCCCATCTAGTCTGCCCAATATATCAGAATCCTATGAATAGTCCCTGGCCCTATCTTATATGAAGGATAGCCTTATGCCTATCCCATGCATGCTTAAACTCCTTCACTGTATTTGCAGCTACCACTTCTGCAGGAAGGTTATTCCATGCATCCACTACTCTCTCAGTAAAGTAATACTTCCTCATATTACTTTTAAACCTTTGCCCCTCTAATTTAAAACTGTGTCCTCTTGTGGTAGTTTTTCTTCTTTTAAATATGCTCTCCTCCTTTACCGAGTTGAATCCCTTTATGTATTTAAAAGTTTCTATCATATCCCCTCTGTCTCTTCTTTCTTCCAAGCTATACATGTTAAGGTCCTTTAACCTTTCCTGGTAAGTTTTTTCCTGCAATCCATGTACTAGTTTAGTAGCTCTTCTCTGAACTCTCTCTAGAGTATCTATATCCTTCTGGAGATATGGCCTCCAGTACTGCGCACAATACTCCAAGTGAGGTCTCACCAGTGTTCTGTACAGCGACATAAGCACTTCTCTCTTTCTACTGCTTATACCTCTCCCTATACATCCAAGCATTCTGCTGGCATTTCGTGCTGCTCTATTACATTGTCTTCCCACCTTTAAGTCTTCTGAAATAATTACTCCTAAATCCCTTTCCTCAGATACTGAGGTCAGGACTGTGTCAAATATTCTATATTCTGCCCTTGGGTTTTTACGCCCCAGGTGCATTATCTTGCACTTATTCACATTAAATTTCAGTTGCCAGAGTTCTGACCATTCTTCTAGTTTTCCTAAATCCTTTTCCATTTGGCGTTTCCCTCCAGGAACATCAACCCTGTTACATATCTTTGTGTCATCAGCAAAAAGACAAACCTTACCATCGAGGCCTTTTGCAATATCACTTATGAAGATATTAAACAAAATTGGTCCCAGTACAGATCCCTGAGGTACCCCACTGGTAACATGACCTTGTTCTGAATGTTCTCCATTGACTACAACCCTCTGTTGTCTGTCACTCAGCCACTGCCTAATCCACTCAACAATATGGGAGTCCATGCTCAATGACTGCAGTTTATTGATAAGTCTTCTATGTGGGACAGTGTCAAAAGCCTTACTAAAATCTAGATATGCAATGTCTACTCCGGCATCTTGGTTTTGTTGTTTTATTGTAGATAAAGGGAATGGGAGAAGGGAATGAGTGGGATACTCCTTTAGGCTTCAACAATGTACACTTGGGACTTGGGACTTGGTTCCTGAAAAATGCCCGTTGGCGCTTCCTTGACGCCAGCCGGCGCCAGCCAACGCTCACTAACTCTGAGAATACTCTGTAGCTTAATAGAAGTGCTGAATCCTTGACTTAAACTCCAAAAGATCCAGGACTGTGAAATTGTAGAACCACCGACACTGTTACACTGCAACAAGTCACTGAATACTTCCCTCCCGCCTTGCTCTGGCTCGAGGTAGTACATTGTTGAACTGTAAATCCCAACTGGCACACTCTCTGTACAATTCAGGGCCCAATAGTAGGCGCCCCCTTTAACCTTGAATCCTTCGAGGTTCACTGTCTATGCACCCCCTTCTGTAAATTTAGGGTCCTCAACCTAGGTACCCCCTTTCCGCTAGCTGGCACTAGATCCCAGATCCTCTTCCGGAGTGGTCCCCTTCAATTCTGGCAGACCCCCAGGGGCAATCCCCAGTACTCACGACCTGTGTAGGCTTTCCTGGGACTGAACCTCTCTCACGCTCCGCAGGCTCTCGGCACGCCGGATCCCCTCAGCTCAACTCAGCACTCTCTGGATTCTCAGACAACACCCCGAGATATCCTCTTCCTCAGACAGGAGGAGAGACAGCCGCACTCTCCTTCCTGGGACTCTGCTCCCACCAAAGACATCATGTCATGTGCCACCCCCAAACTTATACCCACTCCCAGAATCTCTTGCAGCACAATCTGCCTTCTGGGGTAGTTACAAGCCTGGATGTGTCCCCTGATTGGGTTTCCTCCACAGCCCTCTCACAGGAGCCAGTGGGGAGACTCCCCCCTTGGAAACCATGACACCCTATCTAAATAAATGACAGCCATGCTGTTAGGCAGACAAGGCCCACTATACCTTTACCTAGCACCTACCTGTAGGGTGCTACAAGTGTACAGAATATTTGTAACTCAAAATATGTCCTTCTATTGCTCTCAGCCTCCTCAAAATCTCTAAATTCCTTTTTTACTCCTGTGATCTGATTTCCTATTAAAGGGTGGCTGCGTTTTTTTTTTTTCTCCATGGTCCCTCTCTATGTAGGTCCCAGAGGGACTATGGTATTTGGACTATGGGGTTTATTTACTAAAGGTAAATCCACTGGAAGTGCAGTTGCTGTAGATCTGAAGGGGACATGCAAGGAAAATAAAAAACAACATTTTTGCTTGCACATGATTGGGTGATAGAAATCAGCAGAGCTTCCCCTCAGTTCAGATATTCTCCTCAGATCTACAGCGACTGCACTTCCAAATCCACTGTGCACTTCCAAGTGCACTTGCAGTGCAACTCCCATGCACAGTGGATTTGCCTTTAGTAAATAAACCCCTTGCCATAGGATGTATAGGGGTTGATTTACTAAAGGGAAATAGACTGTGCAGTTGCAATCTGCAAGTGCAGTTGCTCCAGAGCTTAGTAAATGAGCAAAAGCTCTGCTTTTTTTACAATTATTTTATTTGCAAGTGATAGGGTACTTTTTGCAAAGTGAAACCTTACCTCATTTACTAAGCTCTGGGACACATTCTTTTTGCCTTAAGTAAATTACCCCTAAACCTTATTTTCCAAAAATAATCCATACACATCCATTCCTAATGGCCTTGTAATGTATTTGTCATGAAATGATCTTTTACTATGTTTTTCTACCCCCTACGGTAACTTCCATTTGTATGGAACAAGCAGTGCACGTTAGTTGCTGTAATGTGCACTGCTCTATGCACACTATGGTGTCTATTTACTAAAGACAAATAGAATGTGCACTTTGCAAAGTGCAGTTGCTCCAGAGCCTAATAAATGAGGCAAGGCTTCACTTTGCAAGTAAAATAAAAAAAAAATGAGCATTTTTGATTGCACATGATTAGGTTATGGAAGTCAGCAGAGATTTTGCTCATTTACTTAGCTCTGGAACGACTGCACTTGTAGAGGGCAACTGCACTTTGCAAAGTGCACATTCTATTTGCCTTTAGTAAATCAACACCATAGTGTGCATAGAGCAGTGTACATTACAGCAACCAACGTGCACTGCTTGTTCCATTCAAATGGAAGTTACTTTAAAGATTGGGAGCTCATAAAGGACATTACAAGGAGGCAGAAAAAAACAGTAAAAGATAATGTCATGACAAATATATTACAAGGCCATTAGGAAGTGGATGTGTATGGATTATTTTTGGGAAAAAAGGTTTAGGGGTTGATTTACTAAAGGCGAATAGACTGCAAATAGTTGCACTTTGCAAGCGCAGTTGCCCCAGAGCTTAGTAAATGAGGTAAAGCTTCAATTTTCAAAGAATACCCAATCACATGCAAGGAAAAAAAAAAAAAAAACATTTTTGCTTGCACATGATGGAAGTCAGCAGAGCTTCTGCTCATTTGCTAAGCTCTGGTGCAACTGCGCTCTGCAAAGTGTAACTGCGCTCTGCAAAGTGCACAGTCTATTTGTCTTTAGTAAATCAACCTCTTAGTGTCACTTTAATGCCCCAACGCTCTCACAAACACCTAGTGTTAAGGGCCCATTCACACCACATGCAGCGCAGTTTTTTTTTTCTGCATAAAAAACGCATGGAAAATAGGTTATATTGGCATAGTTCACACCAGCACAGTGCGTTCCAGTGCTTTTCAGTTCCAGGGGGAAAAAAAAGTACAACATGCTGCTTTTTTTCTACAAGAACTGTACTGGAATGTGGTAAAAAAAACATAAAAATACATCAAAAACACATCAGATCCATTAAACTGAAAAAAGAGAGGACAAAGGAAAAAAAAGCATCTGGAATGCACCTGGAAATACATCAAAAAACATCCAAAACGCACTGCAATGCATCAAAAAGTGTTAAAAATGTGCATCTAGAAACACACCTGAAATGGATCTGGAGGACTGAGGGACGGTTCACACCACAAAAACACACTCCAGATCCATTCTGAATGTGTTTCTGCATGCACGTTTTTAATGCATTTTTGATGCGTTTCCAGAGGCGTTCCAGTGCATTTTTTCAGGGTTTTTTTCACTATATTGGGGTCCGGTGTGTTTTCAATGTGTTTTGCCATGTTCCAGTACCGTTCTGTGCAGGAAAAATGAAGCATGTTCTACTTGTTTTTCTAGAACCAGAAGGCACTGAAAGCACTGGTGTGAACTAGGCCATTTAAAGCCATGTAACCTAATTTCTATGCATTTTGAATGCAGAAAAAAACAAACATGGGAAGGCATGTGGTGTGAAGTATTATTAAGGGCTAAGGGCCAGTTCACACCACAAAAACGTTCTCCAGATCCATTCCGGATGTGTTTCTGCACGCACATTTTGAATGATTTTTTTTTTTTTTTAACAAATTTTATTGACATTTTTTCAACATGTATAAGCAATATAACCCGTATAAACAGTGTGTTTGTTACCAAGTAGTACCAGAGTACAAATGAAAGTGTGATGTACCAATATGCGTAACAATGAGTGAAGTAAGTATCAACACAGCAGAGAACAGTTGCTATAAACCAATAAAGATATGCAGCAATAAACTGCATCATAGAGAAGACTAGAAGATTGAAATTAGGGAGTAAGGGATGGGTTAAAAGCGGGGGTAGAAGGGGGAGGGAGGGGGAATGGTGGAAGAGAGGGGATGTAGAAGGAAGGGGAAAAAGGTAGAGGAGGAATACCTTCATCGAAGCGGATCAAAGGGAGAGCAATATGAGCATGTCTTGGGGATGAATTCAAACCATAAGGTATAAATCGCATAGACAAATTTCCGTTGGTGTAAGTGGATACCAGGAGGTCCAGGAGAGACCTCCCGGTTGAGGAGTTTACAGACATAAGGGGCCTGAATGATTTTTTGATGTTTTATGCTCTTTTAATGCTTTTTAGTGCATTCCAGTACAGTTCTGTGCACGAAAAAAGCAGCATATTTTTTTTTTTTTTGGAACTGAAAAGCACTGGACCGCACTACACTGGTGTCAACTATGCCATTGGAAAAAAAAAAGCACTGCATTGCATGTGGTTTGAACCGGCCATAAAAGAAAAAACGAAGGGACTTCAGATGAGAGCTTGCATTCCAGATACTGGTAGACCTGCAGAGATCCTCTTTCTCTACATACAGTAAGATCTCTCTTTAACCTGGTTGAGCGCAGTACTGTGACTGCACCACCCATCTGCATAGACTTCTGTGTCCTGCCCATTAACAACACTGAAATGCCAGCACTTGGTAAAGCAAGTATCTACATAACAGAAAGATGAAAATTGTTTTTCAAAATTCCATGCAACGTATATAAACCACAGCCTTTTGAATAGACTCCAACTCTTCTGAGCTCACACAGCTCAGAACTGCCTCGACACAAGAGAGTCAGCGTACAGATATAAGAGGTTAATTTGGCAGATACTGTAGGCAGCTGTGTGCTACAAATTCAGAAAATAAGGTATTGTGGCACGCTACGCAATTTAATCAGAGAACATTAATAACAGCTTTGCAATAAAATTACAATTACAGCTTGAAACAAGTTTGTCAGTCAAATCCACTTATTTTCCCTTCCGGTAGTTCCTTCCCATACAATAAAAAGATCTTCTGAATGTATTATTTTTAATAAACTGAAAACAGGAGTTATGCCCACGATATGGAGTTAAGCGGCCAATGTTATCTCCGTCTTCAGCTGCCCTAATTAAAGCTCACAGAAAATATCAGAGGAATTCAATAAGGGAAACAGACAGGAAAATGAACATCATTTTATTGAAATATTACAATGTTTTACCAGTTTGAACATCCTTCCTGCAGCGCTATGTGTGGGAGCAGTGTGCAGCGATAATGGATTACAATGTGGGCATTTCAGGGTGGTAATGTTGGGTTGGGGGCCCAATGCTTTCACTTTTAAAGTGACCTTCAACTCAATAAATCTGAAAATGCCCTGCAAGAGAAGAGGAATGCTTACCTGTACAGACGGCAGGGTATTGAAACATGCTCTTTTACAGAGTTTCAGGAGCTATCGCTGTACAACATTTCTTGGTGTATTGGATAGACTTCACTTCTTAGCCTTGTGGATTTTTTGGCTCCTACTGTGCCTTGTAGTAAGGTAAGGATTGGTTGGATGAATCACAGCATCCAGTAGTACACACTATCTGACACACTGGGAAGTGTTGGATAGTAGCAGTGCCCGGGACTCTCAGAAGGAGTGACGTTTCAACACACTGCCCACCAGCAAGGCCAATATTCCTCTTCTTCATGAATGTTGAGCAAGCACCACGTGCAGAGGAACAATGAGACCACAGTGTCCATAAAGATGTGCATACATCCATATGGATACGTGCAGCTGAGCACCCGCTTTTCAAAAATCAACCAATGAGCTTTGTACCTGGGTGGGCAGAACCATGATAGGGATTGATTGGTTGGATGAATCACAGCATCCAGTAGTACACACTATCTGACACACTGGGAAGTGTTGGATAGTAGCAGTGCCTGGGACTCTCCGAAGGAGTGAAGTTTCAACACACTGCCCACCAGCAAGGCCAATATTCCTCTTCTTCATGAATGTTGAGCAAGCACCACGTGCAGAGGAACAATGAGACCACAGTGTCCATAAAGATGTGCATACATCCATATGGATACGTGCAGCTGAGCACCCGCTTTTCAAAAATCAACCAATGAGCTTTGTACCTGGGTGGGCAGAACCATGATAGGGATTGATTGGTTGGATGAATCACAGCATCCAGTAGTACACACTATCTGACACACTGGGAAGTGTTGGATAGTAGCAGTGCCTGGGACTCTCCGAAGGAGTGAAGTTTCAACACACTGCCCACCAGCAAGGCCAATATTCCTCTTCTTCATGAATGTTGAGCAAGCACCACGTGCAGAGAAACAATGAGACCACAGTGTCCATAAAGATATGGATACATCCATATGGATATGTACAGCTGAGCACCTGCTATTCACACAGCAACCAATGCGTTTTGGACCTGGGTGAGCAGAACCATGATAGGGAATCAAAGACACTGGTTCCGCACCAAGTCCCTTTGCCTTGTGATTGCCAGCAGTGGCTGGATCCCATAGCCAATAGACAGCCTGGTATTACTTGCCCATTTTTGGAGTAGCACTATTCACTTTAACGGGCTGTCCTCTGCTCCAAAAACATGCCAAAGTAGCTCCTGTAACTTTTTGGTGTGTTTTGGAAACAAAGAATTAATGGCACCAAAATGCATGTTTTTGGGGAGTTTCAAACACATGCACAGGAACACGCATTTTCCTGCACATTTTTCGATACTCCATGGTGTGAATAGGACCTCACAAGGAGAGAGTGAACCTGATAGGGAGCAAGTCCCTTAGATTCCCCCATGAGGCTCCATTTGTCAGTCAAATCCACTTATTTTCTCTTCCGATAGCTCTTTCCCATACGATAAAAAGTTCCTCTGGATTGTTTACGTTTTATTTTTAATAAACTGAAAACAGAAGTTACAGTAGTTAATAGACAGCCTGCTATTGGCTATAGAATCTGCCACCTGCTATCAATTACAAGGAGAGAGTGGACCTGATGGGAAACTAGTCCCTCAGCTTCCTCTTCAAGCTCTCTCCGCAGTCTGTATCACCAGTTGCTAGGAGTCTGTTGGACATGAAGCCAAATTCTAGGCTTATGGTTGTGTTGTGGCATTCCCATTCAAATAGCCAGTTGGCTGTCAGAAAAAAAAAAAAGACATTTATATGCCTCGTTTCCACTGAGTGGTACGGTACGGTTCGGTTCAGTACGGTACGGTTCGGAATGGTACACCTTGCGTTTCCACTGCCAATAGTACCCTTTCATGAAAGGCATGGTATAGCAGGAAAGCTGTGATAGACGATTCTCTGTCAACCAATCAAAGTTCTGCAGAGTGCAGCTCCACCCTGTTGGTACGGTACCAATGTGCTTGGTACCCCAACGAAAGGGTCCCAAAAAGTGGTACGGTACGGTTTGGAATTAGGGTACCATTCACAATGGAAACGGCATAAATAGCGTACCGTACCGTACCGTACCAAACCATACCAGAAAGCTCAGTGGAAACGAGCCATTAGGAAACCATGGTATGACCTCCTGAATGCCTGTAAGACATGCCTGTACCACTCTGTGAAAAGCAATCCAAAGCAGATCTCCCATCACACACAGAATGATGAATGTCTAAATGAGCCCTTATTCTTAAAAAAAAAAAAAAAAAGTGGTTTATTCAAATTTTGGAATAATGGGCTTATATTCCCATTTACAGTAACGTGTAGCGTTGGTGCATGAACATTAACATGTATTATGGCACAAATTAATGTGTTGTGTTAACCACTTCAGCCCCGGAAGGTTTTACCCCCTTAATGACCAGGCCATTTTTTGCGATTCGGCAATTCGGCACTGCGTTGCTTTAACTGACAATTGTGCGGTTGTGCGACTCCGTACCCAAATACATTTGTTGTCCTTTATTTTCCCAAAAATAGAGCTTTCTTTTGGTGGTATTTGATCACTTCTGTGGTTTTTTTGTTTTTGTGCTATAAACAAAAAATCGTCAATTTTGAAAAAACACCAATATTTTCTACTTTCTGCTATAAAACATTCCCAATAAAAAAATTTAAAAAAAATATAATTTTTTCTATCAGTTTAGGCCAATTTGTATTCTGCTACATATGTTTGGTAAAAAAGAATCCCAAAAAACTAATAATAATTGGTTTGCGCAAAAGTTATAGCGTTTACAAACTACGGGATAGATTTATGGACTTTTTATTTTTTTTATTTGTAACGGTGGCGATCAGCGATTTTTATCGGGGCTGCAACATTGCGGCGGAGAAATCTGACACTGAGTGACACTTTTTGGGGACCAGTGACATTAATACAGTAATCAGTGCTAAATAATATGCACTGTTACTGTATAAATGACACTGGCAGGGAAGCAGTTAACACTGGGGGTGATCAAGGGGCTAAATGTGTTCCCTAGATGTGCTTACTAATTGTGTGGGGGATGGATTGGACAGAGGCAGAGAGAGATCGGTGATTCAGCTTAGCTGAATCACACAATCTTTCCCTGCCTCTCTGTCAGGAGAGCCGTCTTACACTGTTTACATTCCAGACAGCTCTTCTGTCAGTTTTGCCGAAGATGGTGAGAGGCCGGCGGCAAACGAGCCCGCTCCTCCCACGGTCTGCCCCCCATTGTGTCTAATCACAGCAGGAGCACGACTCCGGCAGCGCGCACAAAATCACGTAGATCTACATGATTATTGCACAGCTGAGCTGCCCTGCCACAGTAAATATGCGTGGGGCGGTTGGCAAGTGGTTAAAGGGTGAGTTCACCTTTACCAAAAAATTGTCTATGCAGATAAGGGAAGTCTGTAGATAAACACAAACTCTGCAGCTCTGACTAAAGTTTAATAATGCCTCTACTATAGGTGTAGGCCATTTACATACCTCATGAAGCCTGACTGTAAGGCCTCATGCACACTGGACAATATCAAGATGTCAGTAGAAAGCTGTAGCTGTAGAAGGTGTTTTTCAGCTTTTTTGCAGTAGCGGTTTTCAGCGGTTTTTAGCTTTTTTCAGCTGTAGCATTTTTTAGCTTTTTTTTTAGCAAAACTATACTCCCACAAAAGCTTATGGATCTAAAAAAATTGTTTCCGTTTTTCAGCTTTTTTTAGCTTTTATCAGAGTTAGAGCATTTTTACAGCTGAAAAACTCCTCCTAAACCCACTAGTTTTGGGGGGGGGGGGGGGGGGTTTACAGCCAGAAAAAGCCCCTACTAAAAACTGCGGATAACAGCCTGTGTGTGCATGAACACATAGGATAACATGCTGGGGAGTTTAGTGGCTGTAGAAAAAATGCTGTGAACAAGCAGGCTCCCTATTGCAAAGCAGACATGCACGGTAAAATAAACTCACCCTCTTCTCACAATCTTGTTTAGAATGTACACTGAGCTGCGCATGTGCAACTCAGTTTATATACTGGCACAGTGCCTGTGTGCCAGGATGACCGCATTATTGCGCATGCCTGTTAAAGACATCATCCCACATTGGCTAATCAAGATGACCACAGAAGACTCAAGAACGAAGCTAGGGAGAGGAGGACTGAGACGGAGACGGACCTTGGTGAAGAGTATCCACTTTAAGTCATAGATTACACAGGGCTATAGACTCCTCACATGTGACCCCACAGGTGTGTGGTGATTGGCAGAGGCGTAACTAGAACCTTCAGGGCCCCGATGCAAGAAACCATGAAGGGCCCCCCAGACCCCTGGCCGGGGCCCTTCCCTTCAAGCCCGGGGCTCTTCCCACTAATCCTGGGGCTCTTTACTCTCATTGCATGGCCTTTTATTATGGTCCCGCATCAGGATCCTTTCACAAGTTCTGCAGTGGGCCCCCTTCCTGCAATCTTGGGGCCTCCCCACAGTGGTGAAATGCCAGGGCCCGGTCGCAAGTGTGGCCTTTGAGATCCTAGAGGTTCACCCACTGTTTTGCTACCGGGGCCCCTGGAGCATGGGGCCCGGTAGCGATTGCAACCCCTGCAACCCCTGTAGTTACGCCCCTGGTGATTGGCCCAGCAGTGTCACATGGAGTCACTCAGATGCATCTACATGAGTAATGTTTGTTGATAGGGATGGGGTAAATCAAAACAAACCTTTTGTTTTACCTTTAAGACTCCATTCACACTAGCGCGACTTGTCAGGCGACTTGGTCGCCTGACAAGTCGCGGTCGGTCGCCCGCCCGCCATTGAATAGTACAGGACCCGTTCTAATAGGAGCGACACAAGTCGCTCCGACTTAGAAAAAGGGTCCTGTACTACTTTGGGGCGACCTGGAGGCGACTTGCATTGACTTCAATTATATGAAGTCCGTGCAAGTCGCGCTGAGGTCGCGGTGCACGCTGTGCACCGCGACTTCACAGGTCACCCCACCAAGACGTGTAGCCGCAGTCTGAACAGGGTCTAAAAGCCTCTAAAAAAAGAGTAACCAAGAAGCTGCCCTGAATAACTAAAGATTGCACTAATATCCCTTATAAAGCCTCACAAAGTCTTCTGCTAAAAGCTACTTTAGAAGGTCACAGTAGATTACTACAATAGCATCTGCCTTTATAGAAAATGGCTGCCGCTGCTCTGGAGCCAAAGTAAGCATGAAATAAGAAACAATAATCACAGTGTTATTGACCAGAGAAGCACACTTTCCCTGAATGCTTCAGAAACCCTTCGCTTCTGATAGAAATAAAACTCCTTCTATTTATTGCTTTTTTTGCAGAACCCTTTTTCTGAAAGCTGGTAGAAGCTTTTCATGGATTTCTCTGAGTCACGTTAAACTTTGTGCCTCTCTAGTTATATAGACAACAGTCTGTTGACCCCTCCATATCACAGGTACATTTTCCATTATTGTTACAGCAGAGACTCCTGCGGAAGAAGAAGGGTCAGCCAAAAAAAAGCCCCTCGCCTATGTACCAACAGTGTTGACTACAATCTTGAGACATATCATTCTTCATAACATGCCTACACCAAGCCCAATGCAATCAAAGTACACCCATTCTGAACTCATCTACCACTAACATGGTGAGTATAGCATTTCCCATCAGAACATGGCTTCTACCACTTACCCCTCCACAGGCTGCCTTTTATTATCTTGTGCCATCCTGATTTAGACCCAGTCCACCTGTCTTGTGATATGCAAGCATACTAAAGAGGAAAAATACATATTTTCTGTATGCAAAGCTACTCATGGCTTACTGATGCTGTTTAAGGATTTTTGTTTAATTATACACTTCATTTATACACTTTTACACTTAAAGTGATTGTAAACGATCACCTTGTAAAACAATTCATTCAGTGTAAAATAGAAATGAAAAGCAAAACATTTGTGTATAGATATTAAAAAATATTATCAATACCTTTTTTTTTTAGGTATGGAAAAAACACTTGGAGCCATTGGCCCCTGCTGCTGTCAATCAAATCCAGTGAGGAGGGAGCAGGGGAAGGGATCAAGCTGCGCTGTGTGTGTCTACGGACGTACACAGCCCAGCTCAGGAGTGTGCCTACATGTGTGGCCCCATAGCACACAGCTTGTTATGGGGGCACATAGCAAGGGGCAGACAGTGCCAGTGGGGGACCCAAGAAGCAGAGGTAAGGGAAAGCCCTGTGCATATCTTTGCACAGAGCAGGTAAGTGTAAAACTTTTTTAGGTAAAAATATCATTCTTTAGTATCGTTTTAAAGTAGCCCAGCTACAGCGGTCTTGCTAAATCCTACCTCCAGTGGCTTTCTGGACATAAACTCTTCCCCATGTGTAAAATAATTTCCGACATTTGTAGGCATTCACTGTGAACACCAGTTGCAGTCAAAAGGTTAATAATTAAAGTACATTTGACTCACCAGAGGTATTAATGTAACCTGTGCCTCTGCTGGGTGAATTCCGCTGTGCTGGAATAGAACTAATTACACATTAGCTATTTCGCCCGTGCACTTCATGCCCACTCTGAATTTACAGCAGTATATGAACTTTTTACTGGAGGGCAAAAAAAGGGAACAATAAAATCACTGCATAAAGTCTGCATCTCTCTTATTTTAGATATAAAAGCAGGGTTAGGAGGAAACCTTACACTCTGGACAGCAATAATGAGCCCAGAAATAAAAGCTAAAAAAATCCTATATTCCAGGGAATTCCTATTTACAGTACAGTGAGTTGTTGTGATGTAGGAAATCCTGCCTGCTTGCTCCGGATTTCAATTGGAAAAAGTAGGCTATGGTGACTTTACCTTGCAGCACTCCACGGTGCACTCTTGTGGTCACATATATGTAATGCAGTCACATGCTAAGATGAAGTTGTCTGAAACAGACAGGATACTGAATATGCTAGCCATTTTTTTTTTCTGAGTTTGCCGATGATTCAAAATAGGGTAACAGGTGGTAAGAACAATAATTTACAATTTTGTGACCCTAAAGGAAAGCTGGCATTGGAAAAACAGAAATGTTTGTTCTGCTGAAGGAGACCATGTCTTTATCTTAAAATTGCATGTAACAACAGTAAAATCAAGTATTTAAAATGTTTACAAATTTTTCCTCATTTTTTAAATTACTTGCAATACATCTTAAAAAAAAATTCGAATTACTGTCTGTGCTGGCTAAGCTCCTTAGTCCCTCTCTTCATCTTCATAAACATTTATGTAGCTGTTTGAAAAGGGGTTAAGGAAAATACTATAGAGCCGGGATCTCCAAACTACGGCCCTCCAGTTGTTGCCGAACTACACGTCCCATGAGGCATTGTAAAAGTCTGACATTCACAGACATGACTTGGCATGATGGGGATTGTAGTTTCTGAACAACTGGAGGGCCATAGTTAGGAGACCCCTGCTATAGAGTGTCACTTGAGTGACAGCTCTATGTCTGCTGGGACTGCAGACCAGGGCTGTCTTTAAGGCAGGGCAAAAGGGGTAGCTGCCCCGGGCCTAGTCATTGTTGTGGGGCCTAAAGCAGCAGCCCCTTGAGCCTGCACAGCCTGAGAATAGTTGATAAGTGGATTTGAGAGGGCCCAAGAAAATGTTTGCCCAGAGTCCAATTAATATTAAAGACGGCCCTGCTGCAGACATCTCATCAAAGATAGTGGTGCCTAGCAGCAGTTTCAGGGCTTTTGTGGGACTATACAAGGCAGACTTTTACAAGAAAAAAGCATGCATAAAATAGTTTAAATTCACATATGATAAAATAGTTTAAATTCACATATGATCCCATGTGAAGGTTTTTACTGAAATAAATAGTCTGGTGACAGGGTCTGTTTAACCTCAAAAATAGCAGTACATTTTTATTGCTGTATATCTGCAGTGTGAGATCAAAGGTGCTGCTGCCTCTGACCATTAGTCTCATGAAACTTGAATTGAATTTTGATCATGTTACTATTGTGCTGCTCAATGTTGCTGGAGCAAACACTATACCCGGGGACCTGTGATGCAAGAAACTCCCTGCTGCTGTGCCATTCATTCTGTGGATCTGGTCCTGCTGCTCTCTGATCATTTCCCCTGCAGACAATACTAGTGTCTAGTTTTTTGTTATCTGTTCTCTGTCCCCTTTTTGGGCACAGCTTCCACATTTCAGGTCTACCATTGACCACTAATTTCCCTTTTAGTGTTTTTTCAAAATAACACATGCAACAATATAAAGGATGGATGAAAGGTTTAGTAGTATTAAAGTGGAATTCAAGCCTAACACTAACTATTCTTAAAAAGTATCCCTCCCCCTCCTCCTATCTATTCTGTCAACGCTGTGTAAAAATTAAGCGTGTAATTACATTTTTTAGGCCCTTCCAGTCTGGTCAAGGGATTCTGATGCTGCAGCGCTGGCAGCACCTTTGTCAATGAGCAGTAGCTGCAGGGGAGAAGAGGGAGCACTGACAACAGCTTAGCATTGGGAGCCAATGATTTGTTGAGCACTTGGGAGAGCCGGACCTACAGGATCATGTGACCAAACTTGGATTTAAAAAAAAAGGAGTAAACAGCCCATAGGCAGGATAGGTAGAAGGAGGGGAAAGGGAAATTTTTTTAGGAATAGTTAGTATTAGACTTGAATTTCCCTTTAACACTTTTGGTAGTTAAATAGTGCATTTTTATATTTGAATAATTTCATTGAGGTAATAAGATAATCAAAAAGGCACAATTTCTGAACAATAGTGCAAACAGGTATAAGATCAAATACAAGTACAGGAATGTATTTTCTTTAAGTTGTTCGTAAACATAAAATCTCCTAACGGTAAACAGGGATATCCCAGAAATTATAGATTTATCAGTCGGTGTAACAAAACTGTATATAAGAGTATGAGAAAAGAGAAAAGAAAAAAAAAAAAAAGATAAAGCAGAACCCCACTGAATATTCCTATTCATATTGTCAGTATAGAAATGGGGAGTAGATCAGGGAAAAGTAAAGGAAAGAAGGAGGAGTAAGTCAGAGTTTCATTATGGTATGGATAAGTATCGTTTCCATGGAGCCCACGTTGCATCAAATTTCTTGGTGGAGTTGTGGAAAATAAAGGTAAGCCTATCATTAACCATTATCCAGTTAAGTTTCATCATCACGTATTCAAGGGGAACTGTCGACTGCTTCCAGTATTTAGCAAAAGTTATTTTGGCTGCTAAGAATATATAGGTAATGAGTTTTATCAATTTCTTTGGAACCTCCTCGGGACATTTTTGAAAAAGTGCTGGTTCCAGGGATCTACGGCTATTAACCCCTGTCCCTGAGTGTATCATATTAAATACATGAATCCAGAATTTAGTGACTACAGGGCATTGCCACCAAACATGATACATTCTACCCATCTGGCCACAGTGCCTAAAGCAAATGGGAGATGCAGACAGGTGCATCTTCACAACTCTAGTTGGGACTAGATACCAACATAGGAGCGTTTTATAGTTTGCTTCAATTAATGTTGTGTAAATGGATATTTTGGATAATGCATAAGCAATATCTTGGCAGTCAGACAATTCAAAAGTGGTATTCAAGTTCCGTTCCCATTGAGACATATAAGGAAGTTTAGTGGATGGATCAGTAAGAGTGACATATACTGTACATAACCGTCCCCATAAGCCCCTTATAAAGCCACCAAAGGAATGGCATCGGAGTCATGCCGGGAGAGAACTCAGGGTTGAAAAACACGGGGGCCAGTGGCGTATGTGGAGATGACAGGGGTTTTCCATGTTTTACTCCATCCCAAACCGCTGTGGAATGGGACAGGGTAGGGCATAAAATAGGGGGGCAAAGGCAGCCAGATAGCCACATTAGGGAACCAACGGCAAAAAGATGGCATGAGAGAGCTTCAATAGGGACCCAAAGAGGTGTGGATCCCTTGGCCATTGTATAGGTGTCAGGGAAATGGACATAGGAGAACTGGCACTATTGCCAGTAATAGCAATGGACGCTCCTGGCTCAATTGACACAGCCCTCTGCTGGCCTGTCAGGGAAATGGCTGTAGGAGAACTGGCAACATTGCCAGTAATAGCAATGGATGCTCCTGACTCAATTGACACAGCCCTCTGCTGGCCTATAAAAGGTGGCCATAGGATCAGACTCATTGCTGGATTATCTCTCAGCTTCCCTGTGTTCCTGTGCTTCCTGTTTGGATTTCCTGTTGTGACCTCGGCTTGTTCCTGACTCCGTTTGATACCCTGCTCCTGGCTTGACCCTTGGCTTCTTCCACTGACCTTGGCTATTCTGGTTGTCTCCTGTGCATGACCTCGGCTTGTACCATGGTTCCCGCTGCCTGCTCCAGTCCCAGACCTCGGCCAGTTCCTCTCTCCGCTACCAGAGACTATTCCTTGGCACAAGATAGCCCCCCTGCTCCAAAGCCCTTGAAGACTCCTACCCTGCTGTGGTTCCAGTCTGTTCCAATTCGCTCTCGGATTGCTCCTGGATCTACCTACCTGCCTGCAGCTGGTAACTCGTGCCACTTTGGGCGCCACACCCTCTGTACCATCTCTAGGGGTGTGCCGCATTGAGCCACAAGGGGAGCCCTCTCAGCATCTCGGCCTCGGATCAGGTAACTCTGACAATAGGACGGCTGAGTCATTTGTGCAGCTTGATAATAAGCTTGTAAATTAGGGAGACCAACTCCACCACTCAGTTTCGAGACATATAATGTCAATTTATTAATTCTAGGTTTTTTATTGTCCCAAATAAAATTAAGAACTTCTGATTGTAAACACTGCAAGTCTCTTTTCGGGAAAGCAATCGGTAGGGTTCTAAATTAGTAAAGTATTCTGGGTAGAAATTTCATTTTAATAGAGTTAATTCTGCCAAACCACGATAAGGGATAGTCTGCCCACCATCGAAGATCTTCCTGAAGTTGGTGAAAGAGTGGAGGATAATTAGCCCGATAGAGATTGTCAATTGAAGGAGTCAATTGAATCCCTAAATAGGGAAGGGAGTGTAGGGTCCATTGAAAGTTATGTGTTGCGTAAGGTCTGCACCATCAAGTGAAGTAAAGAAATATTAAGGACTGTTGTTTTGGGTGTTAAGAGAAAGTCCTGAGAGTTTGGAAAATTGGTGTAGCAAAGTCAAAAGATTAGGTAGGGTAGTTGAGGGTTAGTGACATACATGAGGACGTCATCAGCAATTAAGGAACATTTATGCTCCTGTTGTCCACAACATATATCTATATCTATCTATCTATCTATCTATCTATCTATATATATATATATATATATATATATATATATATATATATATATAGATATAGATATATGCTAGGATGGGATCAAATCGCTATGGCTAAGGGTTCAATTGCAAGTGCAAATAGCAATGGAGAAAGTGAGCAGCCTTGTCATGTTCCACGTCAGATAGAAAACTGAAGCGACTAAAAACCCTTAATGGACACCTGAGCTGACGGATTGCTGTAAAGCATTTTAAGTAGTGAAATGAAGGTAGAGCCGAATCCAAAGGCCTCTAGAGTGGTAAATAAATAATCCCAATTTAGGCTATCAAAGGCCTTATGAAGGAATAATGAAAGAAGTAACATTTCTCTAGGTAGAGAAGAATCTCAGAGCAGAGATCAAGGTTACAGACAGATGGATCTGATCTAATGTTTGGAGTTCGTTTATAAAGCCATATTGATCTTAATGTATATAGTGCGCTAAAAAAGTACCTAGATGTAAAGCTAGAAGTTTTGTTATAATTTTGAGGTCACAATTATTCAATGAAATAGGGTTGTGATTAAGGATATCAGTAGAGTCTTTATTCGGTTTGGGTATAACGCTGATGAAGGCCCTATTCTCATCAAACAGAACCTTTCCGCCGTCAAGTAAGGAATTCAAATAGAGAGTCATATGAGGGGTCAACTGTTCAGAACATTTTTTATTGGGGAGACCGTCGAGACCTGGTGATTTATTTAAGGACAAAGTTTTGATAGTAGTGTGAATTTCTTCGACTGTAATCGGTTGATCCTATGGGATTCTGAGAGAGATGGTAAAGATAAGGTATTCAGGAACCTATTAATAGGAATGGAAATAGGATCTTGAGGCGGATTGTATAATTTGGTATAAAAATTCTGAAATTCTTGAAGGAGATTTTGAGAGAGATTGCCTACTGAAAGTCTAATTTTTAGAAGGGCTGTATATGTGTGTTTATGGGTAAGTTTACACGCTAACAATGAGCCTGGTCAGTCACGCCATGTAAAGAATTTTGTAGTTAGGCAAATATTAAGTTCTGTGCAATTTTATTCAAGTTTGTTCAGTAGGTCAGGATGGGGGGAACGTTTATGTTGATCAGCTAGGGCTTCATATTTTGACAGTAATTACCTCGTTGCAAGCTTTCTTAAGTCTAGATGATAGCTGAATCTGAAAACCCTGGATAGAAGCTTATTGAGCTGCCCAGTTGAAAGCGGGATTAGTGTCTTCTGCTTTATTGGTATCAAAGTAGGTTTTCAAGTGGGTGCTGATATCTAGGCAATGGAATTCATTACTGAGGATAGATTCATTCAAACGCCAATGAGATTTATTCGATTAGAGAGTAGTAAAACAACAGGGTCATGATCAGACCAGGGTGCTGAAACTATTGTAGCTGAAAGTAGTCTAGGTAACAGTTCCAAAAGAAGCAATATATGGTCAATACGGGAATAGCGGTTGTGTGCTCTAGAAAAATGAGAGAAGTCTCAAGCGGTAGGATTGGCCTCCTTCCAAGCATCAGTAAGATCATGGTGGTATAACAGTCAAACAAATTTGTGGCTCTGTTTAGGGGGGGATTGTAGCTGAGATGTATAAGATTTGTCTAAAATTTGGTCATAGTAAACCACAATTGTTACGAAATTCTCTCCCAGGTATCCCTTCATCAACAAGTAGCGCCCTTCCTTATCTTTCAGTATTTTAGTTTCTGTAAAGGAGAACCGTCGTGACAAACAGAGCGCCACCCCTCGCTTTTTCTCCGTAACATTAGTAAAGTAACAAACGGGAATAAATTTATGTATATGAAACGCTACAATATCAGCACCTAGTGATCTATATTAATTGAATACTTTAATGCGCTTAGAGGCTGAGCCCAGCCCCTGAACATTATGGGAGAGCAGTCGCACATTTCTAGTAGAGTTATTTAGCTTGGACATGGTAAAGGATAAAGATAGCTGTAGACAAGTAGACTTACCCACCAATGTTTGCATTCATGACTTGTAGGAATCCAAGAGGAGTTCCAACTGACCCTCAGGATGGAAAAGGAAAGAGGATTAGTACCAAAAAATAAGTGAGAAGAAAAAAAGGTAAAAGATACATGGGCCTAAGGATACCCAATATCAAAGAGTGTAGCATAACGGTTAATTGACCAACTGAAAACAGTGAGTACTAATACCACTAAGTCCAGAACTCAAATTATGGGAATGTGGGAGTCTCCACCAAAGTTAACCAATTGGAAGAGTCCAACAAATTGGGAGAGTGCATACCCTCCTCCCAACACAGAAGTTAACAAGTAGAGAAAATAAACGCCCTCTTATGAGCCCTTAAGCAGCCTAAGAAAATAAAAAAGTAAAACAATGACTGTAAGTCAACAATTATTAAATGCATGGTGCAGAACTAAAAATGTGAATCTGCAAACCAAAAGGTCCGAGGTCACCTAGGGAATAAAAATACCAGGTTTCAAGCACATAAAGCGCAGTAACCAAACTGGGCAGCGGCTAATGTCCCGTAAAAGGACCACTGAGAAGCCACCATCATAGAAGAGTCGGCTGGTATTGTTAAGGAAAGTTTAGGTAACTCGGCGTGGAATTGCAGTTTTCTTTGATGATGGTTGGGGAGTACCAAAGAGGTGAAAGTGGAGGAGGGGGATTGCTAGATCTAGGTTGATCCTGGATGATGGACTGTGACAGATGAATCCCAACTCCAGCAGAGTTTTTCACCATCAGCGAAAGTAGAGAAGGAATAAGATCTGCTGTCATAAATGAATTGCAGTCGGAAAGGATAGTTCCATCGCTAGCGGATGTCACATTGAACCATTGAATAAAGTAAGAGTTTGAATGCTCTTCTTTTTCAAAAAGTAGCTTGTGAGATGTCCGCGAAAATCTTGATTTTTTGCCTTTAATTTCCAGATCAGGATTCTCCCTAGCATACCGCATGATTGCTTCCTTGACTCTGAAGAAATGGGGTTTCACAATCACGTCTCTAGGGGGGCCTTCAGGTTTAGGGGAACTAAGGCCCTGTGTTTGCGTTCAATCTCCATATGGATTTTATCAATATCTGGTACAGCACGTATAAATAAATTGCAAAATGCAATTTAGCAGCGCAAACTCCTCCAACAATAAATGAATCCCAGTGCTAATAAATTAGTGATGTAGTGTTCACATCCAATAAATTAAATAAATACATACATAATTAATATAAATTCAAACCAAAAATTATCCTAATGTTGATATAATAGTGAAAAAGTGCTCAAGTGCAATATGGTAAATATATAAATACATAATTAAAAAAATTGAAAAAAAATAAAAGTTCAGTCCAAGGTGCATAAGAAAAATTTAAAAAAATAGATTTTTGTCTTACCGTAAAATCCTTTTCTCTGAAGTTCATTGACGGACGCAGTCTCTGTTATTCATAACAGTAGGGTTATACTGCCCCCTACAGGAGTAGGACAATAGGCCGAAAAAAAGTTCTGGCTATACCTATGGCCAGTCCCAGGGGGTTTACCCTGCTATAAGATGTCAGTTTTGTATAAAAGCAGTGTCAGAGAAAACAATACCAACCCAACTCAAAATAGAGGGGCGGGTACTGCGTTTGTCAATGAACTTCAGAGAAAAGGATTTAACGGTAAGACAAAAATCCAATTTTCTCTATCATTCATTGACAGACGCAGTCTCTGTTCTTCATAACAGTAGGGACGTCCCAAAGCAGTGCCTTAAAGATGAGGGGTGGGAACAGCAGAAAATAATTCCCCAAGGCTGAAACATAGCCAACCAGGCAACATAGGACTCATCAGAACAACAAGATGAGACCCACCTGAAAAAGACATTAAACACCCTCACGGGAGACTAAAAACATCCTTAAACAGCAGCCTGCCAAACTTTGCGGCCAAAGGAGGCATCTGCAGATGCCAGCACATCCAACTTATAAAACTTCGTAAAGGTATGAACAGACAACCAGGTAGCCGCCTTGCAAACCTGAACCACAGATGCCTGATGGCGAAAGGCCCAGGAAGCACTAAGCGCCCAAGTAGAATGCGCCTTAACAGGGGAAGGTGGAACCTGACACTTAATTGAATAAGCCTGTACAATCGTCTGTCTGATCCATCTGGAAATAGTCGCAGCAGATGCAGGTAGCCCTTTCCTTGGTACATCCGTGAGTACAAAAAGTGAATCCGACTTCCGAAAACATTAAGTAGTCGCCAAGTACACCCTGATTGCCCGAACCACATTCAAAGTATGTAGTGCAAATTCCTTGGGATGTTGAGGCTTAGGACACACGGTGGGCAACACAATGTCCTCATTTAAGTGGAAACTGGAAACCACCTTTGGAAGGAAGGACAGATCCCAATGAAGCACTACTTTATCCCTGTGAACCACCAGATAGGACAACGCCACCAGTTCTGACACCCTGCACGCAGAAGTAATAGCCACCAAGAAGGCCACCTTCTGGGATAAGGTAAGCAGGGGAATCTCCCGCATATTCTCAAAGGGAGGCTTTTGGTGAACCAACAACACCAAATTAAGGTTCTAAGGTGGCAATGGCTGTCGCACCGATGGTGCCAAGTGTCACACCCCCTGGATAAAGTTACACACCAGGGAATTGGTGGCCAGTGGCATCTGGAAGAAAACTGCTATGGCAGAGACCTGACCCTTGATAATACTCAAGGCTAATTTTTGATCAACTCCCCGTTGAAGGAAGGCCAAAATCTGAGCCACCGAGTAAGAGCGGGGGGGGGGGAACCCCAATAGACTCACACCATGCAATATACGATTTCCACGTACGATGATAGATCTTTCTAGAAGTGGCTTTTCTCGATTTAAACAGAGTGGGAATCACTAAAGCAGACAATCCCCTGTCCTTCAGCACCTGGCTTTCAACAGCCAACCCGTCAAAGCCAGCGACTGTAAAGTAGGATGGTAGATCGGCCCTTGAGACAGGAGATCCTCCCTGAGAGGAAGTCTCCAAGGAACGTCAGTCTGAACAGGTTGGCTTACCAAGCTCGGCGAGGCCAGTCCGGAGCCACAAGAATGACCGGAATCCCTTCCGCCTCAATCCTGCGAAGAATTCTTGGCAGCAACTTGAGAGGGGGGAAAGCAGATGTCCGATTGAATGTGCACTGGACAGCCTTGAAGGTACTCCATCCAGTGGACTAGGCAAAGCCTGATCGCTCTCAGCTCCAGAAAATTGATCGGTAACCTTGATTCCTCCAGAGACCAGACCAGTTGAGCAGAAAGCTTGCCTAGAACACCTCCCCACCCGGACAGACTGGCTGATCACTGTCCAAATATAGGGGGAGGAAGGATTTTCCTAGATTGAGCGTCGGGGACCGAAGCCACCAGGTTCAGCTCGAGCTGGTTGTTCAGGGAATTTGAATCTTTGTTCCATTTGAGAAGGATTTCCTTCTGGATTGAATTGAGCGAAAGGGAACGCCTCAAAGAAGACACCATCAGTCCCAGATCTCTCATACAAGTCTGAAGGGACAACCATTTACTGGACAGCAATAGCTGAATCGCAGTCTGGAGCTTTAGAAGTCTTTCCGTAGGAAAAAACACCCTGGCTGAGGACGAATCCAAAGTCAGGCCCAGATAGTCCAGTTTCATGGAAGGAACCAGGGACGACTTCTGAGGGTTCAGAATTCACCTGAACTCCTCCCGAGTTCTCATGGTGATTTCTAAGTTTGTCACCAGCACCGTGGAAGACTCTGCACGGAGAAGCAGATCGTCCAGGTAACCCAAGTCCGATATCCCCCGCTGACGTAACAACGACAGGACCAGAGCCAACACCTTTGTGTCAAGGAGAAGAGACGAGACCAAAGGGTAATGCCACAAACTGATAGTGATCCTCTCCCACGGCAAAACGGAGAAACCGTTGATGTCCTGCACATATCGGAATGTGAAGGTAGGCATCTTTGATGTCTATGGAGGCCAGGAAATCCTTCTGATGTAGGGAAGCCACCACTGTGCGAATGGATTCCATCTTGAATTTTTGAACTCGCACAAAGCAATTCAGTGCCTTTAAGTCCAGGATTGGATGCACCTTACCTTCCTTCCTGGGGACCGTAAACAGGTTTGAGTAAAAGCCCTGAAAACATTCCCGAAGACGGAACCAGAACTATTACTCCTTGTTGTAACAGGCCCTGTACCGCCCCAAAGAGAGCCCGTAAGCAATTCGAAGACAGTCGTACATTGGAAGGAAAAAATCTTACCGGCAGGACAGATCGAAACTCGATCTTGTAACCGGACCGTATCACCTCGTGAGCCCACTTGTCCTGTATCCGGGATAGCCACAGGTCTGGGAACCGGCAAAGACATCCCCCCACCCCAGATACGGGTGAGGGCGCACCTTATCCGCAGGTCTGGAAAAAACGGATTTCTGTTTGAAAGACCAGGGTCACTTGGAGCCACCCGAGGAGGCCTTGTAGGACTTCAATCCTTTATCACTTTTCCCTGAGGGACTAAAAAACTTTTTGTGTGCTGAAAAAGAGTGACCCCGTCTACAACGAGAGTCCTTACCCTTGTTAGCCTGTGGGAGAAAGGGACTCTTATTCCCAGTAAGACCTTTGATAATGGCATCAAGGGTAGCCCCAAACAGGCGATCACCTTAAAAAAGTAGATCAGTCAAGGCCTTCTTTGAGGTCTGATCCGAAGACCAGCATTTTAGCCAAAGTGTACGCCGGAGGACCACCGCCGAAACTGACAGTCGTGCCAATATTGGAGCCGCATCCAGCGAGGCATCGCAAACAAATTGTAGCCCCTGCACCAACTGGTCCATCAGCAAAGGCAGGGGGGATTTGTACCCCCTCCAGGTCACGGCGTAGTAACTTAGCCCATTCTGTCAAGGTTTGTGACACAAGGGCAATAGTAAACACCGGTCTTAGTGCAGACCCGGCCAGGAAGTACATATTGCGGGCCACAGATTCCACCTTTCTATCCGTCGGATCCTTAAAGGATGGGAAACCCATATCCAAGTCGCATAAGTGTGAACGCAGCCTCAAGATTGTATTGAAGTCTAAGGAAAAGCAGTAAGGCAAAGTCAGAATTTAAATAAGAAATCAACCAGGTCTAGTGATCAGGAGGCCAGAGGAATAAGATGGGTGGGTGATTTCTGTCCACAGTTTAACAGGCACAATGCTGATAAAACCATGTCTTGGTTTTAGGAGTCATTGATGGAGGGATGATCAATCCGAGGCCTAGTTCATTCACAGAACTTGGTGCTTGGGTTACTTAGAAAAGAGTTTAGTCTTGCAATGTGAAGAATGCTTCTTCTGTTGTAGTATACTTATTGGGAGCTCCCAGAGAACTGTTAAAGGTCTCACTTTGCTTTAGTAAGCCCTCTCCCCTTCTCTTGTCAGTTGCTGCCCTCTGACCCCTTAAACCCTACCCAAGTTATTCACATTTCATAAATACCACAGTAGGTGCAGAGACCTAGCTTCTTAACAGTACAGTAAAACTTTATTTAAAGTTTATGACGATAACAACATACAGTAAAAGCACCACTCATTAATAAAAAAATCGTGACCACTCACTAATAAATAAAGTAAATAAACAGGTAACATGCTTTAAGGACAGAAGTAAGAAAGAATAAACATTTGTTTTACACTCAGGAGGGCAGTCTCTACTCATATACTGTACTGTATGTCAGTTAGTATATGGGAAGCATGTTTTGAACAGCAGTATGCCACTCCCCATAGTGGGACGGGGAGGGGGGGTGATCAACTTAAGGAGTATTTTTTGCCTAGCCTAGTGGTATGCATAGAAAAAAAATTCACATAATTTGGATTTGATGGTAAGGGTAAATCCAATACCGTTAGTCTACCTACCACCTGACACCAATAATTCAGGATTTGAGGACAGCCCCACACCATGTGATAAAAGGGGCCTTTTGTTACAAATAGAGGAAACAGTTGGGTTGATGTGATGCAGTCTTTGGGTGTATAGTAAATCCCTAGTAGAAATTTCAACTGGACAGATTGGTCTTTAGCCGACCTGGATTCTTAATTGCAGTTATATTACCACCACAGATATAAACATCTGCTAACTAAATTTGTCTCTCCATTATCTAGCAGACATTGAACTTTGGATTTTGGTGGACTGACATTTTAATCCTCTCACACTATCCTAAACTCCAAAAATATTTTCATCCTACATGAAGCTTTAATTAAAAGATCATTTGTACTTAGGGTCTCATGGACCATTTTAGGACAGCATTCATAAACAGTCACGTGGCACACTCTATTATATACTTGTGTACACCATACATTTTCGCAGTATGTGGGCTATTAGTGGGTTAGATTGTTTGACCATAGTGTCCAGTATACTCTGTGAAAAACATCTAACTACCGGATAAAAGTCATTGCCATTGCTGAAATCAGAAATCATTATTATCACCAAAGTAAACCTGCATACACATCTAAAGCCTGCCATAGATGGAACAATTTGGGGGAATACCTCCCGAGGAGCCCTTGTGTTCTCCCGGCAGGGACACAGTGATTACTGTGCAGCTCTAACCTTGTTGTGCACATCTTCAATAACCTATAGTGAGGCATTGGAGACATGATCAAACAACCAAAAAAGGGATGTATTCCAGAGATAAGACTATAATCCTACCACTTTATAAAACTCTGGTCCGACCGCATCTGGAGTATTCTGTCCAGTTCTGGTCGCCAGTCCTCAGGAGGGATGTGTTGGAGCTGGAGAGAGTCCAGAGAAGGGCAACTAAACTAATTAGGGGATTGGAGGACCTTAACTATGAAGAGCATCTGCAATCACTCGATTTATTCTCCCTGGAGAAGAGACGTCTGAGGGGGGACATGATAGCAATTTATGAATATCTTAATGGGGATCTCAGCTTAGAAAAAAAGCTGTTCAGTCGAAGGGATTGCATGAGGACTCGAGGACATACAATGCGATTAGAGGAGAAGCGTTTTAACCTCGGGCAACGAGGGGGGTTCTTTACTGTTAGGGCTACAAGATTGTGGAATTCTCTACCACAACAGGTGGTTTCTGCGGGAAGTATGGTGGCTTTCAAAAGACTCTTAGACTTACATCTCAAGGATCAGGACATTAAGGGCTATGTGAGATGATTACAGCCACACACACCTACACAGGTTGAACTGGATGGACTATTGTCTTTATTCAACCTCACCTACTATGTAACTATGTAACTATGTAACCAGGCTTTAGGATTAGGCTGGGGAAGTTTTCAGGGTATCTGTTTGTATTTTCAGGGACATCAAGGTACCTGCTATTCATGGCTGCCTGAAGGTTATGGGCAATAAAGTAAACACAGGGTCAGGACTATGCTTGTGCAGTATGTGTTGGCAAGACCACTTGAATTCTCTACAAAGGAAATGTGGGACATGGTGATAATGAAAAAATAACCTTTAGAGGCACAACTGCCCCATAACAAGACCACTAGTATTCTTTTCATGAAAACTGCAGATATGAAAATACTAAAAATGGGTTTAAAATAATGTTAACTTGTTAAAGCATATATGAGATTTTAGTGATTGGGTCTCAATCTAATTTACTATTCAATTAAAAGGTTAAAATCTGATGAATTCAATGGAATATGTAGACACCAACAGAATGTTCATAAGAATCAAATCTGGATTTTTCATTTTCCTTAAATACCTGTTTTTTTCATGTATAAAAACAAAAGCTGTACTGTTCAATCTTAATATGAAAGCATTCTACTACACATTTCTTTTTTTTTTTTGTCTTTGGAATCTAGATTCCGATCACAATACTAATCACCCATGGCAGGATAAACCCAGCAAAGAATGTGAATGACCTCCTAAAATAAGGGTTAAATTAGTCTTAATTAAAAGACTGTTAGGTCCTTCTCATTAACCCCCAACTTCTGCACAGTAGGAAGTGATGCTAATGTGCTTCTAAAAATACATCATCTTCTGTACAGGTGAATGAAAGGGGTACATTTATGTGCAGGCTCTTTGCTTCTCTACAGAGGTCTTGTGCTTATCAAAATACAAAAAATAAAAATACAAAAGATGTTTTGCTAGGAAAAACACAGCATAGCCTCACTGCACTTGCAATTATTTATTCAATAAAAGTATCAGTATATATACTTCTGTTTTTTTTTTTAGATTTCTCTTGGCATCAAACAGTGAGCTATTAAGTTGACTTTGCTTGGTTGGGCAGTACTGAACAAATTAGCAGTAGTTGAAAACCTATGCCACTTTTTTCGATTACTTTCCTTATTTTCACAGGCCTCCACAAACTTATTTCTGAGGGCCATCCACAAAATTTCAATCTGAGGGTCTTAAGCCCTGTACACACGCACCGATTGTTGGCCGACCGATCGGCCGTCTTTTGTCCAGTGTTGTTTTGTTGGTTGAAATGCGCTCTAGACTGCACATGAATTGTGTCGGCCAACAACAACCAACTGCAGAAGTGATGTCATGTTCTGGTCTACTTTTCGTGTGTTTTTTCTTCTCTGAGCATGCCCAGTCTTGCTCAACTGATTTTTGTCAGCCGAAATCTGTACTGACTGACGAACAATCAGCCGTTCTGCTGACGGCCAACAAAATTTTTATAGCATGCACACCAGATTTTGTTCAGCCGAAAAGTCGCAGTCGGTTGTCGGAATCATCAGACTAACAAGCCGATAATCGGCCGATCGGGCGGCGGCCGAAAATTCACGGCCAACAATCGGTACGTGTGTACGGGGCTTTAGAGCGCGATTTTAATGCTGACATGATGACACCACAAACACCAAGAAAAAAAAGAACACCAGACCCTACATTTCTAATTAAATAAGACCAGTTCCACCTGCATACTCGATACAGCTAAGTTCTCACTTGCTGTTGGGGGGCAGTAAAAAAAGACAGCTGACCAGGTTGTATAGTTGCCACAGCCACCATTCTTTGCTTCGCAATGCAGCAAGAATTGTACTCCCTATCGCATTTAGTGGGCAATATCACCCACCGAGCACAACCTATTCAAGTGAATGGGGTTGTGCTGTATCTGCCTTGCAGCTGCGTGCAATGCCTGAAGTCGCAGTGCTGTGGTGCAGACATTAAGGCACCAATCACACAAGCATTTAGCAATGCTGCAAATCCCAGTAACAGGTATCTACTGATTCCTGCTCCTGGGATTGACAGCTGTGTGTGGATAGCAGCAAGTGAACAGCCCATGCACGGCAATGACAACCTGGGGGCAGCCACAGCTATCCGTGCTTGTTCACACAGTCAGCAATCGCCTGTATATTGTCTGTACTGTTTGAAGAAAATATAATCTTTTCAAATATGCTAAATTTTCATGGTGTTTACTTACATTTCACACTACTTGTTTTATTTTATTAATTGTATTAGTTTTCAATAAGGTTTTCGAAAAATGGAAACTTAAGCATACAGTATCAAATGTTGATACATGGACAGACATTGATGAGCAAGTTCGGGGTAGAGGAACTTTACTGGCCTGCACAAAGTCCTGACCTCACCCCGATAGAACACTTTTGGGATGAATTCGAGGGGAGACTGTAAGCCAGCCATTCGCATCCACATCAGTGCCTGACCTCACCTAAACATTGTGGACAGTCTTCACAGAAGAGTTGAAGCTGTTATAGCTGCAAAGGGTGGGCCAACTAATATTGAACCCTACGGACTAAGACTGGGATGCCATTAAACCTCATGTGCGTGTAAAGGCAGGTGTCCCAATTGGTAACATAGTGTATGTGAGACCAGTTTAACCACTTTACCACCGGAGGATTTTGCTGTCTTACGTCCAGGCCACTTTTTGCGATTCAGCACTATGCGAATTTAACTGACAATTGCGCGGTCATGCAATGCCGTACCCAAACGAAATTTATGCCCTTTTTTATAGAGCTTTCTTTTGGTGGTATTTGATCAACTGTGCGATTTTTACTTTTTGCGCTATAAACAAAAAAACAGCGACAATTTTGAAAAAATAATATTTTTCATATTTTTTTATATGAAATTCCCCCCAAAAAAAATGTAAAAATCAAAATTTTTTATCATTTTAGGCCAATTTGTTTTCTGCTACATATTTTTGGTAAAAAAAATCGCAATAAGCGTATTTTGATTGGTTTGCGCAAAAGTTATTGCGTTTACTAACTAAGGGAAAGATTTCTGTCGTTTTTGGTGTTTTTTTTTTTTAACGAGTAATGGCGGCGATCTGCGATTTTTTTTTGCGGGACTGCAACATTGCGGCGGACAGATCGGACCCCTGACTGACATTTTTGACACTTTTGGGGGTACCAGTGACATTACTACAGTAATCAGTGCTATAAATATGCACTGTTACTGTAAAAATGACACTGGCAGGGAAGGGGTTAATTTTATTGGAGAGGGAGGGGTTAATGTATGCCTGGTGCTTACTGACATGTGTGGGGGGAGGTGACTGAGTGACACAGGGACAGATTGCAGGTTCAGCTATGCTGAACCCTGCAATCTGTCACTGCCTGTCACTTAGGAGATCCGCCCGCTTTGTTTACACATGCGGGCGGATCTCCACACTCGATTCCCCGACGATCGGTAAAGAGCTGCTCCTCCCCTGGCCCAACTCCCGCTGTGACTGAATACAGCGGGAGCGAACCTCTCGCCCACGCCGCCGAGAGAGGGGAATGTCTGGCGACGTAGGTCTACGTCGCCAGACGTTATCGATCCACTTTGCCGCAGTAGAGCTCTAGTGAGCAGCGGTAAAGTGGTTAAATTGGCTTCTCGTGCATTTCTCAGGTTTATTATTTAATAAATAAACAAGGTGTTTATGGAAGGATATAGTTCCATTCTTTAGGCAACAAAAATAATGCATGCACATTTTTCTGGAAGAAAATCTACAGTATGTGCATTTATTATTTTTTGTAAAAGATGGGTTAAGCCTTTAGGTTGGAGGTATTGAAAAATAGATTTCAAAGGTATGATAAATGTTTCTCTGAGGGTAGCAAAAGATACTATTCCAGTAGGGCCAGAAAGACCAGTGGCACAGGTTAGGTTGATTTGTTGCCATGATTTGCATGCCTGTAGATTGGTGTAACCTGGGATGAACATAGGAAAGATAAGAGTGGTAGATAAGATGACAGTAAATAGTTGGAGAATTTTAGTTTGTCCCAGTGTGGGAAGGTGTAAAGTGTTAAAGGGCTGGTGAGTTTGTTATGTCAATGGGGAGGGAGCCATATGAAAATAGCAATCTTTAAGGCGAATTTGCAAGAAGATGACAAGTCCGGAAATGTAGCTTGTGGAACATCTTGCTTTGCATCTATATCAGGACCCATGGTCAGGTTTGAGTCACCACAAAGGATAAGGGTTCCTGTACAGTGTACAGTTATTACCTGGAGGAGATGCATTAGGACACCAGCCTGGTTCTGGTTAGGGGCACAGTATGCCCTAATTGAGACTGGTTTGTCCAGGATTTATTACTACTAGTAATAAATATCTGCCATCTGGATGTTTGATTTCTTTCGCACAGATAAGTTGAAAATAGCACCTAAATAATATAGGCACACCTCACTGTTTAGTAGTAGTGTTAGCAGAATAAAACTGGGGATAGGTAGCACTGTGCTTGGTAGCGCTGAACTGTGTCTACTGTAGACAGACAAGTCTGCACGTATAGCTTAGGAAAATGTAAATGCCTTTTTTTGGTTGGTTCAACCCCTTGGCATTTAAGTATGTAATTACCATTGGAATCTTAGGTGTATAGGGGAATTAGAATGACAGGGTTCCCAGAGTGAACCCAAGGGTGAAAGTGAAGAGGTTACATAAAAGGCAGATAGGGAAGGAGTAAGGAATTAGTGTGGGGAAAAGAGGGGAGTAGGAGCTAAAGTAGGGTAGTAGATTTGGAGGGAAGGGAATATGACCCAAATGTCAGGGAGTACAATGAGGGGTCAACATTGGGTCGCACTCAAAAAATATAGTAAACCCTTAAATGGAGACAAGCAGGCCCACAAGGCAATGGCACAGCTAGGTAATAAGAGTGAGAGTTTTCCTGGATGAGAGTTGGTTATTTGAGAGAAGGAATAGTGATTCAAAGAAGCCTCACATAATTTTATCAACCTGAACGTGAACATTATAAAATAAACATTAAAATAGGAAATATAGTAAAATAAAAGTAGGCAGGTCCTAAATAATAAAGGCAGATACCAAGAGTTCAACCTCCTGGCTCAAACAACTACAACCAAAATGGAGAGGTTACCGTTCAAGTAGAATAATTTCCGAACGAATAATGGAATACAAGTTAAATTAGTCAGTGCATGATATCCGAAAAAATAAATATGTTCACAAACAAAAGTGACAATAAAAGAAAACAAAAAGTACAGGAAAAACCTAATTTGGGATTCTCCTTAAAACTCTAATTCAGACATGCAGCTTGGGTAGCCAGGAAAGGGAGGGCAGTAAGTGTGCAGGCCCCCTGCCCCCCAGAACTAGACCAGGTCACATATCTTTCAACATTAGGGGTACCTTGCAAGGGGCACAACCAACTTTTCCACCTCCTTTCAAGGTACTTTATATGTGTGGGTTTGTAAGGGGGGCTTACAGGAATCTGGAAGCCCCCTTTATGGGTTCCAGACATCTAACCCTCGCACAGGGGTATGAGTACAGGGGTACTCGTTCCCAAAAATTAAAATTAAATAAACACAGACACCTTAAAATGTCCTTTAACCACTTGCCGACCGCACACTGTAGCTTTACTGCTATGCAGAATCACATACATATTTTTTTTTTTATCTGGCACCCAGGCTGTACTGTGATTAGTCACAACACAAGTCTCAATCAGCGGTTGCTGGCCAATGGATGACTGCTGCCACCCATTGTTTGGCGAATAGGAAGATAGGACAGAGCTCTGTGTATGTAAATACAGAGCTCCGTCCTGTCAGCGGGGTGTGCCAGTTTTTGTTTCCCTGTAAAGCAGGGGAAAAAAAATAGCACATCTCTTAGTGAAAGCACATCACAGTAAACACATAAACACTGGTTAGGTACACATTTAACCCTTTGGTGTTTAACCCCTTCCCGGCCAGTGTCACTAGTACAGTGACAGTATATATTTTTAGCACTGATCACTGTATTAGTGTTACTGGTTCCCACAAAATGTCAAAAATATTTGTGGGTTATAAATTTTGTTTGGATACAGCATTACATGAACGCGCAATTGTCAGTTAAAGTAACACAGTGCCGTATAGCAAACAAAATGGCTTGGTCATGAATGGGGGTAAATCCCAGGTCAATTTGTTAAAACATTGTAAATAATGACCACCTCATCCTCACACACAGGCCAGGCATTTGAACACACATGCATTATTGGTCAAAGACTCTAGACATGCTACAGGAGATAGTGAGAGACTGCAAACATGTTACAGTAGATGGTCAGAGACTGCATATAGTTAGAGACTGCAGATAGACTACAGGAGATGGTGAGAGACTGCAGACATCCTGCACAAGATAGTTTAGATACTGCAGACATCCTACAGGAGATATTTAGAGACTGCAGACATCCTACAGGAGATATTTAGAGACTGCAGACACGCTACAAGAGGTTGTCAAAGACTACCAACATGCTACAGGAGATGGTAAGAGATCCAAGATGTTTTACAGGAGCCCCTTTACAAACTAAATCTTCAACATTTGTGCTACATTTCAGTCACCCTTAAAAATCACTGGCACCACAATTTACATTTCTGTTAGTAAAATTAAGGGGAAGGATGGGAAAGGAAACAAATATGAAACCATGAAAGAAATAAACTAAACCATTTACCCAGCTAAAGCCAGTCTAATGAATAATTTTTCTTCACTGGCTCTAGGTAAGCACCTAGAGATAGGAAACACTGGTTGCTGGGGCCCAAGAGCTGAGCAATAGGTACCAAAGGGTTGCATTTGGCCCTTGAGTAGCAGGGTGGACACCAGAGATCTAAACCAACTAATGGATTTGTGCTAGCTCATACCAGTCGCTGATTGGTATACTGCTCTTTCCTGTGAAAAGCAAATGTATTAACAGTGAAGAGTGAGTATTAAAATAGTGAATTTTGACTTGGAAATTCATTTTGTTGATTACATTCTATTATTTAGGACATTTTTTTTAGACATATGGAGCAAAACAGAAGCTCAAAGTGATTTTTAAGCGGCACTCGTAAATGCAATACAGGACACTTGACCCAAAATGAAATCATTCTACACAGTGTGGAAAATGTGTGTTTACAGTAATTTTGTCCCAGTGACAATGCTGACCTTTCCTCTACCTCCAGCATCCTGCGTGATAGCTTTTCAATGTTAGAGCTCTCCATGGGGACATCAGCTGAGATCAACATTTAATTTTAGTTATGCCACACTGTGTTATGAAAGAGAAAACATGTAGGCTTTGAATTATACTGTTTATTGTGAAGCTAGTACCAGCAATTATGAGGTTCATGCTAGCAATACTAGGTAGGTACAGTGACACAAACGAAAGCTTTGTTTAAAGGCTAAGTTCACATTTTGCATAAAAGTGACCATGCAGACAAGAGGCCCTGGTAGGTTAGAAAACTAAGCAGCTTATTAAAATACATTAATGAATGTAAATGCCATATTTGTAAACCTTTTGTGGCATCCTCAAAAACTGGATGAAAATCTCCCATGTAGTTATTATTTCCTTGTTCTACATTATTGCTAGGGTGCTCCATATGGATGCTTGCTCTCAGCATCATAGGAGTAAACGTTCTCCCTGGTCCAAAACCGCATATTCACAGTGCGCTCTCCCTTACCCCTGTTGCAGCAATGCTCAAAAAGTAAACTTAACAAACAATGGTATGTATAATTAAATAGGGTGCCCAATAACAAGGTAAATAAAAAATGTTTTAGGGTTTTTAAAGTGAAAATATCAAAGCTCTTCCACATTCAGCAGCTTAGCATAGTGCCACAAGCTGCCTACATGGATCTTTAAATTACAACTTAAAGAGGAGCTTCAAACCCCCCCCCCCCCAAATACTGTAGCTGCTGACTTTTAATATAGGGACACTTGTACCTGTTCAGGGATCCCAATGTCATTACCCAAGCCAAATCTATATTCGGGTTCGGGTGAAGGCGCTAGAATCTTGGATAAGGGAAACAGGAAGTAAAGCCTTCTGGCTTCACAGTCAATTTCCTAGTGCCGCTCTGCGCCTTGTGAATGGTCTCGTAGTCTTCTGGGACATGTGATGTGTTCCAGAAGACTGCGGGAGAAGGGGAGAGGGCTGCAGTGATCTGAGCCGGATGTAGGGGGCAGAATCCACCAGATGGAGAGACAGGAGTTGTAAAGTCAGTAATTTGGACAAGCTGGAATTTAGACGCTGGGCATGTGGGTGGCAGGGAGTGTATTTTTTTTTTTTTTGATGCAGCAGTTGGAGCAGAGAAATATGCTATCTAATACTCTACAGCTGGTGTTATGCTGCTGGCAGACGTGGTGCAAGGACCTGTGACACCCTTTGCTATACCATCATCCCTGTCAGTGGAGGCTGCTGAGAGGTCATGAGATATAGCAGGGGTAGACATGAAAGGTGAGGACTGAGGAGGAGAAGAATTGTGTCCCTTTTGTGTGGCTTTCCAACGGGCTGAGTGGTGGTAGGTTAAATGCCTTGTAAAACATGTTGTACCCAAATGAGCATATCAAAATTTTCACTCTCTTAAGCTGTGATGGAAGTCCTTATGTGTTATCAGACTCTTATCTTATATGTTAGTATATGTGGATAATGCACACCTCACTGCCTTCCAAAGACTGGGGAAGTCCAAATGAACTGAAAGCATTGAAGAACACAGAGAGCATGTAGGCCTTGCGCATTATCCTCAATACATGTTTTTATTTAATAAAATAGAGGTGAATATCCTCACAAACCGCTACTTGTGTCATAGCATTATCATAAAATCATCAGTTTAAATCCATATGTGAATTTCCACAACACTTGTAGTCACATCGGCTAAGGCGTTTCAAGGTTTCCCTTTTCTTGTTCCTCGTGGGGAACAAGAAAGCTATATACAGCAGCAATAAACAGAGAAGCACTGATCCTAACTAAAAAGTTTATTGTCAATACTAAGAGACACCTAAACAAGGCTCAGAAAAAGAGGAAAAACCTTGAAATGTGTTAGCCGATGTGACTACAAGTGTCACATACATACTCTCCCTACTCTTCCATGAGCGCTGCCTCTGAAGGACATCCTGCCTCGTTGGAGTTGTGCTGTTTCCTCACTTTCCTCCTCTGCTCTATTCAGTACCCAAGTCACGTCAGTGACCTCATCATCAGCAGCCCCTTCATCCTCATTATCACTGGAGCTAACCTGCCAATACGCTGTGGCTGGGGAAACATGACTGCCATTTTGTTGTTTATCCCCTCTCTGTAGGCTCATGTTCCTACCTTCCTCAACCTCAGAACCAACATCAGAATCAAGGAATGCCTGTGCATCATCAAGAAGTAAGTGGCTGAAGCTGTGTTCAAATATTTCAGCTGACTCCTCCATGCATGATGCCAGGGCTATAGCAGGAGTAGCTGTGGACAAGGAGGCAGAATAAGATGCTCTGGCAGCTGTGGTATACTTCTCACTAGTGTCAGCTTGGGTAACAGAGGATGAGGAGGGTTTAGTAAGCCAGTCCACCACTTCCTCTGCATGCTGTGGCTGGATAGCATGGGCAACATCACTAAACAGAGGCAACGATGCCCTGCATGAGGACAGACCACGTTCACGCTTCTGCCCCTCTCATAGTGCCATGGGAAAGTCTGCTACCCTTTATTGGACTGCCAGAAATTATGGGGGGGGGGGGGCTTATTACCCAAATTTAATAGAAACTGGGACATGTGTGATTAGATACACTTTTTTGAATGAAAAGTGGAGTTTGGTGCACTTTAAATTGAGAACTGCCGCTGTAAAAAATGTAAAAACTATAAAAAATTAAAAAAAATATTAAAAAGGGGGAACACCGGCTTCACAGTGAAAAAACTGCGGCTGACAATTTAAAAAAAAGGAAAAAAAAAACACGCAACAACCTTAAAAGAAATATATATATATATATATATATATATATATATATATATATATATATATATACACACACAGCACTGTATACAGCACTAAATGTTATGTAATGCTGTGTTTAACACTGCACTACACTAACACACTATACTGACACACTACTCTATGCTGAAATACTATACTGACACTACACTGCTCCCTGATTGGGCAAAGTCCTGGACCTTACCAGCACCTGACCACTTAAAAGTGTTAGATAGACTGTAAGTTGTTTAGAAAATAGTTATTTTCTTTCTTTTTTTTTTTTTATTACCCTAGTAGCTGATGTCCAGGTTTACTTTAACTTTAAATAGTTCATTTGGGCCAAACTGGCCCAAGCTAGCTATTTCCTTCACTAGCATAGGCGCCCGCTGGGCGTGTTGAATAAACTGTATGTAGCTTTAGCTACATACAGTATACAACGCTGTGTTCTGGTTGTGAGGTGAGACCTTCTTGTCTCACACCGGGAGCAAAATAGCATCAAGCTGAGCTGCACTCAACCATTTATAGGCAGCTTTGCAATCTATCAATGCATCCAAAGCATCCTCTGATTGGTGGAGTCGGAGATCGTGACATCATCAGCCATACAATAACAAAAATATGGAAGACGAGCGTGTGAAAATGTGAAAGTCACAAAGTATTACATTAAAGTGGTTCTAGAGGCAACATTTTTTTTACCTTATAAAGGTTCAGCTTTTTTTTTTTTAAATATACAAACATGTCACACTTACCTGCTCTGTGTAATGGTTTTGCAGGAGCGCCGCCCTGATCCTCTTTGGTTCCCCTGCCGGCGCTCCTGGCCCCCCACCCTGCTGAGTGCCCCCATAGCAAGCTTCTTGCCCTCGGGCACTTGTGCGTGCTTGCCTCCAAGCCACCTCTGTGTGTTCTATGGGACACATAGAGCGTGGATCAGCCCTGCCTCCTCACTGGCTGTGATTGACAGCAGGGGGAGCCATTGGCTCTCACTGGTGTGTCTCAGCTAATGAAAAGGCAGAGACTTGGGAGAGCTTCTGTTCTTGCGCGCATCACTGGATCAGGATCAGGTGAGTAAAAGGGGGGGGGCTGAGGGGGAAGCTGCACAGTGAAGGTTTTTTAGCTTCATGCATAGAAATGCATGAAACTAAAAAAACCTTTAGGCTTTGAAACCACTTTAATGCATTCTCTGCATGCAGCTCCCCCCAGTTACCGTTATACTTACCTGATCTTGATCCAGCACTGTACCTGAGAGCAGTGGCTCTCTCAGCTCTCTCTCTCCTCACTGGACAGAGAGGCAGCAGCAGGAGCCATTGGCTTGTGAGGAGAGAGTGTGTGTGCAGAGAGGGAGGGGCAGAGCTGAGCTGTTTAAAAAAAAGAACAGGTACCTTTAGAATCATTTAAGTTTAATACCACAGTAAATCATATTATGTACTCCCCAAAAATACTTTTAGGAATTTGTTGTCTATCAACTCCAAAGTGCCTGCCTGAACTGTATGTGTTCTGCTCCATTGCAAATAAACTTTTGCAGACCCTAAAGACCCCTAAGTCCCATGATACTGGAAGCCTCTGGTAATGTGTACACAAAATGGAAGGAAGGCATAAATAGCAGGCAATCCAAGAGGATGAAATCAATCACTCCCTCATGGAATGGAAAAATCCTAACCACCCTGATGACTACAGCCAAGGCAGGCAAAAACAGAGTGCTGAAGCAAGCCCTTTTTCACAATTTTATTAGATAGCACATATGAGGATTTCCCTGTAATGCTGCCACTTTCCAGTATAGGCTAGCTTAATTAGATGACATTTTTTGTGATGGATGTCCTTTATGTAAACATTTCACAAACTCCATTAGTCTCTATAATGATCTTACATGCTCCTATTTCTCAGTGCTATGGGTTTTTACCTATATTAACTTTCCTCTTGAAGATGTAAGATTGTAATAGGTGAATGTATGTTTTCTATATAGTGTGACAGTACTGTGCCCTGCCATGGTGTACAAAATGTCTTTGTTCTGTAAGCAGGTGCTTGTGGGGTGTCATTGAATGTATTTCTGCTGTTGTATTCATTGCACTGTATAGTTATACAGACAGTTACAGGCTGCTTAGGATCAGTGGCGTAGCGTGGGTTGTCAGCGCCCGGGGCAAGGCAAGTAATTTGCGCCCCTTAATCCGCGGGATTTTAGCACTCGAGTCTCTTCTACTAGATTAGTTAAAGAAACCCTTACCCCCTAAGCACATGTATTGTTTGTTATGAAAACAAACATTGCCCCCTTTTAATGCAGAATGACCAGCATGCCCCCTTTCAATGCAGAGAGACCAGCGTGCCCCCATTCATTGCAGAATGACCAGCGTGCCCCCTTTCAATGCAGAATGATCAGCGTGCCCCCTTTCAATGTAGAGTGACCAGCATGCCCCCTTTCAATGCAGAGTGACCAGCGTGCCCCCTTATAATGTAGAGTGACCAGCGTGCCCCCTTTCAATGCATAGAGATCAGCGTGCCCCCTTTCAATTCAGAGAGACCAGCGTGCGCCCATTCAATGCAGAATGACCAGCGTGCCCCCTTTCAATGCAGAGTGACCAGCGTGCCCCCTTTCAATGCAGAGAGACCAGTGTGCCCCCTTTCAATGCAGAGAGACCAGTGTGCCCCCTTTCAATGCAGAGAGACCACAGAGTGCCCCCTTTCAATGCAGAGAGACCACCGTGCCCCCTTTCAATGCAGAGAGACCACCGTGCCCCCTTTCAATGCAGAGAGACCAGCATGCCCCCATTCAATGCAGAATGACCAGTGTGCCCCCTTTCAATGCAGAGTGACCAGTGTGCCCCCTTTCAATGCAGAGGGACCAGTGTGCCCCCTTTCAATGCAGAGAGACCAACGTGCCCCCTTTCAATGCAGAGAGACCAGCGTGCCCCATTTCAATGCCGAGACACCAGCGTGCCCCCTTCCAATGCAGAGAAACCAGCATGCCCCCTTTCAATGCAGAGAGACCAGCATGCCCCCTTCAATGCAGAGAGACCAGCATGCCCCCTTCAATGCAGAGAGACCAGCGTGCCCCCTTTCAATGTAGAGTGACCAGCGTGCCCCCTTTTAATGTAGAGTGACCAGTGTGCCCCCTTTCAATGCAGAGAGACCAGCGTGCCCCCTTTCAATGCAGAGAGACCAGCATGCCCCCTTTCAATGCAGCGAGACCAGCGTGCCCCCATTCAATGCAGAATGACCAGCTTGCCCCCTTTCAATGCAGAGAGACCAGCGTGCCCCCTTTCAATGCAGAGAGACCAATGTGCCCCCTTTCAATGCAGAGAGACCACAGCGTGCCCCCTTTCAATGCAGAGAGACCAGCGTGCCCCCTTTCAATACAGAGAGACCAGCGTGCCCCCATTCAATGCAGAATGACCAGCGTGCCTCTTTCAATGCAGAGTGACCAGCGTGCCCCCTTTCAAGGCAGAGAGACCAGCGTGCCCCCTTTCAATGCAGAGAGACCAGCGTGCCTCCTTTCAATGCAGAGAGTCCACAGCGTGCCCCCTTTCAGTGCAGAGAGACCAGCGTGCCCCCATTCAATGCAGAGAGACCACAGCGTGCCCCCTTTCAATGCAGAGACCAGCGTGCCCCCTTTCAATGCAGAGAGACCAGCGTGCCCCCTTTCAATGCAGGGAGACCAGCGTGCCCCCTTCCAATGCAGAGAGACCAGCGTGCCCCCTTTTAATGCAGAGAGACCAGCGTGCCCCCTTTCAATGCAGAGAGACCAGCATGCCCCCTTCAATGCAGAGAGACCAGCGTGCCCCCTTTCAATGTAGAGTGACCAGCATGCCCCCTTTCAATGTAGAGTGACCAGCGTGCCCCCTTTCAATGCAGAGAGACCAGTATGCCCCCTTTCAATGCAGAGAGACTAGCGTGCCCCCTTTCAATGCAGAGAGACCAGCGTGCCCCCTTTCAATGCAGAGAGACCAGCGTGCCCCCTTTCAATGCAGAGAGACCACAGCGTGCCCCCTTTCAGTGCAGAGAGACCAGCGTGCCCCCTTTCAATGCAGAGAGACCAGCGTGCCCCCTTTCAATGCAGAGAGACCAGCGTGCCCCTTTTCAATACAGAAAGACCAGCGTGCCCCCTTTCAATGCAGACAGACCAGCGTGCCCCCTTCAATGCAGAGAGACGAGCGTGCCCCCTTTAATGCCGAGAGATCATCGTGCCCCCTTTCAATGCAGAGTGACTTACCTGCAGCGGCGGCTTCTCCTCAGTTCCCCGCGTCTCCTCGAGTCCTCCCTGTCCCGCCTCCTCCTCAGCCAATGGCATGCGTTCGCCTTTCGGCCAATCAGGAAGCGGGTCTCGGACCCACTTTCTTGATTGGCCAGGAGGAGGATCTGTGTGACAATAGCAAATTTTCATTCGCTATTGTCACACAATGTGTGGGCTCGGGGCACACTGATCTGCGCCCCGGGTCCACCCTTTTCTGAAGCCTATTACAGCCTCTGGCTCTAATCAGGTGATTAAAAAAAAAAACCCCATTGAACTCCATGCGTCCGGCGCCCCGCATGTAGATTAGGGGGCCGGACGATTGGATAGGGAAGGTCGCACCCCTGCGCCTCCAACGCACCAGCCGCCACTGACCACTGGACAGGTGAGGCACAGTCCAGCCCCGCTCCGACCCGCCATTTACAGCCATAGGGCGGCCGCGTTGGCAATCTCCCAGCCTAAAGATGGAGGCAACTGCAGACAGTGTGTGAACTGTGTATGTCAGAGTCAGACAGAGTGACACTGCGGATGCGCCCCCCCACGATGTTGCGCCCGGTGTGGCCGGCCCCCCCTGCACCCCCCACGCTACGCCACTGCTCAGGATGGGATGGGGTTAACTGTGTCTAGACTCTTTCAAGGGCTTTCTGAGTTCTGCCCCCTCCTGCAAGCCACATAAATACCAGGGGGGGGCTCAGAGTACTCTCTCTCTTCCACGTGGGGTTTACAGAGGAAGCTCTGCTGCACCATTTAGTCCTGCTGGAGAATGCGGCCCCCTCCTGGGCCACCTTGTTGGGATTCTCCCTGGATTAGAAACCTACCATTACTGGACTTTTGCTGAATAGACTTTGCTTCACTGGAAGGTATAAGCCTGCATTAGTTTGTTAGGGCTGGACTTGTGTGCTGTGCTGTTGAAGGTATAAGCCTGGAAGGTATAAGCCTGCATTAGTTTGTTAGGGCTGGACTTGTGTGCTGTGCTGTTGAACTGTGCTGCTGAATGCTCAGTAACATTTCATTAACTGTTTTGGGGCTAGTTTGAAGTCATCCAAAGGGGTGAATGTTGGTTCTGGCGTAAGAACTTGGGTCAGTAAAGCACATGTGGGGTATAAAGCTTAGCTACTACAAAGGTCTACTCTGCAAGTGAAGCCAGGAAAGAGTATAGTTGCTAGGAGTACCCAGACACTAGTTCAAGATACAGAGCTACCATTTGTTAAGCGCGGCACTTGGTAAAGGTGACAGGTCCTCCGGTAGCAAGCCAAACCCACGTTACGGAGATCAATGACCTGGTCAAAAGGTACGGGAAGAAATGAGTAAACAAGTGCATGCATGAGGTCTGTGCTAGGTGCATGGTGGGAACCCATTCTGTTACTTAGAGTGAGATAACAGAGGTAGGCTTTACCGCTGGAGAGGGCACGGCTCAGCAGTGTCCCTCATAATGCAATCTACATCAAGTTACAGTGTGTAGCGACATGGGAAGGTCCTTTTCAGATGAATTTTGCACTTTTACTGCACATAGTGTTATGGCTCATCTCTAAGTTGGGGAACTGCCTTAATGCTTGATTTTCACATGACTGCAGTTGCCGTCTAGTCCCGGGCATTGATGAGCGAGCTCCACGTGAACGGTACCCCCATGTGCAGGGCAAGTAGCCCCCACCAGGCAGGTTGAGGGGCTCCAGAATGCGGGTCATATTCAGAGGAAACTGATTTTTCAGCATCCTCAATAGATGGTTAAAGTTGGTTTGGGACTTGGAGTCCAGAGACTTGGGAGGGATGAAGTTTCCAATCCTGGGACATTGTTTTGCAGACTACCAACACACTGGTTGTGCAGGTGTGTGTAGAGCTTTTAGTAGAGTCATGACTAATGTTTAAGCTCCACCCCAGCTGAGAAAGGAGGTCTCTACCCATTAGGGCTCCACCTAGAAGATAGGAGGGAACCAGTACAGTAAGGCGCTACTAGGTGTATGGACAAAGCTTGTGTGGGGAGAGTATCTGGAGGATACAGAAAAAAGGCCCAAAATGTGAGGCTAAAGTGTCAGTGCTGCATGTGTAAGCCAGGAGGCAAATTTTTATCATTTTGTGGCTGAAAACTCTGAAAGATCTCTGTGAGGGAAAACCATGTGATTTATTGAACTTTCAGTGAGCCCAAACAAAGAAAATTTAAGCGAGTGGCTATGCCCTAATGTGCTTAATTAGTTAAACTCTCTAATCTGAAGACGGATTACAAAAGGCCACTGCTCTTGGAACTATGACATAATCTTACCTGTCTAGGGTTTGTCTTAGTCATGAGCTTGAGCAATTCAAGCAATTCACAATTCACAATTCTTAAGTTCATTTACCAAACCCGCCGCCTACTCACCTAAACTGCATTCACACTACAAACATCAACTAATCCCATTCACTGTGCTTCCCCCTATAGAGACATCCAAATCATCTATGTAGGGATTTCCATCTGTCCAGCTAGATGCTAATGAAGCTCTCCCACTAATATTCTGATGTTTTGGACCTTTTTCCCAGAATTGTTTCAGAGTTCTCAAAATTAGTTTGTTCAAGAAAAAATGTCCATCCTGTTGCTTCAAATTTGCTAGTCACTGCAGTGGAAAGCAAACATCAGTTTGACCCACTAATGATAAGAAAAACAAATTGTCTTAGGACTTTCTTTTTCTAAGAGTTTTCAATCAACATTCTACCCATCTATGGCCAGCTTTGGACTCATTTGTTGGTTTCAACGCATAAAGAAATTCTCGGAGACCCAAAACACATCTTAAGCCCCATGATACAGGACGCCTATGGGGAAGTGTATACAAAAGGGAAGGAAGGTAAAGTAAAGAGAAGAGTGCCATACTGTATTAGCCACTAGGGTTGAGCGGACACCTAGATGTCCGTGTTCGACGGGTTCGGCCGAACTTTAAAAAAAAGTCCGGGTCCGTGTCCCGGACTTTTACCGAACTTTTCCCGGACACCGAACCCCATTGAAGTCAATGGGGACCCGAACTTTAAGGCACTAAAATGGCTCTAAAACACCAAAGGAAAGGGCTAGAGTGCTGCAAATGGCAGCAAAACGTAATTAAGAGCATGGCAAGTGCTCTGCAAACAAATGTGGATAGGGAAATAACTTAAAACAACAAAAAAAAACAGAAAAATAAAACAATGTTCTTCTTCATCTCTGAAGGACGAGGCCCATATGGAGTAGGAGGGAGGTTGAGGTGGTGGTGGATGTGGCGGTGACATAGGCGTGCGCACAGGGTGTGCTGGGTGTGCCTGGGCACACCCTAATCACCTAGGGCACATAGCATTGCCAGTGAGGAGATGGGAAAGATCTCCCTGGGACCTGCTCTGCTCTATTTCTCCTTGCCTACAGGTACATGGCCCCGATACATTACTCTCCCTGCTGGCAAACACATGCATGTGTATTTCAACTTTGGGGTGCACACCTTAATGCAATAGGCTGCGCACACCTATGGGCGGTGTAGGTGGAAGCGGCGGTGGAGGAGGACCAGGGCCGGATTAACAGCATCATGGGCTTGGTGCTGAGGATTTTGAAGGGCCTTAAGGGCCGTGCCTTGCCATGCACCCAGAGGAGGAAGGGTGCAGCCATGCATGCCTAATTCAACATGGGATGCTGTCTCTGAAGCCCATAAACACATCCATGCATCGCCAACTGTCCCTCCTTGTCCGGCCTTCACGCTGTGTGGGGAGGTTCTGAGGGTGCTGCCTGGGGAAGCGAGCATAGAAGCCAGACTTCTGTGTTTACAAGTGACAGAAGAGCGGTAACAGTGAATATGGCCAACCCGGGGCCTATATAAAAGGTAGGGGCCTGGAGCTGCAGCTCCAATAGCCCCTACATTAATCTGGCCCTGAGGAGGAGGACGAGGTAGCCAACACTGCTTCTTTTCAAAAATTTTAAATGAGGGTACACCCCAAAAGAGTGAGAAAGAGCAAAAATGGAACAATGGGTGGGTAAGGTCGGTATCCATTGCTATTCTGCATAAGGTACGGAAAAGTCCCGTGGGATCCATGCCTGGTTCATTTTAATGAACGTGAGCTTGTCCACATTGTCTCTGGACAGGCGGCTGCGCTTGTCTGTTATAACGCCCCCAGCCGTGCTAAATACCCGTTCAGATAATACACTGGCTGCAGGGCACGCCAGCACCTCCAAGGCGTAAAGGGCAAGCTCAGGCCATGTGCCCAATTTGGAGACCCAGAAGTTGAAGGGGGCAGACCCGTCATTCACTACATGTAGGCGTGTGCACACATACTGCTCCACCATGTTGGTAAAATGCTGCCTCCTGCTAAGACGTTCCATCTGAGCTGCTGGTGCTGCTGTTTGTTGTGGCGTGCTGACAAAGCTTTTCCACATTTCGGCCATGCTAACCCTGCCTTCTGAGGTGCTGGCGGTGCCCTGGTTGCGTTGGCGACCTCCTCCTCCTCCTCCTCCTCTGCCTTGTGCTTCCACTGTGGCCCCGCTGTCAGATGGGAATGCCAGCAGCATGGCGTCTACCAGCGTGCGCTTGTACTCGCGCATCTTGCGATCGCGCTCCAGTGAGTGAATTAAGGACGGTACGTTGTCCTTGTAACGGGGATCCAGCAGCGTGGCCACCCAGTAATCAGCACAAGTTAGAATGTGGGCAACTCGGCGGTCGTTGTGGAGACACTGCAGCATGTAATCGCTCATGTGTGCCAGGCTGCCCAGAGGCAACGAAAGGCTGTCCTCTGTGGGAGGTGTATCGTCCGTGTCCTCTGTATCCCCCCAGCCACGCACCAGTGATGGCCATGAGCTGGCCTGGGTGCCACCCTGCTGTGAACATGGTTCCATCTCCTCCTCCAGCTCCTCCTCCTCCTCATCCTCCTCATCCTCCAGAACTGTGCCCCTGCTGGACAATTGCGTCCCTGGCGTTTGCGTGTGCAGGAACCCACCCTCGGAGCCCCTTGCGAATGACTGCCCTGAAAGCCTTGGAAATGTTACCTCTTCATCCTCCTCCTCCTCCTCATCCTGTGCCACATCCTCTTCCATCATCGCCCGAATTGTTTTTTCAAGGAGGCATAGAAGTGGGATAGTTAAGCTGAGAACGGCGTCATTGCCACTGGCCATGTTGGTGGAGTACTCAAAACAGCGCAACAAGGCACACAGGTCTCGCATGGAGGCCCAGTTATTGGTGGTGAAGTGGTGCTGTTCCGCAGAGCGACTCACGCGTGCGTGCTGCAGCTGAAACTCCACTATGGCCTGCTGCTGCTCGCACAGTCTTTCCAGCATGTGCAAGGTGGAGTTCCACCTTGTGGGCACGTCACATATGAGGCGGTGAGCGGGAAGGCCGAAGTTACGCTGCAGCGCTGCCAGGCGAGCAGCAGCAGGGTGAGAACGCCGAAAGTGCGCACAAACGGCCCGCACTTTCTGCAGCAGCTCTGACATATCGGGGTAGTTTTTAAGGAACCTCTGCACCACCAAATTCAGCACATGCGCCAGGCAAGGGATGTGCGTCAAACCGGCTAGGCCCAGAGCTGCTATGAGATTTCGCCCGTTATCGCACACCACCAGGCCGGGCTTGAGGCTCGCTGGCAGCAACCACTCATTTGTCTGCTGTTCCATGCTCCTCCACAACTCCTGCGCGGTGTGTGGTTTGTCCCCCAAACAGGCAAGTTGTAAAACTGCCTGCTGTCGTTTACCCCTGGCCGTGCTGAAGTTGGTGGTGAAGGTGTTACGCTGTCCGGATGAGGAGGCGGTAGAGGATGAGGAAGCGGAGTAGGAGGAGTTAGGAACAGGAGGCAAACTGAAGCGCCCTGCAATCCTCGGTGGTGGAAGGACATGCGCCAAATTGCTATCCGCCTCAGGCCCATCCGCCACTGCATTTACCCAGTGTGCCGTTAGGGAGATATAACGCCCCTGACCGTGCTTACTGGTCCACGTATCCGTAGTTAGGTGGACCTTGGCACAGATGGCGTTGCGCAGTGCACACCTGATATTTTCCCCCACTTGGTTGTGCAGGGAAGGGATGGCTTGCCTGGAAAAGTAGTGGCGGCTGGGCACGACGTACTGTGGGACAGCCACCGACATAAGGTTTTTAAAACTGTGCGTCTCCACCAGACGGAATGACAGCATTTCAAAGGCCAATAATTTTGAAATGCTGGCATTCAGGGCCAGGGATCGCGGGTGGGTAGGGGGGTACTTCCTCTTCCTCTCAAGTGTTTGGGAGATGGAAAGCTGAACGCTTCCACGGGACATTGTGGAGATGGTTGTTGGTGACCCAGGTGGTGGTGTTGCTGACAGATCGTCTGTTTGCGGGGTGGCAGGTGCCGGTATCACTACAGATGTGGCTGGAGCGGCCGAGACTGCAGCAGAAGAGGAAGCAGGATGAGCCAGAGACGTTTCTTGGTTTTGAAGGTGTGTACTCCACTGCAGCTCGTGCTTTGCACTTAGATGCCTGATCATGCAGGTTGTGCTCAGGTTGAGAAGGTTTATGCCTCGCTTCAAGCTCTGATTGCACAGGGTGCAAACCACTCGTGTCCTGTCATCAGCACATTTTCTAAAGAACTTCCACGCTAGAGAACTCCTTTGAGCTGACTTTGGTGCGCTCGTTCCCTTGCTGCGTTGGGCAGTAGCGGGCGTAGTGTCTAGGGCACGGCCGCTCCGCTTCTGCACCCTGCTCCCTCTTCTGCTGTGCTGGTGGCTCTGTGCGACCACCGCCTCTTCCTCCAAACTACTCAGGTCACCTGCATGACGTTCATTCCATGTGGGGTCGAGGACCTCATCGTCCTCCACATCATCTTCCACCCAGTCTTCACCCCTGCCCTCCTTGTCGGTCTCCACAATGCTGAACGCCGCAGCAGTTGGCACCTGCGTTTCGTCATCATCGGAGACGTGCTGCGATGATCCTTGCATGTACTCATCTTGAGAAATAAGTGGTTGGGCATCGCTGCACTCAATCTCTTCCACTTCTGGGGCAGGGCTAGGTGGATGGCCCTGGGAAACCCTGCTGACAGAGTCCTCAAAAAGAATAAGAGACTGCTGTATGGCTTGGGGCTCAGACTGCTGGCCTGATTTGCAAGGGGGTGAGGTGAAAGACGGTTGGACATTGGCTGCAGGTGCCAACTCTGACCTTTCTGCAGTAGACTGGGTGGGAGACAATGTGAAGGAACTGGAGGCACTGTCAGCAGCAAACCAATCTACTATCGCCTCAACTTGTTCTGGCCTCATCACTTCTAGGGGCGTTTGATGCCCTACCAAATACTGATGCAGGTTCTGTCGCCTACTCACACTTGAGGAAGGTGTTTCACTTGTGCGTGTAGCTGGCACAGATCGACCACGTCCTCTCCTTGCAACAGGAGCTCTACCAGCAGCACCACGACCCAGGCCACGGCCCTTATTTGACGGTCTCCTCATATTTCTGTAATTTAAGATCTTGCCCTAGAAAGGTTTTTATTGAATAGCGGAATAGGAAATATGATCCAAAAAAGTGTATGTATCTCGCACGTACAAAACCACACTAGGCCCCAATTACTATTGTTTCTACCCCTAAAAGGATGGATGAGGAGTAGGAGGAGTATGGAACAGACAGCACCCTCAAATCTTCAGAAGTATGAGATGAACCCCAAAAACTTGGAAAGGTGGATCTCACACGTACCGACACAGACTATCCCGCAATTCAATTGATCCTCAAAGGTTTTTATTGAATAGCGGAATAGGAAATATGATCAAAAAAAGTGTATGTATCTCGCACGTACACAACCACACTAGGCCCCAATTACTATTGTTTGTACCCCTAAAAGGATGGATGAGGAGTAGGAGGAGGAGTATGGAACAGGCAGCACCCTCAAATCTTCAGAAGTATGAGATGAACCCCAAAAACTTGGAAAGGTGGATCTCACACGTACCGACACAGACTATCCCGCAATTCAATTGATCCTCAAAGGTTTTTATTGAATAGCGGAATAGGAAATATGATCAAAAAAAGTGTATGTATCTCGCACGTACACAACCACACTAGGCCCCAATTACTATTGTTTGTACCCCTAAAAGGATGGTTGAGCAGTAGGAGCAGGAGTATGGAACAGGCAGCACCCTCAAATCTTCAGAAGTATGAGATGAACCCCAACAACTTGGAAAGGTGGATCTCACACGTACCGACACAGACTATCTCGCAATTGAATTGATCCCCAAAGGTTTTAATTGAATAGCGGAATAGAAAATATGATCAAAAAGAAAGTGTATGTATCTCGCACGTACACCACCACACTAGGCCCCAACTACTATTGTTTGTACCCCTAAAAGGATGGTTGAGCAGTAGGAGGAGGAGTATGGAACAGGCAGCACCCTCAAATCTTCAGAAGTATGAGATGAACCCCAAAAACTTGGAAAGGTGGATCTCTCTCACACGTACCAACACAGACTATCCCCCAATTTAACTGATCCCCAAAGGTTTTTGATTAAATAGCGGAATAGAAAATATGATCCAAAAAAAGTGTATGTATATCACACGTACACAACCACACTAGGCCCCAATTACTATTGTTTGTACCCCTAAAAGGCTAGATGAGGAGTAGGGGGGGTATGGAACAGGCAGCACCCTCAAACCTTCAGAAGTATGAGATGAACCCCAACAACTTGGAAAGGTGGATCTCTCTCACACGTACCAACACAGACTATCCCCCAATTTAACTGATCCCCAAAGGTTTTTGATTAAATAGCGGAATAGAAAATATGATCCAAAAAAAGTGTATGTATATCACACGTACACAACCACACTAGGCCCCAATTACTATTGTTTGTACCCCTAAAAGGCTAGATGAGGAGTAGGGGGGGTATGGAACAGGCAGCACCCTCAAACCTTCAGAAGTATGAGATGAACCCCAACAACTTGGAAAGGTGGATCTCTCTCACACGTACCAACACAGACTATCCCCCAATTTAACTGATCCCCAAAGGTTTTTGATTAAATAGCGGAATAGAAAATATGATCCAAAAAAAGTGTATGTATATCACACGTACACAACCACACTAGGCCCCAATTACTATTGTTTGTACCCCTAAAAGGCTAGGAGTAGGGGGAGTATGGAACAGGCAGCACCCTCAAACCTTCAGAAGTATGAGATGAACCCCAACAACTTGGAAAGGTGGATCTCTCTCACACGTACCAACACAGACTATCCCCCAATTTAACTGATCCCCAAAGGTTTTTGATTAAATAGCGGAATAGAAAATATGATCCAAAAAAAGTGTATGTATATCACACGTACACAACCACACTGGGCCCCAATTACTATTGTTTGTACCCCTAAAAGGCTAGGAGTAGGGGGAGTATGGAACAGGCAGCACCCTCAAACCTTCAGAAGTATGAGATGAACCCCAACAACTTGGAAAGGTGGATCTCTCTCACACGTACCAACACAGACTATCCCCCAATTTAACTGATCCCCAAAGGTTTTTGATTAAATAGCGGAATAGAAAATATGATCCAAAAAAAGTGTATGTATATCACACGTACACAACCACACTAGGCCCCAATTACTATTGTTTGTACCCCTAAAAGGCTAGATGAGGAGTAGGGGGGGTATGGAACAGGCAGCACCCTCAAACCTTCAGAAGTATGAGATGAACCCCAACAACTTGGAAAGGTGGATCTCTCTCACACGTACCAACACAGACTATCCCCCAATTTAACTGATCCCCAAAGGTTTTTGATTAAATAGCGGAATAGAAAATATGATCCAAAAAAAGTGTATGTATATCACACGTACACAACCACACTGGGCCCCAATTACTATTGTTTGTACCCCTAAAAGGCTAGGAGTAGGGGGAGTATGGAACAGGCAGCACCCTCAAACCTTCAGAAGTATGAGATGAACCCCAACAACTTGGAAAGGTGGATCTCTCTCACACGTACCAACACAGACTATCCCCCAATTTAACTGATCCCCAAAGGTTTTTGATTAAATAGCGGAATAGAAAATATGATCCAAAAAAAGTGTATGTATATCACACGTACACAACCACACTAGGCCCCAATTACTATTGTTTGTACCCCTAAAAGGCTAGATGAGGAGTAGGGGGGGTATGGAACAGGCAGCACCCTCAAACCTTCAGAAGTATGAGATGAACCCCAACAACTTGGAAAGGTGGATCTCTCTCACACGTACCAACACAGACTATCCCCCAATTTAACTGATCCCCAAAGGTTTTTGATTAAATAGCGGAATAGAAAATATGATCCAAAAAAAGTGTATGTATATCACACGTACACAACCACACTAGGCCCCAATTACTATTGTTTGTACCCCTAAAAGGCTAGATGAGGAGTAGGGGGGGTATGGAACAGGCAGCACCCTCAAACCTTCAGAAGTATGAGATGAACCCCAACAACTTGGAAAGGTGGATCTCTCTCACACGTACCAACACAGACTATCCCCCAATTTAACTGATCCCCAAAGGTTTTTGATTAAATAGCGGAATAGAAAATATGATCCAAAAAAAGTGTATGTATATCACACGTACACAACCACACTAGGCCCCAATTACTATTGTTTGTACCCCTAAAAGGCTAGATGAGGAGTAGGGGGAGTATGGAACAGGCAGCACCCTCAAACCTTCAGAAGTATGAGATGAACCCCAACAACTTGGAAAGGTGGATCTCTCTCACACGTACCAACACAGACTATCCCCCAATTTAACTGATCCCCAAAGGTTTTTGATTAAATAGCGGAATAGAAAATATGATCCAAAAAAAGTGTATGTATATCACACGTACACAACCACACTAGGCCCCAATTACTATTGTTTGTACCCCTAAAAGGCTAGATGAGGAGTAGGGGGAGTATGGAACAGGCAGCACCCTCAAACCTTCAGAAGTATGAGATGAACCCCAACAACTTGGAAAGGTGGATCTCTCTCACACGTACCAACACAGACTATCCCCCAATTTAACTGATCCCCAAAGGTTTTTGATTAAATAGCGGAATAGAAAATATGATCCAAAAAAAGTGTATGTATATCACACGTACACAACCACACTAGGCCCCAATTACTATTGTTTGTATCCCTAAAAGGCTAGATGAGGAGTAGGGGGGGTATGGAACAGGCAGCACCCTCAAACCTTCAGAAGTATGAGATGAACCCCAACAACTTGGAAAGGTGGATCTCTCTCACACGTACCAACACAGACTATCCCCCAATTTAACTGATCCCCAAAGGTTTTTGATTAAATAGCGGAATAGAAAATATGATCCAAAAAAAGTGTATGTATATCACACGTACACAACCACACTAGGCCCCAATTACTATTGTTTGTACCCCTAAAAGGCTAGATGAGGAGTAGGGGGGGTATGGAACAGGCAGCACCCTCAAACCTTCAGAAGTATGAGATGAACCCCAACAACTTGGAAAGGTGGATCTCTCTCACACGTACCAACACAGACTATCCCCCAATTTAACTGATCCCCAAAGGTTTTTGATTAAATAGCGGAATAGAAAATATGATCCAAAAAAAGTGTATGTATATCACACGTACACAACCACACTAGGCCCCAATTACTATTGTTTGTACCCCTAAAAGGCTAGATGAGGAGTAGGGGGGGTATGGAACAGGCAGCACCCTCAAACCTTCAGAAGTATGAGATGAACCCCAACAACTTGGAAAGGTGGATCTCTCTCACACGTACCAACACAGACTATCCCCCAATTTAACTGATCCCCAAAGGTTTTTGATTAAATAGCGGAATAGAAAATATGATCCAAAAAAAGTGTATGTATATCACACGTACACAACCACACTAGGCCCCAATTACTATTGTTTGTACCCCTAAAAGGCTAGGAGTAGGGGGAGTATGGAACAGGCAGCACCCTCAAACCTTCAGAAGTATGAGATGAACCCCAACAACTTGGAAAGGTGGATCTCTCTCACACGTACCAACACAGACTATCCCCCAATTTAACTGATCCCCAAAGGTTTTTGATTAAATAGCGGAATAGAAAATATGATCCAAAAAAAGTGTATGTATATCACACGTACACAACCACACTAGGCCCCAATTACTATTGTTTGTACCCCTAAAAGGCTAGATGAGGAGTAGGGGGGGTATGGAACAGGCAGCACCCTCAAACCTTCAGAAGTATGAGATGAACCCCAACAACTTGGAAAGGTGGATCTCTCTCACACGTACCAACACAGACTATCCCCCAATTTAACTGATCCCCAAAGGTTTTTGATTAAATAGCGGAATAGAAAATATGATCCAAAAAAAGTGTATGTATATCACACGTACACAACCACACTAGGCCCCAATTACTATTGTTTGTACCCCTAAAAGGCTAGGAGTAGGGGGAGTATGGAACAGGCAGCACCCTCAAACCTTCAGAAGTATGAGATGAACCCCAACAACTTGGAAAGGTGGATCTCTCTCACACGTACCAACACAGACTATCCCCCAATTTAACTGATCCCCAAAGGTTTTTGATTAAATAGCGGAATAGAAAATATGATCCAAAAAAAGTGTATGTATATCACACGTACACAACCACACTAGGCCCCAATTACTATTGTTTGTACCCCTAAAAGGCTAGATGAGGAGTAGGGGGAGTATGGAACAGGCAGCACCCTCAAATCTTCAGAAGTATGAGATTGTGTTCACTGTACCCCACAAAGATTGAGTTCACTGCACCCCACAATGATTGTGTTCACTGCACCCCACAAAGATTGTGTTCACTGCACCTCACAAAGATTGTGTTCACTGTACCCCCCAAAGATTGTGTTCACTGCACCCCACAAAGATTCTGTTCACTGTACCCCACAAAGATTGTGTTCACTGCACCCTAAAAGGATGTTGTTCACTGCACCCCACAAAGATTGTGTTCACTGCACCCTAAAAGGATGTTGTTCACTGCACCCCAAAAAGATTGTGTTCACTGTACCCCCCCAAAGATTGTGTTCACTGCACCCCACAAAGATTGTGTTCACTGCACCCCAAAAAGATTGTGTTCACTGTACCCCCCAAAGATTGTGTTCACTGCACCCCAAAAAGATTGTGTTCACTGTACCCCCCAAAGATTGTGTTCACTGCACCCCACAAAGATTCTGTTCACTGTACCCCACAAAGATTGTGTTCACTGCACCCCAAAAAGATTGTGTTCACTGTACCCCCCCAAAGATTGTGTTCACTGCACCCCACAAAGATTCTGTTCACTGCACCCCACAAAGGATTTTGTTCACTGCACCCCAAAAAGATTGTGTTCACTGCACCCCAAAAAGGATTTTGATCACTGCACCCCAAAAAGGATGTTGTTCACTGCACCCCAAAAAAGATTGTGTTCACTGCACCCCAAAAAGGATGTTGTTCACTGCACCCCAAAAAGGATGTTGTTCACTCCACCCCAAAAAGATTGTGTTCACTGCACCCCACAAAGATTGTGTTCACTGCACCCCAAAAAGATTGTGTTCACTGCACCCCAAAAATGATTTTGTTCACTGCACCCCAAAAAGGATGTTGTTCACTCCACCCCAAAAAGATTGTGTTCACTGCACCCCAAAAAGATTGTGTTCACTGCACCCCACAAAGGATTTTGTTCACTGCACCCCAAAAAGATTGTGTTCACTGCACCCCAAAAAGGATGTTGTTCACTGCACCCCAAAAAGGATTTTGTTCACTGCACCCCAAAAAGATTGTGTTCACTGCACCCCACAAAGGATTTTGTTCACTGCACCCCACAAAGATTGTGTTCACTGCACACCAAAAAGGATTGTGTTCACTGCACCCCAAAAAGATTTTGTTCACTGCACCCCAAAAAGATTGTGTTCACTGCAGCCCAAAAAGATTGTGTTCACTGCAGCCCAAAAAGATTGTGTTCACTGCAGCCCAAAAAGATTGTGTTCACTGCAGCCCAAAAAGATTGTGTTCACTGCAGCTCACACACAGAAAAATGGATGTGGATCACTGACACCTGCCTATCTCCAATCCCACACCACACAGCAATATCGATTGTAGTTTGTAGAACACAGTTTCCCTAAAATTCAGCAGACTCTGTCCCTAACAGGATTGAGAAGAGATCGTAGATCAGGATTGAGTGCAGATTCACCCCACCCCCCACACAGCAATATCGATTGTAGTTTGTAGAAGACACTGACCCTATAATTCAGCAGACTCTATCCCTAAAATGCCTACAACTCGCCCTGCCTAAACACTCCGACCTGTCCCTCAATTCTATCCGGACACAAATGGTTTTTTCCTGCCTATCTGTCCCTAATCAGCAGCCAGCACATTGATGTGTGCTCTGTCCCTTAGCTAAGCAGCAGAATGACGCTGCTGCGGCGGCTGCCTCGAACTTATAAAGACTTGGTCACATGCTTCAGACGGCCAATCACAGCTACTAAGACATTTGCAGGCATGGCTGGGATGGCTTAAGGCACACCAGTTAAACGATTGTTGATTGGCTGTTGAAAGCCCGCCATGAAAAGAGCGCCAAAGCATGCAAAACCCGGAAATAAAACGACCGAACACGGATTTTTACCCGAACATACAGTAAAGTGTCCGTGTCCGTGTTCGGGTAAAAAAAATCCAATTATTCGGTACGAACACGAATAATACAGTCCGTGTTCGCTCAACACTATTAGCCACTGATGAAAACAGATTGGAGTTAAAGTGATAAAATCTAAGGCATGGGTGCTCAACCTGTGGCCCTCCAGCTGTTGCGGAACTGCAAGTCCCATGAGGCATTGCAAGGCTAACAGTTATAAACATGACTCCCAAAAGCTGAGGCATGATGGGACCTGTAGTTCCGTAACAGCTGGAGGGCCAAAGGTTGAGTACCCATGATCTAAGGGCTAAGGTCAGCCATAGCTGGTTCAATATTTGAACTATGTATGGGCAGGCTGAATGTACCAAGTTGATAGATCGATCAACTTGGGTACAACCAGCCTGCCGCATTTTGCATGTGATTATCGCTAGCAGCTAGTATAGTCACTGTCCTCAGCCAGCGGGGGCGGACTCCCCGCCCCCACCAGGAGAAAACCATCCCAGCCCACAGAAAGAAATTTGCAGCTTTAGTCAATAGACTAAAAATGCAAATTTGGAACATAATAGCTACTGCACCAATTTTTGGTAACAGGTTAACTCTAAACTCTATGCATTCAACCTAAGGATGTGTATCTATGTCACTAACACATATACTATATTGTCAAAAGGTCCATAAAGACATGGATAAGCGAGTTTGGGGTGAAGGAACTTGACTGGCCTGCACACATTCCTGACCTCCCCTTTGGAATGAATTAGAGCGGAGACCGCGAGTCAGGCCTTCTCGTCCAACATCAGTGCCTGACCTTCTGGGAGAATGGTCAAACATTCCCATAGACACGCTCCTCAACTTTGTGGACAGCCTTCCCAGAAGAGTTGAAGCTGTTATAGCTGCAAAGGGTGGGCCAACTCAATAGTGAGCCCTACAAACTAAGACTGGGATGCCATTAAAGTTCATGTGCATGTAAAGGCAGGAGTCCCAATACTTTTGACAATATACTGTATATGCTACTAGATAGCTCATGTTAAAGTTACATAGGAAAAAAAATTGAAAGTTAATATTTAAGATACATATGACGCCTTCCTGCTCAGCAATTCTGTTTTTCCCCCAACCCACTCCCTTTTATCTGCAATCTTGTGGTCTGAGAATCCCTGTTTGGGATGCAGAGGAGGCATTTCCATACATACCCACTGCAGGATCTGTTCTGTTTTTCACCTACAGAAAGCTTGAGTTAAAGAGGTTGTAAACCTCAGGAAAAAAAAAAAAAAACCTGAAAGACAAAGGCATAATGAGCTGCATCGCATACTAGCTCATTATGAAATACCTTCCTTGAAACAAAGCCCTCGCAGTGCTGCCCGCTCACCGTAACACAGCAGACATTTCCGGCCGTCTTTCTTCCTGGTTTGCGTCCTTCGGCCATCTGATTGGCCAGAGGCGCGATGACATCACATGCACATGCGTGCGGGAGCCGCCAGTTCACGGCACAGGGCTCTGAAGGAACGGCACGGGTGGCCGTTGACGTCATCGGCTGCATGCAATGTAAATATCTCCTAAAAGGTGCAAGTTTAGGAGATATTTACAGTATCTATAGGTAAGCCTTTTTATAGGCTTACCTATGGGCAAAAGTCTATAGGTAGCGTTTACAACCTCTTTAACAAATACTGTATAACAAAAAGGCATCTCTCAAAACCACCAATCAGATTAAAATCTGATTCAGAAGTCTGAATGTAATAAGTGGCACAGGGAACAAAGATAGATATTTACATAGCACAGGCTTCATGAAAAACCCTCTGTGTACTTGTGAAACACTGATTCTGGGTTAAATGTATTACAGACAGCTAAAAATAAGATGCACTTAAATTCCTGACTTAAGCACATATGCATTGTTTTCTGGATACTATTTGTAATTCATATGTTGCTTCCATCTGCTTTACAGTCGGATTTCAGGGAAAGGAAAAATGCTCCCTTGAAGTGGGTCTGCTCCTGTGCTGCAAAGGTTTAATGTTCATTTACATCTAGGGGACCAAAAAAAAAAAACAGTTTTACTTACACAATCTTCCACTCCCACAATCACCCTTCAGGCCATAAGACCTGCCCTATAGCCTCTTCTTCTCTATTTTTCAGCAGTTGCAGGTCCTTTGTTATCATGAGGCCCAATGCAGAGCCCATAGACCAAAGTCAAGTCCGCAAGTCCACTGCCGGAGATTAGGAGAGTAGAGGACAGTGCTCCTGTTGGGGGAGGATTGGGTAAGAAAAAGTAAAGCTGCTGTTTCCAGTCCCCTAGACCTAAGTGAGCAATTAACCCTTAGGCCCCTTTCACACAGGCGGACCGTTCAGATCCGCCTGTCCGTTTTTTTGGCGGATCTGAACGGTCCCCCCATGCATTCCTATAGGGCATTGGATGTCAGCGGAGACATGTCCGCTGACATCCGACCCGATCCGATCTGTCAAATCTGGACGGATGGAAACCCTATTTTCCATCCGTCCAGCGGATCGGATGGGATCGGATGAGAACGGACCGACGGTCCGTTCCCATCTGATTTCCCCCATAGAGATGCATGGGGAACTGACAGCTGTGTCTCCGCACACAGCACGGAGACACAGCTGTCCTCCTGCTGCTCAGCGGGGGATCGGCGGCTCGATCCCCGCTGAGAAAAACAGACTCCCCGTTGGACGGAGTGTGTGAAAGGAGCCTTAGGCCCTTTTCACACATGCTGTCCGTTTGTCCGTTTTTCATCCATCCGTTGACGGATGAAAAACGGACATCAATGTATCTCTATGTAAAAACGGATGACAACGGATGATCATCAGTTAACATCCGTTTTCATCCGCTTCCGTCAATGTCCATTTTTTTGAACGTATGAATGCCCTATTTTTCATCCGTCAAAAAAACGGATCGGACGAAAAACGGATGACAACAGATGAAAAACGGATGACAACGGACGGAAAACGGATGACAACGGATAAAAAACGGATGACAACGGATGAAAAACAGATAACTGACGAAAAACGGATGAAAAACGGATAACAAATGATGAAAAACGGATGAAAAATGGATAACAACTGATGAAAAACGGATGACAACTGATGAAAAACGGATGAAAAATGGATGGAAAACTGATACATTTTGACGCGACTGAACTGATGAACTGAACGGACCGTATGTGTGAAAGGGGCCTTACAGTGCACGAAGGAAGGGGAGGTGGGGGGGGGTCGTGGAAGGATTAATTTTTTCAAGGAGATGGGCTTTAAAAGTGATAAGCATTGACCATACTCACCAAGTCCAGAGAGTTGCCTAATAATACCACTACTCATGTGGGCAGGTGCCTACACGGCATTATGAACACAGGCACAATGTATCTGCCTATGTATGCACTTGTTTCCCCTGGCTGAGCTTATTTCCTTTTGTTAACTGAAACAGCCAGGTGCTTAATGCTAAAATGTTTTGTTGTTTCCTGTCACTGTGTCCTCAGAATGACCTGAAAGCTAGGGGAAACCAGACTGTAAGGGTTAATGTCAGTTCCCGTCATTTTCAGCTCTTTACCACCCCCTACAGGTCAACCAACATAAAAGGGGCTGCCTCCAAGCCCATGGGTTGATTCTTGGAGAAACACAGTCAAAATGTAGGGGGTTACTCTGCTAGAGAGGTCACCCCCTTTGGGGGAGGGGGAATGATAGGATCCTAATCAGGGTTCCTGGAGAGGACACCAAGCCTGGGGACCTTATGGACTTGTAGCTGCTAATTATTTACTGCCTTTGTGTACAATTGGACTGTAGGGGACTTGCAGTGTCTCTTGTGGATTATTGCCCTAATGGGCTATTGCCATAAAAAGGAAATGCTTGTTGGACTTGCCTTCTGTATAAAGTATGCAGACTCCATGGATTGTTAGAAAAGCTATGCACAGGATCAGTGTTGAAAATGCTTTGTGAGAACTAGACTGTTATCAGCAAATACAAGGATCCTGTTTGTTCACATGCTTTGCCTGGTCTGAAGTCTCCTAAATAGGTGCATGCACAGAACAGGGCTTGCAACACTAAAAGGAGACTGAGCTAGAGGAAGATGCAATACATGGTTCTAACAAACAGAGTTCTGTCCAGTGGAAGTTAATGTGTTGTTGCTAAGGACTACAGTATTTTTGGCATTACTTAAGCCAGCCAATCAGCCTTGATATGGGCAACTGGCAGGGGTGACGGTTCCTCTGGTAGTGGAGGGGGTTAAGTGCTTGGCACTTCTACTAGCAGCTGGTTCACCACTCATTGGGACCTGACCCACAGCACAGAGTGCCTACCAGGGGCCCACCCTGGAGTCCCAGAAGATAGTTGAGGGGCCCCAGGAGAAGAGAGCAAGCACAATGGTTGGCGAAGCAGAGAGCGCTGCATTCCTGATTTGGTGGAGCCCAGTGCAGGTTCAGCAGTACCGACCTCAAAATACTGCAGACCTGGGAGTGGTGTCCTCTATGCATGAGAGTATCTGAAGTGTACAAGTGTCATCAGTGTAACCACGTCAGCACAGAGAGCAAGGAGTTAAGAGTGTCATTGCGGCTCGCTTCTAAGTCCAAGCATTCAAATTGTCCCCCAGACAGGCGCCTAACCCCTGCCCACACTCAGTCATACATCTCTTCAAATATCTCTTGATAATATTTTATACTAGTAATATTTTGTATGTAGAACGCAGTGTAAAAACACTGTGTCAAGGAATCTCCTCAGCATAAAGAACTTTAACCTTCACTGTCCAATATCTGCATTAACATACACTGCGCTTTCTGTTGCCAAGTCCTCTATATAGGAAGGGCCAAGATTTACCACTGTCTCGAACATTGCCAAGTTAGAGGACACTTAGTGACCTGTGCAAGTTTAATGAGACAGGTGGCAGCTGTCAAGGAAAACTCATTTCTCCGCTATAAATCTTAATCTCTTTGGTACGTGGATCACCGCTTTGTAAGACCAAATTACCTAAATCCTTCTGTAAATACACCACATATGAATACATATATTTCAATATTATTTTTTACTCTAGGAAGTACTGAAATTCCACTCCTACCAGGCAATACCCTTTTCAGTGCTAAGTTCTCCCCCCTTGTGATTATGGCCATTTTGAGTAATAAGAAAAAGGCAAAATTGCTTAAAGCTAAACGAAACCCGTCAATTTAAAGTGGAACTAAATGTAAAACATTTTTTAAAAATGTGATTAGGCAGGCTCTTTATTGCAGCAGGGATACGTTTTCACAATCCTTACCAAGGTGTTTGTTCTCAACAGTTGCTAATTGCAGTGCTCAACTTTTATTTGAAATGTTTTCTTCAAGTGGAACTTTGGCCATAACAACTTGATATAAATAATGTTCTTTAGTAAGGAACATACATTCCCCATTAATAATTATGCAACCAAAATCAGTGTGCTATAAATTGCCTCCAGCATTTCTCCTGTATCTTCTTGCCGGAGGCTGCCATTTCACTGAATCCCAGAGCCCATGAACAGCAGTAAATTGTTAGGCTGTCAACAGATCGGACTCTACAAATTTTGCATGGTGCCGAAAAATAGAGAGCGACTGAGCATGTGCAGAGCAGAGTGAGACAGTGGATTACTGAATTTTAACCACTTTACCACCGGAGGATTTTGCTGTCTTACGTCCAGGCCACTTTTTGCGATTCGGCGCTGTGCGACTTTAACTGACAATTGCGCGGTCATGCGACGCCGTACCCAAACAAAATTTACGTCCTTTTTTTTCCCACGAACAGAGCTTTTTTTTGGTGGTATTTGATCACCTGTGCGATTTTTACTTTTTGTGCTATTAACAAAAAAATAGCGTTTATTTTGAAAAAATAACAATATTTTTAACATTTTTTTATATGAAATTCCCCCCAAAAAAATGTAAAAATCAAATTTTTTTTAAATTTTTGGCCAATTTGTTTTCTGCTACCTATGTTTGGTAAAAAAAATCACAATAAGCGTATTTTGATTGGTTTGCGCAAAAGTTATTGCGTTTACTAACTAAGGGAAAGATTTCTGTCATTTTTGGTGTTTTTTTTTTTAACGAGTAATGGCGGCGATCTGCGATTTTTTTTGTGGGACTGCGACATTGCGGCGGACAGATCGGACCCTTGACTGACATTTTTGACACTTTTGGGGGTACCAGTGACATTACTGCAGTAATCAGTGCTATATATATATGCACTGTTACTGTAAAAATGACACTGGCAGGGAAGGGGTTAATTTTATTGGAGAGGGAGGGGTTAATGTATGCCTGAGCCTTACTGACGTGTGTGGGGGGAGGTGACTGAGTGAGTCAGGGACAGATCGCATGTTCAGCTATGCTGAACACTGCAATCTGTCACTCCTTGTCACTTAGGAGATCCGCCCGATCTGTTTACACAAGCGGGCGGATCTCCAAACTAGATTCCCCGATGATCAGGGAAGAGCAGCGGCGATCGCTGCCGCTCCTCCCCTGGCCCGACTCCCGCTGTGACTGAAAACAGCGGGAGCGTGCCTCCGGCGGTGCGCAAGCGCCGCCTACAGGGGGAGGAGTCCAGCGACGTAGGTCTACGTCGCTGGACGATAACGAACCACTTTGCCGCAGTACAGTCAATGTGACTGGTCGGCAAGTGGTTAAACAGTATTGGCACTTATTTTTAAAATTTTACATAGCTATATCTGCAAAAGAGGCCAGCCTGAAGTTATCTAGTAGCACTTCATTTTCTGACTAAAGTTACACTTTAAGGTATGATCAGCCAACCTGTCAGCCTTATAGTCTCGTGCTGAGTAGGGATGAGATTCAGCAGTCTCAAACTCACTTCTAATCTAAAACGCCAAACCCCCATTTCTTTGTACCCCAAGGCTGGCTTCAGCTTCCATAAGCTCATTGGCGTACAAATGGGAGAATTCAGATTACAAATGAGTTTGTAGGACACATGAGCTCATCTCTAGTGCTGAGGTTTCAATGTGTTTCTAGACTTTTGTTGTGGCACAATAATTAAAACATATTTTGTGGATACAAGGACTGTGGCACATGTGTGCTGCGTATACAACCAGTTGGCTCATGTTTCCTTTTAACAATACCCCTTTCAAGCCTTTCTACTATCAGCGCAATGTGGCCATACCCATAGTTTGCCGTGGCATGCATTTTACACCATAGTAAAACGTATATGGTACAGCAATGTAGAGTATATTCAAAACATACAATATAAATTGTAGCAGAGCGTCCCAGAGAGAGCCGAGAAAAGTCCTGTTGGGGGTTTATACATTTCCTAGGCTCCTCTCATACATGTTCAGGAATCTCTGATCCATGATCCAGTTCGTATCTTGGTCCCCTCCCCCAGGCTAATTTAAACTCACCTAAGACAGACAGCCAGCGCTCTCATCCTGGGAAATCAATGCTACTTAAAGGGCCAGTACCTGGAGTGACTAAACATTGAGGAAATCCTTAAACAGTTGGTGTTATCTAACGCTGCACAGCAGCAAGCAAACTCTTTACTTCAACAACAGATTGGTGCTGTAGAAGAACAAACCAAGGTGATGTTTGAAAAATTGGCCAGTGCTGCAGAAACGGACAGAAAGGTGCTGGCTGAGGTTGTGCAGGTGCTTGCACAAAAGTCTCCTGCTAAAGCGGAAGGGGTTGGAGAAAGCTCCTCAGTCATCCATGTGGGTCACTTCCTGTCCAGGATAACTGCTGACAATGACCCAGAAGCCTTTCTGGTTACTTCAGAGAGAAACGCTGAGAGGGAAGGCTGACCCAAAATCCAATGGGCAGGACTGGTTGCCCCCTTACTTACTGGGGAATCGCAGAAAGCCTATTACAATTTGGAATCCGCAGATGCAAGAGAATATGAGAATGTCAAGCAGGAAATCCTGGCGCGTCTCGGTGTCACCTTGGCTGTTCGAGCACAGCGGGTCAACAGCTAGTCTTTCTGAGACGAGAGGCCCTCAAGATCACAGATGTTTGACCTAATCCACCTAGTGTGGAAATGGCTGGGCTACAAATAGTGGAGCCTGTGGTCATGGACCAATTCCTGAGGTCACTACCAATTTCCTTGCAGAAGTGAATGAGTCAAGGAGACCCCAAGTCGGCAGACAACTTAGTGGAGCTCGTTGAGAGGTACTATGCTGCAGAGAGCCTGGTCACCACCCCTAGAGCTGTAAGGACTTTCCACCCAAAGCCACCATCTCCCCAGGCAACCGGTAAGACTGTTCCAGGGGAAGTGGGTGGTCAGCATGGCAAAGAGATAGGGGGGAGGATTTTTGGTGCCAGGGCTGAAGTTTGGCATCCCAAACAAGGGAATCCACTGCCTGTCAGAAAACCAAACTGGGGAAACATCGGGTGTTTCTTTTGCCAGAAACTGGGACATGTTGCAGCAAACTGTTCATTGACAGATGAACCCATGCAGTGTGACGTATGTCTTAGAAGGCAGTTTATGTTTTCTGCTGTTTCATGCGCTGCAGTGCCGAATGTAGGAAAACACATGTGCCAAATGACTGTTAATAATAATCCTATTATGACCTTGCTGGACTCGGGTAGACTGGTGACTATGGTTAAAGGGGAGATGGTTGAAGCTGTGAATTTTAATACTAAAAAAAGTTGCTGTGATCTGTGAACATGGAGATACCCGGGAGTATCCTATAGCTACTGTTAACTTTAAAACTGATTCAGGTAAGGCGACCCACTTAGTGCACAAGGCCTCATTGGTAGAGACTTCCCTAAGTTTTGGGAACTGTGGGATCCTCCCGACTCTGTCACAGTAACTGACTCAGTGGCAGAGCCTGAACATCTGGCCAGCACCGTCAATGTGGGTTCTCCTTTCAGGGTTCCCCAGGTTTTCCTTTCTCGGTTATGACTGGAGAACTGGGGGAGCCTGAGGAAGTCCCCACAGCTAGTGAAGGTGGACAGCCTTCTGCTGACCCTGAGGCTACATTAGAGTTTGCTGAACTTAATGTGCACAAGGAAAACTTTGGTACTGATCAGAGAAAGGACCCTACCCTAGCTAGGGCTTGGAAAAATGTGATAATGGTTAATGGTATACCTGTTGAACCAGGGGACAGGCCCTGTTTTCCTTTTTTCAGCAGCAATGAGGATTTATTGTATCATGTAGATAAAAAGAATGATGAAATTGTTGAACAGTTGGTGGTCCCTAAGCCCTACAGACAAGTGGTGCTGGAACTTGCCATGGACACTTGCTAGGAGGTCATTTAGGGGTTGAGAAAACCACTGACAGGGTGTTACGCAGGTTTTACTGGTCCGGCATACAGAAAGATATTGACAATTATTGTCAATTCTGTCCTGTGTCTCAAATGACAGCCCCACTACCCCACTTCCGAAGTCCTTTAGTGCCCTTACCCATTATTGAAGTGCCCTTTGAGAAGACCGCCTTGAACCTTGTGGGTCCACTCCCCAAGTCCGAAACATATTCTTGTAATCATGGATTATGCTACCCGTTACCCGGAGGCAGTTCCCTTATGCACTGCATCTACTAAGAACATTGCCAAAGAGTTGTTCATGGTGTTCAGTTGCGTTGTGATCCCTAAGGAGGTCCTTACGGACCAGGGCACCCCGTTTATGTCGCAAATAACTAGAGATTTGTGCAAGGTTTTTAAGGTGATGCAGTTGCGAACCTCAGTGTACCACCCTCAAACTGATGGCTTGGTGGAACGCTTCAATAAAACATTGAAGAGTATGTTAAAAAAGGTTGTTAACAAGGTTTGAAAAAACTGTGACTTTCTTATTCCGTACTTGATGTTTGCCATTAGGGAGGTACCCCAGTTCTCTACGGGGTACTCTCCATTTGAGTTGCTTCATGGGAGACACCCTCTGGGACTCTTAGACATATTTAAGGACACCTGGGAGGGGGAGCAGACACCCCACAAAGGTGTCAGTGAGCATATCACTCAAATGCAGGACAGGATTGCAGCGATCATGCCTATGGTAAAAGAACACTTACTGCAGGCCCAAGCAGTCCGACAGAAAATATACAACAGGGGGGCCCGACTCCATGTTTTCCCACCTGGTGACAGGGACCTTGTGTTAGTTTCCACTGTTAAGAGCAAATTCCTGGCTAAAAGGCAGGGTCCCTTCAAAATAGTTGAAAGAGTTGGGGAGGTCAATTACAAAGTGTATCAACCAGGTAAAAGGAAGCCCGAGCAGATCTACCATATAAACCTGTTAAAGCCCTGGAAGGATAGGCTGGCACTGACTGTGAGATTTGTCCCTGTAACGCCTAGGAGTACTGAGTCCCCTCTGGTCCCTGTGGTCACCATTAACGACACCCTGTCTTATTCCCAAAAACAGGAAACTAGAGAGTTCCTGATAAGGAATAGAGAGAAATTTTCAAAGTTACCTAGTACGACTTCAGCGGTTCAGCATGTTACTGAACCTGGGGTCCATGTCAAGCTCAAACCGTAACGAATTCCTAAAGCTAGGAGAAAGGACCTCAGTGATGTTGTTAAAAAGAATGCTGAAGCTAGATGTCATAGACATGACTGGTATAGCCCCATTGAGTTAGTCCCAAAACCGAACGGTACTTGGAGGTTTTGTAATGACTTTAGAAAGCTTAATGCAGTGACAAAGTTTGACACGTAGCCAATACCCAGGGTAGACGAACATATAGGCAAGGCCCGCTATCTGACCACTTTGAACTTGACCAAAGGATATTGGCAAATACCCCTGACTTGGTAGCGCCAAAGAGAAGACTACGTTTGTGACCTCAGAGGGTTAATTTCAGTAAAAAAAAAATGCCTTTTGGGTTGCAAAATGCCCCTGCGACATGTCAGAGGGCCATGGACAGGACCCTAAAGCCCCGTACACACGTACCGATCGTCGGCCGACGGAACGTCCTACAAATGTTCGCGGCTGGTGTGTTTGTTGTTTGTCTGTTGAAAAGTGCTCCAAACTTGCCCAGGACATTTGTCTTCCGACAGAAAATGACGTCACTACGTTCCACGCACGTTCGCCGCTACAAAAGAGGAAGTGAGTGTTTGGCCGTGACCCTTCTGGGCATCTCGCGCTGATTTCGGTAGCATTTGTTTGGTTGACGACATTTCGCTATTTTCCGAGACATCGTTCGAGAATTTATTATGGCGACCGTGAATTCGTCCGTTGCTGTCGTTAGTGTTGGAGTTTTGGCTCTGAGACGACGTACGAGCAATAGGAAGAAGAAGCGGACCTCCTGGACGAAAAATTGGTTGCTTAACCGTGATCAATTTTCTCATATGTCCTTGCTGAGGGAGCTCCAGGAAAATAATCCTGATGACTTCAGGAATTATTTGAGGATGACGGATCCCATCTTTTACCGTCTTCTTGCCCTGGTGTCCCCCTATATTCTGAAGCAGGATACTTGTATGCGGCTTGCAATTACTCCTGAGCAAAGGTTAATTGCGACGTTGAGGTATCTTGCAACAGGGAGAAGCCTGCAGGATCTGAAGTTCACCACAGGCATCTCCCCCCAAGCTCTTGGAGTCATCATCCCTGAGACCTGCTCTGCCATCATCAAGGTCTTGCAGAAGGACTATATCAAGGTATGTTTGATTTTTTACATTACATTACATGTATTACTAGTTTCACCTGAATTATGATGTTTTTGGATGTACAGCAATTGACACAGGCCATTATTTGTAAACTACCCTCTGTCCGCATGCACATAGTAGTAAAGATGTAGATTATCTTTAACCATTTGTAAAATTACCCACTAACCACCCCACCATTCTCTCCTATGTGTCCCTAAACGCATTGCCTGTTAACAGTATTTTGAATTTGGGTCATTTTATTGCTTTCCCTCAAACAATTATTCCTTGGCCAATGTTTTAGTACCTAGTTAATGATTTATCTAAAATACATCAGTCCATCCATTCCCACCTATGATTCTGTATGTTTATGTAATGATGTTAAAACCTTCACTGACCACAAGCCCTAATTGATGTATAAATGCCCAGTTTTACTTACCCATCCCCCACCCACATGCTAAATCTCAAAGTCAGCATATACCAAAGCTCAAGTTCAGAGGTCTTCAAACTATGGCCCACCAGTTGTTCACGAACTTCAATTTCCATCATGCCTAGTCATGTCTGTGAATGTCAGAGAATTACAAGGCCTCATGGGATGTGTAGTTCTGCAACAGCTGGAGGGCCGTAGTTTGTAAATCTCAGCTCTAGCTGGTGAGTATAATGGGCCATACACACTAGAAGATTGTCAGAACAATTTATCCTTCCGATTTACCAAAACCAAATAATATGAGGTCCAACAAACACTTTCAAATCCTATGCAATCTGGTAGGCCCTTGCACTACATAGAAAAGTTAAATCTGCACGAAAAAGTCTTCAGAGAATCTTCTAGTGTGTATGGCCCTTTACAATATAAGAACAATAGGAGGTTGAAAAGAAATGTATGTAGATGTTACATCCCCATATCCAAACCTTTGCCTTCCTGTTGTATATTTTTTTAGCAAGTTGCATAAGCATTTAACAGACAACTGTGTGTGTAATTAATAATGTGATGTGCTCAAGCACTAATTTTATTTATTTTTTTTTTTTTTATTTTTTCCCCACAGTTTCCTTCAAACGCAGAGCAATGGCTGGAGATTTCTGATCAATTTCTGGAGAAGTGGAATTTTCCCAATTGTGGGGGTGCTATTGATGGGAAGCACGTCCGCATTGTCCCCCCTCCGAATTCCGGCACATTTTATTATAATTATAAAGGTTTTTTTAGTATAGTCATGCTAGCCATAGTTAATGCAAACTATGAGTTTATTTTTTTGGATATTGGCAAAAATGGCCGCAATTCGGATGGGGGAGTTATTGATCAGACGGAGTTCGCTCGTCGTCTAAAGAACGGCACTCTGAACCTGCCATCCAGGGAGCAAACTGTTGAGGGTATGAGCTTTGTGTTTATCGCAGATGAGGCTTTTGCGCTTGGGGAGCATCTCATGAAGCCCTACCCTCAGAGGAACCTCACCCCAGACCAAAGGATTTACAACTACCGGTTGTCCAGAGCTCGCAGAGTTGTGGAGAATGCCTTCGGGATAATGGCCAACCGGTTCCGGATATTCCTGACGTCCATAAACCTGGCACTGTACAAAGTGGATAATGTGGTCTTGTGTTGCTGCATTTTGCACAACTTCCTACGCAGGAATGCACAAAATTATGTATTGCAGCAACTGGATACTGACCCTGCTATGCCAGGTACAAGTGGAGAGGCCCAACCTTCTAACCAAGTGGAGTCCATGACGTCAATGGAAGTTGGACGGTCAGCATTGGCATCACACAGGGCCCGTCAGATCCGCCAGGAATATCTGGACTATTTCGTGGGGAGAGGAGCTGTGTCCTGGCAGCAATCACTGTCACACACCCATTAATCTTGTTAAAGATTGGACACACAAGATAAATGTCAGAGATATATTATTTTTCAACACATTAAACAAAAATTGCAATGATTCTGTATTGTGGATTATAATCATTTGGGCACATATGCCAAACACAATTATTTGGGTTAATCATGTGTTATATATGTGTGACTTTGGAAGGGTTAATACATTCATCAGTGTGTTTCTTGACTGTAGTCTCTCACCAGCTGATCCAAAGTGATGATGGCCATGTGTTATTTTTTAGCCAGTGGTGTAAATACAAGGGCCTTCTGCACCCCACAAAATGTACACAAACCCTGTCACATTGAGAACTAGGTCACACCCAAGGTTCATCTAATGTCACCTTACATTGGTGTTCATTGTCCAGAAGTTGCCCATACTATATATTTCATATAATACATTAGGGTATTAACAAAGTACCTACACCTGTTATGTTGTGTTCATTTATGACATCCTTCTCACTGCCCACCAATGTTAGGATATGTCAGTGTTATGTGAAACTTGATCATTGTTCATCTCAAAGTGTTATATATATAGGTAATGGAAAGTGAACTAGAGCAACGAACAAGCAATACACTATAGATTACACTGATCTCCCTACACTGATTGCTACTGGCAATATCAATGCCATATTGAATCCTAGGACTGCTAGTACCTTGAGTGTTGAGTCACACTTATGCGATGCGGGAAGTCTGCGACTTTGCAGCCTTCCAGCATTGCATAAGGGTGACCCGCCACTTACTTTTTCCACAGGATTGTATTCCACAAGTGTTAAGCACTGTGCGATCCAATCCAGATACATCAGAAATAAAGGGTCATGTGCGACTTGTATGCGTGTTCAGTGCGAATGTAGCCATACAAAGTGTATGTCTCAATTCACACTGCACATCTGATGGCATGTAATATCGTAGCGCACTGCTCCTTTATTACATGCGATCAGATGTTCATGCGAAAATCAGCTATACAGTTTGTATGGCTCAATTCGCACTGCACTCGCACAAAAGTCGCACATGATGCATTTATTCAGCCGCATCAGGATAGGATCGCACAATCGTTCAAACTTGTGTGATCCGATCCTGTGTGAAATGTCAGATCGCACTGTGATATGCGTTAAAACTGGGGGTATCTTTAACATTTCATTGACACCTCCAGCAACTCGCATATGGCAGTGACCAAAATGCTTTCATTAACATGTAAATATGGGAATAGGACAGCCATCATACATTTAGTGCTTCTTTACACAGCTTTAGACCTCGACCCCCCAACTAAAGTCTAATAAAGAATTGAACACACATTGTTGAATGTAAAAACGTTTTAGTATCAAACATTCACAGGGTTAGGGTTAGGGTTAGGGTTAGGGTTAGGGTTAGGGTTAGGGTGTTGTAAAGTGCTTTTCCCAAACTTGGGTACACTCTTTAACATCTGAGTGTAATTAAAATGCCCTAAAACATTCTAAAAAAATTGTAACATCAGGAACATCCCAATACAAACATTAAAAACCTAGTAAAATTGTGGCTTAAAATTTGCCAATCATGTCCACAAAATTGCGCATTTTGATTTGTAATGCCGTTGCAGTCTCCTTTATTTGTTCCAGGTCTGCGCAGCATTGGAGAGCCTCACGGGTCAATTTGGCTAATGTGCAACTATGTAAAACATGGTCTGTAAAAATTAAAAAAAAATGAGTCAATGTGAATCACCTACATGAGGTCATAATAATAGAGAAACATTTGGTGTCCAGGTAATCTTAAATTCCTCTCGAGTTAATACCTACCCTGTTCTTATGCTCTTTTGCCCTAGGCTCTTCTTCTTCCTCCTGTCCTCCTCCGATGCTGTTGCTGATGATTCTGCCGGTCTCCTGAGCTTACTATATATTCATTAGGGGTGTGAACGCATGATGACGTCATTGTGAGGGCATGGTTGTAATGTATATATATTAAGATGCAGAGACCAGAGACGGGCAGAATGCACGGCAACAGCATTGGAGGAGGACAGGAGGAAGAAGAAGAGCCTAGGGCAAAAGAGCAGACAACATAAGAGCAGAAGATTGGACAGCAGAAGAGTGGAGAGGAGAAGATCCAAAGAGCAGAGTGGAGAAGACCGGATGAAGATATTTAAGAACATTTCATAAACGTCTCCTGTCGTTATTCACATACACTTCCATTTATGTGGTTAATGTGTAGGGGTACTATGTACCCCATACCCATTCACATAGTGATTGGGGTCTGGGATCTGGGGGCCACCCTTTGTTAAAGGTTGCTTCCAAAGTCCTAGGAACCCCCTGGCCGCATGACCCCCCAAAACCACCAGACAGGGTTGTGGGGATGAGGCTCTTGTCCTCCTCTACATGGGAGTAAGGTGCTTTTGGGTGTGCGGTGCAGAGGCCCCCTGGCCCAAAGCAACAAAACCCCCCCATGTTGAGGGCATGTGTCCTGCTGTGGTCCAGGGGGTGTTTGGTCCGCTTGCTCGTTCTCTTTCCTGGCCTGACAAGCTGCATGCTTGTATAAGGGTCTGGTAGGGGTTTTGGGGGTAACCCACGCTGTCTTTTTGTTGTGGGCATACCCTCAAACTCAATACCACACACAAAAGGCCTGGTTGTGAACTTGGGGGGACACCCACGGTGGGTTGTTCAATTTTTGGGTGTAGTTCCCCCTCAAAATTCTTCACAACGCAAGTGGCCCCGCAAGTCAGAGCATCCTGATCCGACTTACGGTGCGACTTCCATTCAAATAAAGAGGCTCCCATAGGGAACTAGTGTTGTAAATTGGAGGCTAAAAATAACACTGATAAAAATCATTCTGAAAAAACCTACGTGGGCACACAATTGGCTCTTGGACACTTGGTCCTGGTTCCTCCACAGTTTCGGAACTGGCTTCCATGCTGCTTGGCAAGTTGCCAGGAGATCGGGCTTCTGACCTGGCTGGGGATGCCACATCCTGGCATGATGCAACATCTGCAATGTAAATTTGTAAGGGAATACAAGAATATAAGGTTAAACAATCATTGCAAATACACATATTTCTATGATCCCACTACACAAAAATCTGTGCCTACCAACCTTCTTGTTGCTCTGGTGTCTCATCACTTGTTGGCTCCACCAGGATTATTTCCGGAATAATGTCTTCATCTACATAATACAAAACATTGGCCATATCATAAAAGTCACAAGAGGTACATTTGTTAGGACATGGTGCCCTGCTTGATAGCTCTTTTAGTAACAAATATGAAGACATGTACATGGTTATCTACGAAAAATATGGTACATTAATGTTTGACAGTGCATAGGAACCAATTACCTTTAGTGGAATCTGTGCCACCTTCTGTGCCCATGTCCTCATCTTGTTCGGCAACTGCCGATGGAGCTGCCAGACCTCTCCTCCTCCTTTCCCATAGTTTGGCACGGAGTTTACGTTTTTCTCCTATTTAAAGGTTTGAATAATAATCTGTGATTAATAGGAATGTTTGCTGAGAAGATTCGTGCAGGAAAGAACGTTCGTTGCAACACAATACATATATTTTTAACTATGGCTTCCTGACTTTTAATGTCATATACTAAAACATCAACAATAGATCGATCAAATCACGACATGACAACTAAAATGAGTAATCTAACTTTTTACATAGACATTATAATCTAGACATGTTAATACAACATACACAAAATTATAAAAAACATATTGCATGATTAAAAAAATAAAGAAAAAATAAAACTTACTTTTTTTCAAAATCCGATGGATTTGGGAAAGCTGATCCTGCTCACGGTGTTTGAGGTCAGACCACCGTTTCCGAATCTGATCTTTCGATCGCTCGACACCGAATTTTTTGACCAAACAGGCCACCACCTTGTCCATGATGCCATCTTTCCTGGCATTGGGCCGATCGTAATTTGCCAACTTTCCATCGTAATCCATTTTTTCTAAAATGGAGACCATCTCCACCATTTCTGGCTTTGACATGGGTGTAGCCCTTGATTTTCGGGTGGCCCAATCACTTCGGCCCCCACTAATTGAGCTCCCAGATTGTTGAGACATGGTTCCTAATTAAACAATGATTATTCCACTGCCTCAGGTGTGAGTGTCGCATGTAGGCCTGATCTTCGGCACGTACACACCCCTGCACAAGCCCGCCACTGGAGGAGGAGTTGACGCCTGCGCTGTATTTAAAGGACGCCAGATCGTTCGGCCGACGATTCGCTAGCGGACATATCGAGAGTTGGAGCACGATCGAGCGGCGAATCACGACTTTTCCCCACAAACAAAGGTACGACTCTTTTAATAGAAAGTGTGTGTTTTGGGCCCTATACAGCTTTTATTAGGAATATCTTTATTATGTGCCAAAATACATGCTATTTTAATATGTTTTGTGTTGTTTTGTGTCTTGCAGGCATATACTGTCCTGCAATATGGTGGACAATTTCACCACCCACAACTTTTTAATAAGTTTTATTGATGAGTTCAGGCAACTGCCCTGTTTGTGGCAAGTCAAGTCCGCAGATTATAAAAATCGAAAACTCAGAAAACAGGCCATGGAACATTTGGTGGCCTTCTACAAGCCCGTCTGTCCTGGGGCAAATTTTACTTATATCCGCAAAAAAATAAACAGTATTCGCACTGCCTACAGGCGGGAGTTAAAAAAAATAGAGGAGTCCACCCAGTCTGGAGCAGGGGCACGGAATGTATATGTACCACGGCTGTGGTACTTTGATAACATGCGGTTCCTGGCAGACACCATGGAATCCAGGCCGTCAATTTCAACACTGCCTTCTACTTCGGCAGAGGGCTCAGTGTCGGTAGATCCAAGCCAGGATGAGGATTTCCTGGAGGAGAGTTTTACTCAGGTATGGCATTTCACAATATATTGTCTGCTAAAATGTAATCATGTAACAAAATTATAAGCTAAACCATAATTGACCCTTTAGGTAAACGGGCATAGCAAGGGGTTGGCATGACAGGCAACCGCCAGGGGCGCAGGCCAAGGGGGGTGGGTCACAAAAACATTGGCATTGTTTTATTGTTTATTTTAACAATCCACTCAGCCTGCACACCCCAGAACCCCCAGTTTGCAGGCGGATTCATGCAGGTGTAAAACATTGAGAGCAGCTTCATGCAGGTGTAAAACATTGAGAGCAGCTGAGCCAAAAGACCAGGAGACTGAGACTGCCTCTCACTGCATCCCCAGCACACCTCTGGTCTTACAAACACTGCTGCATCCCCAGCACACCTCTGGTCCTAACAAACACTGCTGTAGCCTCAGCATTCCTCTGGCTCAACCTTTTTTAATACAAAACTAACAGCTCCTGCAAATGATCCATCCATCCTTGCTTCCATGTCTCTGGTCTCTCACTCTGGGTCAGCAAGGCAGGTGGCTTCCTTATTCCTGTTTCCCTGCACTGCTTCACCCTCAATGCCCTACATCAAGTCCTCTGCAAGTTCAGGCCCCTCTCTCTCTGCAACCCCCTCCTCTCTCTCTCACACCCCCTCTTTCTCTCCCTCTCTCTAGCTCTCAACCCTCTCTTTCTTTTTCACACCTGAGACAATGATTGCCCACTAGAGAGCTCTACACTGGGCAAACAAGGGGCAAATTAGAAACTTTTAATGCCCTTTAATTTTTTTTGGGGGGGGTGGGTTACAGTTTTACATTGATCTTGGGGGGGGGGGGGGTTGTTGCCAAATACAGCTCCTCAACAAGGGCACTGGAGACCCTAGATATGCCACTGTATGTAAAGTCTGCTATTTGTTCACAATAATATAACAAACATGCATTTTTATATACACTATAACATTCTAATCAATTGTTCATTTCATCAACAGGGAAGTGTCACTGAGGAGGAGCCAGGTTGCAGCCAGGAGCCTGGGGAGCCTGTGGAGCCTGAGGAGCCTGCGGAACTCTTTCCACCACCACCTCCTCCTGCCAAACGGAGGCAAAAGAGGAAGCACGTGGATGACATCACCGACGAGTTTATCCAGGAGGCCACCATAGCCCTACGTCGGAAACCGGAGGCCAATGAGTCCTTCAGGAATATGACTGCCAAAATCCTGGATAAGGTGGACCTCAGGCAGTGTCAGTATGCCAGAAAAATTATTCTGGATGTGCTGCAAAACGCAGAAAACGGCATACTTACTGAGCACAGCCACGCATGCCAGGAGCACCCGTGCCCTCCACCTCCACCTCCACCTCCACCTCCACAACACCCACCACCTCGCCAAATGCCACATGGCCAGTGGCAATATGGCCAGCAGGATCCAAACCTGCCCTCATGGCAACCTGATTTCAGTTACCAGCAACTTTAATTTTTGTAACCCCCTATTATTTATTTTACCCCTGTTTGCCAGTTTCTAGTTTAATTTTGTCCAAATGGACCTTTTTTATGTTTAGTTATACGGAAAGTATTGATGTTTGCTTTGTTTTTTTTTTGCTGAGATCCAAAAAATAAAGAAAATTTAAAATAAAAAATGGCCTATCTGAATTTGTTAACATGTTTAATATTGTGCATAACCTGAAAAATATGTTTTAGACATTAATTCATAAAAGAATAAAGGGTCATATCAATAGTTAGATCTTTGGTGTGAAAATACAAAAATAATGGTGAAGAGTTCAAATTATTTAATTCTAAAATTTGATAGAACAGATAGAATAGACAAACATTATCTTCATCATAACAGAACACATGCCTTTTTATTAGAAAAGTATGGCATTATGAGCAGCATCTTCCTTCTTCTCACATTTATCAAGATGAGCATGTGCTCCGCATTTCACCTATTTCTTGGACTTCCGCGAGCCGAAAGTTCTTTCTGAATAAAATGTTGAGTTTACTAGAGAAAATTCTTCCGGGAACTCATTTGGTTTGATCATGCGTGTTGGGATTTGTAGCTGTGTGTCGGCAGAATTGTGTACTGACAGGCGAACAATCGTCCGTTCTGGTGTCGGCATACAAATATTTTCATGTTTGCAAGAAAGACTTTTGTCCGCGGATTGTGCGCAGACATCTGTCGGAGGCACCATACTAACACGCGTACAATCGGCAGATCCTTCGTCCACCGACGTTTGTATGCCGACGATCGGTACGTGTGTACGGGCCTTAAGACTTCACCGACAGAATGCAGCAGCCTATCTGGACGATATAGTGATACATAGCACTGACTGGGAGTCTCACTAGCCCTGGGCCTACGCCTACGCCTACGCTTAGCCCTGTGTTTATCCTGAATTTTGCAACTCTAGCTGCCTCACTAACTGACTTTACAAAAGGGAAAGACTCAGTAATCATGAAATGGTCCCCAGTAGCAGAGCAGTCTTTCCAAGTCCTGAAGAATGCTCTTTGTGCACAGCCAGTGATATACTCCCCAGATTTCTCCAAGGATTATTTGGTTCAGACAGATGCGTCTGATGTAGGCATACAGTAGGGGCAGTATTGTCGCAGTTACACAATGGGGAAGAACACCCTGTGGTGTACCTGAGTTGAAAAGAAATGTTTAGCCATAAAGTGTTCCATGGATGCACTAATGTACTGTTAGTTAGGGCGCCAGTTTGATTTAATAACTGACCATGCTCAGAGTTGTATAAAGTACTCGAAACCCATACTTGAGTAAAAGTACAAGTGCTCGATCAAAAAGTGACTTGAGTAGAAGTGGAAGTGCTCGATCAAAAAGTGACTTGAGTAGAAGTACTAAAGTATTCAACATTTTTTGTACTTAAGTATTGCAAGTAGTTTTTTTTTTTAATTTTGCTACTCAAGTACTGAAAGTAAAAGTACCAGTAGTTTTGAAAAAAAAATTGCTACTCAAGTACTGAAAGTAAAAGTACAAGTACTGTGTTATGTACTCAACAATATCCCTATATATATATAGTAGCGCAAACTTGTCAAGAAGCAAGTGCCAAAAAATACTGTGCCCACTGCACAAAAGTCCGAAATGCAATAAAAGTCACATAGGCAGCAGGAAAAGTTCAGAAATGACTCAAACAGTCCATATTCCTTCACTCTATCTCCTGGGATGATAATGTACAAAGACGTGTTTCTCAAAAGGATCACCACCACCACCGTGCTCCAAGGGGGGAAGAGAATTGCCCACTCACCAGATGCTGTGGCCCAACCCACTTTCGTGTTTGAGCATTCAGGCTTATAATGATGGTAACTGGTCCAGAGTATCCACAACGGGAATCACACCAGCACAGTCAGAAAAAGCTCAGCAGCATATGGGGACGAGAGAACATATTCCCAATAGCGTGATACCGTTTAAAAGGGTTTTATTAAATAAAAAAATAAAACATAAGGTAGCACACTCACATGTCTTGTATGTCATCAAACGCAAAAAACAGTCACAAATAGGAGAGGGATGCCCTTCGGGAGATGATGTCCAGGCTCCACGCCGTGGACGCCGCGCCTTCTGGGTAATCCGAACTCCTCTTACACAGCCTGGTTACACCGCCTGGTCACGCCCCGACGCATTTCGTGATTTCCACTTCTTCCCCGGGAGCGTGACTGCGGCGGCTTGGCGGTAACCTTAAATACCCATGCCCATCAACCCGCAGGGCGGGGCCAGGGTTGACATCATCGGCCATTGGTGGTTGCTCAGGTGTGTCTACCAATCACAGACTAGATTTACAGGATCACTTCCTCTCAATTGACTAATCTCTATGGTACATTACCCTCTAACCCGGAAGTAGGGTGGAGCCGAGGTCCACACCATCGGTTATTGGTGGATGCCTGTAGAATACTGGCCAATAGCGGGCTAAGACAGCACAGTAACCCTCTATCTCGCCGCTATTCACTGCAATGGGCCGTCCTACGACCCGGAAGTATAACACACCGGAAGTTAATTGCACCCTTATGCTGAAAGCAAAAAAAAAAAAAAAACACCAACCACTCAACCACCAATGGGCCGATGGTATACATACAAAATCCAAAGTGTATATACATAATAAAAACGCTGTAAATCACATCACTTTCCATTGGTAGTGACGATCGTGCTCTGACCAATCATAGTGATTGAGCTTTACGCCCAATCAGCTAAACTTCCTCCTTAGTTAACATATTACCCGGAACAATAATAGCACGGATTCCCGGCCGGATGTATGGACTTCATGACCCGGAACAATAATAACATAGAGTCCCGGCCGGATGTATGGACTCCACCCACCAGGAAGACCAAGAAGTTAATTATGTGTACTCAGTACACTCTGCACAACAGCGCCATCTACCAATGGAAGTGTAACAGTGTAAGGAAAATTTGTATGGAAGTTTAATCCATATACCAAAAATATCATAATAATAGACAAAAACATGTCACACCAGAAAAAAGAACACGAATCTATTGGAAACTAATAGGCAAAACTAAATATATAAATATAAATATAAACATAAATAAGTAAAATCATTAAAATAACCCTAAGCCCATAACCAATGCTAGACAGCATGAGTCACAAGCCTAGGGACATTTGTGTGTGCGGACACTTTGGGGGATCACAGTCCTCCCAATGCACATCATCCAAAGATGAAAGATCAAATATAAAAGATCAAGTATAAAATAATATAGAATTGGAAACTAAAATCAATAATCACTAATAAAACAATTTAAATCCAACTCTATATTTAATCCTACAGGGCTCAAAGATTGGGTCTGGAATATCCATTTCGTTTCGCACTTTGATAGTTCCCTAACCCAATTGGCACCCCTCCACGGGGGTGTCACCCGCTCGACACCCCAGAATTGTAGACAACTGGGGTCTCGTTGGTGATGTGAGCGGAAATGGGCTGGGACACTGTGCTCTGTTTTGCCCTTAATAATATTGCTGATGTGCTCCCCAACTCTAATTGTCAAAGTGCGTTTAGTTCGTCCTATGTAAATGATTTTGCAGGGACACATTAAAGCATACACCACATGCATGGTATCACATGTGATGAAATGCCTAATGTCAAAACTCTTGTCAATTGCTGCAACATAAAAGGACTCACGTCTCCTCTGATTTTGGGGGGTGTACGAACATGACTTACATCTTCCACATTTGTGAAACCCTCGTCTACCCGGAAAGAAAGAAGTATCCGGGGGGTTAAGGCTGAACCCTCTTTATATGGAACAGTTCCGCCAGCTCCCATAGTCCCCGAAGTGGAAGCATCCGGAGCTCCATCGGGAACAATGGGACAGGGAGATGAACCCAGGACACCGAATGTGATGAATAGGTTTCCAACTAGACCCCAAACCCCGTTTGAAACATCTCAGTGGACGGGACCCCCAAGGAGGGGACACCATAAACAACGTGGTAGGTCCCTTGGAAACCAAAGGGGAGGCACTAGAGGCTATCCCCAGCCTAATTATGTGAACACCCACAATTACTACCAACCATTAGTGGGACAGGATGCAACTGGAGATGGGACCCCACGCCGACAACCTTTTTTAGGGAGAGGCAGGGGCAGGGGGAGGGGGAAGAGTCGACCCCAACCCCAGGGACGTCAAGGGGAATATTGGGGAAACCCAAACCCCAACCCAAATCAGTATCCAAGCAACAACGAGGAGTCAGAGCGGGACGGCGAATACAACGCCAGAAAAAGAAGGAGGGAATGAGAGGACAGGGCATTTACAATATTAGCTCTGTCACTCTAACAGACAAAGAACTCCATATACTGGACCAGGGTCTGAAGTGTGCCCCTAAACGGACCCTTAACAAATTTAGTACTTACATTGACACACATAAGTACATACGCAAATTTAACATCAAGAAATACCTTATTAGTAACCCCATTAATTCCGTGAGTAATACTCATTCTGGTATGGCGGTGAATAGTGGTCTGAGAAACAAGTCCATATGGAACCCCCCGGTTAGAAATAACCAGGCAGTTGAAATATTCAAAAGTTTAGTTCTGAAAGACCTCCAGTACCTACCGATTGATCATTCTGTTAAGAATAATAGTAGACACATACAGGAGGGGTTGGAATCCCTTGAACAAAGGATAGACATTATCGTCCGACCCGCCGACAAGGGTGGGGGAGTGGTGATAATGGATCCAGAGTTTTATCACCAACAATTACAGGGTATGTTGGCAGATGAAACCACGTATGTACTGTTGTCAAAGGATCCAACTAGTGACTTCAAAAGTGACCTTAGAGTTTTGGTAGACCAGGGGTACAAAAACCATGTGCTAACAAAAAAAGAGAAACAATACCTGGTCCCGAGTGCATGCAGAATACCGATAGTGTACACGCTACCTAAGGTCCACAAGGATCCGAATTGCCCACCGCCCCGCCCGATAGTTAACGGGATTTGGTCGGTGTGCGCTAGGTTGGGCCAATATTTGGAAACCTTCCTCCAACCCAGTGTCGTAACTACAAGGGCATACCTTAAAGACACTAAGGACCTGCTCATATCGTTGGATGATGTGGTCTTTGGGGATGACTCGTCCGCTTTCTTAGTGACGGCGGACGTGTCATCCCTCTACACCATCATCCAACATGATGATGCTCTATTGGCCCTTAATTGGGCCCTGAGTAAGAGGGATGATTTACCACATAACCAGAAATTGTTTATCCGGAATGCCCTGGACTTTTGTCTAGGGCATAACTATTTCTGGTATAATCAGTCCTTCTACAGCCAGAAGAAAGGTGTGGCAATGGGAGCGAAATTCGCTCCCAGTCTTGCCAACCTTTTTATGGCAGAGTGGGAGGACAAACATGTATTTTGTAGGGAGAGACCAGAACTTCTTTTCTATCGTCGATTCATAGACGATATTATTTTTGTATGAAACGACACAGAGTCCTCATTATTGAACTTCATGAGCTATTTGAATACTAATACAAATAACATCAAACTTGAGTTCAATTGGAGTTTAACGGATATCCACTTCTTGGACGTAAACATAAAGAAGGGTTTGGGCAGATTAACTACGTCTGTCTTCTTCAAGTCTACAGATAGAAACAGTTACCTGTCTATTCAAAGTGGACATCACCCGAACTGGCTGCGTAATATACCGCGTGGCCAGTTCATGCGAGTACGACGGAACTGTACATTTGAAGACTATATCGCCCAAACCAATGTTCTTAAGGAGAGGTTTATCCAAAAGGGATATGACGAACAATCTCTTGAGAAAGAGATTGAAAATATTCTGGATATCCCTCGAGCTGCATGCTTGCAGAATGTGACGAGACCCACAAATGGATCTGACGATAAACAATGGAGTTTTTTGTCTGATTACTGTGAGGACCACAAAAAAGTAGAAGCCATCTTCAAAACCCATTGGAACATCTTGCAGATGGATGCCGTATTGGGACCTGTGTTGCCTGATGTCCCATCCTTCATTTACCGTAGGGCCCCGAACTTTGGGGACAGGGTGGTGAAGAAGATCCTTAACCCCCCGGATACTTCTTTCTTTCCGGGTAGACGAGGGTTTCACAAATGTGGAAGATGTAAGTCATGTTCGTACACCCCCCAAAATCAGAGGAGACGTGAGTCCTTTTATGTTGCAGCAATTGACAAGAGTTTTGACATTAGGCATTTCATCACATGTGATACCACGCATGTGGTGTATGCTTTAATGTGTCCCTGCAAAATCATTTACATAGGACGAACTAAACGCACTTTGACAATTAGAGTTGGGGAGCACATCAGCAATATTATTAAGGGCAAAACAGAGCACAGTGTCCCAGCCCATTTCCGCTCACATCACCAACGGGACCCCAGTTGTCTACAATTCTGGGGTGTCGAGCGGGTGACACCCCCGTGGAGGGGTGCCAATTGGGTTAGGGAACTATCAAAGTGCGAAACGAAATGGATATTCCAGACCCAATCTTTGAGCCCTGTAGGATTAAATATAGAGTTGGATTTAAATTGTTTTATTAGTGATTATTGATTTTAGTTTCCAATTCTATATTATTTTATACTTGATCTTTTATATTTGATCTTTCATCTTTGGATGATGTGCGTTGGGAGGACTGTGATCCCCCAAAGTGTCCGCACACACAAATGTCCCTAGGCTTGTGACTCATGCTGTCTAGCATTGGTTATGGGCTTAGGGTTATTTTAATGATTTTACTTATTTATGTTTATATTTATATTTATATATTTAGTTTTGCCTATTAGTTTCCAATAGATTCGTGTTCTTTTTTCTGGTGTGACATGTTTTTGTCTATTATTATGATATTTTTGGTATATGGATTAAACTTCCATACAAATTTTCCTTACACTGTTACACTTCCATTGGTAGATGGCGCTGTTGTGCAGTGTGTACTGAGTACACATAATTAACTTCTTGGTCTTCCTGGTGGGTGGAGTCCATACATCCGGCCGGGACTCTATGTTATTATTGTTCCGGGTCATGAAGTCCATACATCCGGCCGGGAATCCGTGCTATTATTGTTCCGGGTCATATGTTAACTAAGGAGGAAGTTTAGCTGATTGGGCGTAAAGCTCAATCACTATGATTGGTCAGAGCACGATCGTCACTACCAATGGAAAGTGATGTGATTTACAGCGTTTTTATTATGTATATACACTTTGGATTTTGTATGTATACCATTGGCCCATTGGTGGTTGAGTGGTTGGTGTTTTTTTTTTTTTTTTTGCTTTCAGCATAAGGGTGCAATTAACTTCCGGTGTGTTATACTTCCGGGTCGTAGGACGGCCCATTGCAGTGAATAGCGGCGAGATAGAGGGTTACTGTGCTGTCTTAGCCCGCTATTGGCCAGTATTCTACAGGCATCCACCAATAACCGATGGTGTGGACCTCGGCTCCACCCTACTTCCGGGTTAGAGGGTAATGTACCATAGAGATTAGTCAATTAAGAGGAAGTGATCCTGTAAAACTAGTCTGTGATTGGTAGACACACCTGAGCAACCACCAATGGCCGATGATGTCAACCCTGGCCCCGCCCTGCGGGTTGATGGGCATGGGTATTTAAGGTTACCGCCAAGCCGCCGCGGTCACGGTCCCGGGGAAGAAGTGGAAATCACGAAACGCGTCGGGGCGTGACCAGGCGGTGTAACCAGGCTGTGTAAGAGGAGTTCGGATTACCCAGAAGGCGCGGCGTCCACAGCGTGGAGCCTGGACATCATCTCCCGAAGGGCATCCCTCTCCTATTTGTGACTGTTTTTTGCGTTTGAGGACATACAAGACATGTGAGTGTGCTACCTTATGTTTTTTTTTTTTATTTAATAAAACCCTTTTAAACGGTATCACGCTATTGGGAATATGTTCTCTCTTCCCCATATGCTGCTGAGCTTTTTCTGACTGTGCTGGTGTGATTCCCGTTGTGGATACTCTGGACCAGTTACCATCATTATAAGCCTGAATGCTCAAACACGAAAGTGGGTTGGGCCACAGCATCTGGTGAGTGAGCAATTCTCCTCCCCCCTTGGAGCACGGTGGTGGTGGTGATCCTTTTGAGAAACACTTCTTTGTACATTATCATCCCAGGAGATAGAGTGAAGGAATATGGACTGTTTGAGTCATTTCTGAACTTTTCCTGCTGCCTATGTGACTTTTATTGCATTTCGGACTTTTGTGCAGTGGGCACAGTATTTTTTGGCACTTGCTTCTTGATAAGTTTGCGCTACTATATATATATAGGGATATTGTTGAGTATCTATCTATTATATATCTTTTTCCATATGTTTTAGTTAAGTAGCTGCATAGCCAATATATTTTTTTGGTGAGTGGTCCTCATTTTAAGCGCTTGGGATAGCTTATACCTTTATTTGGTTTTCGGTGGGCATTTAAGCTGTCATATTATATACTGTGTTATGTAGTTATTAAAGAAAGAAGTCAAAAGTTTGAACATCATATTGTTTTTTATTATTTCAAATGCAGCTTTTATTTATACATACAGTAGCATTTATTTTCGTATGCGCTGATAATACACATGTTTTGAGCTTCATGAAACCTGCCATCTACTGTTCTGGTAGTGGTCATTTTTATAATTGTAACGAGTAGTTAACTATGCAGCAGAAAAAATAAATATTGGCGTAGAAGTATTGAAATCATTGAAAAAATGTAGTGAAGTAAAAGTGGAAGTAGGAGAAAAAAATTCTACTCTAGGAAAGTACAGATACCGCCTTTCGGTACTTAAGTACAGTAGTGAAGTAGTTTTACTTAGTTACTATACATCTCTGACCATGCTCCACTGAAATGGATGGCCCAAAAGAAGGAGACTAATAGACGGGTGAACCAGTGTTTTTTGGCTCTACAGGATTAGTCCTTCACAGTAAAACACAGGCCAGGTGTTGAGATGGGGAATGTAGATGTCCTGTCCCGTGTTCCAACCCTGGGGTTGAAGCGGGGGGGGGAATATGTAGCAGAGCTAATTTAAACTCACCTGAGACAGCAGACAGTCAGTGCTCTCATCCTGGGAAATCAGACACCTTCTGTCTGTGAGAGAAAAAGGTTGGTAAAAGCTAATAAGTTGTATATGTGGAAGTTGACAAGCTGTAGGCTTGCTCAGCCTGGTAGTTCTGCAGCACATTGTACAAAGTGGAGTAAGGTGTATTATACAATATACAGCATTGTGTATAGAGTGTAACGATGTGGAATATATAGCGTACTGCACAGTGTATAGAATAGATTGGTGTGAATCACAGCAGAGTGTACAGAAGGGAGAAGTGTACAATACAGATTATACAGCACGGTGTATAGAATGGAGTGATTTTCAATATAAAATGTAAAAAAGCAATGTACAGTGTGCAGAGTACGTAGAATGTAATATCAGCACACAGAGCAGAACAGTGTGACATATAAAATCTAAAGTATGATATACATATAATATACATATTGGAAAAGTGTGGGATAATGACCATACAGCACATGGTACATAGGGAAGGTGAATAGCTCCCAGCTGTCCCTGATTTCGAGGGACTGTCCCTCATTTAGAACAAAATCCCTCTGTCCCACTTTCCTTCTCATTCGTCCCTCATTTTGGTCTGATATATATAGTTATATATAAAATGCACTACTTCTCTATCAAAAAGAGATGTACGATTCTCCTATAAGTGGGGCATGGCAGGATTTGTGCCCTATGCCTACATACTTTTACTAATAGGTTTTCCTCATTCCCATCTCAGAAAGTTGGGAGGTATGGTGAAGGTGTGTTGAGAACAGAATATACAGCACAGTGGTGTTCATGTACTAGAATTGGAGAGTGCAAAATCTGGTGCAGCTCTGTGTAAAAACCAATCAGCTTCCAGGTTTTTTTTGTCAAAACTTAATTGAACAAAGCTGAAGTTAGAAGATGATTGGCTATCATGCACAGCTGCACCAGATTTTGCACTCTCTGGTTTTAGTAAATCAACCTCAGTGTGGAGAGTGGAAAACTGTGAAGTACTGACCAAACAGCACAGTGAAAAGTGTAAAACAGAAACATTATAACGCCAATGCTCAAATATTCTAAAGAAAAATCTTCAAAATGTGGGATTGTCCTTGGATAGAATGGATCAGATAGATAGGTATGATGTTTATATATAAAATTTTGAACTTGCACTAAGCCACCAATGGAGCGGGGCTGCTGAACAAAGTCCTGACCTACATAAACTTAACTTAAAAAAGGAATGCGCTGTCTCTTTAAAGTAGTTGTAAAGTCAGAAGGTTTTTTTATCCTAATGCATTCTATTCATTAGGATAAAAAGCCTTCTGTGTGCTGCAGCCCCCTTCAGCCCCCCCCCCCATAATACTTACCTGAGCCCCCTCTCAATCCAGCCATGTCTGTGAATGCCTCGGGATTCTCCCTCCTGATTGGCTGAGACACAGCAGCAGTGCCATTTGCTCCTGCTGCTGTTAATCAAACTCAGTTAGCCAATGAGGAGAGAGAGGGGGTAGGGCTGAACTGCAGTTCCGTGTCTGAATAGATACACGGTGCAACGGCTTAGCTCAGGTGCCCCCATAGCAAGCTGCTTGCTGTGGGGGCACCCAACAGGAGCGAGGTGCTAGGAGCTCCACCCAGGGGCCCGAGAAGAGGAGGATCCGGACTGCTCTGTGCAAAACTACTGCACAGAGGAGTTAAGTATAACATGTTTGTTATTTTAATGAAAAAACAAATGGAGACTTTACAATCACTTTAAGGCTCCATGCACAGTGGGCTTAAATAAACTTCAGTTCCCTTAGCAGAAAAAAATGCTCATATAGAGCATTTTTTGTACAGAGTTTAGACAAGATTAGGAGAGTTTTGCATTTTTTCTGCCAGAAATCTCCAATCAGAAACACAAACCAGAATGTTTTTTTCTTCTGCCTCTAAACGTTGCGCTTAAAGTATGCCTTTAATTATCTTAATGTGCATTTACGCAAAGGATAACATTCAGCTGCTTCTACAGGCAAAACACAAAACTCCTGTAGAAGTAGCGATTTTTAAACCAGTGTGCATGAAGCCTAAATATCACGTATTACAACTAGTGAGTAATTTACATTCAAGTGACATGCAATATCCAAAAATATCTCAGATGATGTGCAAAATAGCTATACAAAGTGATAAGGTGCTGATCAATTACCAATTTATATGTACACAAACTGGAAAATCAAGTGTCCAAAAACAAAGTGAAAGTGCAAAGTGCAAAACAATCAGGAATATGTAAATGAAAATAACTGAATATCAGTCCATATTTTTAAAGTAAAAAAGTTCATAACTCAAAAAAAGTTCATCTAGGTGCTAAAACAAAAAGTGCTCTGTGCTCAAATAAAAAATTACAGGTGCTGCAGTGCCACAGACGTGCTCCCTAAGCCAAAGAGGCAGTATATGGCCTGGAGCTAAGTGAAACTAGGAAGAAGGCCAGCATGACTGGGGTCTGCAGAAGAGGCAGAGTATTAGTGGGGTGATGTAGAATGATGCATTCTGTTTACCAGATCGAAGGGTTCAGGGCAGAGGATGTGTCTTGTAGTGGGTAGAGAGGAGAAGGGAATCAAGTCAAAACTCAGTCGGAGCTCATCACAGCATCAGACAGGAATAGGCCAGGAGCTGAGGCGCAGCCTAGGCAGAAGGCCTGCATGACTGGGGTTTGGACTTACAGGCCACGGAACTAAGGGTTAATTAAGTTCAGGAGTTTTTAAGTAAATAAAGGACTTACCTTATTGGTGGAGGTCAGGGTGGGGCAGGGTGTGGTCTCAAGAGGGTCTTCTGGGGGAGTATTGCTTGTAGCTTCATTCCAGCAAGGGACAGCGCAGGGTGAGAATCTCTCCTGTGAAAAGAGACACAAATCAAGATGGAGGACTTGGAAAGCATGTTGGCCAGCGTTAGGGCTGCTGCGATGGCGAACGGACCTCAGTGGCTACGTGCCCAGATGCCAGAGGTGCTTCAGGGGTCGGGCCGGGCACCTGCTGTGCCCGTGCCCCACAGAGTGCGCGCTAGGCGGTCAAGGCCCCCTGAGCGCTTGAGTCCGGAGGTGACCCCTAGGGGTGGGCGCCGCATTGGGAGCCCCTTTCGGGACCCTTCAGCCCCTGCGGCAAAGAGGATGCCTGCCTCTTCTCCCGGGGGGGCTGGGAGGAATCCCCGTCACCGGCGGGCCCCTGGAGGGAGAGCGAGGTCGGTGTCGCGCTCCCCTCCCCCCTTTCATCGTGGAAGTGCGGTTGCGGCCTGCTCCGCTGGCGGTCGGCCAGCTAGGAGCGGAGCTCGGCGTGGGAGGAGTTCGGCATCGGGTTGCGGCCTTGCTGCCATGGCGGCCGGGACTTCCAGGGACAGAAGCGGAGGTACCTTTTGTGGAGCGAGCGGCGTCTCGTCTGGGGATCCGGAGCGGACTGCGGCGGCTGCTTCCCAAGTACAGAGTGCCCAGCGGGTGTTGAGGAGGAGAAAAGTGGCGGGAGATCGCGGTGGAGCTGCGGATGACGTCTTTGGCCGGCGCCTGGAGCTCCCTTTGCTGGATGGCGGTGGCGCTGCAGCGGACGACCGTTCGGAGGGAGAGCTGACCGGGTCTGAAGATGGTGAGCTGTCGGCGGGTCAAGATGTCCAGCAGGAGGATCGGAGTCAGCTGCAGGGATCGGGATCGGTGGCTGTGAGGCCGGGGGCCTCGGAACAGCCTGGTAAGTCTGCCTCTGGCAGCTCTCTTGTTGTCTCTCCGTCTGTGCAGTCTGGGGTTTCTGTGTTGGGGGGTCCGTGTGCCTTGGGGGGGGTTCCCGGGGTGGTTGGTGGGGGGGGTCCCTGTCGGGTGCTCCTGCTGTGGGGGGGAGGGGCTTGTGGCTAATGTCCTGCAAGCCTTTATGTCTGGATTCAGCGCGGTGCTGTCGCGCTGTGGGGATGGTGGGTCTCAGGCGTTGGCGGGTTCCCCGGTGCCGGCATGGACCGGGGGGGAGTGTTTTGGGGACAGCGGTTGGGGGGCCGGGCGGGCCCTCCCCGCCGCCCGTGCTTCCAGGGGCGGCGACTGGCTCGGGGTCCGTTTTGGCGGGCGGAAGCCAGGTTTCGGGTCCGGTCCCTCCCGCGGCGCCGGCTGTGGCTGAACCCAAGAAGACGGCGGGGGACGGTGACAGCGTGCGTCTGGCAGACGCGGCGCGTTGCGAAGTTTATGTGTGTTTTGAGGGCCCCTTGGGTGCTCATCTCAAGCCGGAAGTGAAGGAACGCATCTGGAAGGGTGAGTATGTGGAGATTTTCTCCTTGCTCCCCCTGGAAAAATTTAACCTGGATAAGTTTAAGCCGGAGGAGAGCAAGAAGGAGGAGGAAGAGAAGCGGCGTTATCGTCTGATCCCGAGGACTTTCGGGAATTGGCTGCAGGCGTTTAACATTTTGGCCTGCGTCATCGGGGAAAAGTCTCCTGAGTGTTGTTCGGCGCTTTTTTGTTACCTCGATTCTATCGGGGAGGCGATGCGGGTGTATGGGGGCGTGGCCTGGTTGGGGTACGACGAACAGTTCCGGCAACGGAAGGCAGTTCGCCCTGAGTTGCATTGGGACCACAAGGATATCGGCCTGTGGATGAAACTTATGACGCAGGCGCGGGGCTCTAGCGCCCCCTTTTCCGGGGGGGCGGGGGTGGCGTTTCTACCTCTGCACCGTCGGCCTCCAAGCGCAAGGGGTTCTGCTGGCAGTTCAACGAGGGGACCTGCAAGTTCGGGGGCTCTTGCCGTTTCAGGCACGAGTGCTCCAGTTGCGGGGGCACGCACCCTGGGTCTAAGTGCTTCCGGCAAGGAAAGGGGAAGCCCTCTGAAGCTGGAAAGGGGGAGGACCCCAGTTCGGGTGGAAAAAATGGCGCCGTTCTTAGGTAGGTATCCGGATCGGGCCGCGGCGCGCCTATTGTTTCGGGGTTTTTCCGAGGGGTTCGTGATTCCGAGTGCGCTTGAGAGTGTCCCCCCGGTGCCTGATAATTTACGGTCTGCCAAGCTGCATGCGGCGGTGGTATCCGATAAATTGGCCAAGGAGGTTTCCCTGGGCAGGATGGCGGGTCCCTTTTCATCCCCGCCGATGGGGGGCCTGGTGGTGTCCCCATTGGGGGTGGTTCCTAAGAAGAAACCCACAAAATTTCGGATGATTCACCATCTTTCGTTCCCAAAAGGGGTTTCGGTGAATGATGCGATTGATCCGGACCTTTGTACGGTGTCCTATGCCTCCTTCGATAGGGCGGTTGCGTGGGTTCGCAAGTTGGGGGCAGGGGCCCCTTTTGGCCAAGACTGACATTGAATCCGCCTTTCGATTGTTGCCGGTACACCCTAGCAGTGTTCATCTGTTGGGTTGCGTTTGGGAGGGTCAGTTTTTTGTTGACCTCTGTTTGCCCATGGGTTGTGCCATTTCGTGTTCTTTGTTTGAGGCCTTTAGTTCCTTTTTGGAGTGGGTGGTGAAGGACGTTTCTGGGTTGTCTTCCATCATTCATTACTTGGACGATTTTTTGGTGATGGGCCCGGCCGATTCCCCGGTGTGTCGGATTCTGTTATCCACGATTCAGCATGTCTTTGGGTCTTTTGGGGTCCCGTTGGCAGCGGACAAAATGGAAGGGCCGACTACCACTTTGCAGTTCTTGGGGATTGTCATTGACACGGGGGCGATGGAGTGTCGCTTGCCTCTGGATAAACTGAGTGACCTGCGCGCGTCGGTGGCTGCCGCGCTCGGGAGTCGCAAGATTCAGTTGCGGGCGCTTCAGTCACTGTTGGGGAAGCTTAATTTTGCTTGTCGCATTATGCCGAAGGGTCGCATTTTTTGCCGCCGGCTGGCGGCGGCGACGGCAGGGGTATGGGCCCCTCATCACTTTGTGCGGTTGTCCCCGGACCATAGGGCGGATCTTCTGGTGTGGCGTTCGTTCCTGGAGCTGTACAATGGTCGGTCGCTCTGGATGGACGGCATGGTGTCTCAGGGTGAGTTGGATCTGTTCACGGATGCGGCTGGGTCAGTTGGTTACGGGGCGTTCTTTCGGGGGCAGTGGAGTGCGGGGGTTTGGCCGGCTTCGTGGCGGGAGGCCGCGTTACTGGGCAATCTGGTGCTTCTTGAGTTGTTCCCGATAGTGTTGGCGGTGGAACTGTGGGGGGAGGCTTTGCAGAACCGGCGGGTCCGCTTCCATTGTGACAATATGGGGGTGGTCCAGGCCATCAATAATACGTCGGCCTCCTCTCCCCCGGTGGTGCGTTTTCTCCGGCATTTGGTCTTGCGTTGTCTGTGTCTGAACTGTTATGTTTGTGCGGTGCATGTGCCGGGTGTTGAGAATACGGTGGCTGATGCTCTGTCTCGTTTTCAGTGGGAGAAGTTTCGCGTCTTGGCACCGGAAGCGGAGCGGAACGGGCTACCCTGTCCGGAACACTTGTGGAGCATCGCCTTCGCTGGATACCTGGGTTGGTCAGGAACTCGGTGTGCCCGTCTACATGTTCGGCTTATGAGAAGGTTTGGAGTGAGTGGCATGGGCTGGTGAGTGACCTTGGGGGCTGCTTCTCGGATGGAGATCGCTTGGGTGCGGTGTTGTGTTTTCTCGAGCTGCAGGTGGAAAAGGGCACGTCCGTTTCGGTTTTGAGCAGGAAATTGGCGGCTCTGGCGTTTCTTTTTCAGTTATCGGGAGTCAGAGATGTGACCAAGGATTTTATGGTAAGGCGGGCGGCACGGGGCTTCAAGCGGGGTAAGGTGGCTCCAGACTCACGCCGCCCGGTATCTTTTGCTATGTTGGGGGCCATTGTGGGGTGTTTAGGTGGGGTCTGTTCCTCGCCATTTGAAGCAACCCTCTTTCGTACGGCTTTCGTGTTGGCCTTCTTCGGGGCTTTTAGGGTGGGTGAGTTGGTGTGTCAGTCCCGAAAGGGGGGTGGTGGTCTGGATGTATCGGATGTATCTTTCAAGGGGGCCGGGGTGTCCTTGCAGGTCCGTCGGTCCAAAACGGATCAGCTAGGGGTGGGACGGTGGATTGACTTGGGTGAGGTTCCTGGCTCCCGGGTGTGCCCGGTGCGGGCTGTCCGGGAGTGGTTGCTCGTACGGCCCTCGGGACCAGGGCCCTTGCTTCGGCATGCTGATGGATCGGCTTTATCCCGCTTCCAGTTTGTGTCGATTTTCCGGAAGTCCTTGGCGGCTGCCGGTTTGTAGACGGCCAACTTTTCCTCGCATTCCTTCCACATTGGGGCGGCTACGGAAGCAGCTCAATGGGGTCTGGATGATCGAGTGGTTCAGAAGATTGGCCGTTGGGAGTCAGGGCGGTTCCGGCTGTATGTCCGACCGCATTTGTTGTGAGACCGGAGGGTGTCGGTGGGTGCTGGGTGTCCTTCCTGGGGAGTCATGGGGGGGGTCTTGTCTCTTTCGTGTCGTCTTATGTTGTGTTTGTATGTGGACTCCTCGGGTTCCGTGTGTTTTCTCTTTCCGTCCTGTTCGTTGTTCTGTCTGCGGGAGTGGTTCCCTTGGTGGCTATTGTCCTCTCTGGTGTTTTGCAGGTTCTGAATGCTTGGTGTGGATCCTGGGGCACTCTTACTTGTTCTGGGGGGCAAAACGGGCGAAGGTCGACAGTTGGGTTTCTCTAGGAGGGAGGCCAGGGTTAAATGGATTGGGGTCCCGGGCATGCTGTGGTCCCGAGTGTTGCCTGAGGTGCACCGCTGCTCCAGGCTGGACAGGCCTCCGGACGTGCTCCTGTTGCATGTGGGGGGGAATGACCTGGGGTTTCGTTCCATGAGGGAGCTGATCCGGGACATTAAGTTCGACTTCCTGCGTTTGCGCACCCTCTTTCCTGACACGGTGGTGGTGTGGTCGGACATAGTGGCCCGAACCCCGTGGCTTTTGGCCAGGTCGGTGCACAGGCTCAACAAGGCCCGCATCAAGGTCAACAAGGAGGTGTCCAGATTTGTGGTCCGTAATGGGGGCCTGGTAGTTTGGCACGTGGAGCAGGAGCGGGATGTGGGTTTGTTTTTACGGGGGGATTGTGTTCACCTTAATGCGGTGGGCATCGATTTGTGGTGCTTGGGTTTGCAGGAGGGTTTACGCAGAGCTGTGCGGGTGTGGGGGGACGCCCAGGCGTAAGGTTTCACGCTGGGCGTCTGTGGCAGAGGTCTCTGGGTTTTTGAGGGCAGGGGATTGGTACGCTCTTTGGAGAGATAGGGTCTGGGCCCATCGTTGGTATGGGTGTACCTGCCCTAAGAAGTGGTGGTGTTAAGAATCAAAGTTGGAAACTGGCTGTATCGGTGGGAGGAGTTACAAGTGTTTGTCCCCGAGTCGGTGTAATTGCGTCTGGGGGCCTATGGTGACACTAAGGTGGTGACAGATACAGCCGGTTTGTCAGTTTAAGGGTGCCTTCTAAAATCTGGAGACCTATTGGGAGAGCAGGTAGTTTTGTTGTCAGGCTGGTTTTTGGATGTTTTATATTTAAAATGGTGTAATAAAATGTGGTTATTATTTATGTTTGTTAATAAATAGGCTGCCTTGGCTGTTTTAAACCATACCAGGTGTGTGTGTCAGTTATTGGGACACAGGGAGGTGTGGGTTGTTGGGTGTTAGCCCGGGCAGCCGAAAACATTGGGCAATACCCCAGTCAAGTTTTCTCCCACCCTCCCTCCCTTGTTTGGTTTGGGTTGGAGGAGCCTCCTACTCTCTTAAGGTACTGGGGTATTTGTTAGTGGGTTTTCGGTTCTTATGTTGTTAGCTTGCCATTTCATTTTTTGGTCCTTTTATTTTCTTGTTGTAGCAGGCAGGGGGTCTATTGAGTCTTTGAAAACTGTGCTGGGTAAATGTTTGTGGAAAATTGTGGGTTGGGCCCATCTGAAGTATGGGTATCCCTTCCTAACAATACGATGGTAACATTGGGGTATTAATTAGGTTGTATCTGGTAGTACGTAAGTAGTTTATTGTCCCTGAGCCAGTATAGTTGCGGCTGGGGGCCTTTGATAGGGTAGCAGATACAACCCCGGGTAATCATGAGTATATAGGCCTTCAAAGACCTTGGACCAGGCATAAGCTGAGGTTTGTTAATTTGGTATGCATTGACTGTATCATATGCATTAAACTTGTTTTCTTGTGAATGTCGTATTTATTGGTTTGTAATAAAAAGGCTGCTATGGCCATTCAACTCCAAATAAAATGTGTCATCTGGTCATTTAGGAAGGTTGGGATGAGTCAAGTGTTTAATGTTTTATAGATAACTGGAGCCTCGGCATTCTGCAGGTCCCTCAGTCATGCTTAATAGACTGATATGATCTCACAAAGGGAGATCATCAGCGCTTTAGTGTGTTCTACTTGTGTGTTAAAACACATGCAAATACACCTATGAACACATAAAAAATGCACATTCATGTATAACAATCTGGATTACCAAGCACCACCGCAGGTATTAAAATGCATACATTGAAATGTATGAATTCAGTAATTGGCGCTGCAGCTACTAACATCACTGAGGCTAGATGCATACTGTATTGTTTGGAAAATGCTGTCTTGTAGCATGCCTTTATGCATTTATGCATTTTAGAGTGTTTAAAGAAGCTAAAATGCAGTAAAACATGCATTAAAGTACACTAGAATGCAGCATTTTTATAATGCTACAGTGTGCATCCATTCCTGTAAATGAGTATGAAACATTTGAGTGTCTCTGCAGCCTACTCTATATGATTCCCATGAGGAAGAATGCTTATTAAATACAAGTATTAATATGCAGTTCAGATCCCTTCCTATTGTGTATGGAGTAGAATATCAGCCATCTTGTACCAAGTCACAGCAAATTGATAAAAAGAGGTGAAGTGGGACACAATGGATCACCATGCATATCAATAAAATTTCTCTAAACGTGTAATTTATGCTGTTGGTCTTGGAGCTGCATGGTGGTGTCATCAGCGAAATTTCATTCAGGGGGGTGTTTGCAGCAGTAGTCCTGTATAAGTCCTCTAAAAGCCCCCACTTATTTTACAGAAGACAAAGCAGACTGAGGGATTTTTAGATTTTTACAAGATAAAGAGTACAGTGCCGATACAGAGTATAATGCCTTACAGTGGTTCCTGGGAATTTACCTGTGCCCACACCCCTGGTGTGCCCTATCTCTTAATGATTTCCCCACAAATACATATGCCCCCTTTACAGCTCGTCAACACAGTGCCCCCAACGGTGCCCTAATATTATAGCAGTACACTATACCTAGAAATATTTCTCTTCCTAACCTGATTCAGCAGTGTGCACTACCTAGGAAATGTCATCCTATGCATGAGTTACTATTTACCCTGTAAATACCACTATCCACTCAATCCCAGAAAAATGTCTCTGAGATATATTACTTTCCTTATCCTTGGCTCACTAGTAAATGTCCTAGGAAATATAATTCCCACCATCCCAGATTACCTCTGTAGGACTTTCATTGAAGAGAAGAAGCATCTGGGAAGATTACCTAAGAAGTCACATACTGTGCAAACTGTAGTAACCCATATCAACCAGAAATAGCTTATCCTACTCCAATAGAAGCCTACTTGCTATGGCTTACCACCCTTCTTACATTTCTAATTGCTCTTTGCACTCTTTACTGAAGAAACTGATTGTATTGTCCCTTAGAGGGTCCTCTGATTCCTCCTGTATTGAATTGTATTGTAATTGTACTGTCTGCCCTCATGTTGTAAAACGCTGTATAAATTGTTAGTGCTATATAAATCCTTTATAATAATAATAATTTAAAGCTGGGTTACGGTATACATGGGCCGAAAATCATCTGATAACAGTAGATTGAGCAGGAACTGGCTGACTTTCAGCCCATGTATACAGCTGTCTGTTTTTCAGGAACCTGTCTTACAACTGGCTTCTGTCGAATGGGCATGATGGAAAACCAGCATCCCAACTGCATCCTATCACCACTGGCCACCAATGGCTGTGAGCGCTGATCCCTTTGTCTTGGGGGGGGGGGGGGGAGATTACTGCACTAACATTGCTTGTGCTATTACGGTAATCTCAGTTTTTTTTTCCATACAGCCGGCTAAGTTGAACGAAAAATAAGACTTCTTGCGTGTACTCTGCATAACTTTAGGGGGGGGGGGGGAGATTACTGAACTAACATTGCTTGTGCTATTACGGCGATCTCAGTTTTTTTTTTTCCATACAGCCGGCTAAGTTGAACGAAAAATAAGACTTCTTGCGTGTACTCTGCATAACTTTGTTCTGCATCTCCTGTTTAGTATTTTCTAAGAATATTAATTTGCATTGCCAGGATTTTGTTAATAGAAAAAAAAATCCAACAGATTTATTTATAAAACCTTAGGCTAACATTGATTTTGAATCTCAGTTGATTACCCTCAGAAGTCTACTGATCAAGCACAAAAGCAGGCACCATAAGCAAGATAGATGGACGGAACAAGACTGCATATATACTGGGGTGCATTTACTAAAGGAAACTGCAAGTGCAGTTACTCCAGAGCTTAGTAAATGTGGGGGGGGGGGGGGGGGGTGGGGGGGGGCTGGGCTCTACTGACTTTTATCATCGAATCATGTGCAAGCAAAAATGCTGTTTTATTTTTTTTCTTCTTTGCATATAATTGGGTATTCCTTGCAAGGTGAAGCTTTATCTCATTTACTAAGCTCCGTAAAAAATGCAATTATAAAGTGCACAGTCTTTTTGCCTTTAGTAAATCCACCTAAATAAATAGAGATACTCCCAATTAGAAATCAGTGGAAGAATGGTAAGCAACAATGTATTCAGAACAAAAAAGGACCCCATTAATGTCTGAGTGTTTTGGAGGTTGAAGCTCCAACACGCTCAGGGAGAAATAAATCAATTATTCTCCAAGGTGGTGGTTCACATCTCAACTTCAAAACACCTGAAGCTCAAAAAAGTTTTGGAGCAATTTTTGTTTCGGGCAGATGGTGCATTTTTGAAGCAGCTGAAAGCAGAAACACATAGCTACAAATAATTTAACAAATTATAGCGTTCTCTGTTGGCTAATACAAAAAGGCCAAAGCTGCAAAACGCTTAGAAAAAGCTGTACTAAACAGCTTACAAACGTGCATAGAAATGCACAACAAAAAGCGCAAAAACCGACGCTCAGGTGTTAATGCATCCCAAAAGGCATTGAGAAGCTTTGTTAAAATCTTTGCAGGGTTTATTGATTACCTACAGGGGTTGTTTTTTTCCAACTAGACTGGAGTTACACTTTAAGTTCAGTTCAGCAGTTCAAACCCTCTTTGTCTCTGTGAAGCTAGAGTTCTGTCGGCAATCGTATAATTAGGTAATCACACAGAGACATAGCTTGGAGATTTTTTTACCTTTTCAATCGCTCTGTACAGAAATTGTGATTGCAGGTTTGAGATTGAAAATGTCCTGGTTTTCTTTCATTTTTTTTGCTTTGACGAAATGAACATAACCAGATAACTGTAACATGAACACTTTATGCAAACTAAAGTTTTTGAGCTTCTTGGATGTTTGCTTCTTGTCTGGTATATTTTTTTAGTATATATTAAAGTGGAATTGTCTAGAAGACATAGTGGGGTTGACTTAGTAAAGGCAAAGAGACTATGTACTTTGCAAAGTGAAATTGCACTCTGCAAGTGCAGTTGCTCTAGAGCTTTGTAAATGTACAGAAGCTCTGCTGAATTCCTTCATCCAATCATGTGCAAGCAAAAATGCTCTTTTTTTAATTTTCCTTGCATGTGGGTATGCTTTGTAAAGTGAACATTTGCCTCATTTACTAAGCTCTGGGGCAACTGCACTTGCAGAGTGAAACTGCACTTTGCAAAGTGAAACTGCACTTTGCAAAGTGCACAGTCTATTTGCCTTTAGTAAATCAACCCCAATATGTCTCTTCTGCAATTAAAGGTTCTTACCTGCCTGCTTGAAAACCATTTTAGAATGTACACTGAGGTTCCCATGCGCATACCTTGGTGTCGGGATGAATTATCTTCTGTGTGCATGCACGATAATTACTTCATCCCAGCCCAACCAGTCAAGATGGCTGGAAATGCCAAACCCAGAACAAGGCTTAACTTGGTCTAGCTGCTTACAGGACCTATGATTTTCATTCTTTACAACTGTGTAGTATAAAGAGAGATGGTAACTGGCATTGCCAGAGCATTCTGCCACCAGGAATGAATGTATCATGAGAGCTCATTTGCCACCTCTCAGATCTGATCCCTACTGGAGTCATGCACTGCATCATTGCTAAGTCCCTAGCACACGCCCTTCACTCAGACGTGCCCACTATCAGGGTGCCAGGAAACCAGACCACACAGAGATGTGCAGCGTCCCACTCAGGACACGTGGGAACTGCAAATGTATTACTACTTTGTCATTGCTGTATTGCATTTTGCATTGCTATACCTGTGGTATCCCTGTTCATAGGCTGGTCAAGTGTGCTTCATACTTCCCACCACAAGATGGGGATAGCATGGGGTCAGTTGTTCAGTTCAGGAAGTCAGTGTGCAGAGAGAAGCACCATGTAAAGGTTAGAGAAGATCAGTCCTAAGAAGGGACAAATTGGAACTGCTCAAATCAAAGGGTAAAAGCCACAAACCGGCAGCAAAGACCTTTCAGAATAAAGGTGAAGGATTTCTTAGCCACCGGCAACCTCACCAATTTCACTGGATTCTAAAGGGACCAGAAACAAGTAAGCATTATACTGAACCACAGCCTGAGTCCAGCATTACTAAAGCCTATTAACAGTGGATCAGCAGAATTCCTCTATTTACCCAGAGACTGTATTCTAACTGGATGTTTATGCTGCAATCAAAACCAGTCACAGTAAAAGTTGTGAGTTGTATCCTACCACTGTCTACCTCATTCTTCACTATTGCTATTACAACTGGTTGTACCACCATTAACGGTACTGGCGTCACGACAAATACCATCAAGGGACCCAGCCACCACAAGCACTCTAAACACCCCTGTCATCACGGGCACCTCAACCACCATCTTGGCTGGCGTTTTCCTATCACAGAGCGTGCCCCGGAGGATTTCGTGCTGTCTTCCTCTTCACTGTGCGACCAGCCCAGGGAGGCTTTCTGCTAACCGTGAGTAAACCGATGAACTGTATTATTGCTGCCTCTCATCGGCCCACCGTGCACCTCACGTGTCGCCCCTGCGGTTCTGGCTCGTCGCATAAAAATTTGGCGTCACGAACAGGATATTAACCCCTGCGCCTTATCTAAAAGACTGTCGCATCAGAATAAGCCCCTTTGCTTTATTGAGAGACTGTTTACTTATTGCATGCTGTGTGGGGCCACAGAACTGTTTAAACTGTTTAAAAGTCGCATGGAAGTGTTATCCCAGTTATCAGCATAAAAATCGCAGCATCCAAAGTGAGAAAATCAGACATTTGTGTGTCAACAAAACTGCTTGCTGTATTTGAATTGACTGTTTCTATTCACTTAAAATGGCCACCGGAGGCCTTCTTGTTTAAAAATTTCTGCGCCATCACTGTGGATAAGTTAGTAACACCCCCTGGAGAGCGGGAAAGTTTGGTGCCACCCATATATGCAAAATTGTCCGGCCAACCCACCTTACCTTTGCTGTGTCAATCCTGGGAGGAGAGTGTGACAAGCGCACACCCCAGAAATCGCGAGACTTCGCATGCGAGCAAAAGAAGAGAAAATAATCGGATTGCTTGCCATCCTCCAAGCAGTAATCGCAACCTGTCATTTGCCTCTACTAACTATAAGGAGCACTGATAGCCGGAACTCTGCCAGAGACCCAAAATCAACATTGCTGCAGCATTGTATTCAGCTGACATTAAATTCTTAAAGGGCCATACACCCGCAAGGCAGCGGTCGCCCATAGCAACACTGCACAAAAAGTGTCTAAAAACGCATTTGACTTACCTAACTAGAATTTACCTGCTGTTACCATGTCTGTGCAGGAAGATAACGTGCAGCCTGACCTCAGCGGACCCCCTGCAGCAGCCACAGTCGGTCCCAGCGCAATAGCAACCGCTGCAGCACCAAGCCTAATGCCTTTAACCATGCCTTATTATTTTGGGGCCCCCTGGTTCCCACGATATTCTGGAGAAATTCATACTTTAAGGGACTTTAAAGAAAAAATTCTTGCTGTGTTCAGATTGTACCCTGTATCCTCAGAGCAACAGATGGAGATTCTTCTTGCGCAATTGGAAGGAGCTGCGCTCAGAGAAGTGAAATCTTGGCCGAGCTCAGAGAGAAAGACCATGGAGCAGATTTTTGAATGTCTCTACACCACCTTTGAACCCAGAACCGTGTCAGAGGTCAAGATGAGGTTCTTCAGCAAGAAACAGCAATCTGGTGAGTCACTCAGAGACTTTGCATTATCTTTGCAGGAAGCCCTTAGAGCTGTTGTCCAAGTAGACCCCCGTGAGGCAGAGAATCAGGACAAAACCCTGAAAGAACAATTTATTGAAGGCGTCAATACAGACAATCTAAAGAGCCAACTAAGAATGTTAGCCGCCCAACATCCAGGAGCTACCTTCTTAGATTTTAAAGAATTAGCTATCAGCATACTGGGAAAAAGGCCACCAACAGAACCTGTTAGATCTGTTGAAGTGCCTGTATCACAGCTGGTTACCCCTGTAAAGTCTTTACCTATAGTCAGTCAGGCAACCCAAGATCCAGTTCCTGACGCAGTTGCTGCCTTGACTGAGCAAGTCCATTTCCTGACTAAAAGTCTGGAGAAAGTCCACCAAAAGTTGGAACAATGGGAGAAACCATTAATGCTAGAGGATGAGAAACCTGTGTCCAGAAGACTCTTCCCCCTCTAATTATAGAGAGACTTATTCCAGAAATTCTGGCGGACGCCCCCCTGACCGCACTAGTACCCCTAAGCAGCCAATCTGCACGTACTGTCACAAACCAGGCCATACAGAAGCAACCTGCTGGCAGTTAAACGGGAAACCCCCGAGGCCAAGGACCACCCCTCGGGAGGTAAACCAATAGGTCCAGAAGATCCCCACTGGATGCCAAGGTACATAGGATCCTGTCCTGAAGTGGCACTTCAAATAAATGGAGTTCCTTTTGTTGCCCTAGTTGACACCGGATCCCAAGTCACCGCTATCCAACAAGCAGCCTTTGAAAAATACTGGGATCAAAATCAGCTTAACCAGCCTCCAGAATCCTGGCTGAGTCTCATAGCCAGTAACGGCAAACCCATACCAGTCCATGGTTATTGGGAACCTACCATTCAAGTAGGAGGAACTACACTACCTCGACAAGGCCTTATTGTGGTACGAGTCAGAGACAATAACCCTAACCCTCCAATAGTCCTAGGAATGAATGTCCTCAGGAACTGTTATGTTGAGATGCTAGAAGCCTTGCACCAGTTAGTGCCTACTGCCTCTCCTGATTCTAAGAAGGTGATCCAGCAAACCATCCATGTACTAAATGCGCAGCAGAGATTCGCCAACGAAAAAAGAAAAATTTGCTGTGCCCGCATCCGAGATAAGCAACCTGTGATCCTCAAACCCAACACCGAAACTCTCTTGTGGTGCCGAGCTGTAGTCGGAATTCAAGGTCAAGACTACCAAGCCCTGGTAGAGCCTGTTGTTTTGGAAGACTATCCTCTAGTTAGAGCTGCAAGGAGCCTAGTAACCGTCTCTGAAGGTAAAGTGCCTATACGACTCCTAAACTTGAGTGATAGCAGTGTAACACTAACAAAACACCGTCCTATCGCACAGCTAATCCAAGTCACTTTTCAAGATGTCATCAGTGTGGCTACAGCTACCACAGAGAAAATTACCAAGAGACAGAACCCACAGGACCAAAATGTAAACACATCCTGGTGGAAAGAACTTCATGTGGGAGATGCTTCCACACCAGCAAACCAAATTGAGGGAGTACTAAAAATTGTGAAAGAGCTTCACCGTGCCTTCAGTAAGCATTCTACAGACTATGGAGAAGTAGATATCATCAAACACTCCATCCCTACAGGTTCACACCCACCGATCAAGGAAAGATATCGGCCTATACTACCAACTATGTACCAATCCGTAAAGCAAATGATCCAAGAGATGAAGGACTCCAATGTCATTAGAGACAGCCATAGTCCATGGGCTGCACCTCTAGTCCTTGTCCGTAAAAAGGATGGTAACATCAGATTCTGTGTGGATTACAGAAAAATTAACCAAATCACCCACAAGGATGCTTACCCTTTACCACGCATAGAGGAATCTTTGACAGCCATAGGATCTTCAGCCTACTTCTCTACCCTTGATTTAACCAGTGGATACTGGCAAGTACCAATGGCACCTGAAGATCGTGAGAAGACTGCATTTACCACTCCTATGGGCCTATTTGAGTTCAACTGCATGCCTTTTGGACTTTGCAATGCGCCCGGAACTTTTCAAAGATTAATGGAGCGTTGCTTAGGACACAAAAACTTCGAAACCGTCCTGTTGTACTTAGACAATGTCATCATCTACTCCAAATCTTATGAAGATCACTTGAAACATTTGACCGAAGTTTTTCAAGTCCTCATTAGACATGGACTCAAAGTCAAACCATCTAAGTGCTATCTACTGAAGTCAGAAGTCAAATACTTAGGGCATATTGTAAGCTCTGAAGGTGTTAAACTGGATCCAGAGAAGATAACCGCAGTCAGAAATTGGCCTACTCCTACTACAGTGAAAGAAGTGAGGAGTTTTCTCAGTTTCGCAGGATACTACAGACGCTTTATTCCTCATTTTGCCCAAATTGCGGGGCCAATATTAGAACTTCTGAGAGGTACCAAAAGTCTCCAATACCAGTTGAATGGAACACAGAAAGAGAAATTGCCTTCCAGCTCCTGAAGAAGAAGTTAACAGAACCACCAATCCTAAGCTATCCAGATTACCAGCAGCCATTTCATCTTTACACAGATGCTAGTAAGAAAGGTCTGGGAGCTGTCCTGTCGCAAGTACAAGAAGGAAAAGAAAGTTATTTCCTATGCTAGTAGATCTCTTAGAGGTACTGAAAGAAACAACCAAAACTATAGTCCCTTCAAAAATTTAAAGATTACATTGCAGCAACACCATTTGTGGCCTTCACAGATAACAACCCGCTAGCACATCTTAATACCGCTAAGTTGGGAGCATTGGAACAAAGATGGACCTCACGCCTAGCAAACTACGATTTCACCATAAAATACAGAACAGGAAAAGCAAATGAAAATGCGGATGCATTATCCCATCTGCCTACCCAAGAAGACCCTACTACACAGGAAGATGCTTGGGAAGAGGTAGAAATGCCAGCTTTTTACAAAAATTTTGCCCAACAAGACATTATCACCATCAAAGGAAGAAAAGTCCTTAACCTTCAACAACAAGTGGATCCAAGATCCCAAGTGGACAAAGAAAGGTGGATCAAGCTGCAAAATGAAAGCAGAGTGTTGGGAGAACTGCAAGATTTCTTCACCAGCGGAAGAACACCTGAAAGAATTCGCAGAAGAAATGCTGATCCAGAATTGTCAAAACTATGGAGACACAGAAAACATCTCTTCCTACAGAAGGGCCTACTATTAAGAAGAACTTTAGACCCAATTACCTGGGATCGTCTATACCAAATCTTAATACCACGCCGAGATGCAAGAATCATTCTTGAGATGTATCATGACCAATCGGGACATTTTGGTGTGCAGAAGACAGAAGCTACCATCCGTAGAAGATTCTATTGGATTGGGATGAGAGGAGACATTGAAAAGTGGTGTCGAGAATGTTCCACCTGTGCTGTTGGAAGAAATGAAAAACATGACCAAAAAGCACCCTTACATCCCATTGTAAGCCGAACACCGCTAGAAATAGTTGCAATTGACCATGTGAAGCTGGAACCAAGTCGCTCAGGTTACACATACGCCATGACCATCATTGATCATTATACCAAATTTGTTGTAGCTGTACCTGTCAAGGACTTGACCGCTAAAACAACTGCAGATGCTTTCTGGAAACATTTCCTATTGCAATATGGATGCCCATAAAGAATCCTTACAGATCAGGGATCTGCCTTTGAGTCGCAACTCTTCAAAGAACTGTGTACACTTCACAATTACCAGAAAATCAGGACCACAGCCTACCACCCCCAAGGGAATGGACTTTGCGAGAAAATGAACCAAACTTTAATTGAGATGTTAAGAGCAGTACCACCTGCTACAAGAAGTGATTGGCCTACATCAATTGATGTACACCTACAATAACACCATTCACTGTTCTACTGGGTATACACCTTACTATCTCATGTTTGGCCGACAAGGTAAACTACCTGCTGACCATACTGTGGGCGTACAAGTGCCTGATGCAATCAACCCTCTACCAAAGACTGATTGGGTGAGTGAACACCAAAGACGTCTAATTGATGCACAAGATATTGTTCAACATCGCATGGAACATGCTCATGAAAAGCAACAAAAAGATTATAACCAATCTGCCAAAGCAGAACCTCTCAAAATTGGTGACCATGTGTAGTTAAAAAATGACCATCGCACCAGTAAGTTAGATAGCAAATGGGAGAGAGAACCTTACACCATTACAGCTATTCTCAATCCAGAGACTCATACTTATGAGATCACTAAAGAAAAAAAATCACGTGTAGTACATCGCAATCGCCTTAAGTTATGTCTCAAGGAAAGTACTCAAGAAGAAACGCTTCAAGAAGAAGCTGTCCAAGAGGAAACTCAATCCATAGAACCAGAGCCTACCAAATCATCTGATTCAGAGAATCCACTACAGTCTTTTGGAAAAGCATTATTAGACTCTGATCCTTTACAATGGTTCCTTACACCATGGCTCAATATCTTAGTGCCTGCCAAGACCAATACAACCGCACTTCAACCAGAGGAGCTATCTCAAGAAGTGTCTACTACAGCTCAAGAGATTCCAAGTTCCCTTGAAACAAGGCCTGTAGAAACTCAGCCACTACGAAGATCTGACAGGACTACAAGAGGACAACCACCTGTCCGTTTTAAGGATTTCCTACACCAGCAGCCGTGAAGACAACTACCAGCCCTGCCATCTCATCGTTAAATGCATCCTTACATTGTCTGAAGTTCCAGAGTGAGAAGAAGACTTACTTGTGATGTCATGCTCATTTCCTTTAAAGGACTTTTTAAAAGGACTACTTACCTACTGTTTTGCAACATTCAAGCTTGCACCCGGAGATAGACTTTCACGTACCTGAGCCTCCGTGATATTCTTCTGTTGACATTTTCCTGTGCCCAGGGAATGGACTCATACCCTGTGAGCCTCCTGAGATGTTATTTTTGTTTTGTTTTCCTTTTTTCCTCTCATCGTGGACTATTCTGGTTTTGCCATACATCACCAGTCTTCAGAGGAAAAACTACACCCCTTTTTGTCACCCTTTTGACACATTTTGTTGTTGCCTGAGATATGTTTGCCTAACCCATTTTACTTGCAGATACAAGAAGTACAAGAATGGGGTTATGTTGTTATTTCCTATGCATGCATGCTTTTCCCTTTCTCTTATATCTTACAGGAAGACACAACATCGAGTCAAAAATGTGTCGAGGTCGACGCACGTTTTACCATGGGGGTATGCAGCGTCCCACTCAGGACACGTGGGAACTGCAAATGTATTACTACTTTGTCATTGCTGTATTGCATTTTGCATTGCTATACCTGTGGTATCCCTGTTCATAGGCTGGTCAAGTGTGCATCATACTTCCCACCACAAGATGGGGATAGCACCACTTTGGGATATCTATCCCAGCTCAGGTTTATCTGTGGTCAGTTGTTCAGTTCAGGAAGTCAGTGTGCAGAGAGAAGCACCATGTAAAGGTTAGAGAAGGTCAGTCCTAAGAAGGGACAAATTGGAACTGCTCAAATCAAAGGGTAAAAGCCACAAACCGGCAGCAAAGACCTTTCAGAATAAAGGTGAAGGATTTCTTAGCCACCAGCAACCTCACCAATGTCACTGGATTCTAAAGGGACCAGAAACAAGTAAGCATTATACTGAACCACAGCCTGAGTCCAGCATTACTAAAGCCTATTAACAGTGGATCAGCAGAATTCCTCTATTTACCCAGAGACTGTATTCTAACTGGATGTTTATGCTGCAATCAAAACCAGTCACAGTAAAAGTTGTGAGTTGTATCCTACCACTGTCTACCTCATTCTTCACTATTGCTATTACAACTGGTTGTACCACCATTAACGGTACTGGCGTCACGACAAATACCATCAAGGGACCCAGCCACCACAAGCACTCTAAACACCCCTGTCATCACGGGCACCTCAACCACCATCTTGGCTGGCGTTTCCCTATCACAGAGCGTGCCCCGGAGGATTTCGTGCTGTCTTCCTCTTCACTGTGCGACCAGCCCAGGGAGGCTTTCTGCTAACCATGAGTAAACCGATGAACTGTATTATTGCTGTCTCTCATCGGCCCACCGTGCACCTCACGTGTCGCCCCTGCGGTTCTGGCTCGTCGCAGATGCAGGTAAAATAAGGCAGTTTATTGGAGCAAACAACAATAAACACACAGCAAGAGAAAGGGGCAAGATCATGAACAGCTGGGGTCAAGTCCAGAAGAGGGTGGTCATCCAAGCTGGGGTCGAGTCCAGAAGAGGGTAGTCATCCAAGCCGGGATTACGTCTAGAAGTGGGTAGTCTGCCAATGCCAGTTCATCTGCCACTACGGGGTCGAGAGACAGGAGAGTCCTCAGCCAAGACTGGTCAGAGAACGGAAGACTGCTAGCAGTGATGCACCTTGGCGCACAAACACAAGGGCAAGGACTGCAACCCATAAGTTGATTGATATAGTCAGGTGTGCAGCATCATCACTGTGCGACACCCAAGCAGCAAACAAGTGATGATGCAATCAGGGTTTATAAGAGGCAGCATTCTGCACATGTCCAAGATGGCTGCCAACAGGAGGGCAGAGGTAAGACCTTGACACCCACGCACTGGTAGAGACATTCTGTAATTGTCAGGTTATATAGGTATGATTTATTAAAGGAAAATCTTCACTCAGTAAAGCGGATTAACTAAATGAGTAGAACATGTTCACTTTGCTAATTGCAAGTGAAGCTAAGTAAATTATCTTTGCCATAAAAAACAATTGTGTGTAAGAAAAATTACAGAATTTGCACTTGCACGTGATAAGTTGACTGAAGTAACCTCATTCACTAAGCTAAGTGAAAGTTTACTTTGAAAATTGAACATACTTCTGTAAATCATTATGAATATATTGCAGCTGCATTCACTTTGAATACCCAATCATGTATAGATGAAAAAAATAAGCAGGATGTTACGTTTCCTGGGATTAGATAATTGACATGTATTTTTACTAAATGTATTGAGTGAAGATTCTCAACTCCTTAAGTAAATTAACCTCTATGTCTCTTCCATACATTGGGGTTGATTAGCTAAAGACAAATAACTGTGCACTTTGCAAGAGCAGTTGCTCCATAACTTGGCAAATGAGGGGAAGTTTTGCAAAGAGTACCCAATCACATGCAAGGGAAAAAAAAAAACATACATGACAGCTTCCCAGCATAGGCATGGCTGCAGGCACGGATCCAAGAATAATATCCCTTCCCCAGCCACAGTCATCTTCCCTTCATTCTCCCAAGTACCATGCTTAGGCTCACTTTGTCTATTTTGCCAATGATTATATCAAGCTCACCCTCCTCTCTCCCCTGTCCCCAACCAGATTCTACTGTCTTCTCTTTCTTCCTCCATTCTATGATCATCTCCTCTGTACTGACACTCTTTTGCTTCCCTCTATCTTATTTAACTTACAGTCTTCCTCCTCCCTCCTCCTTTCCATGTCCATTATCATCAGCTCATTGGTTTTTCTGACTCTTCCCAGTATTTGATCCCCTTGCATTGGGGCTGATTTCAGGTCTAAAGGTGCCGAAGTAGCAGGCGATCTGATGTCAGTGGGTGCAAATATTAGGGATGATCTGTGGTCTGAAGGTGCAGAAACTTAGGTCTAAGGGAATTTGTGGATGATCTGAGGTCTAAGGTGAAGAGATTGGGGTTGATCTGAAGTCTGAAGGTGAAGAAATTGGCAATGATTTTAGGTCTAAGCGTGGAGAATTTGTGGATGATCTGAGGTCTAAAGTGAAGAGATTGGGGTTGATCTGAGGTCTTAAGGTACAGAAATTGGGGATGATCTGAGGTCTGAAGGTGAAGAAATTGGAGATGATTTGAGGTCTAAAGGTGCAGAAATTAAGGATAATCTGAGGTCTGAAGGCGCAGAAATATGGTATGATCTGAAGTCAGAAGGTGAATAAATTGGAGATGATTTTGAGGTCTAAGGGTGCAAAAATTGGAGATGATTTAAGGTCTGAAGGTGCGGAAATTGGAAATGATTTGAGGTCTAAAGGTGCAGCAATTGGGGACGATATGAGGTCTAAAGTGCAGAAATTGGGGATGGCCTGAGGGGGCAGAAATTAAGGATGATCTGAGGTCTGAAGAAGCAGCAGTTGGGCTGAATCTGAGGCCCGAAGATGCAGAAATAAGGGCTCATCTGAGGTCTAATGGTGCACAAAATGGGGCTGATCTGAGGCCTGAAATGCATGTGTCTATTAGGACTAATCTTAAGGTGCAGAAATTGTGTCTGCATGTGCTTGCATTGAGGCTGATCTAAGGTGCAGAAATTCGAGTTGACCTGAGATCTTTGCGTGATGCTGAATTTACTTGCCATTAGCAGTACAACTATGAGTGCAATATTAAAAATTAAGACTATGGCACACTATCGTTCACTGGCACTCTTTGTACCTGATGCTTGTAAAAATGGCATTTGTTGTGGAAAAGTTTGCTGACCCTTACTCCAAATTGTGCTTGTGCCAGCAGTTCATTAACTGATTTCAATTACTGCCTGGAATTGCTCTTAAAGAGTCCTAATTGAATATCCTATCAGAGCAACATGTACTGTATATGCAGCACTAGAAGTCCCTCCAGGCTGGTACCAACAGCAATATATACCTTTATTTAAATTGATCCTGGCGTGTATAAGGCTGTGGTAGGAATGTTCATCTGTAAGCCCATTCAGAAGCAAAGATTTCCTGTGTGTAAAGCCTCGTACACACACAACGATTGTTGGCCGACCGATCGGCCGTCTTTTGTCCAGTGTTGATGTGTTGGTTGAAATGTGCTCTAGACTGCACACGAATTTTGTCGGCCAACAACAACCAACTGCAGAAGTGATGTCATGTTCTGGTCTACTTTCCGTGTGTTTTTTCTTCTCTGAGCATGCCCAGTCTTGATCATCACATTTTTGTCTGCCGAAATCTGTACCGTATTGTATCTGTAGGAACAATCGGCCTTTCTGCTGATGGCCAACAAAAATTTTATAGCATGCACACCAGATTTTGTTCAGCCGAAAAGTCGCAGTCGGTTGTCGGAAGCATCATACTAACAAGCCGACAATCGTCCGATTGGACGTTGGCCGAAAATGTACGGTCAACAATCGGTGCGTGTGTACGAGGCTTAAGAGCACTGGCTGTCTCATTGCAAGTAATGTAAAAAACACTTAGGGCCAGTTCACACCAGAACGAGGTGTGGAAAAATCCACGTTCCATGCATGTTTCCCACACCACGCACTGCAGTTGCCATCTGCACCAGGTGTCAATATTAAGTTAATGATGTCCCAAACACAGGAGGATTGCATGGTACAGAAGCACCATGTGATGCGGTTGTAGTGAGTTTCCAAAAGTAGTGCATACACTACTTTTTATGTGATATGGTGCAATTTCAGCCCATTCAAAATGAATGGGCTGAAATCGCACCACATAGAACTGTATGTGAATCACACAGGAACGTACAATGCATTCCTGTGCCATTTCTGGTGTGGACCAGCCCTGAAAGAGTTAGTGCTGGAGATGGAAGGAAAAGAAAGTGGTGGTTGGGACAATAGGTTTCAAACTAAAGACAGGTGAATTTGCTCCACAGGTTTTATGGCAGAAAGGAGTACTTGTGTGTATGCCACTGCTGCTAGGGCAGTGAATTGTGATGCTCCGGAACCCTCTTTTGAAAGCTATATTTAATGCTCCGGATATATCTGGTTGGAGCTATGTGTAAAGCTCTGGAACCCTGTAGTGGGAGTTATGTTTGAAACTTTTGAACCGTCTACTGATAGCTACAGTATGCGTGAAGCTCTGGAACTCTCCTAGTGAGAGCTGTGTGAGAGCTATGGAACCCTCCTTGTGAGCTCTGGAATCCTCTACTAATAGCTATGTGTAAGAGCTCTGAAACCCTCTTAGTGAGAGCTATAGGTGAAGCTTTTGAACCTTCTAGTGAGAGCTATGTATGAACTATGGTACCCACTAGTGAAAGCTATGTGGGGCACTCTGGAATTCACTAGTGAGAGCTATGTATGAAGCTCTGGAACCCTCTACTGATAGCTATGTGTGAAGCTCTGGAACCCTCTACTGATAGCTATGTGTGAAGCTCTGGAACCCTCTAGTGAGAGCTATGTGTAAAGCTGCAGAACCCTCTACTGATAACTATGCATGAAGCACTGGGACCCTCTAGTGAGAGCTATGTGTAAAGCCCTGGAACCCTCCACAGATACAGTATCTCACAAAAGTGAGTACACCTCTCGCATTTTTGTAAATATTTTATTATATCTTTTCATGTGACAACAATGAAGAAATGACACTTTGCTACAATGTAAAGTAGTGAGTGTACAGCTTGTATAACAGTGTAAATTTGCGGTCACCTAAAAATAACCCCACACACAGCCATTAATGTATAAACCGTTGGCAACAAAAGGTGAGTACACCCCTACGTGAACCTCACTTCAAAAGGTACAATGCACAAGAGCAATGGTATACAAAAGAAGCATTCCAAGATGTACGGTAGATAAACAATATCACCAATAGTCATTTATAAGCAAACAGTTCGGCAGCATAGCCTAGTTTAACCTCCCTCTAGGGGAAAGAATTGAAGTAGGAGAGAAGAAGGGAAAGGAAGAAGAAAGGGGGGGGGAAGGAGGGAAGAAGAGTAGGGATAGAGATAGAAGGGGGAGGATAGTAGAGGAACCACGGGGTAGAGGGGAAAAAGAAGATGGGAAGGAAGGGGGGGGGGAACCAGGCGGCAGGAAACCGGGGGGGGGGGGGCGACAGGAACAAAAAGAGTAGGGATGTGTTGACTCGTGGGTTCACTCAGCAGTCCAGGGAGCTCATACCTTGTAATATTTTCAGGGGCAACCCCTGCTCATATAGGTAAGTTTATACATAGGTAGATCTATATCAACAAGTTTAACCAGGAAGGAATACTCAGAGGGGAGGACGAAGACCATTTAAGCAGAATTTCTTTTTTGGCATAAAATAGCAGGTATGAAATCAACAGTTTGGAGTGGTGTACCCCACTGCTGTATTTTGGCCTAGGCCAACTAGGCCTAGGCCTAGGGCGGCACTTTGCGGGGGGGCGGCAAAAAAAGCCGCCATCCCTGCATAAAAAAAAAAAACGATCCGCTCTGTGAGGCTCGCCTGCTTGTCTGCAGTGCTCCTGTCACTTTGCGTGCCAAGTCCCGCCTCATTGTCTGCTCCCCTGGTCCTTGCCTGCCTGTCGCCGCCTCTTCCCACACACACACACTCTCCACTCTCCAGCTTTCAGTGAAGGGGCGTCGCCGCGTCAGGGCTCGTACAAGGGGTGGGCGGGAGGGAGGGCGCAGCGGAGGTGAAGTGCTGATAATGTGAGCACCACCTCCACCTGCAGGCTTTTGCATGCTTAGGGCTCGGGTTTAGTCTCAGCATCTTCTGTCTGCTTCTGTCCCCGACCGTCAGCCCGCCCACCACCTGCATTGCTTTAGAATTCTTAGCTCTGTGTCCAGGTTGAGTCCCGGCATTTTCTGCATCTTCTGTCCCCGCCCACCTCCTATCAGACCTGTAGTTAAAGGTCTAGGGAAGTGCTGTATGTGGTGGGCGGGCCAGTGGGTGGGGATAGAGTCTGGCAGAAGATGAAGAAGATGTCGGGACTCATGGCAGAGCTAAGGATACTAAAGCAATGCAGGTGGAGGGCAGGCTGACACTCAGATGGGGGACAGAAGCAGACAGAAGATGCCCAGATTAAACCCAAGAACTCTGAGAATTACAGGTACAATGCAGGGATGTTCTGCTCTTTTCGTCTGAGCACTGTGTACAGTATATGATTGATAACTAGGGAAATACTCAGCAGAAGTATTTTATAAAGTGACTTTGTGCTAGTAAGTAAAATATGTTGGAGGCACCTTGCTGTATGTATTTTCCTTTATATCAGGTTCACTCTAATGCGTTTGCTGTGACTCACATTTGCGCAGGCACAGCAGCCAATTCATTTAAATGGACTACTGTACCTGCAGAACACAGGTCCCTGCACCTTTATGAAAATGCAGCCAGAGGGAAATCGCATGGTGCAAAAGCACCATGCAGTGTCCCGCACCAAAAAAGGTGCTGCATTTTCAGATGTGTGGGGGTGCCAATAAAAATAAATGGCAGCCTTGTGCATCTGTAAAAGAGCAGGGAATTTTTCCTGCAGGTGGTTGTGGGTGCGGGAATTAGTGCCATTTACACGCTGTCCCGCACATGCAACCACCTGTAACAGTGTGAACCTAGCCATGGGCTCATTTACACTTGCGGTTGGCTGGCAATAAAACATGCTGCTGAGCCTCATAATACAGCTCCCTATCACTCCTGCCATTTAAGCTGCAGAGGCAGCAGCTAGAGGTTTACAGATGCCACTGCTGTAATATTTAGATTTGCAGCAGTGGCAGGAATTATACCGCCCGTCACTTTCAGCATGCACTACCATCTGCTGAAGGCAACCTGTTCAAGTGAATGGGGACACACTGCAAACTCCCCGGAACTGTGTGCAATGCCTCAGTCTCAGCGCAGTGCCACTATAGAGTGAGGGCAGACTGTTTTATCATTTGACATATCACATGACTGGAGACAAGAGAAGCTGCCTTCACTCCCAGCGGGTGTCACACTAACACCAAGATGTGAATTGTGAATACACATGGGGGGGCGCAGTTTGCCATCTTTGCCCAGGGCGCTGGAATCTGGGTGGCCTTGCCCCAGCACTGAGGGGCGTACATACTTGCCAGGCAGGGAGGGACTGTTGCCCCCATAGAGCGGCAGTAAGTGGCCAGATGGGATGCACTTCAATGAGTGGGTGGGGGCGGATACCACCTACCCACCCTCCGCGCGGCATGTAAGAGGGACTAACCTCTCCACGGGGCAGGGTCTATCTATGTCGAGGAGGAGGAGAGAGAGAGGAGGAAAAGGGAACCCCCAACCAGGTCAGGACATCCGACAGTAGGTAGGAATCACGATTTTAGGTTACCACCCACTGCTATTGCTACAATTATAAATTAAAAAATTCCATTACATTTTTGCAGTAAATATATTTTTAACAAATATGGAGCACTTTGCAGTACATGAACTTTCACTGCACGTGAACTGGTAAAAGCATTGGTTTCAGCGTGTACAAAGTGCTCCATGCATGCTGAAACCAATGCAAACGCATTTAACAGTTCACAGGCAGACAGTTCATGTACTGCAAAGTGCTCCAAGCTTTAACCACTTCTGGACTGGAAGATTTTCCCCCTTATTGACCAGGCCATTTTTTGCAATTCAGGACTACATTACTTTAACGGACAATTGCGCGGTCGTGCGACGCTGTACCCTAAAAAAATTGATGTACTTTTTTCCCACAACTAGAGCTTTCTTTTGGTGGTATTTGATCACCTCTGCAATTTTTATTAATTTTGTTATTAAAATTAAAAAAATCTAAATTTTTTTATCCTTTTAGGCCAATTTGTTTTCTGCTACATATTTTTGTTAAAAAAAAATCCCAATAAGCGTATTTTGATTGGTTTGCGCAAAAGTTATCACGTCTACAAAGTAGGAGAAATGTAATTTTCATTTATTTAATTTTTTTTTTTTACTAGTAATGGCGGCAATTGCGATTTTTAGCGGGACTGCAGCGGACAGATCGGACCTCTAACTGACATTTTTGACACTTTTGGGGGGACCAGTGACATTACTACAGTAATCAGTGCAAAAAATATGCACTGTTACTATAATAATGACACTGGCAGGGAAGGGGTTAACCCAGGGTTGATCAAGGGGCTAAATGTGAGCCTAGGGGGTGTTTTCTAACTGTATGGGGGGACTTGTGAAATGACCACAGATACATGTGATCCTAAATAAGAGGATCACAGGCGCTCTGTGATCATTTCAGAGAGAACAACAGTCTGCCGCGTGTACAACAGTGGACCGCTCTTCTCTCTCAGTGTGTAGCGATCGCGGGGGCCCGGCGGCAATTGCAGCCACCGGCCCTGTGGATTGGCATCCCCGCTGCCTAGCGGGGGACCCCAGGAACACTCCCCAAAATGACGTACCCATACAAAACCACAAAATATACAAGTAGGCACTTTGTACCCACTTTTAATGTACATAGAGGAAGAGATGGAGCTCTAAGAGGAAAAGGTGGAGCCTAATGAGGAAGGGGTGGGGTTTACAGATGACAGGGCGGGTCTGAAACATAAAAGGGTGTGGCCTTCACAGGAAGGGGTGGGTCGTAGTTAAATTAGGGGGTGCACGAGTTTAGTCCGGCCTAGGGCAGCACAAAACCTAAATACACCACTGGTGTACCCTCTGTTCATCATCATGGATACTGAGTAAAGCCAGGGTAGGGGAGATCGGAAGAGAGAACTGCAAGCGGGAGTTTATGGCCCCAAAAACCCCAGCCCAATAGTTGGCTATGACCGGACAATCCCAGAACATATGTAGATAAGTACCTCGGTGTGTGTGTGACAACGGGGGCAGTCTGGGTCCCTGGCAGGGTATATGCGATGTAGTCTCTCACGCGTGTAGTAAACCCTGTGTATAAATTTCACCTGTATTAGCTTATCCCGCGAGGAAACAACCAATTTTGAACCAAGTTCCAGGCTACCCTCCCAGTCCTCCCTGTCAAGCGATGGGATGTCAGCCCACCACTGCTCCCACAGACGCTCAATCCTAGGTGAATCCATCCCCAGAAGCGCCGCACAAAGCGATGACAACGGTTTCCTCAGATCCCCCGAGGCCAAAAGTTTCCCTATGGAGTCAGGTTGGAGGAGAGGAGGTACAGGGAACTGGGCCCGAAGGGCGTGGCGCAGCTGGAGATACCTAAATCGCATTCCAAGCAGGCATAGGATGCTTACGAAGAAGTTGTGAGAAAGACAAAATGGTACCAGAAGGCATAACATCCATAAGTGTACTTACACCATAGCGAGCCCAGACCCGGAGTTCTGGGACAGAACGAAGATGTGACAAGTTGGGATTTCCCCATAGGGGCTGGGCAGGAGACCAAGAGTTGTGCTTCAGAAATCCATGTCTAGCAGCCACCCACACCCACCAGGTAACTCTAGTGGAGCCCACTACAGTCCCATAAGCATTTGGACCTCTATAAACGAAGTTCCGCAGATCTGCAAAGGAGCCGAGAAGGGCAGCCTCCATACATGCGGCTGCATTCAGTCTAGATCCCTGGAACCACCAATGGACCGTCACCCGGTTCGCCGCCCAGTAATAGACCCAAAAATTAGGCAGGGCCAGTCACCCCAGAGCAGTCGGAAGCCACAACATAGACTTGGCTGGTCGCGGGACCGATCTACCCCAGAGGAAGGAGCCCAGGCACCTGTCCACATCCGGGAAAAAATCTACCCAGAGCCCAACACGGAGCGTTGCGGAAAATATAAGTGAATTTGGGCAGAATCATCATTTTTATCAGCTTGATCTTCCCCAAGAGATACAGCGGCAGGCTGGCCCACGAGGAGCACTGCACCCTTAGGTCAGCAAGCAGAGGTACCAGATTTGTATCATAGTATGCAGAAAGAGGCTGGGTCACCTGTACTACCAGGTACCGGAATTCCGACACCCAGCGAAGAGAGGTCGGGTGAGCAAACCGTGCCGCATCCTGATCAATAGGGAAAAGTACCGATTTAGACCAATTTATACGAATGCCGAAAATTCACCGAATGTGTCAAACAACTGCAACGCTTTCTGAAAGGAAGAACGCGCATCCTGCAGGTACAGCAGGGTGTCATCTGCATAGAGCAGGGGTGGGGAACCTATGGCTCAAGGGCCATATGCGGCCCTCAAAATCATTTGGTCCGGCCCCCCAGGCTGCCACTGAGTCTGTGTCTCTCAGCTGAGCTGTCAGAATGGTGACGATATTTCCTGTATAGTTCGGGCTCCGTCCTGACAGGCTGAGTCACAGGCAGAGTGATTTCAAATGCACTCCACCTGTGACCAATACAGGAAGCATTGCATCTATCTTCCTCCAGCACGGCGCCGCTCCTGAGTCTCACGCCAACATTTACTGCCAGCAGTACCAGCCTGAGCCAGCAGTATCCACAGCAGTACCAGCAGTACCAGCCAGCATTTACCACCAGCAGTACCAGCCAGCTTTACCCACCAACAGTTTCAGTCAGCAGTACCCACCAACAGTTCTTTTCAAAACTTACCACCACAGTTGACTGTGCACCAGACTGACCGACGCAAACCTGCAAAACCAGTTGGGAGTAGCAGCATACCTGCTAACATCACACACCTCACCAAAGAGACGCAGTTCCAGCCATCACATTAGGGGTGAATTAATTGTTTGACCAAATATTACAGGCTAATTTTTAAGTTGATAATTTTGTACGGCCCCCGAATGATGTTATAAATATCCAAATGGCCCTTGGCAGAAAAAAGGTTCCCCACCCCTGGCATAGAGGGATATATTTTCTTCTAGAGCTCCAATCTGCAAGCCCCCCACCTCCTCTGCCGCCCGAATTAGAAAGGCCAGGGGTTCCAGGGCTAGAGCAAATAGGCTGGGGGACAAAGGGCATCCCTGACAGGTGCCTCGGTGGAGGGGGAATGAACCAGACATGTCACCGTTAGTACGGACTCTCGCTCTGGGAGCCTTGTGCAGAAGTTGGAGGCCGTGGGCCAAAGTCAAAGCGATACAATACCTCCCAGAGATATCCCCACTCCACCGAGTCAAATGCCTTCTCAGCGTCAAGGGAGGCGACAACCCTGCTGCCAGCGTTGTCATGGGTGAGGGACAGGTTAAGGAACATCCGTCTAATATTGATGTCCGTTCTACTACCTGGCATAAACCCCGTCTGATCAACATTGACCAAATCCTCAATCACTATAGAGAGGCAGTTAGCCATGATATTCGCGAAAATTTTTGCATCAACGTTCAACAGCGAGATGGGACGGTAGGACGCACAGTCCAAAGGATCCTTGCCGGGCTTGGGAACCAACTCAATAACCGCTTCCTCCATAGAGGCTGGCAGAGAGTCCAGGAAGGCAAAGTCAGATAGCAGGGAGAAGAGCCGTGGAGCTAACAGCTCCTCATGGGCCGAATAGAACTCACAAGGCAGTCCATCCGCCCCCAGTGTCTTACCCGTCTGCATCCCAGAAATGGCTACCTGGATCTCCTCCAGAGAAATAGCGGCCTCCAACCGATCTCTGGCAGACACCTCCAAGGTGGGGAAGGTAACCACATCAAAGTATGCAGACAGGGCAGGCATGGTGTAGGCAGCTCGGGAGGTATAAATACTTAAAAAAATGCTGAGGAACGGGCATTGATCTGAGCCAGGGAGGAGACAATCACACCCCCCCCCCCCCATTGCCGATGGAGCCCACTGGTGTGGATGGCGCCTGGCTCCTAGCCAACCAGGCCAACAGCCTTCCAGTCTTATTGCCGTGTTCAAAAACCTGCTGGGTAGAGTGTAGCATAGCCTTCTTAGTTATCTCCATCCTAACCACCGAAAGCTGATGCAGCACCTGCTGCCACGCCGCATATCGGTCCCGTTCCGGGTCAGAGACATAGGCCTCCTCCAGAGCAGCCGCCCTCTCCTCCAAGTCCCGCGCAGAGCTCGATGCCAGTCTCTGTATATGCAAGATACGGGAAATGAACTCCTCCCTGGCCCAGGACTGGAACGAGTCACACAGCACCAGTGGGGATGCAGTGTCCTCGTTCGCCACCCAGTAGTTACAAAGGGGTTCAGACATCTGTGCTTTGAGCTGTTCATCCTGTTCCCAGAACCCAGAAAGACGACATAGAAATCTCCAGGGACAGGCAGAGGGGAGCATGATCTGAGATGCCGTGGGGGAGAATGGCCACCTCCGTAATCAGCCGAAGAGCCTAGGCAAAGGCAAATGCCATGTCAATGCAGGACAAAGTGCAAAATGTAGATGAGTGGCAGGTAAAACCCGCCCTGGTCGGATTCATGAATCTCCACACCTCTGTAAGGGCAAAGGTATCCGCCCAGTGATGGAGATCTGGCGAGTCTCGACCCACGGCATGCAGCCTATCCAGGCGTGGGAACAGTACCATATTAAAATCTCCCACCAAGAGGACATTAGGGGTATCATATTGCAATAGCATATCCATAAGAGAGTAAAGAGTCTGCACCAAAGCAGAGGGGGGGGGGCAAGTACACCCCCACAATTACCAAGGGCAAATCATAAATCTGAGCATGTAGCACAACATACCTACCCCCGGGATCCATTTTAACATCTAGAACCCGAAAAGGAAGGGACTCCCTCACCAATACACTGACCCCCCTAGCGTAGCAAAAGTAGGTAGCGTGAAAATGGAAACCCACCCAGGGCCTTCGGAGACTGCTGAGCCGGGAGCCCTGTAAATGTGTCTCTTGTAGAATACAGATATGAGGGTTATGTCTCTGCAAGTATTTATAAACAAAAGATAGACGTCGAATCAATCTATTCCTGCACCATCACCCTAAAATTGCATAGCCAAAAAAATTGTGAACTGTAGAAACAGAGGGCTATATCGGTGCTGGACAACCCACTTTGAGAGATAGACACTGATCAAAAATGTATATAAAATATATTTTATTCAAAATAATCCTAGTAAAATACTATACAGAAATAGTACAGTAGAGAATATACGCAAACAAAAACACAAAAAGACATGTGTAGACCTCTTATTAACACCCTACCCACACCCAGCCCCACACAGGTACAAAAAAGGATGCCCTATAGTGTTTGTGTTTGCGTATATTCTCTACTGTATTAACAAAAAGGTCAACAAAGCACATCCAAAAAACAAAAACCAACAAAACACAGAGATAATCTTCCCAACAAAAAAAAACAAAAAACATCCCCCCACCCCACATAACCAACCCAAACATAGGTGAGCATGGATCCCCAAACCATCCTCTCGCAGACCCAGAAACTGGGGTGTCCAGATGCAGGGGTCTCCCAAACAGGAGGTTCCACAGTGTGAGTAGAAAAGTAGACAGTAATAGTCAGTAGTGGTGAAGGCCACAGTCAGTGTTAATAAGACCCTCCTAAGACAGAAAGGCAAAAAGTCAGTGCCAAGGGCCACCGTGAAGGAGCAACAAGTGACAAGTGCAACAAGTAAGCAATCATTGCAAGGCAAGAACCGTCTCCTGGGATTCCAGGGGTACAAGCTTAAAGAGAGAAAAACAAGGAAAGGTGAATTGATAAAACATTGCACAACTGGTGCAACCATGGAAAACTGCAGGCAGTAGTTAATCACCCACCAGGCATCAAGGTAGGGCAGATTTCACGGGTCAGTAGGCAGTTGTTCCTGATAGATAAGCATCAGCGTTGAGGTGGCAGCATGTCCATCCAGGCAAAGGCATCATGAGGAGTAGTAAAGAAGTGAACCCCAGGCAAGCCCGGTTTTGGCGGCACACGGTGCGCCCTCTCCACTATGTATTAGGGGGAGAAGTGTGCATCCGGGAGAAGGGAGCGCAGCAGTTCCTCCACAGAAAGTGTTGGGTTACCCCCTTCCACCCCCTCAGCCAGGCCCACTCTACGGAGGTTGTTGCACCTATTGCGATTCTCTGGATCCTCCGCCTATTCCAAGGCCCTGACCTTAGTTTGTAGAGAGCGGATGGTCCCTGTATGCTCAGTCACCAGATCCTCAGTGTGTCCCAGGCGTTGCTCCGCAGTTGTGAGTCTGGAGCACAGCTTGTCCATATCTTGGTGGATAAGCCCTACATCCAGCTGGACAGCCTTTATCTTGGAGGTGAGGGTCGCCTGGCAAGCGGCAATAGCCGCCATCACATCCACCAGCTCGAGCTGCGAGAAGGCAGCCGCGTCCACCAGCTCCGGCTGAGATGCCATATTGGAGACAGAGCACGGGCAGCCCGCCACAAGGCCTGGAGCAGCGGGGGAAACCTCCTCCTCTACCACCGGTAATTTAAGTTTCTTTACCCTCCTGGAGTGACATGCAGATCGGCGGGACATGGAGGAACAAACCGGGGCAAGCAGGTACCGCTAGGATCACTGAAACCGGAGGGGAAGGCAGGATATCCAGCAGAGCTCTGTGCAACACGTCCACTTGGGTCTCAATCTTGGCCAGGCCCCCCCAGGTGTTAAATTTGGTGTTATCGCTCTCACTCTCCCATACTGGTCACTGGAAGTTCAACATGACACCTCATGGCAAAAAACTCTCTGAGGATCTGAAAAAAAAGAATTGTTGCTCTACATAAAGATGTCCTAGGCTATAAGAAGATTTCCAAGACCCTGAAACTGAGCTGCAGCCCAGTGGCCAAGACCATAACAGCGGTTTACCAGGACAGGTTCCACTCAGAAAAGGCCTCGCCATGGTCGACAAAAGAAGTCGAGTGCACGTGCTCAGCGTCATATCCAGAGATTGTCTTTCTAAAATAGACTTAAGAGTGCTGCCAGCATTGCTGCAAAGGTTAAAGGGGTTGGGGGTTCAGCCTGTCAGTGCTCAGATCCTATGCCGCACACTGCATCAAATTGGTCTGCATAGTTGTCATCCCAGAAGGAAGCCTCTTCTAAAGATGATGCACAAGAAATCTCTGAAACAGTTTTCTGAAGACAAGCAGACTAAGGACATGAATTACTGGAACCATGTCCTGTGGTCTGATGAGATAAACTTATTTGGTTTAGTGTCAAGCATGTGTGGCGGCAACCAGATGAAGAGTACAAAGACAAGTGTGTCTTGCCTACAGTCAAGCATGGTGGTGGGATAGTCATGGTCTGGGGCTGCATGAGTACTGCCGGCACTGGGGACCTACAGTTCATTGAGGGAACCATGAATGCCAAAATGTACTTTGACATACTGAAGCAGAGCATGATCCCCTCCCTTTGGAGGCTGGGCCGCTGGGCAATATTCCAACATAACAACCCCAAACACACCTCCAAGACAACCACTGCCTTGCTAAAGAAGCTGAGGGTAAAGGTGATGGACTGGCTAAGCATGTCTCCAGACCTAAACCCTATTGAGCGTCTGTGGGGCATCCTCAAACAGAAGGTGGAGGAGCGCAAGGTCTCTACCATCTACCAGCTCCGTGATGTCATCATGGAGGAGTGGAAGAGGACATTAATGGCTATGTGTTGGGTTATTTTGAGGAGACAGAAAATTTACACTGTTATACAGGCTTTACACTCACTATTTTACATTGTAGCAAAGTGTAATTTCTTCAGTGTTGTCACATAAAAAGATATAATAAAATATTCACAAAAATGTGAGGGGTGTACTCACTATTGTAAGATACTGTATGTGTGAAGCTCTGGGACCCTCTAGTTAGAGCTATGTGTAAAGCCCTCGAACCCTCTACTAATAGCTATGCGTGAAGCTCTGGTACCCTCTAGTGAGAGCTGTGTGTATAGTTCTGGAATCCTCTACTGACAGATATGTTTGAGGCTCTGGAACCCTCTAATAAAAGTTATGTGTGAGTTGAAGAAAAATAGGATTTTTGTACTCACCGTAAAATCCTTTTCTCTGAGTTCATTGACAGACACAGCTCTTTGGGCCGTCCTCAGCTGGCATAAGCCCCCTCTCTGCTTAGAGATACTCAGTTTTGTAACAAGCAGTAACAAAAGCATAAAAACTCCTTAGAGGGGCGGGTGCTGTGTCTGTCAATGAACTCAGAGAAAAGGATTTTACAGTGAGTACAAAAATCCTATTTTCTCTTTCGTTCATTGACAGACACAGCTCCATATTCTTCACCATAGGGAGGTCACAAAGCAGAGCCAAACATGAGGGGTGGAAATAACAAACCCAAGGCTAAACATAAGCCAATTTAGGTATTAGTAGCTCAACTAGAACAACAGGAGCCCAACCTGAAATACACCCTCGAGAGAAAAACAGATCCTCTAAATTGCAGCCCACAAAAACTTTACGGCCAAATGAGGCAACCGCAGATGCAAAAACATCCACTTTGAAAAAACGTTGAAAAGTACGCACCGACGTCCAAGTGGCCATCATGCTCACCTACGCCACTGACGCCTGATGACAGAAGGCCCAAGAAGCACTAATTCCCTGAGTAGAATGTGCCATCACAGGGAAAGGAGGGAATCTGACCCGTAAGTGAAAAGGCCTGGGTCTGTTTGATCCATCTGGAAATGGTAGAAGAGGAAGCAGGAAGCCCCTTCCGCGGCCCCTCTGAAATCACAGAGTGAGTCTGACCCCCCGAAGGGACTCAGTGGCTGCCAATTCGCTTGAATATCATCCAGAGTATAAAAGGCAAATACCCTGGGATGAGCCAGCCTGGGACACAAGGATGGCAGCACAATGTCCTCATTCAAATAGAAATCAGAAACAACCCTTGGGAGGAATGGCGGCCGTGGTCGCAGGACCACCTTATCCCAGTGAACCACCAGATAGAGAGAACCACAAGACAAAGCTGCCAACTCCGACACCCTGTGAGCAGAGGTGATAGTCACCAAAAAAGCCACCTTTTGTGGCAGCTTAAGAAAAGGGATCTCTCATATGTTTTCAAAGGGAGGTTTTTGAAGAACTGACAGAACCAGGTTAAAATCCTACGTTGGCAGAGGAGAATTTACAGGTGGAGTAAAATGATAAACCCCCTGAAGGTGTGTACGCCCTAATGAATGGGAAGCTAAAGGTCTTTGAAAAAAGACTGCCAAGGCAGACACTTGGCCTCTCACGGTGCTTAATGCCAGTTTCTGATTCAACCCAGTTGAAGAAAGGCCAGAATCTGAGCCACCGAAAAGGAACAAGGATGGACTCCGCGAACCTCACACCAGGAAATGTACGCCTTCCACATTCAATGATAAATCTTTTACAGTGCCTTGCGAAAGTATTCGGCCCCCTTGAACTTTGCGACCTTTTGCCACATTTCAGGCTTCAAACATAAAGATATAAAACTGCAATTTTTTGTGAAGAAACAACAAGTGGGACACAATCATGAAGTGGAATGAAATGTATTGGATATTTCAAACTTTGTTAACAAATAAAAAACTGAAAAATTGGGCGTGCAAAATTATTCAGCCCCATCTCTGAATGATCCAATGTTGACATAAATGACTAATGATGATAAATAGAATCCACCTGTGTGTAATCAAGTCTCCGTATAAATGCACCTGCACTGTGATAGTCTCAGAGGCCCGTTTAAAGTGCAGAGAGCATCATGAAGAATAAGGAACACACCAGGCAGGTCCGAGATACTGTTGTGGAGAAGTTTAAAGCGGGATTTGGATACAAAAAGATTTCCCAAGCTTTAAACATCCCAAGGAGCACTGTGCAAGCGATAATATTGAAATGGAAGGAATATCAGACCACTGCAAATCTACGAAGACCTGGCCGTCCCTCTAAACTTTCAGCTCATACAAGGAGAAGACAGATCAGAGATGCAACCAAGAGGCCCATGATCACTCTGGATGAACTGCAGAGATCTACAGCTGAGGTGGGAGACTCTGTCCATAGGACAGCAATCAGTCGTATACTGCACAAATCTGGCCTTTATGGAAGAGTGGCAAGAAGAAAGTAATTTCTTAAAGATATCCATAAAAGGTGTCGTTTAAAGTTTGCCACAAGCCACCTGGGAGACACACCAATCATGTGGAAGAAGGTGCTCTGGTCAGATGAAACCAAAATCAAACTTTTTGGCAACAATGCAAAATGTTATGTTTGGAGTAAAAGCAACACAGCTCATCACCCTGAACACACCATCCCCACTGTCAAACATGGTGGTGGCAGCATCATGGTTTGGGCCTGCTTTTCTTCAGCAGGGACAAGGAAGATGGTTAAAATTGATGGGAAGATGGATGGAGCCAAATACAGGATCATTCTGGAAGAAAACCTGATGGAATCTGCAAAAGACCAGAGTCTGGGTCGGAGATTTGTCTTCCAACAAGACAATGATCCAAAACATAAAGCAAAATCTACAATGGAATGGTTCACAAATAAACATATCCAGGTGTTAGAATGGCCAAGTCAAAGTCCAGACCTGAATCCAATCGAGAATCTGTGGAAAGAACTGAAAACTGCTTTTCACAAACGCTCTTCATCCAACCTCACTGAGCTCGAGCTGTTTTGCAAGGAGGAATGGGCAAAAATTTCAGTCTCTCGATGTGCAAAACTGATAGAGACATACCCCAAGTGACTTACAGCTGTAATCGCAGCAAAAGGTGGCGCTACAAAGTATTAACTTAAGGGGGCTGAATAATTTTGCACGCCCAATTTTTCAGTTTTTTATTTGTTAAAAAAGTTTGAAATATCCAATAAATTTCGTTCCACTTCATTGTGGTGTCCCACTTGTTGTTGATTCTTCACAAAAAATTACAGTTTTATATCTTTATGTTTGAAGCCTGAAATGTGGCAAAAGGTCGCAAAGTTTAAGGGGGCCGAATACTTTCGCAAGGCACTGTAAGATGTAGATTTCCTTGCTTTCAACATGGTTGGAATCACCTAGCCAGACAAGTCCCTGTCCTTCAGCACCTGGCTCTCAAAAGCCAGGCCGTTAAAGCCAACGACTGTAAAACAGGATGGAAGATCGGCCCTTGAGACAACAGATCGTCCCTGAGAGGAAGCCTCCAAGGGACGTCGGCAACTAGTCGTTAAACCAAGACCGGCAAGGCCAGTCCAGAGCAACCAGAATGACCGGAATCCCTTTGTCCTCGATCCTGCGTAGAAGTGGAGGAAGAAACTGGAGTGAAGGAAAGCTGTAAATCAAATGGTACTGGCTCCATGGAGCCACCAGAGCATCTGTGGCGTCTGCCAGAGGATCTCGTGACCCAGTCACGAACCTCTGCACCTTTCAGTTGACACCAACAGAGCCACCTCGGGGGTGCCCCACTGCAGAAATATCTGATGAAACACGTCCGGGTGAAGGGACCATTCCTCCTGGTCCAACGCCTGACGACTGAGGTAATCCGACTGCCAAGTTTTCCACGCCGGAAATGTGCACAGCGGAGAGGACAAGCACAATCTGCCCATCGGAGAATGCCGGACACCTCCAGGACTGCTAACACACTCCTTGTGCCACCCTGGTGATTCACAAAAGCCACAGACGTGGCATCTGACTGAATCCACACCGGGAGCACCCGGAGCTGCTCCATCCAATGATCCAGGCAAAGCTTAATCGCTCTAAGTTCCTAGACACTGATGAGCAATCTGGACTCTTCCAACATCCAACACCCCATAGGTCCAGTCCAGCCCCAGGACCCCTCCCCACCCCGACAGGCTGGCATCCGTCGTGACCACTGTCCAGTACAAGGGGAGAAAGGACTTGCCCTGTAGCAAGGTTGGGGAGCGCAGCCACCAGACCAGAAAACTCTTTGTCGCCCGACAAATTACGAGAGAACCCCCAGTGGATCCAACCACCCCAAAAAGTACCCACGCCCCACACCTAATCCAGGGAAGGAGAGGAGGGGGCTACTTACCAATTCAGAGAAGCGTGCGGGTAACACTCCCAAGACAGAAACCACCTCACCACCGAAGTGGGGGAGCTGTTGGCCAGAAGGAACGCTGTGACTCAGGCGAGACCCGGTCTTATGCCACCATGCGAGGTGCTTAACTCTTGTCCAGTGGGGCAATGTCCCGGCCAACCGAGCAGAGAGCTAGTAGGTCTTTACAGGAAAAACTGGGAAGAAATCCAAAAACAAACAGCAAAAAACAATAGACAAAAAAGCCAGGACCTAGGGCCCAGCAGGGAGACTAGGTTTTACTCCAGAACTAGGCAAACAAAAACTGAGTATCTCTAAGCAGAAAGAGGGATTATGCCAGATGAGGATGGCCCACAGGGCTTAGCCAAGCTTTTGTGTTGTCCACTTAGTCCTACTCCTGTAGAGGGCAGCATAACCCTATGGTGAAGAATATGGAGCTGTCTGTCAAAGAAAGGAAGAGAAAGTGAGACAACCTAAGAGTCATGTGAGTCCTTCTCCAGGCTGATGAGCCCTGTTTTGTGGACCTACAACTGTGCTGAAAAGAAGATGTTGTGTTTGTAGTGTCACTTATACTGAAGAAGCCCTCTTTATGTTAAGTACCCTTTCTATGCTTTGCATTGCTGAGAAGAAGATCATTTTTAAAAACTGCTGCACAAACTGTGCACTATATAAATCCTGTATTATAATAATGATTATAAATAAACTGACTTTACTTAAAAAACAGCGATCTATGTGTGTGAAGTGGTCTGAATCCTCTTAAGTCGCACGTAAAAACGCTCATACAAACACACACAAAAAAAGTCACTAATCGCCTGGCTATGCACATTGCCTGTAAAAGCAAACCCATGACCCTGCATTCACTATATCTCTTCCTCAGTACATAGAACATGGAAATGCAATTATTTTAGTAAATATAAACTGTTAAATACATTTTCTCATCAGCAGTATATGCAGTCTTGTAACTTCATGTATCAGTTTCTGGCTGAGCATTGGTTAAAGCTTGTAGGAGGAGTTTTCTAACTGTCCTATGAGGCTGCATGAACCCTGACCCTCTATCTGGAGAGTGTTGATTGGCCCTGTGCTAATCATATGCATCCTCCCAAAATAAATAAATAAATGAACTCTCCAGCACCAACACCAAACTGAGCATCTGTACAGTGCTTCCAAGGTTCTTTCCTATCAGCAGATGGATTAGGGGGGAGTAAAAGAAGGGGAGGATCAGAGAAGGCAGGATTAAAACAGCGTTTTTTTATACAAGGCAGATGATTAACCTCCTAGGTTCCACCGTGAGTATAACAAGCATGTTTTACTGCATATACACACTGATTTTACTGTTGTGGGTTTAGTAACACTTTACGTGTTATCTGGGGTTAAATATAGCAATGTGCTTTTCTTGGGGTATTTTGTAGATTGTTTCAGAATACAATGAAACTAAGTTTGTAAAAAAAAATAAAGTGTAGCCTATAGAATCTTTTTTTTACAAAGTTTCTGTTTGCAGAGGAAGCTGTTTCCAATAGTCTAATTAATAATAAAGGAGGATCTGCTTTTGGTGGTGGAAAACTTAAGCATACATACTATTGATTCCAGAGCCAAATGCCTTATTCTGCAGCATCCATTTCAGAAGCCTTTTTATGTTCCATCAATAGTTTAACCAAAAACTGATGCAAATGGTCCAAATTAGATTTGGGCAGCAAAGCAGCGGTAGCAAAAGTAGATTTTCAGTCATTTTTTGGCAAGGGCCCAGGTATGAAAGCATGAATAGAAGTCTATTTAATGTGTGCCCGCTCTACTAGATAATGTGTTTGTTTTCCTTTTTGCTAAGTATCGGTATTTTACATTGCCTGTAAAAGCAATTACTATAATCCTTTCAGTCCAAAATATGGCTTGGCCCATTGCTTCTAGCATTTTTCTTAACACACACTCATGATGTGATATGATATGTTAAACTGCAATACAATCATCTTAACTTCATCACTAAATGTATATATACTGTAAATCTTTTAAGTTGGAGGAACAAGTGAGATGTATATGTTTGATAGAAACCACTGTGCAGCCAAGCGCCATGCAGTGATTAGTGACTGCAGGCTTAAACTGACAACACTTGCAATCTGACTATACAATCTCATTTAAACTTTGCAACAGCTATGTAGCACCTGACTGAACAAAAATGAAATTGTTTAGGTAGGCCATTGTGATACATAGCTTTTGTTACATCAAGTGGAGATTTTACAAATTGTCTAATCAGGGCAAAATGACAGTGTCTGCAAAAAGCACCCTAGCCCCATCTCCCTTCCCATAGGCTTATAGGGCTTGCTCACACCAGCAAACCGTGCTGATCACAAAACCGATGATGTGCGCCCAAAAACACAGTGCTGATGCGCTAATCCTGGTGCATCACAATGTTTATTTCAAAGAACTTTCCCAAGTGGCATTTCAATATGGTTTTATTGACTAGACGATGCTATGGTACGTGGCATGCAGTACGCTATTCAGTACACACCACAGCAACACTGTTAGTGTGTACTGACACCACTGAAAACAAGTATTTGTAAAGAGGAGCGTCCGATATCCAATGAAATGTAGATTGGAAGGTGAATTTATAATCATTTTATTAAAAGTAGCGACAGGTGATCAAGCCAATGCATTTCGGGGAACAGAGACCCCCCTTCGTCAGGGCTGTTGGTGTATGCTAATGTGGATGGGGGAGGATCCCAAGCCGGTGTGTATGTGACACCGAAATCTGAATGGTGAATATCTTCTATCTATGCAGTGGCAGCATAGAGCTCTTCCTAAAGGAGGGGGAGTCTCTGTTTCCCCAAAATGCACTGGCTTGATCATCTGTCACTACTTTCAATAAAACGATCATAAATTCCCCTTCCAATCTGCATTTCATTGGATATCAGGCGCTCCTTTTTACCCGGCTTTACAAATATATGTGGAAACTACCTCAAGGCCTTACCCCGAGGTAGCAACCCAACCCCCCAAAAAGGACTTACCACCACCTTTCTTTTAAGTTGGGAATAAATCATTGGGAAAGAACTCTTCCAACCCGCCCCCACCAATATCCACCCATAGACTCGTAACTGAGTCAGTCCAGCACTGTCTCCAACCCTAAAGAACCATTGAAAACAACTTACATGGAGTATGAATTTACACGTTACCTAGAGGTTCAGGGGGTCCAAACTTTGTCACATTTCCACGGGCAAGCTCTATTCATTTAAGGGATTTTATACATGGGTAGGGCCACATCCACCATAGCTTCCAAAGAGGACATCCCCCGGAGGGGTCAATGAGGCCCATTTCAGTAGGATTTCACAAAAGGTAAGTATATTGATATTTTCTTTACAGGGCTAGATAAATTAGTGTTAGAATGTGGAGATCTATAGATGCAGAGATTTTAGTTTTAGCCTTATCCTTAAAAGGCACTGTTGACTGACTCACTGGGGGTGATTTTACTAAAGCAAAATAGACTGTTCACTTTGCAAGCACTCATTTTTCCGGAGCCTAATTAATGTAATGAAGCTTCACTTTGGAAAGAATACCCAATTAGGTGCAAGGGATAAAAAAAAAAAAAAAAACAGCATTTGTGCCTGCACATGATTGGATGTTGGAAATCAATAGAGCTTCACCATATTCACTAATTTCTAGGGAGAATGAGTGCAACTGCAAGTGCAAAGTGCACAGTTTGTGCCTTTAGTAAATCAACCCCACTATATCTGGAAATCTGTTCAAAGCATCCACTATTCTTCTAGTAAAATACTTTTTAAGGCACATTTTTTGAACTTTCCTTCTGCTAGTTTTAGGTCATGTCCCATATTCTTGATCTTAACTTCATTGAAAATTCTGCCCTCCTATACATTGTTAACACCCTGTATATATTTAGAGGTTTAAAGTATGCTTTTCATTTTCTAACAGATAGACAGAAATTCTATATGTCTGTCTCTCATAAATGCTTTTCCCTGCCTTAGCTTTTGCTTCTAAATGTACATTGAGCTGCACATGCGCAGTTCAGTGTACAAACCCAGCATGACTCTGTGTCAGGATGAAGTAATGTGCAGGAGTTGCATCATCCTGCCCAAACCAAGCAGCATGGCCAAAGATTCCAGACCATGAGAAAACTAGGTGAACATGGAAGCACCAGCGATGGAAAGCAGCGCAGAGACTGCAGTGCTGGAGGGGGCTGCTTTGCTGGGTATGTGTGTCATAACAAGCAAATATCTTATGCATACATGCATATTATGGAAAAATGTTCATGGGGGGCCAAAATGTTTTATTTTTTTCTGGTTTAACTCCGCTTTATTTACCTCCAGTCTTTCCTTTTATCCATCAGACTGTGCATAATTTTTGTTGCCTATCTCGCACTTACCAGTATCTTTTTGTAGGTGAGGTCTTCAGAGCTGGATACAGTATTCTAAATGAGGTCTAAGTAAAGCTTTAAAAAGTGGAATCACTTTGCTTCAAGAAAGTGGTCCTGTGAGGTCCTAGAGTTATGTCTCACTAAAAGACATATACTTTGATGCATTGAAAAGGTGTGCTGGTGATAACCTTTCATGTGATTAAATGACAGATAGCGCCATCCTTCCTGTACACTTCAGCACCCTTGGAACACTGGACATTGCCTGTATGGTATATGACTGGTAGCATCCCTTTTAAATGAGACACGGAGGTCATGTGCTCCGTTATAGCCAGCAGCCCCTCTATCCCATTAGTGAGAGCTCCAGTGGGGCAGAGAGGCAGCATGAGAACATGAGTAAGTACAATTGCACGGGGTGGAAAACTATCTGTAGACTCAGTGGGGTTGATTTACTAAAATTGGACAGTGCGAATTCGGGTGCAGCTCTGCATTGAGACCAATCAGCTTCCAGGTTTTATTGTCAAAGCTTAATTGAACAAGCTTAATTTTGAAGCTAATTGGCTACCATCTACAGCTGCATCAGATTTTGCCCTCTACAGTTTTAGTAAATCAACAGAACAACCTCCTGCGCAAAAACTGTGATATCCTGGTGTAAGGTATTGAGAACTGGTATGTTTGCATTTGTCAGGTTGCTATAGAACAGGGATCTTCAAACGATGGCCCTCCAGTGGTTCAGGAACTACAATTCCCATCATGCCTAGTCATGTCTGTAAATGTCAGAATTTTACAATGCCCCATGGGACATGTAGTTCTGCAACAGCTGGAGGGCCGTAGTTTGAGGATCCCTGCTATAGAACATGATGCTGCCATTTCCCCTCACTGTATACTACTTCTGTAGTGCCTGGATATATATATATGTGTATATATATACACACACATATATATATATATTTTTTTTTTTTTTTTCACTGTACTCATAATAATACATTTTTATAATTTTTCGAGACAAATAGAGATTTCTTTTGGTGGTAATTATTCACCACTTGATTAAAGTGAGTGAAAAAAGACCGAAAACTTTGAAAAAAAAAAAAACTTTTTCTTAGTTCTTGTTATACAATTTTGCAAATAATGTGCCCTCAGTGCTGATCTGTAGTACTCAAACCATTCTATATCATATATTAGTGCAAATAATTAATGCAATTTTTGACGCCTCTTGAAAATGTCGATGTGACGAAAATCGGTGGCGCAAGACCGGACGTGAAGCCATCACGCATCATAGACCCGGAAGTAGCGCTTAGTACACCCGGGAGAATTGGCAAACAAAACTCTGAAAAAGCATAATAAAACAAACTCCAAAAGCATAATAAGGATACTGCACATTGCAGTGATTTTATGTAATTTATGGCGAACACCCCTCAGTGTCATGAAAAAATGTAAGTAGGAGGTTTGGAAGCATTTGTAGTTTTAATAAAAGTTTAAAAGGTTTTACACTATATCGATTCCCTTTGCCTTTCTATGCAACATCGGAATTACCCAAATAAAAGACAATGACTAACAATACTTAGAGGAGCAGAACCCCTTGATGGAAAAATACAGCTAATGCAAACCCTCTGATGAAATGTTTTTTGGATCTTAGCTGGAAGGGAAAGAAATAGTTTCTGCCACCATCCCGAGAGTATAGTTTGTCGATTTGTGGTGCCTCAGGTCAAGTATGGGATTTTAAGGGCAGGAGTAAAACGAGTAAACAGTAGTAGTACAATTTGTATAAAATTTATTCGCATGTATAATTATATACAGAGATTTGAGTGAATTAATGGGTAAAGTCCCATTGTGATAGTGAAGAGAAAAGAGTAGTAGGTGTGGTTACACGTGAAAATAGTGACTTAGACAAGAAAGGTAGATGGTCCTGCTCTGCTGTTCCTCATATCAAAGAATGGGAAGATGGTTGCAGAGAGGGGCCTGATCGGTATTCCAACATGTTTCGGCCTAGTAGCGGCCTTTATCAAGGATGTTACCGATTCTAGGAATAAGTACAATGAATTGTCAGAAATAGTAGCATATATTTGCTCAAGTTTAAGTTATATATAGAATAGTAGATAAACATACATATTTTTTGTCCACTTTCTGGAGTATTGCTTTCCCAGACTTTTTCCAGGAGCTGCAGGAACAATGCTGTATTGGGTGAGAAAAGTGCGGTATAGTTGTAGTTGGAGCCACAGGTGAAACAACCTGAAGAGTTGTGGGTGAAAAGTAGTATAAAAATATAATAATAATAATTACTTCTTGGGCCACGTGTTTTCTGGTCCAATGTAGTTCAATGTGGCTATAGTGTATAACTTTCCACATTGATGGAGATCATCTGTGGTGTTTGCACATTGATGGGAGTCATCTGAGGTGCAAGGTATATAAGAAAGATGCATAGTAAAGTACAGGATGGTTTGAGGTAAAAATAAATAAATAAACATCCTTGAATGCAGTACTGAAGGTTTGAAAAGTAAGGACTTGATGGAGAGATGTAGGTACATCTTTTCAAGTCCATGCTTACGTTTTGTAGAAGGTATTGGTATGGTGTTGCAGCATGTTGCCTCCAGGTCCTGTCCTCCTGCGATCCGGGAGAGACTGAGGATCTGGAGGTGTTCCCCGGCCTTTTAAAGGCTGTCGCACATGCGCAGTGATGCGCTGTGTGACGCCTATGGGCGGTGTCCGTGGTCTGACGTGAGATGCGTCTGCACGCGGCAGATGCGGCATCCCTTGTAGCCGTGCGGACGTGCCCCTGCGGCCGCCGACACGGAAGAAAGCCAAAAAATCCCAAGGGGGATAGTGGAGGGTGCAGGACCGACCGATTGGCTTAAAAATGCCCCGATCCAAAAGGGGAATCGGGGCTTTCCGTGCCGGGAGTTCCTGGAGTGCAGGAAATAAGCAAAGGAAGTGGATGAACAGTGTCATGGCAGTATATATACAGACGTGTAAATACCAATTAAGTACATATGAAGAGGATTAATTAAATAAACAAGATATAATATATATTGATATATATAGAGTTGCAGCAATAATAATCATGAAGGGAGAGGGGATGTGAGACGGTCTGGATAGGGTCCGAGTAGGGAGGGTATTTTATGGTCAGGTATCCCAGTATCATGTTTTCAGCATGTATTGGGGGGTAGGATGGCCAGAAAATGGCCAATTGTAGGTTGGTCTAAGTGGAGGTGGATTTCCTTGGTATGAATTTAGTCTTTTTTGCCGGAAGAGAAACCTGGGAGAAATGGACGATAACTTTGGGCTTCATTTAGCCCTGGTGGGATGGTGGCCTTGAGAAAAGTAATCCAGCGCATTTCTAGTTGTAATAACGTTTTGTTCCAGTCCCCCCCACGTAGTGGGATGTGGATCCTGTCCAGGGCCATGAAGTTAATTTTGGGCATTTTGTAGTTGTGCTTATCCCTTACATGTCTGCCTAAAGGCACGTAGAAATTGCCAATGTGCATAGTTTGGAGGTGTTGGTTGACCCTCTTCCCAAATTCCTGTCGGGTCTTTCCTATGTAGAAGGACCCGCATTCGCAAGTCATCATGTATATTATTCCTTTGGTTTTGCAGTTGCAAAAGTGCTTGGGTTGAAATGGTTCTCCATTCGGTAAGATAGTATTGGTTATTTGGCGGATGACAGGGCATTGAGCGCAGTCTCCGCATGGAAAGGTGCCTTTGTTTTTGCATGGGTCTCTTTTTGATCCTTCCTGGAATTCACTACGTACCAGTTGTTGTTGGAGGGAACCTGCTTTCCTGAAGGTAATAGGTGGGTGGTGTGGTAAGAACTTTGAGGTGCTGGGTTCTTCCATAAGGATAGGCCAATTCTTAGTAAAGATGTTTCTAATTTCCTGGTGTTCGTTGGTGAATCTGATGATGATGCGAGTATCAATTCCAGTTTTGTTGGATTGCTTGTTTTTGAAGAGAAGCATTTCTCTATCTTTGTTGTTGGCCCGATTGTATGCTTTGCGTAGAGAGGTTTTGGTGTAGCCTCTTTCTAGGAATCGGGAAGTGAGTGCATCAGCTTCCAATTTGAAGTTGGCTGGATCATTACAATTTCTCTTGATTCTGAGGTATTGGCTGTAGGGTATGGAGTGAATGAGGGGTTGTGGATGAAAGCTTGAGGCATGAAGAATGGAATTGCCTGCTGTCTCCTTTCTATAGAGGGTGGTGGAGATTTTTCCTGTGGGGTCTTTATATATTAGGGTATCAAGAAACGATATTTGGTGTTTGTTGTATGACATTGTGAAAAACATATTATATTCGTTTTGATTCATCTTGGTTAATAACTCAAGTATCATGTCTTCTGTTCCGTTCCAAATAATCAATATATCGTCAATATATCTTTGCCATATGAGAATCTTGTCAGTATAGATGGTGTTTACTTCGCTTGATAGAAATTCTTGCTCCCATGCGCCTAAGTAAATATTGGCGTATGAGGGCGCGCAGCTGGTTCCCATCGCAACCCCGCACGTTTGGATGTAGTAATTGCCACCAAATGTGAAGACATTGTAATTGAGTATGTATTGTAGCATGTCTGTAATGAACAGGTTGAATTTTTGATCACGTTGATTGTGGCAGCGAAGTGTTTTTTCGATGATTTGTATTCCTTTGGTGTGAGGTATGTTGTTGTATAGAGATTCCACGTCAATCGTGATTAGGTAGGTTTCTTCTGGTATGGTAATGTCATTAAGTATCCTGAGAAGATGAAGTGTGTCTTGAGTATAAGAAGGGAGGTCTTTGACATGAGGACGTAAGTATCGGTCAATGACTTTACTCATGGACTCTGAGATGCTTCCATTCCCGGATATAATTGGTCTTCCAGGTGGGTCATCCATGTTCTTATGCAGTTTGGGTAGTGCATATAATGTCGGAGTTTTGGGGTGTGGTGTCCTTATATATTCCCATAGGTTCTGGGAAATGGTGCCTTCCCGGAATGCATTATCCACTTTGGTGTAGAAGATTTGATCATATGATTTGATCATAATTGGGGCAATCTGTTTGTAACATTTGTTGTTAGAGAGTATTGTGTGGCACATATTTTTGTATTTTTCTTTGCTCATAACAACTACATTGCCTCCTTTGTCAGATGGCTTGATGATAATTGTGTCGTTATTTTTGAGTTCTTGAAGAGCTCGTTTTTGTTTGTTGGTCAGGTTAGACATATGTTTTTTCTCTCTGATTGCTTCTATGTCTTTTGTGGTTTGTCGCACAAACAGTGCGATTGCTGGGTTGGTGTTAAAGGAAGGGAATTTATTTGATTTCTTTTTGAAAGTAGGTATATCTGTAGTTGCTTCTGGTTCCTCATTGTCAGAGTCTTGGTCTGGTTCACTGGGATCATCCCAGTCATCTAGGTCACTTTCTTGGAGTAGTAGGTTGAGGTCCCGGATGGCTCTGAATTCAGCCGCTGTGAGTGTAGGTGTGGCTTGTGGTTGGGGTTGTTTGTGATAGAGAGTTTTGAGTAGTAGGTTTCTGGCAAATAAGTTGACATCTTTAATGGTTTCAAACTTATCTAGGCATGTATTGGGACAAAAGGAAAGGCCTAGAGATAGCACTTCATTTTGTTCCTTGGTTAGTATGTGGGATGATAGGTTTATTACCGTTTTTCTTCCTCCTGTTTCTTCTCCGATTGGTGTTTCCTGGGGGGTTTGGGGTTCGTTTTCCCTAAAAAAACACTCTGTTGTTTCTGGTCGACCTTTGATCGTGTAAACATGTTGTACGCTTTGGGAGGTTGGTCTGTGTTCCCTGATTGTGTGGCTTGTTCATATGCCATATTGGTTCCTTGAAAATGGGGTTCATTTTCCTGAGTGTTTTCCTCATCTGTTCTACGTTGCGGTTCTTGTTGTTTTGGAGGTGGGCCTCTTCTATTTCTATGATAGTCAGGGCCGGAATTGTATGAGGATGAGTCTGATGAATAATAATGTTGTCCTGTTTTATCTGAAGGTCTGCCATATTGGGTTCTGCGGTTGGTTCGTTGATTTGTCCATTTGTAAGCTCTGCCTTGGGCGAAAGCATTCTTGTCCCGCCAGTATTTTCTTTCTTTTTTCCGTAGGATGTCCTTTCCATATTCTTCCAGGTGTGATTTAAGTTTGTTTTCCTGTTCACTGTATAATTGAGCTTTTTTGAGAGGGGCCAGTTGTTCATAGGTTTTTTTGATGTCAAGATCTAGGGTTTTTATTTGTCTCAGATATTCTTCTTGTAGGAGAATCATTAAGTTCCTAGAACACTCATTAAGTTGGTTTTCCCATTCTTTCTTAAGTTGAGTTGTGACATTTTCCATAGTGGGAAAAATTTGGATTCTTAATCCCACCGGGTTGATCTTCTCGCTAATATAGCGTTCAAATGTTTTAATGTGCCAGTGTAGTGCCGACTTCCTCTCCAAGTGTTTTTGTAATGTTCGGAATAATGCCAAGATGTCGGATTCTGTTTGTTCTTTGGCTTTGAAGCTGGTGTGGATGCCTGACATAAGAGTCTCCCATTCATCACCAACCAGGTCCCCCACATCTTTTTCTCCTTCTTCTTCAGTCATCCTCGCTGAGTAAAAGGAGGATGTTGCTTTAAGAAACAGGCAATCAACAGGGCTTTGCTGAGACTGTGGATAGTACCACAGCGCAAGCTATGTTTGCCTGGGAATAGTAGGTTTGGTGCTATTGCTGCTTAGCGACCATAGAATGAGTTTGTAAGATAGTAAGTATTTCCAGAGATCCGTGACCCTCTGATACCAACATGCTTTACATGACTCATCTGTAGTGGATAGTCATGGCTATTTGGTGGGATCTCCAGCTTGGTAAAGGTGGTGGAGCACTAAAGTACTTGCTTAAAGCATTGTTTGTGTTGTTTTGGATAGCACTTTACTTGCACAGCACATTGGAACTTTATTGGAGAACCTGTGAAACATAACTTAGATTTTTTGTGGACTGTTTTTTTCATAGTGATTTTTAATAATTACATATATTTATTTGCACTTTATCAGTTTAAAAATTGCATGAATTATTTGCACTAATACTGTATATGACATAGCACGGTTTGAGTACTACAGGTCAGCACTGTTCATAGAGTAAAGGCACATTATCATATCCCTTAATTAAGGAAATATAGCACAGCTACTTTTACATGTTTATTCTCAAATATGCTAAGCGCTGGCGAAATTTATGATTTATTGAATTTTGCAAATAAGTAATTTTTCTTCTTCACTGATGTGCACTGATGAGGCTGCACTTATGGGCACTGATTGGCTGCTTTGGTGGTTCAGTCCCATCCCTCCTGCCACTAGGCCTTACCCCTGTCATTTAGCTGTCAAACTCCAAAACTTCAGTGGGCAGTAGTTGCTCTTGCTTTTGAAAACTGATTGATAATGGATGAAGCTTAGAGTGTAAGAAGGTGAGGCTCAATTTTTACTTGTGGCAGCCTGAATTAAAATACGCATTATATATGATTGAAATATCCTTGGAATCTAAAGATATCTATGCAATATGTCTGCCTAGTACTCAATGTATCCAACTAGCCATCGATGGAACCCATTTTAATATGTCCTCACTAATGTAATGCAGCCATGAATGCAGTCTGCACCAAAAATATATGTCTGGATACATACACCTTGTTGTTTGGTGGCCTAAACAAATAAAAGTGAAAGTAATCTGATCAAGCAGTTTTTTTTAAAGATTTGTCCTGCAGTCACAGCGCTATCACAACCGAAGATAGGTACCGTATTACAATGACACTGCTGCATGAGTTTTGGGGTATACGTACAGTTAGGGTTGCCACATTATCCCTTTAAACCAGGACACATATTAATTACACAGGTTCTGAGGCTAATATAATGCACATAAGGCACTAAGTGAGATTAATTACCACCTTAATCAGCCACAGAACCTGTGTAATTAATGTGTGTCCTGGTTTAAAGGGATGAGGTGGCAAACCTACTGAAAGTATATGTACAACGTGTAAGTAGAGCAGGCCTTCATCATGGAAAGGTTGTGGTTAAATGTTGTACACATGATATCACGAAATGCAAACTCCTGGAGCAGACAAAAGTCAAGTACTAAGCATAAGAGGATTCATTTAAACAAACACAATTAGGGAAGCATAAAACCTTGGGGATCAGGTGGATCATAATATAAGCACTTAAATCCTGCTGAAGATTAAAGGGATTGTCTGCATTTGGCAAAAAAGAAAGACCCTTCAAAGGCTGTATGAGCCAATGTAGTGGGATATACATCTCTGCTATGAAAGTGTAGTGGTGCCCTAGTTATTTTACCATTCCCATCAAATGGTATATGACATTGATTCAATGGAAGACCACACAGAAAAGTATGGTTAAATATGGTTACAAAAATGTTTTTTTTTTTCAATAGAAATAGATTGAAAACAACAAAATACATTCTACAATTATATAAACCATTTAACTACTAAACCATTTGTAATTCTGTACATCCACTGTTCTGACATACACCCCTGCCACACAATATGCCCAAAGGTGACATCACTGCTCAGAGACTGCAGCTTTGTAGCTTTATTGTGCTACTTCACAATTTAAAGCGGTAGTATACCTCTTTTTTTGACTTTTAACTACAGGTAAGCCTATAATAAGGCTTACCTGTAGGTACAATTAATATCTCCTAAACCTGCACGGTTTAGGAGATATTACCACTGCATGCAGCCGCTGACGAGTGTGGCGCATGCGCTCTGAAGGTCCTGTGGACCTTCAGAGTTCCTTGCCGAACATTGCCGGAAAATTACTCCCGCACGCATGCGTGGGAGTGACGTCACCGCTGCTCCGGCCACTCACAGCGCCGTAGCCGCCGAACCCGGAAGAGGCGCAGAGGGATCATGTCAGCTCCCACAGCGGCGTCCTGGGGTCCGTGTCGGGGCTTTGTTCTAAGGTAAGTTTTTCATAATGAGCTAGTATGCATGCTAGCTCATTATGCCTTTGTCTTGCAGGGTTTTTTTTTTTTCCATTAGATTATACTACCGCTTTAAAGCTAGCTGACTGGATTATAAATAAGCATTACCAAAATTAGGTCCTCTTGAAAGTTCCCAATGCCTGAAACATGATAGCAGTGTGCAATGTAACACAGCCTAGCTGGATTACATTTTATCCCAACATGGTTTCTAGGTTGCGTGTGATTGTATAAACTCGATTTAAAGAAAGATTTTGGTTTGTTGTACTAGTAGTATTTAAAATTTTATAATGTCTGAATTAAAATGTAAGTGGACTAAAGGGAGTGTTTAATACCTATATTTCTATATCTTGGTTTCTATTTTAACGTTTATGTCAGGACAAAAAAAGGAGACATATTCAGTACATCTCTGTAATACATGGACATTTTCCCCATGTTTGTCCATTTAATCTGCCAGAAACCCAGTGAGCTTCTAACTTCCTGTTTGGGCTGACAAAATCGTAACCAACGTTGTCATCCTCTGCCTGCTGGACTACATATACCCTGTATATCTTTGTGCCTCTCCACAGGCATACATCAGTTTTCTTTCCCAGCAAAACAATGCTGCTGCCTGCCTTGACTCCCATGAGCCTTCCCACACACTGCATGTAGGGAAAGACTCTTGGGAGATGTAGTTCCAGGGAGAATGTCTATATCAGTAGGAACTGAGCACCTAGCAACTGTGCCTGTAAGAACTTTACAAGCCTGGTAATAAAGTGGCAGGGAGTAAGGCAGGCTATAGCCAGTGCAAATTTCTTTCCTGCAACCACGGGTTGCAGGACAGAAATTTGCACGATTCCTCCATCATCACAGACAGTTGTCTGCTATATATACGGTATATGTATGATTTGTGGGATTTTTTTAATTACTGCAGAATTCCTACAGTTTACCTGCTCCTCCAAACAACAAACTAATAAATATCCTGCTACATTTTATCATAGAGCAGGAGGCTAACTAGAGCAGTGATGTACATAGTAATTACAGTAAGGCTGGTTTCACAAATATGTGGCCGCGGTTCGGTCTGGTACGGTTCTTTTCACTGGTTCAGGTGCAAATTTTTAACTGAAATTGCACAGGACCCTTTTTAAAACCGCACCGTGACCACCCTGCACATATGTGAACCAGCTCCATTGAAAGCCGGTCCGATTCACGTGTTATGCAAATTGGATGCACTTAAAAACGCATCCAATTTGCATATATGTGAACAGAGCCTAATACATAGTAATCCAATTCACATTGTTTACAATTGTTGCTACAGATCCTCTGGCTATATCCTTCAATGGATATATACTGCCTAGAGGTGAGGATTCCACCAATTCCAGCTGCTGTCACTCATTTCTCTGGAACGTGGTCAGAGGCTACAGAAACACATTAAACCATATGCTTTTTTTTCAGCTTACAATAAAGGCAAGATAGCTACTGCTTCTGCATCAATTGATTTGTCTTTCATTGAGCATAATATCCTTTACTGATTTCACATTTATCTCAAAAGCAGAAAGTACAAGGAAAAGCCAACCAGGTCTAATTGGCCAGCAGCCTTTTGTGGCTTACAATCTGATTAATTATTAGCGGCCCTCTCTGCTAAGTCCTTTTCCTCGCTGATTTGATTTTGTGTTTATTTCAAAACTGAGGCAGAAAATCTCTTTAATATATAAAATTCTATTCTACAGAGAGGTTTTGTTCAATCTCTGAGCTAATCTTGGCAATTTCTAAATACAAATTATGAATTACGCTTTAAAGATTAAAGGCTGGGGGTGCGGCGACCGCTCACTGAAGATGCCTGCATGATTTAGAAGCTCCGTGAGCGCTCCAGGAGAAATCTGTATCTACGTGCACCCACCGCATCACACACCTTCCCCTTAGCCTCCCACTGAACTACCGAGCCTGCAGGGATGATCCAGCTTCGGAAGGATTTGCCCGCACTGCAGAAGCTGTCAGGTTTTTTCCTGACGAGGCCATGGAGTGTCCAACCAGACGGCGGTGGGAGTCTGGTGCTGGCGGCCGCCTCACAGCCAAGCTCTGCAGCTGTCACGGGGAACACTGAGAATTAGAGCTGTTCACCAGCATCCTCCCCGAGCACCAGAAGCCCAGAAAAATCACGTCCCAGAAGGGACTCTGATCTGGACCTGTTTGCAGGACCATGCATGATACCAACCGCCCAGACCCCTTCATTCCCCACCACAGGTCAGCCAGTTTCTGACACAATTCTAAAAGATATGTTACTATACCTGAGGGCTTCACTTCAATCTGACATGTTAGCTTCATTCTACAAGTGCACAGCTGAACCTAGGGGGTGGGGTGAACCACCTAGAGGATAACATGAGCGCATGTGTAACGTCCTTTAACACCATGGTGGACGCTCAGAACAAATATAGAGTGATTGAAGTCCAAAGTAGCGGACTTGGAGGACTGCTCAAGGTGCAACACCCTTAACATCAGAGGTATTCCAGAGTCAGTACAACCATCGCAATTCCCTCATTAAGTTCGAGATCTCTTCAAAGCTGTTGTGCCATCCTTTTCCTCTGAAAACCTCACATTAGACAGGATCCATAGGGTCCCCAAGTTCTCATTCTTATTGCAGGAAATCTTTAGCGACGTCCTATTGCAGATCCATTTTACTAAGTCCAAGAACATATTTTATCCGCTTTCTGCAGGAAGAACCAATAACCGGAACGCTTCACTCCAGGTGCTAGCGGACCTCTCCGTGCACACCTTACAGCGATGTAAGAACCTGGCATCCATCACTGAGGCGTTCCACAACTACAAACAGACCTTACCATTTAAAGTATCCAGTCACACTGAAAACCAGCCGCAACAGCTCCACTATTACCATCAGCTCTGTGGAAGAGGGCATTCACCTTCTCCAGTCCTGGAATATAATCCCTGAGCATCCTCCCCCCTCAGGGCCCTCTAGGTCCCTTTTACGACTCTCAGCAGGAATGGCAAGCACTCCTCCAAGCACCTTCGTCCCCTACAAGCACTCCTCCAAGCTCCAAGCAACAGTCGACAATGGGCGTACCACCTAAAGTCAACTACTCAGCATTAGTGATGGACGAACATCGGCCGGGGCGGTTCGCGAACGTCAGCCGCAAATTTTCTCAAATGTCCGCGAACCGCAAGTTTGCGGCGGGCCCCATTGACTTTAATGGGAGGCGAACTTTAAAAACCTTTAGGTCACATTTGCAGCCACAAAAGACATACTAGCTGTGCACAAATAGTCCTACCACATGGACAATGTCATAACAGAAGTATTGCAATTGGAAAAGTTGCCCTAAAAAAATTTATTTTTTTTACAGCAAAAAAAATGTTTTTTTTTTTCGTAAATCAGCCAGAACTGACAGCAGCCAGTAAATACATGTAAAATACATATAGGGTCCATTTACACATCTGTAAAATGAGTCCGCATCCATTCCACAATTTGGCAGAACGTTTACAGACCCATCGATTTTCAATACCAGTCTGAAAAATTAGGCATTCACAGGATAAAGAAGTAAGTGTCGGCCAGTACAGACCCCAAAAATTACCCCACATGCGTTTACCTGATAGCTAAGAATGTTGTATTCTGTGGCTGGAGGTACATTAGGCATTCACAGGATAAAGAAGTGTCAGCCCGTATAGGCCCCAAAAATTAGCCCACATGGGTTTACCTGACAGCTAAGAACGTAGTATTCTGTGGCTGAAGGTTCATTAGGCATTCACAGGATACAGAAGTAAGTGTCGGCCACTATAGGCCCCAAAAATTAGCCCACATGGGTTTACCTGACAGCAAAGAACGTTGTATTCTGTAGCTGGAGGTACATTAGGCATTCACAGGATAAAGAAGTAAGTGTCAGCCAGTATAGGCCCCAAAAATTAGCCCACATGGGTTTACCTGTTAGCAAAGAATGTTGTATTTGGTGGCTGGAGGTACATTAGGCATTCACAGGATAAAGAAGTAAGTGTCGGCCAGTATAGGCCCCAAAAATTAGCCCACATGGGTTTACTTGACAGCTAAGAACGTAGTATTTGATGGCTGAAGGTTCATTAGGCATTCACAGGATACAGAAGTAAGTGTCGGCCACTATAGGCCCCAAAAATTAGCCCACATGGGTTTACCTGACAGCTAAGAATGTAGTATTTGGTGGCTGGAGGTACATTAGGCATTCACAGGATAAAGAAGTAAGTGTCGGCCAGTATAGGCCCCAAAAATTAGCCCACATGCATTTACCTTACAGCTAAGAACTTTGTATTCTGTGGCTGGAGGTACATTAGGCATTCACAGGATAAATAAGTAAGTGTCGGCCAGTATAGGCCCCAAAAATTAGCCCACATGGGTTTACCTGACAGCAAAGAACGTAGTATTCTGTGGCTGAAGGTTCATTAGGCATTCACAGGATACAGAAGTAAGTGTCGGCCAGTATAGGCCCCAAAAATTAGCTCACATGGGTTTACCTGACAGCTAAGAACGTAGTATTTGGTGGCTGGAGGTACATAAGGCATTCACAGGATACAGAAGTAGGTGTCGGCCAATATAGGCCCCAAAAATTAGCCCACATGGGTTTACCTGACAGCTAAGAACGTAGTATTCTGTGGCTGAAGGTTCATTAGGCATTGACAGAAAAAATAATTGTCGGCCATAAAAGGCCCCAAAAATTAGGCATTCAATGGACAGGAAAATGCCTTTTATGCCGCTGTATTTAGCGAAGACAAGGACCAGGAATTGTTGTGGGTGGATGGCGGTCTGGCGGATATTTGTGGCCTGTCATGAGGAATTTCAATGAAACATGGTCTACTGGTCACATGTGTTGAATTCCTCAGAGATGCATGCCTCATTCATTTTTATAAATGTGAGGTAGTCTACACTGTCATGAGCTAGGTTAGTGCGCTTATCGGTCACGATCCCCCCTTCCTGAAACGTCCTTTCAGACAGGACACTGGACGGGGGGCAAGCCAACAGTTCCATTGCAAATTGTGCAAGCTCTGGCCAGAGGTCAAGCCTGCCCACCCAGTAGTCCAGGGGTTCATCACTCCTCAGAGCATCCACATCGGCCGTTAACTGTCGGTCTAGGCGCTCCCTGATGCTGGATCCTGAGTACAGCTGTCCAAGGGTCGGCTGAAAGAAGGATCTCATATCTGAAGTGACCATATCTGAAGACATCTTCAAACCGCCCTTTTTCTTGCAGGCCTGGAAGTGCTGCATTCTGACCGTCCTCTGTGATGCTAGTAACATTTCAGCCATTTTTTGTTTGTACCGGGGGTCTAAGTACATTGCCACCCAGTACTGGTCCTTGCCCTTTATGCTTTTTATACGGGGGTCCCCCTTAAAACACTGTAGCATGAAGGTCCCTATTCGCACTAAACTGGAAGCAGTGTAGTGGCCTGGCTCCAGCTGATCATCCAGGATAATGTCGTCCTCGTTCTCCTCCCCCCTTCCACAGATAATACCAGGGATCCCAGAAAGGTTTAAAGCATGCTCGTCTTGCTCCTCCTCACTGGCCCCAGCACCATCCTCCTCTGACTCCTCTTCAGACTCCTGTTGTTGACGTAGCCCCCCCTGGGAATTCATCCAACATTGGGACTTCCTCATCTTCCTGCTCCTGCTCCTCGACGGCTTGATCAATGACACGACGCAATGCACGCTACAGAAAGAAGGCGTAAGGTACGATGTCACTGATGGCGCCCTGGCCGTGACTGACCAGTTTGGTGATCTCATCGAATGGCTGCAGAAGTCTGCATGCGTACTGTCTAAACCTTAATAAAAACTATTGTTCAAAAATGTAAAAAAAAAAAAAAGAAAGAGAAAAAAAGAATAAAGGTTGATACTGTATTGCCTGTCGATGTTCATACTGCAATATTTGGTATAACATGTATGTAGTATTTGTTGATACCAATTGAAAAAAAATATATATAGCAGATACTGTACAATTGCTACACAAGTCATATTGTAATTGACTGTTATTAAAATTATAAAATACTTTCTTTTTAAATCTGCAGCACTGTAAATTTTTGTAAAATGCAATGCAATATAGAAACCTAGATGCGTTCCTTACACTGATGATGTACAGAACGCCCCCAGGAATGTAATATCCTGCTTGTGTAATTGGCTTACTGACTGCACTAAGATATTATTCAGATTTTAGGCACCCTGCAACAAAAATGTTATTTTTAGCAAGATACAAGTCTAAAGGGATGCAGACCCTGACATTTTCCTCATTAGAACCCTGCAAGTGCAGCAACTACATGCTAATTATTAAATGAATCCCATTTGCATCCACTTTACACATGAGCACAGACAAACAAACAGCTATTTCTTCACAATAACTAAAGGTAAGAATTTGCAATGTCTTTTAAAATCCTTACAATGTACATTTCTCACCCAGAGGGTTTTTTGTTTTTTCAACAAATGTGGAGTTACTCTTTAAAGTGAAACGATGATAATTTATTATGACAGTCTCATAGACAGTGTGACGGGAGTCACTTTGGTTGGGGGGCCTGTGGAACCCAGCTTACCTTAGAAAGGTTGGGAAATCCCTGTCTGAGGTCCCTAGGCCCCTCTTATGTGTAAGTATGTTTGGGTGGCCAAGAAAATGATGGACTTAATAGACACAGCATATGGTTTGGATTACTTCAAATGGGACAGTAATAATTATCAACAATATATCTCAAGAACTATGAAGATTTAATCCCAATTTACACTGTGAGACCTAAAGACTGTTGTAGACCTTTGCCATGAAGTCTGTGACTCCTAAATAATCAAAGAAATGCTTTGATGTGTATTTCAAGTACTTCCATGTAGGAGACGGAAAGACTGATACTGGGGTCTCTTGCCATTGTCTGTATAATAAGGTGTTCTGTGTTTATACTTAGGATAATGTGTAATTTCGTATTTTGTTTTAGCTTTGTTCCCGGGCAGTCTTGTCATCCCAGCTGGTTTAAGCGCGCTGAGTTAATTAGCATGTGAATGATAACCGTTATCTAACCATTGTGTGATGTTTTGGGTAAATATTCGGGTCATTTGTCATGTAATGACTGACATACGTCTCAAGTGTATAAAAGTCTGTTTCTTGTTCAGTAAAGGAGTTAGTTGTTTTCAGATACATACAAGCTAAGTTCAAGCTAGTTTTGTATGTAGGGTGGCTGGAATATCTATCTATGTTCAAGACTGTAGGAAGCCGTATACTGACGGAAGCCCACATACACAGTGTGGGTCGGCGGTTCCGTTACACTGGTGGCAGCGATGGGATGCTTACTGCAGTCTGGGACATCCAAACATCCACTGGGATCCAAGGTCTGGATAGCAGAAGAGGAGAGGTACAGATTCAAGCCGCAATGGAAAAGGAATTTGGAAGGAGGTTGCGAGAGATGCGGATCCAGCACAGGGGACCAGTGTCAGAGCAGGTCCTGCTAGGATGGCATGATTCAATCCACTTGAAACTCTGGAAGTAAACACTAGCAGCGACACCAGGGAAAAATCCTCCCCTCCACCCAGGAATGGTACTGGTCACAGTATGGATTGTGGGTGTTGATTTTGGGAGATAAACCGCTGAAGGAATTGAAAGCTGAGTTAAGCAGGCTTGTCCAGGAGGAGATACGATTGGATGAGAGCTACAGAGCTCACCACTGGTATGTAACCCAAGTGTGCCCATGGGCAGCGGATGACAGCTTTGGCTACGGCGGCCTGGGACTGTCATTAGAGAAGTGGTCGAAGGACCCTAACTTTGGGAGCGATTTAGAGTGGCGATTAGAGGAAATTACGGAATCCAGAGAAAAGATCCTGAGCATCTCGAAAGTGCTCTGGGCACTGGAAGATATGGAGTTTCTAGCCATTCAGGAATGGGAGCAGGAGATTGCCTATAGACGGCTGCTAGACTCTGCTCAGCAGCAGCCAGTGTTACCGGGAGAGGAGATTGTAGGTCCCTTGTCCCAGCAGCAGCCAACAGCAGTGGGAGTGGAGACGGTCGGTCCCACTACCCAGCACCAGCCAGCTTTACTGGGAGAGGAGATTGTAGGTCCCTCGTCCCTCGTACAGTGTGGTTATGAGTAAGCCACTAGGAATGTCGTGAAACGCGTCAACCTAACACGTCTGCTTGTACACTGTCTGTCTGCTTTTACTTTGAGGAATAAAGGAAACATTTTTTGATTTCAACAAAATACTAACCAGAGTGTGGTCTTACATTTCAGGTCCCTTGTCCCAGCCACAGCCAACAGCACTGGGAGTGGAGACGATTGGTCCCACTACTCAGCACCAGCCAGCATTACTGGGAGAGGAGATTGTAGGTCCCTCGTCCCAGCAACAGCCAAAAGCACTGGGAGTGGAGACGGTCAGTCCCACTACCCAGCACCAGCCAGCGTTACCAGGAGAGGAGATTGTAGGTCCCTTGTCCCAGCAGCAGCCAACAGCACTGGGGGTGGAGAGGGCCGGTCCCACTACCCAGCCACGGATTACAGATTACTGACTTTTCATCAGAGGATGATAAATCATCTGCCAAAGTATTGTTACTGGGCCCGAGTGCCACCAGCCTGTGCCCTGGACTTTCAGCAATTCCAAAGACTGAGGATTTAATAGACTTTTCGGCCAGTCCCAGTGAGCTTACAGCAGAAGAGCATGCATCCAGGCCTAGCGCTGCTAACCTCTGCCTGCAACAATTGGTGACCCAGGAAGAAGTGTGCAAGGCCACTGACTTTTCAGTTTACTTCCCTGCGGAATAGCGGGCATCAGGGCCTAACATTACTGAACTCTGCCCAACACCAACAGCAGCTTTAGCATCCCTGAGAGAAGAGGCAGCCGTCCTTTCTGCAAAACCACTGACAGGGACATGGGATTTCCTGCCAGCTGCATCTGTGGAGTTACAAGAAACTTCTACAGCAAAAGCGCTGACAACTGGACAGAGGGTCCAAGATCTCTGCCCCACACCTGCAGTAGTTCCGGAGGCCCAGGGTGAGAAGGTGACAGTCACTCCCCAGCAGCAGATCCATATCCAGGGAGAAAAGGGGGAGGAGGTTGTTGTCTTCCCTCCCCAACAGTCAGTCAGAGCGGAGGATACTGTCTTCCCTCTCCAGCCAGGATCTGTGCACCCGGAAGACGGTACCAGAGAAAGGTTGTCCCCATCCCAGCAGCAGACGGCACCCCAGAATGATGACACCAACCCAGCAGAAGAGCTGGCAACAGGGCAGAGTGCAGCTGGCCTCTGCCCTCAACTAACAAAGGGTGGGTTTCCTGAGATATTGGATGGGACTACAGTCTTCAATTGTATACCCAAGGGATGATGGGCAGTCGGCCCAGATCCCCAACAGCCTGTCGAAGTGAGCTGGGGCTGAAAGGACTCCATGGAGAAGGGCCAGTCCATGCTTCTCCCCAGCGGCGGGTATGTTTTACGAGGTAGGAAGAGGTTGGCTGGGTGAGTAACGCTGTGTTCCAGACAATTTGTTTGGGGTACTGTGTGGGTAGAGACATTGGGGGATGGGAACTATGGACTTATTTCAAAGTCAACCTGTTTGGGGTCTCCTCCTGCATTAGTCTCCTTCGCAAAGGGGAGAAATGTGACGGGCTAATTATTAAATGAATCCCATTTGCATCCACTTTACACATGAGCACAGACAAACAAACAGCTATTTCCTCACAATAACTAAAGGTAAGAATTTGCAATGTCTTTTAAAATCCTTACAATGTACATTTCTCACCCAGAGGGTTTTTTGTTTTTTCAACAAATGTGGAGTTACTCTTTAAAGTGAAACGATGATAATTTCTTATGACAGTCTCACAGACAGTGTGACGGGAGTCACTTTGGTTGGGGGGCCTGTGGAACCCAGCTTACCTTAGAGAGGTTGGGAAATCCCTGTCTCAGGTCCCTAGGCCCCTCTTATGTGTAAGTCAACCTGTGTCTATTAGGGACACAGGGTGGCCAAGAAAATGATGGACTTAATGGACACAGCATATGGTTTGGATTACTTCAAATGGGACAGTAATAATTATCAAAAATATATCTCAAGAACTATGAAGATTTAATCCCACTTTACACTGTGAGACCTATAGACTGTTGTAGACCGTTGCCATGAAGTCTGTGACTTGTAAATAATCAAAGCAATGCTTTGATGTGTATTCCATGTACTTCAATGTAGGAGATGGACAGACTGATACTGGGGTCTCTTGCCATTGTCTGTATAATAAGGTGTTCTGTGTTTATACTTAGGATAATGTGTAATTTTGTATTTTGTTGTTGCCGGGCAGTCTTGTCATCCCAGCTGGTTTAAGTGCGCTGAGTTAATTAGCATGTGAATGATAACCTTGTCTAGATAGGATTAGTCATGTGTCAGCTGTACCTCGTTCTCTAACCATTGTGTCATGTTTTTGGTAAATAGGTAAATATTCGGGTCTTTGTTAATGTAATGACTGACATAATTCTCAATTGTATAAAAGTATGTTTCTTGTTCAATAAAGGAGTTAGTTGTTTTCAGAGACATACAAGAAAAGTTGTCGGCTAGTCGGCTAGTTTTTTATGTAGAGCGGCTGGAAAATCCGGTATATATGTTCAAGACTGTAGGAAGCCGTATACTGACAGAAGCCCACAAACACAGTGTGAGTCAGCAGTTCCGTTACAGACAGAAACACAGGAATAATCCAGTGTGAAACTACTTCTGTGCAGGAGCTTCCTGTAATAAAGACTGGTCATGGCTGCTCTCTCTTTCCTTGTGCAGAGTGACTGGTATTGTCTCTGCCCCATCATGTAGCTTTCTGCAGGCAGATTGTAGTAGGTGGAGCCTGTTGGGACCCTCCCCCAGCTCGACTCTGCACAGGATGTATACAGCACAGTGATGTAACAGTAACTGGGTTTGCAAAGGTTTTTAATGCAAACAACGTGTTTTTATATCCTTTGTGGCTAGTGAGGAATATCTTTAAAAGAAAACTACTGTGCTCAGAGTTCAGATTTAATGAATCCTCTATCTGATGACTCTTGCCAGTGTTGACAAGTGTTTTAGTTAGGCTTAACCATAACATGCAATAACATTACAGCTGACTACCATAATCTTCTTTGTCATGATCATCTGTTGATGTAACTAATGTGACTCCTGTGCCACCGGCCACTATAACTGCTGATATGGACAGAAACCACCCGTTCCCTCTTTATAATCCCTTTAAATGTCCTGTATTTGTCTGCAATATTTTGCTATAAACTGTGAAACCTAATTTTAATGAGATCAGAGAATATTTCAAGTACAAGGTATGTGCAAAATCTAAATTATATGATGGAGTTTGTCACTAGTCTTAGCATAGCATTCATTTTTTGAGTCCCCAATAAAACATAATTTTATTGCCTGTGGATCCTGCCTGTAGATCTGTTATTCTTCCACTTACTGTAATAGAGTGACAACACTGCTCGTTCTGTGTATTTTTAAATGGAATTTAAAGCTGAACTTCGGGTAAATATAAAAAGCACTTCTTAATACAGCTCTGTATTCATTAACCACTTAAAGGGTAACTCCACTTTCATGGGGAAAAAAAAGCAAATAAACAACAATATAGCGTATAGAATTACGACACAAATCATATTGTAATTGAATGTTCTTAAAAAGTACCTTTACTTTTCAATCTGCAGCCATTGTAATTTTCTGAAAATGCAGAATATGGCTACCTGGGGCTGTTCTGTACACAGAATGTGTACTGACCACACCCCAGAAACATTATTTCCTACTTGTATGATTGGCTCACCAATTTTCCCAGAAGTCTGCACTAAGAAATCTGACACTAAGTCAGATTTTTGGCATCCCCTGCAACAAAAATGTAATTTTTGGTGAGATATTCCTAATAGGAACACGTGTAAAGGGATGCAGGCCCAGCAGATTTCCTCATTAGAGCCCTGCAGCTGCCACAGCTGGTTGATACTTATGAAACCATTCCCATTAGACCCACTCAGCACAGGGGAACAGAGGAACAAACAATGATGTCTTCAGAATAACAAAAGGTAGGAATCTGCAACAAAGTCTGTTAAAATCCTTGTAATGTACAGAGATCACCCAGAGGGGAATGTTTTTTTCTCAACAAAAGTGTCGTTACGCTTTAAGGTCCTCTCTTTAGCAATTTTACTGCTACAAGGCAGCACCTGTGCACCGGATCACGTATACTGTATATATACAAATCTTCCCAGTAAGGAGTGTGCATGAGAGCCACTGGCAGCTCACTTCCTTTGTGATTACACACAGCAGAAGTAGATCAATGAGTGCATGGTACCCGATGCCCTCCGGCACCCGCCAATCATTAGACAGAGAGACAGAACTGCAGTCTGTCTATGTAAACAAAACAGAGCTTCGTTCTGACAGGAGGGAAGGGATGGAATTTGTGTCCGTGCAAAGCAGGGAGTAAATTCCATCTCTTCCCCTAATAAAAGCACCTCACACAGTATAGTAATACACTAGCTAGGAACACAGTTAACGCTTTGATCGCCCCTGATGTTAATCTCTTACCAACCATTAGTCATTAGTACAGTAACAGTGCAAATTTTTTAGGACTGATCACTGTATTAGTGTCACTGGTCCCTAAAATGTGTCAAAAGTGTCAGTTAATGTCAGAATGTCCGCCGCAATATTGCAGTCCCACTATAAGTCACTGATCACCACCATGACCAGGGAAAAAAATAAATACAAATGTCCCATAGTTTGTAGACGCTATAATTTTTGTGCAAACCAATCAATATACGTTTATTGGGATTTTTTTTTTTTTAAATATGTAGCAAAACACATTTCGGCCAAAATGTATGATGAAATTAGATTTTTTCAAATTTGTTTTTTTTTTTTTTTGATGTATTTTATAGCAGAAAGTAAAACATATTGTTTATTTTTTTTTTTTTCAGAATTATAGCACACAAAAAAAAACCACAGAGGTGATCAAATAACACCAAAAGAAAGCTCCAATTTTGGCAAAAAAAAGGACACATTTTTTTGGGTACAGTGTCGTACGACCACGCAATTGTTAAAGTAAGGCAGTGCCATATTGCACAAAATGGCCTGATCATCAAGGGTAGTAGTGGCTGTAAACCCCAGACGTGAAATATGAACAAAGCATATAGTGTGTCTTAATCTAGAGCACTAAGTGTCATTTCTGTTTCATGCTTCATTCTTCTGCTTTCAGCATGAATCACTTCCGACAAGTTTTCCTGATACCAAGAGAAAAATAGTGACAGAGGAGAGAGCTCCAGCAGAGTGACAGCCTCAGCTCTGTTCCTGTAAGTTGTGTTAAGGGGGTGCTTTTCATCCCCCCCAAATCAGCTCTCAGAGCTCTCCTCACTAAGCTCTGCAGAGTGTAATGTCGGCTCTCAGCTCCCTTTTTTTCTGACAGCTCAGACAAGCTTTTTAAATTCTGCACTTTGAATGGCTGTAGAGAAGAGAAGACTGCAGCTAAACATGTACAACCTATGTAGAAGGATTTGTTTTTAAATTTTAGAGATTTTTATTGAAAAAATATACAGGCAATAACATGGTAATATCCATACATAAAGATTAACTACAATCCGATAACAGTATGAAATACACAGTTTAAACAGTGACCTAGGCACAGAAACTTAGATACATCAACATGGAAATATCATATGGTACCTAGGGTATAAGATTTACAACAGTATTTATGGATTCAAAGTAGAAGGCTTGGGTGAACTACCTTCTGCAACATAGTAAGTTTTAATAGGTGAATAGAAGAAGGGGAAAAGCCTGGTTCCTGAGAGAACCCGACAGGGAGCAAAGAAAGGAGGGTAAAGAAGGGGGAAGAACAAAGAAAGGCAGGGAATCCTCATTTGTCCACTTGTTTACATCACATTACCACAGATAACTATAGCAGTTTATATTTTGTACTCCAAGGAGCCCAGTGTTGCTCAAACAGTTTAACATTACCATTGTCTTTGCTAATGCATACTCATGGGAGAATTGGAGATGTACTTGGGACACGACCTCTGCAAAAGCAGGGGCTTTGTCCGTTTTCCAACTACTAAGTATGGTTAGTCTTGCTACAATGAAAATAGTGAGCAGTAGGGTACGGAACACAGCAGGAACTTTTTCTATTTCGAGGCCCAATAAGGCCAAGGCCAGCGAGGGTTGTAGTATACATCCTGTGACAGTGGCGAAGAGTTTAACCACTTGCCTACAGTGCACTTTCACCCCCTTCCTGCCCAGACCGATTTTCAGCTTTCAGCGCTCTCACACTTTGACTGAGAATTACTCAGTCATGCAACACTGTACCCATACAAAAATTGTGTCCTTTTTTTCACACAAATAGAGCTTTCTTTTGATGGTATTTGATCAATACTGGGTTTTTTATTTTTTGTGCTATAAATAAAAAAAGACTGAAAATATCGTGAAAAAACGCATTTTTCTTTTTTTCTGTCATAAAATTTTGCAAATTAGTCATTTTTCTTCACAAATTTTGGCCAAAATTTATACTGCTACTTATCTTTGGTAAAAATAACCTAAGTAAGTGTATATTATTTGGTCTTTGTGAAAGTTATAGAGTCCACAAGCTATGGTGCGAATCATTGAAAATTTATCACACTTGATCACACCTGATGTACTGAAGGCCTATCTCATTTCTTGAGACACTAAAAAGTCAGGAAAGTACAAATACCCCCCAAATGACCCCTTTTTGGAAAGTAGACATTCCAAGGTGTTTAATAAGGGGCATGGTGAGTTTTTTGAAGTTGTCATTTTTTCCCACAACTCTTTGCAAAATGAAGATTTTTTTTTTTTTTTTTTACAAATTGCCATATTAACAGGTTATTTCTCTCACACAGCACATGTATACTTGCAACTACACCCCAAAACACATTCTACTACTCCTCCTGAGTATGGCGATACCACATGTGTGAGACTTTTTCACAGCCTGGCCACATACAGAGGCCTAACATTCAAGTAGCCCCGTCCGGCATTCTAGGAGCACAAATTACACATATAATTTCCTGACAACCTATCGCACTTTTGAAGGCCCTGGAGCACCAGGACAATGGAAACCCCCATAAAATGACCCCATTTTGGAAAGCAAACAGCCCAACGTATAATTTTTGAGGCATAATGAGTCTTTTGAATATGTCATTTTTTTCCACAAGTTTTTGGAAAATGTGGAAAGAAAATGAAAACACATTTTTTTTTAAACAAAGCTGTCCATTTATGCAATATTTCTAACACATAGCATGTACATAGCAAAAATTTCACCCCAAAATACATTCTGCTATTCCTCCTGAGTATGGCGATACCACATGTGTAACACTTTTTCACAGCCTGGCCACACACATAGGCCTAACATCCAAGTAGCGCTTTACACAAAGTTGTCCATTTATCCACTTTAAGACTGGGCCTATTTTTGACACTTGGTGTTTACAAGCTAAAATCATTTTTTTTTGCTAGAAAATTACTTGGAACCCCCAAACATTATATATTTTTTTTTAGCAGAGACCCTAGAGAATAAAATGGAGATCGTTGCAATATTTTTTATCACACCATATTTGCGCAGCAGTCTTCCAGATGCGATTTTTTTGAAAAGAATTCACTTAATGTGAAAGATAATGTTACGCCGAGTAATTAGATACCCAACATGTCATGCTTCAAAATTGTGCATGCTCACAGAATGGCGCCAAACATTGGTACTTAAAAATCCCCATAGGCAACATTTTAAAAATTTCTGCAGGTTACTAGCTTAGAGTTACAGAGGAGGTCTAGGGCTCAAATTATTGCTCTCGCTCTAACGATCGCGGCGATACCTCACATGTATGGTTTGAACACCGTTTACATATGTGGGCGGGACTTGAGTATGCGTTTGCTTCTGCGCGCGAGCTAACGGGGACAGGGTGCTTTAATTTTTTTTTTTTCCTATTTATTTTATTTATTATTTTTTTATTTTTACACAGTTTAAAAAAAAAAAATGTTTTGATCATTTTTATTCCTATTACAAGGAAACATCCCTTGTAATAGAAATAGGCATGACAGGTCCTCTTTATTGTGAGATCTGGGGTCAAAAAGACCTCACACCTCACAACTACACTAAAAAAGAAAAGAAAAAAAAAAAATTGTTGAAAGAGGAAAAAAAAAAAAGAAAAAAAAAAGCGGCCCTTTAAACCGGTTGCTAGGCAACGTCTTTTGACGTAGCTCCGGTCCTCCAAGACCATAGAGTTGAGTGAGGGCCATCTTGCCCTCACTCGACTTCCTGTCTCTGAGGATCCGGGACCGGATAGTTTTCCCCGCTGCCGGCGGGTCCGGTAAGCTGGGAAAACGTCTGGGACGCGGCAGGAGGGGGGGGGGCACCTCTTCCCCTGCACTGTAAGGGTAATTCCGCGGCGAATCCGCCACTGGGACCACCCTTATCTGAAAGCCGACCGCCCGCCGTTTCAAAAAATACCGGGGTTATGGGGGCTATCTGCTGCCATAACCCCAGTATTTAGCTTTTAATGGCCGACGCATATAGTCGTTAGGCGGTCAGTAAGTGATTGCATGCATATGGCAAACAGGTGACGATGACTGATGGGGTGACAGGTGACGATGACTGATGGGGTGACAGGTGACAATGACTGATGGGGTGACAGGTGACAATGACTTATGGGGTGACAGGTGACGATGACTGATGGGGTGACAGGTGACAATGACTGATGGGGTGACAGGTGACAATGACTTATGGGGTGACAGGTGACGATGACTGATGGGGTGACAGGTGACGATGACTGATGGGGTGACATGTGATGATGATTGATGAGGTGACAAGTGACGATGATTGATGGGGTGACAGATGACAATCACTGACGGGGTGACAGGTGACGATGATGATGGGGTGACAAGTGACGATCACTGATGGGGTGTCAAGTGACGATGATTGATAGGGTGACAGATGACGATGACTGATGGGGTGACAGGTGACAATGACTGATGGGGTGACAGGTGACGATGACTGATGGGGTGACAGGTGACGGTGATTGATGGGGTGACAGGTGACAGGCGATGGTCACTGATGGGTGACAGGTGACGGGCGATGGTGCACGGCGGTACTGATGGCAGTCTCTGGTGACCGGTGAATTTTAGGCTACGTTCACATGTGAGCGTAGCGATCGCGGGCAGAATCACTGCGATCCTGCCCGTGATCCAGAAATCATTGCAAATTGCGGGGCGCCTGTGCGTTGCCTGTGATTTGCAATAGCACCCCAAACGCTGTGCGATGTTGCTGCGATTTCCGCCTGCCGAATCGCGGTAACATCACGCAAACAACGCATGACGCCCCAAAGAAGCTCTTGTACCTTTTTTGGGCGTCATGCGTTGTTTGCGCGATGTTACCGCGATTCGGCAGGCGGAAATGGCGGCAACATTGCACAGCGTTTGGGGTGCTATTGCAAATCAGGGGCAACGCACAGGCGTCCCGCAATTTGCAATGATTTCTGGATTGCGGGCAGAATCGCGGTGATTCTGCCCGCGATCGCTGCGTTCACATGTGAACGTTATGGGTATCAATTTCTGGGCACTGATGAGGTGACTGTTGGGTGACAGGTGACATTGGGGGGGGCTGAGGACTGTGTGGGGGGACCTTTATTTGTGTGATTTTACTTTTGCAGGTACACAGAGCAGTAACTCACTGTTTCTAGTTCTTCTCCCCTCATACTGGAAACTGTGTGAGGAGAGAAGAGCTAGTAACACTGAGTTACTGCTCTTTGTTTACATTTTCTGATCGGCTGTGAATGGATTCACAGCCGATCACATAGTAAACAGTCACTGTCAGTGACTGTTTACTACTGCCAGTGACAGCTGTGTTCCTACGGAACACAGTGCCACCGACATGACCGCGCTGCGCGCTCCCGATCGCGCATGCGCGGTCATCTCCCGGCCGCCTCCATTGTGATCGGCTGTGTCATTGGAACACAGCCGATCACGTGGGAAACAGCCACGCCCAGTGGCTGTTTCCCCCCTGCCGGTGACGGGGGGTGTCCCGGGGACACCCCGACACCGGCAGTGCACGGCGGCGCGCCCGCGATCGCGCGCCTGCCGTGCATTTCCCGGGTCACGTCATATGACGTCCGCCCAGGATAATAGCCGCACCGTCCCGCCGTCATATGACGGCGGGCGGGCGGTAAGTGGTTAAACACTGTTCTCCAGAAACTCAGTACTGATCTGCAAGTCCACAAAATATGAAGTAAACTTCCTGTTTGGCCGCATTGTCTCCAGCACAGATTAGATGTACCAGGGTACATTAATGCCAATCTGGTTGGAGTCGAGTACCATCTGTAGGTAAGCTTAAAAACATTTTCTCAATGCAATACACAGTGTGATGCTTTAAGGCTATGTTGGAGTGCTTGACTCCAGTTTTTGTCAGTGAAAACTTGCCCTAGATCTTGCTCCCATTTGGTCAGTGACTTAGAGCGCAGTGTTTGAGTAGGCAAGGTGAGGAGACTATAAAATTTGGAGATACCACCCCTTTGAATGTGGTCACTCTGATACATGTTCCACGCTTCCTGAAGCGTGAATACGTATTTGGAGGGTAAAGCGTTGGTAAAATGGATAACGCGTTGTAGGTTAAAGGCAATCAGTGGGGTAGCCCCTTTGAGTATCTCTGAAAGAGAAGCATAGCCCCCTTTCACCCAGTAATTTACATTCAGATCTGGAATTAGAAGTGCAAAAAAGTGTAAAGGGAGTATGTGAATTTGAGTAGATACTTTAACGGTCGTATTTTTGTGTAAGTTTTGCCAAGCTATGATGGAGGCAGACAAAAAGGGATGGTCAGACACATGCAATTTGGTTCCTGTAGTCGCCGCTAATAATAAGGCTTTAAAGTTCCCCCCAGAAGGATTTGTTTGATTTCTGTGTATCGCCTGTCACCTGTAGTCACTTCATTGGGTATATGTTAGGGTTTACAGGCACTTTAATCTTGTATATTACATGTGTTTTTTAATGCAAACAGCATAGGTACTTTGACTTGCTATTAGCCTCCTGCAGCCCCTGTACAGCAGATCCCAGAGAGGGAGGGGGAGAAATAGCACAAGGAGGCAGTCAGGTTTGCTGCATTGCAAGGCACATGTTGATAGAAGAAATGAGCAGAGATGAGAATGCTGCTTCTCTTTTCACTGTTCTTTTAGAGCACGGGTGGCAAACACAAGGCCCGCGGGCCGAATCCGGCCCACCAGGCCTTTTCATGCGGCCCGCATGCAAAAAATACACCCTCCGGCCGGTCTCCAAGGAGACATCTCACGCTTCTTCTCCTGGCGGTGCCGATGTGTTTGTGCGCATGCGCGGCCGGCCGGCCAGGCATGCGCACAGCTCAATCTGCCAGCTCCGCTAGGACAGAGGGAGCGTGAGATGTCGCCCTGGAGACCGGCCGGCCAACCTCCTGCTCTCTCTCCTCAGTACCTCTAGCGGCGCCGGCTATTAGTGTCAGTGCCTTTTTTTTTTTCCTGTCAGCTAGCTGCACCCTGAGAGCAGGCTTTTTGCCTAATACACAGGCAGGGCTTGTACCAGAGCAGGGCAGATAGGTAGGTAGGATAATGCACAGATGTCAGAGAGTTTTTTGGGGGTTTTTTTGGGGGGGGGCCGGGTGGGGTGGTGAGGGCTGTGGATGCAGGTGGGAGGATGGGAGCAGAGCGCACTCCTGAGCCCCACACGCCAAAACTCCACGCGCAACCCCGCACTCCATGTGCAGCGCACTTCTGAACCCCGCACTCCGTACCCAGCGCACGCTAAAACTCCGCACGCAACCCGGCACTCCATGCGCATCGCACTCCTGAACCCGCACTCCATATGCAGCGCACTCCTGAACTCCGCACTCCGTACCCAGCACACACCAAGCTCCGCTCGCTACCCCACACTCCATGCGCAGTGCACTCCTGAACCTGCACTCCATATGCAGCGCACTCCTGAACCCCGAACTCCGTACCCAGCGCATGCCAAAACTCTGCACGCAACCTTGCACTCCGTACACAACTCTGCACGCAACCCTGCACTCTATGTGCAGCGCACTCCTGAATCCCGCGCTCCATATGTAGCGCACTCCTGAACCCCGCACTCCGTATCCAGCGCACGCCAAAACTACAGATACCACCGGCCCCTTGAGGGCAACTATACTGCTGATGCGGCCCCCGTTGAATTTGAGTTTGACATCCCTGTTTTAGAGGCTGGAAGTTGGAAAGAAAATGAAACTGCAACAGAGAAAGATCAGGACCCCCCTCTGCTTGTCAGGACTGTGCTGTGTGACAGAGTAATGTGTAAATCTCAGGGCTTCGGCAGCAACATCCCCGTAAGCCCGATTTCAAAATTGAAATCGTGCTACTTCACTTGAAGTACCACGATTTTAAAGTAGCATTTTAGTGCTATTTCAGGTGTGACTGGGAAGGCTTCTGTGTGACTTCATGCACAGATGTCTATGCAAGTCACACCTCAACTTGCAAAAAGTCCTGCAGGAACCATTTTCATAATCGGTGCAACTCCGAGGGAGTCGGAGTCGCCCCAATTCCACCGCTTCCAATACAATATGGTGTGACTTATCATGAGATTTAAAACTGTTAAACTGCATGTCAAGTTACACCAGTGTGACTGGGGGCTAAATTAAATATTCCTTTCTAAGCAACTGTTCCATTGTATTGATTCCACTATATGTTCTGGTACTGTATATCACAAAATTCCCAGCCCAGCATTTCCCAAATAGCCGTTTCCTAATGCGGACTGAACCACCCTAATCTCTTTAACTGTTTTCCAGCCCCCCCAGCTCAATTTTTTGCTCAACAGGTGGTTACCACCCAACAAAGATACCGCAGCAACAATTGTGGTGGTTACTATTGTCTCCCACAGAAAAGACTGCCTAATAGAAATGTAAGTACTTGTATGACATAAGGCCTTAACTCTGCTTGATCCTGACCCAGCTCACATCTCCCCTCTTCCTCTGTGGTATAAGAAAAGATTCCGGGAGATGTATAATTATCCATAGAAGATCTGGGGTTCTGTTAATGGTATTAAATACATTTTACAGAACTTTCATTAAAATGTCTTCAAGATTTTCCAGCCAAATTGGAGAACAAATACCACGCACACAGACGTGATGTTTCATGAAATGGTCATGCGTGGTGCTAAAACATTGCACCTTATTGCGGTTTTGTGATCCCTGGAATAAACATTTGGACAACTTTCTCAAAGTGGAACTTCACTCTTTCAGTCAACATCACCTATTTGTGATCCTTAGGCTGCTATCATTAGTAAATAGATAGGAAAGGATATCATATTTACTTGTTTTAACCTTTTTCTTTACATTTCTTCAGTTACTTCCTGGTTTCTTGCCTAGGCAAATGATGTCACACATCCCAGGAGTCCTCAGGAGGGGAGGAGGGTGAGAGGGGTTTTCTCAGCCAAGCACACACTCCTGCCTGCATGCCTGAGCTAAAGGCAGATAGATTCCAGGAAGTATATGTTACATGAATCATCTGACCTTACTCAAGAAGGCCACAGCCAGAAATGCTAGGGGGTGTTTTTCAAAGTGATATCTCAGCAAAATAAAGCATGAAGACATGGATGGATGGGGGAGTTTGCTTTGAATATAAAAATAGCGTTTTTGGTTTGTGGTGCTCAGTTACAGTGTAGTCATACTTTGAGATCTATGGTGTGCTGGAAATATACACTCACTGGCCAGTTTATTAGATACACCTGTTCGATTGCTTGGTAACACAAATTGTTAGTCAGCCAATCACACAGCAGCAACTAAATGCATTTAGTCAGCCAATCACACAGCAGCAACTCAATGCATTTGGGCATCCAGACTTGGTAAAGACAACTTTCTGAAGTTCAAAACAAGCATCAGAATGGAGAAGAATGGGGATTTAAGTGACTTTGAACGTGCCATGGTTGTTGGTGCCAGATGGACTGGTCTGAGTATTGCAAAAACTGCTGATATGCTGGGATTTTCACGCACAACCATCTCTAGGATTTACAGACAGTGGTCCAAAAAAGAGAAAACATCCAGTGAGCAGCAGTTGTGTGGATGAAAATGCCATGTTAATGTCAAAGGAGAATGGGCAGACTTGTTCGAGATGACAGACAAGCAACAGTAACTTAAATAACTACTCGTTACAACCAAGGTATGTAGAATATCATTTCTGAATGCACAGACCATCCAACGTTGAAGCAGATGGGCTACAGCAGCAGAAGATCACACCGGGTGCCACTTCTGTCAGCTAAGAATAGGAAACTGAGGCTACAATTTGCACAGGCTCACCAAAATTGGACAATAGGAGATTGGAAAAATATTACCTGGTCTGATGAGTCTTGATTTCAGCTGCAAATAAGTCTTTGATAACGCCCAAAGGGGAGGGCGAAACGCATCGACGCAATTTGCGGTTTACGGTCATCGGCGCGTCACTTCCGGTACGGTGGAACGCACGCCGGGACCAGGAGCCACCCCGAGCGCACTCCACGGGAAGGAAGGTTTCCAGACTCGCCTTATAATTGTATCTGCCTGAATTTTTACTACTAAATGTGAGTGTAATCCTTTATCTATACCTATTAAAAGTTATATCGGAGTTACACTATTGTGAGCTTTTTTCTCCACCTAGGTACATCGGGGTACTGAGAGCCACAGACACCTTATCCCTAAGGATATCTATTTCAAGTTCCTTACTGGGACGCAAGCTTTACCGACCCTTTTGGCTATATAGCTTAGGGGTCATCCCAGTCCCGTAAGTTGAACATCCAAAGGGGGAGGACCGGCACTATTCACAGCACTGGATTGATGGCATGATTTTGCACTTTCCTCTGGCACTTAAGCACTTTTGGGACTCCTTTGGACTTTTCTTCGTCTTTATCTATTTTTTGGATTACCACTGCTTATCTTCGTTTATATATTGCACTGGCACTATTTTATTTATTTTATTTTCCACTGATTCAAATATTTATAACCCCGCAGTGGGGATACCACAGGATATTATTTGCACATGAATTGCACATGAATTGCACGTTGCACTTTAATATTATTAATTTATAAGTGGTATTTATTATTTATTTATTATATACTATTTATTATTGTATACCTCTTTGCGCTGGTATTTGGCACTGAATGGTTCAGGCTGGTGGTGTTGAGGTAATGGTGTGGGGGATATTTTCTTGACACACTTTGGGCCCTCTAGTACAAATTAAGCATCACTTAAACGCCATAATCTACCTGAGTATTGCTGCTGACCATGTCCATCCCTTTATGATTGCAGTGTACCCATCTTCTGATGGCTCCTTCCAGCAGGATAATGCACCATGTCACAAAGCTCAAATCATCCCAAACTGACAATGAGGTCACTGTACTCCAATGGCCTCCACACTCACCAGATCTCAATCCAATAGAGCACCTTTGGGATGTGGTGAAATGGGAGATTTGCATCATGAATGTAAAGCCAACCAATCTGAAGCAACTACGTGATGCTATCATGTCAATATGGACCAAAATCTCTGAGGAACGTTTCCAACACCTGGTTGAATCTATGCCACGAAGAATTAAGGCAGTTCTGAAGGCAAAAGGGGGTCCAACCTGGTACTAGCAAGGTGTACCTAATAAAGTGGCCGATGGGTGTATACTCACGCAATCAAATATGGGACCTCTTGTTTCTTTGTAAATCCAAATTGAATGGCAATTTTCTGCACATGAGACATTCATTTCTCATGATTAGTAACATTTCTTAAAAAAGTCAAATAAGATGGCACTGGTGTTTACCTAAAACACGATGCCTATATAAGCCAGAAGCAATAATGGATATAAAGGATAAAAGTAGCAGCTCTCCCTTTGGTCCTGGCTTTTCAATTAACCCTGAACAAGGATTTTTTTTTCTTACAAAATAGAAACTCTTCTGGGTGCCCAGGAACTAATTTAGGTTGCATTCACTGAAAATGCCTAGAGCAGCATCAATTCAAAATAAAGAAGAATGTGATTGCCATATAAAACCATGACAAGTACGTGTATGTCTAAGCATCTGACAGCTGCTTTGGCACAAGAAATATTGACAATTACTTCAATACCAATATTTGGCTTTTGTTCATTAGTTTTTTAAAAAAAAGAGGTATCAATGTGCTACCTAGTGTAAGTAGAAGAGATAAAGTAATAGAGCTAGATAAAGCAGCCAATCCAATCCCCGTAGTATTACCACATACACAGATAGTCTTAATAAAAAGGCATAGAGCGATGTTATATCTATTGCAATACAGTTCAATACACATATGGCAGTATAAATATACACAAAAAAGCATGCTTCAACAACTAAAAATCAATGTAAATAAGTAATCCTGACTGTGAAAAAAATACTCAGAATAAATGTGCAATATAAACACAAATATTAATAATGTTGCACCATTCAACCGGTGTAGCCAGGGTTATTTTTCTCAGAAAATATTATTATTATTATTATTATTATTATTAAGGATTTCTATAGCGCCAGCAGTTTACGCAGCGCTTTACAATATTAGAAGGAGACAGTACATTTACAATACAATAAAATACAAGAGGATTAAGAGGGCCCTCAGAAGAGCTTACAATCTAATGGGGTGGGGTAGGTGTTACAAGAGGTTGTAAGAGTAGGGAATGAGCTGATGGCACATTAGTTGGCGGTGTGATAGGCTTCCCTGAAGAGATGAGTTTTCAGGGATCGCCTGAAAGCAGCTAGAGTAGGAGATGTCCGTACAGGTTGAGGTAGAGGTTTCCAGAGGATGGGAGAGGCCCTGGAGAAATCCTGGAGACGAGCATGAGAGGAGGAGACAAGGGAACTTGAGAGTAGGAGGTCTTGAGAGGAGCAGAGAGGACGGTTTGGGTGATATTTGGAGACAAGATTGGTGATGTAGCTCGGGGCAGAGTTGTGAATGGCTTTGTATGTTGTGGTTAGTATTTTGAATTTAATTCGCTGGGCAATCAGGAGCCAGTGTAGGGATTGGCAGAGAGGGGAGGCAGACGCTGAGTGGTTAGTAAGGTGGATAAGCCTGGCAGCAGCGTTCATGATAGACTGAAGAGGGGATAGCCTATGAAGTGGTAGGCCTATGAAAAGGGAGTTGCAATAGTCGAGGCGAGAAATAACAAGGGAGTAAATGAGTAGCTTGGTGGTTTCAGTTGTTAAAAAGGGGCGAATTTTAGAGATGTTGCGGAGGTGAAGTCTACAAGCTTTTGACAATGATTGGATTTGGGGCTGAAAGGACAGGTCAGAGTCCAGGATTACACCTAGTACCCTGGCATGAGGGGAGGGGTACAGGAACTCAACCACGACCCTCCAAAACCCTCCCCCCCCCACACACACGCAAAAACCGCATCAAATATTGGGTATAATCAAATTTCACTAACAGTGGGAGGGTCTCAAAGGGGTAGTTAATACAAGGAGAGCATTATGTACAGAGTGCAGAGTTTGGGAGAGCTTACACACAGAGTGCAGAGTTCGGGGCTGCACTGCATACAGAGTGCAGAGTTCAGATGCGCTACACACAGTGCAGAGTTTAGCCTTCTTCCACAGCTGCTTACCTCTGAATTCCCCATCCACACCTCCTAAATAGCTTGACTATCTTCTACATGTCATATATTTGTTGCTGTATTATGCTGAAGCATCAGTCTCTTGTACCTCCTCCTAGTTGGCTCTGCCTCTTTCACTTTTAGGGAGATCATCCAGTGGGGGTGTTGGCATCTGCACTGCACCACAGGAACCTCCATCTCTCTTGTCCCCATCCTGAACTCAGCTGTTAAGAGACAAGCTGTCACTTGTAAACAGAGAAACTGGATTTCTGGGTTTACAAGAGATAGTGGTGAGCAGGGAACCGAGGGCCTTAGCCAAATCCACCAAGTTCCAGCTGAAAAAAAAGCCCTGGGTGTAGTAAATTATGCATAAAAACCCAGTAAAAATAATCAAAGAAAAGAAAAACAGTCTATATCGGTGGATGCTGTGATCCACTAAGATCAAGAAAATAGGTGATAAAGGTACTCCATCCCAACAACCGACAAGCCACCACTATGTGTGGTGGCTGCTCACCTTAAGGCAAGTAATACTGCGTTTTCAAAGATATCATTCGTTGGCTGGTGAAGTTTGTTCCGTGGCAGAAATAGCTCAGCTCATATATGAATTAGAAATAAGGATCTCCATAGTGTAGTATGTAAAACACAATTTTAATAAAATATAGTAGTCACTTACATATACTGTAGGTTCATTAGGCTTTTTACAGTAGGATAACTTAACATGAAGGATTCAGGCTGACTTCACACTGCCCTGCTGTGTTTTGGCAGCAGAGCTGGTGCAGCGCAGTGTCCCTGCAGTTTTAATGCGTGCTAGCTGAACTTTGCCATAGATTTTAATGTTGTTAGCCTATGTGGCCTTGCACACATAGGCATTTACAGGCATATTTGCTCAGGAGTGTTTACAGATGGAAAAACAAAAAAAAAAGAAAACACCAAGGGCGCGTTCTGAGGAGCTTTTTAACAGGATAAACGTGTGTAAACGCAACTAAATGCACATGAATGTGTAGCACCCTGCTAGGTAGGTGCTAGTGAAAAGCATATAATGGCCCTGTCTGCTTATCAGGGGTGCTGGATCTGTTAGCTGTGCTTTCACATGCCTCCAGGTGTGGCCTGTTGAGTCTGGGGAGTCTTCCCACTGTATACAAAGAGGAATATTGTTGGACAGTGGAGGAAACCTAGCCAATAGCACACCAGGGTTTCTGACTGTCCCAGTGGGCAGGGTTTGTAGCAATGCACCCTGGGATTGGAAATAAATCTGTGGTGAGTATGTGACAGAGTGTCTTTTGGCAGGAGCATCAGTCCCAGTAGGAGGTGACGGCTGTCTCTCCTCCTGCAAATGTGAGAAGGTGGTCCAGGCAGTTGGCCTAGGGACCGGAGGTTGAGCTGGGCTGCAAGGAATCCAGAGTTGCTGACCAAGTGGAGCTGCTGGGCAGAGATCTTCAGGAAAAACAGTATCGTGAGTACTCAAGATCTGCCCAGGGGTCTGCCTAAGAGAGGGGACCACTCCAGAGAGATCAAAGGGGATCCGGGAGCCAGTTAACCAGGGGTGCACAGTAAAGGGGGTGCCTAATAGTAAAGCCCTGAAGTTTGGGGAGAAAAAGGGGGTGCCAGGAAGGGCCCTGAAGCGTAAAGCAGTACAGTCTGCACTACAAGTCAGCTACCTCAGGAAAGAGTACCTTAGGGAGCTTAAAGGACTTTTCCACAGTCAGAGGTGGAGTTCTAGTAACTGGCCTAGCCGAGGCCAGCATCATTCAGTGTTAACCAGCGTCAGTGAAGCATTAACCAGCGTCAGTCAAGCACTAGCCAGCGCCAAGCAGCATTTTCCAGTGTCCCTGCCTAATTGTGCATAGTTCAGTTGTTGGAGTATCCCACTTCTCCCTTCTCCCATCCAAGTTCTCAAATGAATCCTAAAAACCAAAGAAACTGGACTGGTTCTTGTCTGAGGTGCTCACACTTGAAAACATGCTTAAAGGTACTGTTGTTACTAGCGGTAGCCCAGGGGAACCCACACTCAGCAGCTCCCTTGGGAGTAGTGCTACAAATGTATTTCAGTGACCAGAATAAATGAATATTTTGGTCAGTAGAATGCATTTATACTCAAACGGCATAGGCACATAAATGCGCGTACATGCGCATATAAACACGCATACATATTGTAACACTAGAGGAGTTGTTTCCCCAAATTCTAGCAGAACAACAAGCTTATATTCATATGCCTGTGTGCATGAGGTCTTATTCAGTACATGTGATCTGCAGAGTAATTCTTGTATTGGAAAGAAAGACATAAGACTACTGCTCTTCTTGCCAGACACCGTGAGAGTGACATTATCATAATTACTAACCTAATAAACCTGCCTTTGCAGAAGCCTGGTACTTGGGACATTCTTACCACATTCACACACCTTCCTCCAATCCCTAAAGAGGGAGCAATAGCTGTGACAGGACTGATGTAAATGGAGGATGTTAAATCTCTTGTACCATTCTTTAGGTAAGGGACCCTGTCCATGGTGCTGAAGTATACATTGCTTAGACTACTAGGGTGTCAAACTCAATTTATTTGTGGACCGCATCAGTATTATGATTGCCCTCAGTCTATAAGACTGTCCAGAGCACCCCCTTACGCCCTGTACACCATCAGAAGTTAGCAGTCCCCCCACCCTCCCTTACATCGTAGTGCACCTCCCCTTACCTTGTGCTGCTGCCAGTAAGAAGCTGGCAGAGCTGGAAAGCAGAAAGTGCAGGGTCTGGGGGAGGACCAAAGGAAGGCTGGATTCAGCTGCAGGAGTCTGCTGAATGCTGAGACCAGGGGAGGCAGAGGCAGAAGGGTGCTGTGGCTGCACAGAAAGGCACAGGATCTGAAGGAGGAGATCTGTCCTCCACTCTGTTGCAGACTGCTAAGACAAGGTGGGGATGGAGATGAGCAGCTGCAGGAGAAATGGCCTCATGGGCCGGATTTGGCCCATGGGCCTTGTGTTTGACACATGTGACTTAGACCTTATGAACAATCCAATCAAACATGAGCTTTGAAGTGGCCAGGACATAATTTTTTTTACTGAAAAAGGAATTGGAGATTACTCAACCAACTGCAGAATGTGTGCCCCAAACTCTGCAATAATTTTTAACCTCTCGGCAGCCAGAAACAAGTGCCATCTTTGGATGGTTCCCCTCTTCTATTCCAATAATCCGCCTGCATGTGTTCCTTTGCATAGATAACTCTTTGCCTTCCTGATGTCTGGCAGCCTAAGCATATAGGCATCTATAAAATCTTAGTATCCCAAGAAAGATATAAATCACAGGGAGTCTTGGACTATAACTCACATGGCATCTTAAAGTAATTTTAAAGGTTAGTTTTTATTTTTTTAAATAACAAACATGTTATACTTGCACAGAGCAGTCCCGATCCTCCTTTTCTTGGGTGCCCTGGTGTCGCTTCTAGAACCTGAAGTTCTGGTGAACTCTATGCCCAGTATTCCAACATAACAACCCCAAACACACCTCCAAGACGACCCCTGCCTTGCTAAAGAAGCTGAGGGTAAAGGTGATGGACTGGCCAAGCAGGCATCCAGACCTAAACCCTATTAAAGCGGAGTTCCGGGCACAGAAGTCATTTTTTAATAAACATACCCCCGGGACAGTCAGGGCTAGCACATTCCACAATGGCTAGCCTCTGATCTGTCCCGGTTCGCACTTACCTTTTAGAAGAAATACTTACTTATAAAATTTCTTCCACAGCGTTTCCATCTCTCTTGCGGGCAGCTGAAGCCGGCGCGGTCCTCTTCTGTGTCTTCTACCGCGTCTTCTTGTCCCAGAATGCGCCTGCACCGGCCCCTCTCGTCACTTCCGGTGCGGCGCCGCATTCCTCCACAGCTTCTGGGCATGCCCAGAAGCTGTTTAGCAGGGGAATGCGGCGTCGCCCGGAAATGATGAGCGGGGCCGGTGCCGTCGCATTGATTCCTGGGAGCTATGACGTTCAGCTCCCAGGAATCATAGCGAGACAGGAAGTGACGGGGTGAGCCGCGGCGCCGAGGGAGGAAGTACTCTGAGGTGAGTATTTACGATCTTCAATTAAAAGGTAAGTAAACAAAAAAAATAAAAATAACTATCCAATTCCTTTTCAGGTGAGGTCTACCTAGCGGAGGGGCACAAAAAAATATATCGTTTTTGTGCCCGGAACTCCGCTTTAAGCATCTGTGGGACCATCAAACAGAAGGTGGAGGAGCCGCAAGGTCTCTAACATCCACCAGCTCCGTAATGTCATCATGGAGGAGTGGAAGAGGACTTCAGTGGCAACCTGTGAAGCTCTGGTGAACTCCATGCCCAAGAGGGTTAAGGCAGTGCTGGAAGATAAGGGTGGCCACACAAAATATTGACACTTTGGGCCCAAATTGGACATTTTTGCTTAGGGGTGTACTCACTTTTGTTGTCAGCAATTTAGGCATTAATGGCTGTGTGTTGAGTTATTTTGAGGGGACAGTAAATTGACACTGTTATACAAGCTGTACACTCATTACTTTAGATTGTAGCAGAGTGTCATTTCTTCATGAAAAGATATAATAAAATATTTACAAAAATGTGAGGGGTGTACTCACTTTTGTGAGATAATGTAATAGATATCTTAAAAAAAAAATGGATATTCTGTGAAATATAGGAAATCAGAGAGAACCAACAATCCAGAATATCAGACAATTGAGCATATGACTTCTCCCAAGTGCCAGCCTCCATGTTTTCCTCCATTTTGGGCACCAAGCAAGGGTCACATGAGAGGCTTACCCCTGGGTGGGTTCTTCAGGGCTACGTTAGGCACCTGTAACAGGATCACTTTACTACACATGGGGTACCTTGCCGTTTTCATCAATGCCCTGGTACAAGGCTGAGGCTGCTGTGGGAAAATACTCAACCTTAAAGTGGTTGTAAACTTAAATATTTGACTTGTACCTATAGGTAAACCTATAATAAGGCTTACCTATAGGTACTGTAAATATCTCCTAAACTTGCACCGTTTAGGAGATATTTACTATATATGAAGCCGATTAAGTCATCAGAGCATGGGCTCTGAAGGAACGGCCATCCTAGGCTGTTCCTTCAGAATCCTGTGCTGTAAACGGCGGCTCCCCCATATATTATTTACCTTGCAGGTCTGAAAAAAAAAAAAGGCACCCAGTGGTTAACATCTGCTTTAAGGCGGGCCTCTGCTCCTAGAGATGAACGTACACCGTCTACAATAGCACTGCAACTGTTCCCCAATTAACTCTCGGGTTCCTAAGTCAATGTACACCATCTCCATAATTTACAGTTTAGAGGGAGACGCTGAGCCTTGTTTGTCCACATCCACCTGTCCACCGTTTTCCACTACGATTCCCCAGTAATGGAATGGGCCACACGTGCACCTTGCACAGGCTCCAGACCTTAACTTAACTCTTGAACTTCTGTACCTCTGTACAGGATGGGAACCTCTGCAGTGTGAATCAGATCCCGTTCCTACGGGAGACAGACCACTACTGGAAGGAGTGCCAACAACATCTCCCTCTCTGCTAGGGGCTATTCCATTTGCAACAGGCACATGCTACAAACAGGTTGCTTGTTAGACTTCCATTACCCCAGGTAACCACTTGCTTCTTCAAACTGCATTACTTCCATACTGATGTCTTCATACCCCAAGTACCTTAGTGACCTGAACCATGGGATGGTGCTGGTTACTTGAAGTACACCACTTTTGTAACTTCAGTCCAGGTGGGAAAAAGGTTTCAAAACGTTAATTGAAAAAGTGCAAAAGGCATTACAAAGTCCCACATTCAGAGACAGTTTTCTTTCCTACATCCCTAACCCTACCTACAGGCTTATGTGCTGCCCTGCATACCCACAAAGGTAGTGTCCATGCACAGGGCAGGCCTTAGGTGTTCAGGTGCCCTGTGCGAGCTAATCTTGTGGTGCCCCTCTCCCCCTCCCAGCATGGTGCAGGGGATGCAGGGCTGTGGGCATGGTGCAGGAGATGCAGGGGCTGCGGGCATGGTGCAGGAGATGCAGGGGCTGCGGGCATGGTGCAGGAGATGCAGGGGCTGCGGGTGTGGTGCAGGAGATGCAGGGGCTGCGGGGATGGTACAGGAGATGCAGGGGCTGCAGGCATGGTGCAGGAGGTGCAGAGCCTGCGGGCATGATGCAGGGGCTGAGGGCATGGGGCAGGAGATGCAGGGGCTGAGGGCATAGTGCAGGAGATGCAAGGGCTGTGGGCATGGTGTAGGAGATGCAGGGCTTCAGGCATGATGCAGGGCTGTGGGCATGGTGCAGGAGATGCAGGGGCTGAGGGCATGGTGCAGGAGATGTAAGGGCTGTGGGCATGGTGTAGGAGATGCAGGGCTTCAGGCATGATGCAGGGCCGTGGGCATGGTGCAGGAGATGCAGAGGCTGAGGGCATGGTGCAGGAGATGCAGGGGCTGTGGGCATGGTGTAGGAGATGCGGGGCTTCAGGCATGATGCAGGGCTGTGGGCATGGTACACGCAGGACTGCGGGCATGGTGTAGGAGATGCAGGGCTGTGGGCATGATGCAGGGCTGTGGGCATGGTACAGAAGAGGCAGTGCTTCGGGCATAGTACAGGATGGAGTGCTGCGGCCATGGCACAGGAGATTCTCCTGTACCATGCGGAGGGGTCTCACTTACCATTTGGTGGGGCGCCTTGAATTTAAAAATGGCGCCACCCGGTGCCAACACATCACTCGAGAATAGCCGAGTGTATACGGGCTTTCCCGAGCGCCGGCGGCACATGCGTACTTGTCGGGCCGGCCGCGGACATTTTTTTTCAGGTGCCACAGTGCGTTGATCTTCAGGCAGCCCCAGGGCAGGGGGACTTGCCCTGGCAGCACCTGCTGTGACTCGTACTGTGAGTAACTGACTGCGAGCTGTGATGTCTGCACGGCGCCCCTGTTGCCCATGGCGCCCTGTGCGGCCGCACAGCTCGCACACCCCAAAGGCCGGCCCTGTCCTTGCAATTACAGGGTTCATCAGAGGCATTATCCAGCAGCTAGTGTCTTTGGGGAGAACCACAAGTTCTGATGACTTTACATCCAGGCAGTAGCAAGCGACATAGATCTGCACAGCCTATTGCATTTGGTATGTGCACCCCAAAACTCAGACACACATGCCTTTCTCTGCAGCCTCAGCTGCATGGGAAGTGAATGAATGGGAAGTGCTGAATGAATGGGAAGTGTGCTGTGTGGCTTCCTGTTCATTCACAAACTAAAGCATAGTAAACAATGTTTACTATGCTTCAGTTATGAATGTACACAGTGAGCGAGTGTGTTCACTGTGTTCATTTAGAAAAGGAAGGGGCTGGTAAATTACATACTTACTAGCCCCTTCCCACACTCTCCACACTGAAACAACCCCCGCAGCAGCTAGGGAAGAAGAGAGGAGGGAAGCTAGCAGCACTGCAAAGCGGGGGGCCAACAAGAGGGGGGGGGACCTGGACAGCAGTGGGAATTGACATGGCACATAGTGATTAGGGTGTGCCCAGGCACACCTGGAACACACCCTGCACACGCCTATGGCAAGGGAAATCCTTCTGCTCCTTGTGGGTGTTGTTCTCTGTTTCAATCCCCTACAGGAACTAGATCTCTCTCTTCTGTAACGGAAACCTTCTATCGGTGGGCTCTTGGGCCCCGGGTTCCCTGGACCTCTCCCAATGGAAATTTTTGCTCCAGACCACTTCCCCTCTTATTTAACACAGGATCAGTGGGTCAACCCAGAGAAAAACCACTGCCTGAGGACGCTTGTTAAGCGAAATGCATTGTGGTCAATGCTAACCCGGAAGTAACACACAGAGGCATTCGGAACAGAGGCTGGGATACACATCCACCGCCGCAATACAAAGAAGGGGGAAAGGAGATACAGGGTGCTGCAGATCCCCGGAGAATATCTTCCTAAGACCCAAAAAAACGATTTTGTACTGCCGAATTGCCCAGTGCCAGGAGGGCACAACAAATAGTAAGAGGCTAATTGTCACCTTATAGTGTATGTTTTTTGGAGAATAAAACAGTATTTCACTATTGGAGGCTATTTGTTCTTCTATATCTTTATGTGTATGGGGGGACTACATGGTCCAACTCGAGTAATATAGGAGCCAGAGATCCAAGCAATCGAGGAGAGGTTTGATCCACCCAATAAAGGGATCACAGGCGTTGGGGGTCCTTGTGACCTGCTGCTAGCTGGTAAGAGGCCACGGTTGTCACATCCCAGCACCTGGAGCACTGTGAATGGATTAATAAGAATTCACCAAGCACAATTTTGATTGCATGCTATTGCGTGGACTTTTAAACACTACTTGGAGCACATTTATATATTTATACTTTTTTATATATTCTTATGTGATTTTTTTATATATCCTTATGTGATTTTTGTATGGAATTCTTTATATATTTATTTATTGGTTCACTGATCCACACCTTTGTGGATTAATTTACTTTGAGAAGCACAAGCACTTCTTAATTGACGGTTGTCACATCCCAGCACCTGGAGCACTGTGAAGGGATTAATAAGAATCCACCAAGCACAATTTTGATTGCATGCTATTGCCTGGACTTTTAAACACTACTTGGAGCACATTTATATATTTATATTTTTATATATTCTTATGTGATTTTTGTATGGAATTCTTTATATATCTATTTATTGGTTCACTAATCCACACCTTTGTGGATTAATTTACTTTGAGAAGCACAAACACTTCTGAATTGGAATTGCACTGGTATGCACTTTTCTTTGCTAATTGCACCAATAGTAGATCATATATATATTTGTAGCAATTTTTAATCACATATATTACACTTTAAATCACTTATTAATTTTTATAACACGTGATATATTAAGATTACCAGCGCCTTTTTACCTATGATATATACCTATTTATTGTTTTATTACAATTAAAAGGGCAGCAGATTCAACAATCTTTTATTTAAAGGGCCAGGCGCCTTCTCTTTTCTTTTTATTGCCAGAGAAAAACCCGCCAAAAGACCAAACAAACGGGAAAGCATAAACTTCTTCTCTCCCATCCAGGACAGCACCTAACTTTCTATTTTCAACCTGCTTACAAGCGCATCTTTGATTTTGAAGGGTAGGGAAGGTTTAGGACCCCCATAAGGCTGTCTAAGACTTTTCTCGGTAGATTCACCTTCTCTGTTTTTTTTTTTTTTTTTGTGACCATAGTGCAGCGCACAAAAACTAAACAACAAAGTGAACCAAAAAAATGCATGTGAACACACATGGAATAGCGCACTAGGGTGTATTATATGGTCCCCTCCTAAAGAGGAAAGACCCTTCCCTGACCTCCCAGGGCATGAGGCTCCTGACAGGGATACTCTTGTCCACCTGTCCACAAGACCCAGCAGCACCCTCCACATGTGATCAGCCAAAGCTGACCACCAAGCACAAGCTTAGGGGTTCTCCCGAAAAGAAACCCCAAAGGCAGGGGAGGAAAGAATCTAAGGGCCACACATCCTCCTCCTAGACTTCAGGGTAGGCCCAAAGACCCACACTCTACCATCCACTAAGTGAACAAGGACACAAAATAGTGCAGTGACTTACAAGAAGAAGAAAAATAAAGTGCCAATGTGCAAGGCAATGACTAAACATTGTGGTCTGGTAACAAAAATTGCTAGCCCAAGAGGCAATGTGCAGAAAAAACAGGTGGTGTTGTGGCCTAGTGCCCGTTTTCAGAGTGGGTTCCCAAACCCATAGTGATACGAAGGGGCACTTAACATCTCAGGCTCTCTGCCTTCCCAACCCCTGACCACACAAGGTAGAGCTGCTCAAATAAGGAGGCACAGGGCTCATCCATACTAAGGAAATACTACCAATCCCCACCTTATCACTAGAGATGTGCTTGACGAAAAAATATGTTTAATTTCACTTTGAATTCATCCGTTAAGTTAATCATTTAGTTTCCTCATATTTGTTATGTTAAAATGATTCATTTTCAGAATTCATGACGTATATTCAGATTTGACTTTTTTAAAAAAAATCTTAACCACGAGGTTTTATTATTCCCTGAACTGCAAATGTAAATGAACCTTTACTGTTCTGAGCCCCCATAAGGCTGCTTTCACCCTGATGTGCTGCGGTGTGTTCCTTCATCACGGGTGCAGAGAGGTGTATATGTGACTTTCCTGGGTTAGCTTTGCTTTGCTATAGACTTCTATTATATCCTGCAGGTGTGGTGTGCTTTCTGAAAGCGCACCAAAACTCCTGCATTGAGAAAGTGCACCAAACCCGCAGGATATAATAGAAGTCTAAGTGCAGAAAACCTGCAGGTACATTGTGCGGCATCCGCGGTGTGGGTAAACCACAGCACATCGCTGTGAAAGCAGCCCTATACTATTATGCCCTATGTATTGCTTCACACTGATCTGAAGATCTCTTCTTTCCTGCTGCTGGCACCACTCTGGAACCCGCTAGCCAGGATAAGAGATGGAGTGCAGTTGGTATCATTCCGCATGGGACAGGAGCCAGCACTAAAGAGGAGGCATCGGGTTATGTGGCTCTTGCTCCCTACTACAGCTCCAACATGGCCTTTGTTTAATGCTCTGGGATGGAGGGTCAGCAAGCCTAGACTGCAATCTATCAGTCTTCTGTCCGCGATCCACTGGTAGATCACAATCTACAGGTTGCGGTCCCCCGTTATACAGCCAGTTATCCCAGCCAAAAGGCTAGAATGATGGCAGAGCGCCCCTACAGGACACTGGCAAGAATGGATACTAAACTTGATCTTGAATTCATCCTCTCTGTTTATCCTGGTAAACATTATTACAGGGATGCAGTAGAAAATCTACAATTTTACAGTTGTCACTGGGTAAATCTTCCAATGGAGACATATGTTATGGTGGCAACTATCTAAGAAGGGAGTCCCTCTCACTTCTTGTTATGCCTCTGGAACAGTAAATGATGGGAAGTCCCCCTACAGAAACAAAGAGAAAAAAAAGCAAGAGGGTTCTTAAAGAGGTTGTAAACCCATGCAACTTTTTTTTTTTTTTTGCAACCTGTAAGAGAAACACATAATGAGCTAGTATGCATCGCATACTAGCTCATTATGAAATTCTTATCTTAGAATGAGCCCCCGCCGTGCCGCCCGCTTACCTGTATAACGGACGACATGTCCAGTCGGCAGTCTTCCGGGATCGCGGCATCCGGCCATCTGATTGGCCGGAGCCGCGGCGACGTCACTCCCGCACACGTGTGCGGGAGCCGACAGTCACGGCACGGGGCTCTGAAGAAACGGCACCAGCGGCCGTTCCTTCAGAGCGCATGCGCCAGTGACGTCACTGGCTGCATGTAAGGTAAATATCTCCTAAACGGTACATGTTTAGGAGATATTTACAGTACCTATAGGTAAGCCTTATCATAGGCTTACCTATAGGTAAAAGTGTCAGAGGAGGGTTTACTTCCTCTTTAACCGTTTCCTGCTTTGGCCAACATAAAATGATTTGTCTTTAAATATAATTGGTGCAAATATCATTTTCTGCCCCCACAACACTTATGTAATAGAATATACATACATGTGACCCTCCAAGTGGCTCCTCTAACTTTGGAGAGACTTCCACTCATTTCCTGGGTCTTCAAGACAGTAAGTAAAGGGAAATTTCCCTACTGGGACACTGACAGTAAAATAAAATAAGGGATCTAAACATTTTTATTATATTTAGAGCTTATACAAAGTTTGACTTTTGTTATACTTTCAAACAACATTAGTTTGTACTCAATGAAAAGTTTGTGCCCAACCATTACAGGATGCTGAATATATTATTCACTTGAGCTAACAAAATGACATGAGTCAATGTTTCTTAATCTGCTGGATATCAGAGTGACTTGTCAGCTGTGTTTCTGTACAATTTCTGTAATTAATATTTGTTAGCTTCAATGAGCCATGTGATATTAATGTTGCTTCTTACATATGATTAATTATAGTTTTGTAGCAAATGTATAAATAAGCACTCTGGTATATGCTAACATATCTATTAATTATTTTAATAAATTATATATCTTGACACATCAGGGCCTGTTTGGTGTTGAACAAAATAATATGATGTAAATTGTACCGATATACACTATGTTACCAAAACTATTAGGACACCTGCCTTTACACACATATGAACTTTAACATCCCAGTCTCAGTCCGTAGAGTTCAATATTGAGTTGGTCCACCCTTTGCAGCTATAACAGCTTCAACTTCTCTGGGAAGACTGTCCACAAGGTTTAGAAGTGTGTCTATGGGAATGTTTGACCATTCTTCCAGAAGCACATTTGTGAGGTCAGACACTGATGTGGACGAGAAGGCCTGGCTCGCAGTATCCGCTCCAATTCATCCCAAAGATGTTCTATCTGGTTGAGATCAGGACTATGTGCAGACCAGTCAAGTTCCTCCACCCCAAACTTGCTCATCCATGTCTTTATGGATGTGTGCACTGGTCCAAATGATTTGGTGGAGGGAGATTATGGTGTGGGGTTGTTTTTTGTGTGTTGGTTTTGGCCCGTTAGTTCCAATGAAGGGAACTCTTAAGACATCAGCATACCAAGACATTTTGGACAATTTCATGCTCCCAACTTTTTGGAAACAGTTTGGGGATGACCCCTTCCTGTTCCTATATGGCTGCGCACCGGTGCACAAAGCAAGGTCCATAAAGGCATTGATGAATGAGTTTGGGGTGGAGGAACTTGACTGGCCTGCACAGAGTCCTGACCTCAACCAGATAGAACACCTTTAGGATGAATTAGAGCGGAGACTGCGAGCCAGGCCTTCTTGTCCAACATCAGTGCCTGACCTCACAAATGCGCTTCAGGAAGAATGGTCAAACATACTCATGTGTTATGACTTTACCGCTTGTGATGTATTTCTTTTATTTTATCATGTGTATTAATGCAATTACAATCATTATGTACTTAAAGGATTCACAACTTACCGTGGGGGCTGTTGAATAAATACCTGTTTTCTATATTATCCTTTTTTGTTGCTATGAATTTTTGTGACCATATCTTTTATTTTACCCATTGTTAGTTGCGCACCTCACTCAAAGTCCCAGCTCCTTCTTTTCTCAAACATATATCCTAATGCATTTTGCAGCCAAAAACACATAAAAGGACGACAATAAAGTTTTTAAAAACTGTATAGTGGCTTTAATTTTTCAGGATAGGGACATTTTTAGCAAACACACAAAATACCTCTTGATCTTACCACAAATGATAAGTCTATATTACATCCTGTAAGTTGAAAAGAAAGCACAAACAATCCAACCTTTCTTGTGTAAAAAAACAATCCCACCAATCCACCATGTAATGGAAATGAACAAAGGCATAGAAATTTGTAGTCCAATCTGGGTTGCAACCACTATGGTTCTCTTCATAGATACAGTAAAGATGTGAGCATAGCCACTCTAGGACAGGGGGTGTGTTATTCCCAGGAATACCAGATAAAAGGAAAGGAGAAAAAAAGCCTAAAAAAAATAAAATGGCGCAGCCAACACATCTAAGGACTGATAGACTACAATCTAATCAGTCATTGTTTTTAGATTTAGATACATTTTGATGGTCCATTCACACCATTTGCCCCGGGCAATGGTGCCCAGCCAAGTCCCAAAGCAAAGAAACAAAGGAAAGAAAACTTTCTGCCTTGTTTACTGCGTGAGGTCATTGTAGCCATATTAGTGCACTTGCGACAGAGACAATTGAGTACTGTCCGTGATACTTTTTTTTATTTGCACTAACATACAATTTTTAAGGACAAGCTTTCGGGGTATGTCCCCTTCTTCAAGATCCAAGCAGCACTGACTAAATACCTTTACTTCTTGAAGTCTATATATTGTGACAGGAAGTCAGGTAAATCTGTGGGTGTTGTCACAGATGGGAGATATATTTCTGCTTGGTTTAGACAATTCAACAATTACTATAGGGTGTAGGCTGCAGAGGTAGGCAGGAAGGTGTACGGAAGTTGAGAAAACTTTCAGCTGTTCAGAATGAGGCAATTAAGACCTCTATAATTTGTCCAAAGGAAGTCTATTGATTGCTGTCTCCTGAGGCTGTGTAAGCTGGGGAGAGCAGTCAGATGAGAAACTTCTAAAGGTGAGGTGTTTAACTTTTTCTGTGTAAAGAAAACACAAATGGACATTTGAGTGTCTGCTGTAGGACCAGCAGTGTTTGCCCAACAGTAGGTTGGGAAGACTTCTTAGGTAGGTTCCGGTGTGTGAGAAGGTAGACGCCCACAGCGGCCAGGATTTATTTTGTGTTTTATTTTGATTTTTGATGTTTTTGCTGCATGCATTTGTTTGAAGAAATTGGAAGAATAAACCATAAACTGTTGTTTTCAATCACTCCTCGGCTATCTCCCTGTGTGACGAACCCCCCAAAAGGGGTTAACCTGCTACCGAGCTAATCCCTCACAATATGTAAGTGCCTCTCGATCCTGGAGTACTGTTAGCCCAGTCTATGTGATGATGCACCTCCTAAGGGGCATGTAAATAACAGACTTGGCTCCCATGGAATAGGTGGAATGACATGTGCCATTCTGCCTTGAGTAGGACCTCCAGGGCTGGACCAAGGAAGTCAGGGACAACTCCAGAATGTGGGGAGGGTATGTACAATTTTAATAAAAAGTTTTTTTAACACTTTGGGGGTACTTACAGAAAAAAAAAGATCACGCTCAGGTTCTATTTAGAATATATTGGTTTCCAGTTGAGTGACATCATGCAAGAGTATATTCAGATCAGCCAAACACAGTATCATAAATCTGCACATTTACATCTATCCCAGGAACAGTGACATAAAAATGAATATCCACACAAATCAAAAATACAATGATATCACATAATTGTAAAATGAAATCTGTCCTTAGAATGGTAACATAAAAACTGCATAATGGCATATTTCTCAAATACAGTGAAATGAAAAAACTGCATAGCAATGGGATTTCTATACATAGACAAAGAAACCTGTATAACCACATCTATCTCAAGAAAATGATGTCATTACCTATATAATGTCCAAAGTGTAGTGACATCAATTTGAGTAGCCCTAATGGTCTTAACTAAAGACTGAATAATCGATTAGGGGTCTATTTAGGAAAGAAAATCTGTATAGAACCTTAGCATTCACTAGAATTGTTACATTATGGGGTGGAATTATTCAGGCTACGTTCACATGTGGGCGTAGCGGAGCACGGGCAGAATCGATGCGATTATGCCTGCGATCCAGAATCATTGCAAATGCTGGGACGCCTGTGCGATGCCCGTGATTTGCAATGGCATCCCAAACGCTGTGCAATGTTGCAGCGATTTCCGCCTGCCGAAATGCGGTAACATCGCGCAAACAGAATAGCTGTTTGCGCGATGTTACCAGAATTCGTCAGGCGGAAATCGCGGCAACATCGCACAGCGTTTGGGGTGCCATTGCAAATCACGGGCATCGCACAGGCGTCCCAGCATTTGCAATGATTCCAGATCGCGGGCAGAATCGCGGTGATTCTGCCTGTGATCCGCTACTCCCACATGTGAACGTAACCTAAAGGCAGACTGTGCTTTTTGTAAGTGAAGTTGCTCCAGAGCTTAGTAAATAAAGGGAAGCTCTGCTGACTTCCAACATCCAATCATGTGCAGGCAAAATGCTGTTTTTTTTTTTTCCTTGCTTGTGATTGAGTATTCTTTGCAAAGCGAAGCGTCATCTCATTTACTCAGCACTGGAACAACAGCACTTGTAAAGTGTACAGTCAATTTGCCTTTGTTAAATCCACCCAGTATATCTTGCTACAAAGATGTATGTATTACCTTTGTTCCTCAGCTTCAATTAGTGGCTATAATGCAGTATTTTACTATATTTACCTATATTACCCTAATAACTATTTACCCACAGTAAAAGAATTTGTTCAGAAGAGAAAATAGCCTTACGAACATTAATTTTTGCCCAATTCGCACAGATCAAATGTACATGCAAATTCACTGTATGAATAGCTATGCAAATTTTTGTGGACCCCCTAAGAAGTGCAGTCTCAAAAAATTTATATCACAAAGCTGATGAACCACATATGTTGTATGAGAAAAGGTATCACAAAACTGCATAAACCCCAGTATTGATGAATAGAGTTGGACGATCTATTCAGGCCAAGCAAAAGTTCGGCCCAAACATCACCTGTTTGCCCGTTCGGCAAACTCCTGAATTTGCAGGGCCTTCAGCGGGTCTTCGTCCTACTGCAAATTCACTGCACGCTGCACAGTGCATTCTAAGCCCTGATTGGGCAAAGTTTCCCCCCACCCCAAAGCCCCTTGTCCCCATGTTGATGGGGACAAGGGCCTTACCCTCACATCCCTGAGCAGTGGTTGTGGGGGTCTGGCGACAGGGTGCTTATCGGAATTTGGAAGCCCCCTTTAAAAAGGGGGCCCCCAGATCCCACCGTTCATGTGAATGAGTATGGAGTACAAAGTACCCCTACCCATTCACTAAAAACCAGACCCAAAAGAGAAAAAAAAAAGCTCTGCTGCCAACTAAGGCAAACCGCCAAATGCCTTGCTTGTCATTTGACAGTTCTTATATAGGTAAGGGGCGGAGCCACCTGGTGATGCCACCTGGTGGCACAACACCCTTGTGACATCACTGACACGTACATGCCAGGCATTCCGCAGTTTCCTTAGTTGACAGTGGAGTGTTTTTTTTTTTTTTGTTTTTTTTTTGGTACAGCAGTGGTGGCAGTGTTGAGATTAATGATGGTTTTTCATTGGGGGACACTGTTTTTTTATATTTTTAAGAAAGGAATTGTCAAAAACTAGCTCCTGTTTTTATTCACATTTACACTTTTTTAGTAAATGGGTAGGGGTACCCCATGTTCATTCATATAAGGGTGGGGCGGGATCTGGGGGCTTCCAGATACCGATAAGCCCCCTGCCCGCAGACCCCACAAGTAGCAGCCAGGGTTAAAGGGGTGAGGCCCTTGTCCCCAACAACATGGAAACAAGGTGTTTTGGGGTGGGGGGCTGAGCCCCCCTTGCCCCAAAGCACCCCCCCATGTTGAGGGCATGCAGCCTAGTATGGTTCAGGAGTGCTCGCAAAGGGGCCAGTATAGATTTTGGGGGGGGGGGGGGCTCGCGCGTTTTTTTTTTTTTTTTTTTACATTTTGGCATGGGATTTCCCTTAAAATCCATTTCAGACCCGAAGGACCTGGTATGGCTTGAGGGGGGACCCTCACGCTGTTTTTTTAAACATTTTTCAATTCCCGTCACAGGTATTGTATAGCTGGCAATTTACATGTGATTTGACTTTTTTTTTTTTTCTTTAGAAATGTCAGGTTTTTTTTTTTGCAGTTCCATAAGACTTGTATAGTATGAAAAGCAGTTCTGGCACAAAACAAAAGCTCATTGATAATGCTCCTAAATAAACCTGCCCCAAACACAGGGACATCACAAAACGGAATGTTCCAATGTGTTGTGTGTAAACTGACTTTTCAGACATAAACATTTGAGGGAGACATTAGCAAAATATAAAAGATTTTATCTTTTCCCAGTACAACGCATCCATTACAAAAATGTACCACTGAATATATTATGTCAAAGTGATACATAAAAAGGGACACATATATACTATACATATCAATATGAACTATGCATACATACAGTAATATTTTCTTAATTTCCAAATAGGCTCTAGTGCAGGGTTTCTCAACTAGGGTTCCTCCTGAGCAGTGTTGCTCATCTTAGTTTAAAAAAGTAATTAGTTACAGTTACAAATTACTTCTCCCAAAAAGTAATTGAGTTACTGACTCAGTTACCACATAGAAAAAGTAATACAGCAAAGTAACTGACTTTTTTTTTTTAATATTCTATAATGCAATTACGTTCTATAACATCTTTAATAGCAAATATGTTTATATTAACTGATGGAAGAATAGAAACACTATATACAGTATTTTAGAACATTTGTGGTGACGTGGGCTGCACACTGGTGGTGGGCGGCTGCCTGGATGGTGGTGGCGTGGGCGCTTGGCACACTGGTGGTGACGTGGCACACTGGTGGTGGCGTGGCACACTGGTGGTGACGTGCGCTTGGCACACTGGTGGTGACGTGGCACAATGGTGGTGACGTGGGTGTGGCACACTGGTGGTGACGTGGGCGTGGCACACTGGTGGTGGGTGGCTGCCTGGCTGGTGGTGGCGTGGGCGCTTGGCACACTGGTGGTAACGTGGCACACTGGTGGTGGCGTGGCACACTGGTGGTGACGTGCGCTTGGCACACTGGTGGTGACGTGGCACACTGGTGGTGATGTGGGTGTGGCACACTGGTGGTGACGTGGGCGTGGCACACTGGTGGTGGGTGGCTGCCTGGCTGGTGGTGGCGTGGGCGCTTGGCACACTGGTGGTGACGTGGCACACTGGTGGTGGTATGGTGGGTGGCTGGTGGGTGGTGGTGGGGGGTCTGAGTCCTGTCTGTGAGTTTTTTTTTTTTTGTTACCTTCTGTGCTGGGCTTGCTGGTGGTGGTGTGGCCTCTGGCCTGGCAGGCACACTGTTGTCCGGGTCCCTCTGGCTCCTTCCTCCTGCATGCCTCCAGGCCTGCCTGTCTCTGTGCCTCTCTCCTCCTCTGGGCTGGCTGTGTGTGTTGGACTGGACTCGTTGGTGGACTGGTGGTGGTCTTCCTGCTGGCTGCTGCCCACTGCCCTGTGGTGGTGGTGGACTGGTGGTGGAGTCTCCTCTTGGCCTGGGGCTGGGCTATATCGTTATACTGACTGCTGGTCTGTAACACTTTACTGCCCTGCTGCCACTGGTTGACTACTAGAGAGAGAGAGTGAGAGACTAGTACTTGTGTACACTTCCTTGTATATCTTATTTGGCAGTGCACTGGGCTGGCAGACTGGCACTGTGGGTGGGCGGCAATGGGCCTGGCTGGGTAGGACTAGGATGATGGGATCGCCGCCGGACTCTATGTCCGCTCTCCCCTGTCTTCCTGCTGCTATGCTGGCGCGCTGTTCTGCTGCTGCCGTGCCTGTGAGTGAGACAGCGCCGCCGTGATGTCACGTGACTCACTCGATGAGTCACCTCCTCTTCTCCCTTCAGGACCGCGGACAGCGGTCATAGAGGACTCGGAGAGGGCCGGGGAAATACAATTACATCTACTGCCATCTAGTGGCGGTAGATGTAATTGCGGTAACGGCGTAACGCAGCCGGAAGTAGCGGCAACGGAGTTACAGGGAGACAATGAGTAATCTGATAGATTACTCGTTACCCTGAAAAGTAACTGCGTTAAGTAACGCCGTTTACTTAAACGCAGTTACTTCCAACACTGCTCCTGAGGTTCCTAGGGATTCCTTGAACAATGGGCAATTTCTGCCTCTCAGATAAGTTCCCAATGACACCATTGTTCCTTTCAGCTATCTGTAATGGGGTAATTCTTCCCAATGATGGCAAGAGTAAGGAGCATTCTTCCCACTGACTGTCACACTAATGTGTCATGAGTTGCAGATTTTTAATTTTTAGCAAGGGTTCCCGAGACCAGAAATTTATTTCAAGGGTTCCTCTGTATTGAAAAGGTTGAGAAAGGCTGCTCTAGTGCAGCCTTTTTCAACCAGGGTGCCGTGGCACACTGAGGTGACTTCTAGACTCTTCAGGGGTGCCTTGGCAAAATGCCTAAAAATTTCCCAAAAATTGTCAACAAACCAGATGGTGGATCAAGTCTGCCTTTTTTGTTACACAAAGCCACAGTGTTTCAATGTGTAGCATTACAAGTTTGGGAACAACTGATGATGGTATAGGTTGATCCCAAGGACGTCAGGCGCCTGAGAACATCCTTGTTTGCTCCTTACCTGCCCTTCTTTTTCAACACTAGGGTCACGTTAGCTGATTGAGGGAGAGAAACTGGGGCAGAAGAGAAAAGCTGGAATGCAAGTCAGTACCAATGTGCAAAGGTACATTGCATTTTCAAGAGAAAAATCATCTCTAATGTTGGGTGTCCTATGTGTGTGCATGCTGCTGCAATATGTAAAACTATTTATTTAAGTATTTACATTTTAAAATGGGGTGCCTCGAGATTGTACAAAATTTTAAGGGTGCCTTGACAGAAAAAAGGTTGAGAAACCCTGCTCTAGTGTTTCATCTGCAAGCCTTTATTTTTAGTAAAGTATTAAATGTATGGAAAAAGCAAGCATATAAAAATATGAAAGTCAAATCAAAAATTACTTTTAAAGTAGTAGGAAAGGAAAACAAACTTAATAATATAATTAAATAAACCTCTATCCCATTTATGCACATGTTGCATACTGTTGGTGCACAAATCTTACTGTAAGTACCTGTTTTTACTCTCCCTTTGTGTGGTCACATGATCGCACAGCACCGGCTGCCCTGTGTCGGTGAGTGGCTGCTGTGGGTCATGAGAAAAAATAGCGACAACGGATACTAGACTGGAAACCGATACATGGTCACGTCCACCTACCGTATGCTTATACAAATGCTGATACAAATGCTACACACAGTTGCTTAAAAATCTCATTGTAAATGCTTTATTTACTCTTCTTTGGTGCCATCACATGATCATGCAGCTCTGACACCACTTTGTAACTGTTGGGCTCACACAGCTATAAAAATGCTGTTTTGTTACGCTTTACATATACTATACAGTCACCGACCACTTTATTAGGTACACCTGTTTAATTGCTTGGTAACACAAATTGCTAATCAGCCAATCATATGGCAGCAACTCAATGCATTTATGCATCTAGAGGTGGTGACTTGCTGAAGTTCAAACTGAGCATCAGAATGGGGAAGAAAGGGGATTTCAGGGACTTTGAACGTGGCATGTTTGTTGGTGCCAGACGGGCTGGTCTAATTATTTCAAAAACCGATGATCTACTAGGATTTTCACACACAACCATCTATAGAATGGCCCGAAAAAGAGTAAATATCCAGTGAGCCGCAGTTATGTGGAGGAAAATCCCTTGTTATACAACAACATGTTATGCTTACCTCCTCTGTGCAGTTGGTTTTGCACAGAACAGCTCCGACCCTCCTCTTTTTGGGTCCCTCGTTGCTACTACTGGTCCCTCCCTCCTGTTGAATGCCCCCACAGCAAGCAAAGAATGCATTAAGATAAAAAAACCTTCTGACTTTACAAACCCTTTAAGATAGAAAAAATATTTCCAATGGCATATTTAACAGATCAAAAGATATCTATGTACTGTAAGGGTTTGCACACTTTTGTTTAGATTCACATGTGAGAACTTATTAATAATGTTCATATAAAAGAACATCTGGGTAGCAGTGACCATAATATCATTTCATTTAATGTTAGCTGTAAGCTAACATTAAATACAAACATGCAAAAAAAATACAAAAATGCATACAGGAAATATAAAAACACTTCACTATAAGAGAGCAAATTTTCCAAGGATGAGGGCTGCTCTCCAGGATTTAGACTGGGAGGAAATATTGGCATCGATGAGCACAGAACTGAAATGGTAATTCTTCAAAAAGACTTTATGCAAACTCACTGCAAAGTATATTCCCATGGGCAATACGTTTAAAAGGCTGAAGATAAAACCTATGTGGCTCACAGCCAAAGTTAAAAAAGCTATAAATAATAAGAAAAGAGCTTTTATAAAATATAAAAATGAAGGAACACTATCATTGTTTAATTGTTACAAAGAATATAACAGAATATGTAAAAAGGAAATCAAGGACACAAAAATTCAAAATGAACGACAGATTGCAAAAGATAGTAGGACAAACCCCCAAAAATTCTTCAAATATATTACTAGTAAAAAGGTTAGGTCTGAGCATGTAGGCCCTTTACAAAATAATCAGGAGTGGGTGACTGGGGACAAAGAGAAGGCAAATACTAAATATTAAATACTTTCTTCAGCTCATGACCATAATGAGGATTGTATTGACACAGCCCCAAATGATCCACAATGGCTCAAAAGTGATATGGTCCAGAAATATTTAGACAGAATAAGAGTGGATAAAGCGCCTGGACCAGATGGCATCCACCCATGCATCCTAAAAGAATTGAGCGCTGTCATTTCAAAGCATTTGTTTCGTTAAGGACTTGAATAGTACCACTGGACTGGCGTAGGGCCAATGTGGTGCCTATATTTAAAAAGGGATCAAAGTCTTTGCCAAGTAACTAAAAACCTGTTAGTTTAACTTCTATAGTCGGGAAGGTACCGGAGAGTTTAATAAAAGACCACATAGATTAGTTCTTGCTGGAAAAAAAAATATTTTAAGCAACAGGCAGCATGGATTCATGAAAAGACAGAAGTTGTCAAACAAACCTGATTTCTTTTTATGAGGAGGTAAGTAAGACCTTGGATATAGGGGTGGCTGTGGACGTAGTATACTTGGATTTTGCAAAAGCGTTTGACACAGTTCCCCACACACGGCTAATGTGTAAAGTAAAGTCTACAGGCTTGGAAAGATCAGTTTGTAAACGGATAGAAAATTGGCTAAAAGATAGAATTCAGAGAGTAGTGGTTAATGATTCTTACTCTGAATGGTCTAAGGTTATCAGTGGTGTACCCCAAGGTTCAGGTTGGGACCCTTACTTTTTAATATCTTTATAAATGATATTGGGTCTGGGATTAAAAGTACCATTTCGATTTTTGCAGATGATACCAAGCTTTGCAGTGGAATAACTTCCTTACATAATGTCTCTAACTTACAAGCTGACTTCAATGCACTTCATTGGTCAACTATGTGGCAAAATGAGGTTTAATGTTGATAAATGTAAAGTTATGCACTTGGGGGCTAGGGATATGCATGCATCATACATACTAGGGGGAGTAGAACTGGGGAAATCCATAGCAGAGAAGGATCTGGGTGTTCTGGTAGATCCTAAGCTTAATAATAGCATGCAATGCCAAGCAGCGGTTTCCAAAGCAAGCAAAGCCCTTTCTTGTATTAACAGAGGCATGAACTTCAGAGAAAAATATATAATTTTGCCCCTGTACAAATTAGTAAGACCTCATCTGGAATATGCAGTTCAGTTTTGGGCACCAGTTCTTAAAAAGGATATCGGGGAAAGTGCAGAGAAGGGAAACCAAACTAATAAGAGGCATGGAGGAGCTCAGCTATGAGAAACGATTAGAGGAACTGAATATATTCTCGCTTGAGAAGAGGAGATTGAGGGGGGATATGATCAATGTGTATAAATACATAAGGGGTCCATATAGTGAACTTGGTGTTGAGTTGTTCACTTTAAGGTCAACACAGAGGATAAGGGGGCACTCTTTACGTCTAGAGGAAAATAGATTTTGTCTCCAATTATGGAAAGGTTTCTTCTCCCCTGTAAGAGCTGTGAAAATGTGGAAAAGACTCCCTCCAGAGGTGGTTCTGGCTAGCTCACTAGATTGCTTTAAAAAAGGCCTAGATTCTTTCCTGGGTGTACATAATATAGATGTGTACTAATATTTATAGGTAAAGTGGATCCAGGGAATATCCGATTGCCTCTTGGGGGATCAGGAACGAATTTTATCCCCTGCTGTAACAAATTGGATCATGCTTTCCTGGGGTTTTTTCACCTTCCTCTGGATAAACTGCGGGTATCGGATTGTGTATATGGGATTGTATGGTTGGGTTTTCTTTACGTTTTTTTTGTTTTTTTGTTTTTTATTGGTTGAGCCAGATGGACTTGTGTGTTTTTTCAATCTGACTAACTATGTAACTATATGAGCGCCTATATGTAATGTTGGAGCTTTTCTTTTCTTTGTGTGCATATTTTTTCACATTGGTTTTCAGGTGTTTTTAGGCTTGAGCTCTTTTGGTTTTGGCAATGGAAAGCAAATTACTAAAAGGAAAAGATGGCACAAAACCCAATGAAAAATGCACATTTGTCAGGTGCTCATAGTGCAGATAATGTTTTCAACCGAAAGTATGGTCGACGACCCAGTGTGGCGACGTCATGTGACCTGACTCCTTTCGACGCATTTCCTCATAAATAGACATCGTCGGGGATGTGTTCACATACGTGCTTATCCCTGATTTATATATGAGCAGCCGGAAATAAAAACAAAGCAAAAACACCATTGGAAACCTGGAAGGAGACCAACAGGAGTGTAACGGAAGTGGCGCGGCTGTCATGTCACGTCACATCATCTAAAGTGATGCACATGGGTTCCGAATGAGGAATAACAACAACATCCTGTAAACCTCTAGATATCCTTAGAAAAGATAATGATGGATCTCACAGCATCGCGTCCAACTGGGAAATAGTAACAAATATAAAAATATAGATAGATAATAACAGAATAAACTAGCTGGTATTAAAACAAACTTGAGCTAGTGAAAAATAAAACATAAACAAATACAAAAATCACATGATGTCGCCATAACCCTCAATGGGAAACATTAGTAATGGTTGGAAACAAAAACAACTAAACACATATTCACAAGCATCATAAACATATGCAATATCATATAAGCCAAAAAAGGTTTAAATGATACAATTTGAATATTTCAAAAAAAGGACTACGAAATGAATCCAAATAGAATATAATTTAAAAAAAGCTGAACTTATCCCCAGCACTTACAAGGGTAATTAGCTGTTATTTCTAAAAGCATTAATGTCCCGCTCGATATTTAAACCATGGGGTCTATACGATCTCAGCCAGAAAACCCATTTAGTTTCCAGCTTAGAGATTTCCCTCCTAGTATGGCTGCCTCTCCAATGGGGATGGTATTGATCTATGGCCATGAAATGAATTCCGTTAGGGCTTCTATTATGGTGAGAATCAAAGTGCTTTGATAGGCTATGTTTAGGAAAGTCTTTTTTTATGTTGGCAATATGTTCTTTCATTCGCACCTGGAAAGTGCGAATAGTACGGCTCACAAAAAACGAATTCTCACGAAAAACACAGTTCCTCTTCAGTCATAGGAACTGACTTTTCAGTATCGCCTTAAGCCATATGGTGGCAGCTCTTCACATTTATGAAACCATTACAATCAGTGTCCTTGAAAAGGTGGAAGTCACCAATCTATCATTCAGTACCTTAATACTTAAATCAAGGAAATGGACCTCATCCTTACTAATCTAATGTTGGAGAATGATTCCACGGTCATGATTGTTAAACTGGCACATAAAATCATTAATGAATTCCATATCTCCATTCTATAGGAGGAGGACAGCATTGATTCAAAGAATCAATTCAGGTCTTTGAGGGGCATCAATGGTGTCCTCCTCCCGCCTGGCCATGAATAAATTGGCCATGCTTGGTGCGAATTTCACGCCCATGGCTATGCCACAATACTGCAAATAATAAGAACCCTGGAACCAAAAATAATTATGTCTCATGGAGAAATCAAGAAGCCATAGAATAAATTCCCATTGAAGGGATGGAAGAGAGGAATCCTTACTAAGGAAATACTGTACGGCTTCTCTCCCATGTTGGTGAGAGATTTTAGTGTAAAGTGAAGCTACATTTGCCTTGGCTAGGATGTAGCTCTCCTTCCACTCAATCTCCTTAAGTAAATTGATCACCTAAATTGAATCCCTAAGATAAGAAGGGGTACTACAACCACTGATTGTAAGTAATTGTAAGTAATTGTCTATGTAGCACACGTGAGGTGAAAGAATCAATACCACTTATAATAGGTCTGCCAGTTGGTTGGAGGGGATTTTTGTGCACCTTTGGTAGATAATATTTAACCAGCACTCGAGGGGCCATTGGTATCAAAAAATTATTTTCTTTTTAGTAAGAATGTTTTGTTGATAACCCTCCTCGACAATACTTTGCAATTCCTTACCAGAAATTAATCTACAAGTAGGATTATTTAGCAATGGAGATTAAGTTTCTCCATCAGATAGAATTCTATACATTTCCTACGTAAATAATTCATGATCTAAAATGACAATCCCACCCTCCTTATCGGCAGGGTGGACAACAATGTCATTGTGCTTTTTCAAAGATTCGAAACCCTTCTTGAATTTGAAATCAATTCCAGGTTTTTTAACCCTAACATATTCCAAATCTTTCAATACAAGATCCTTAACCACATAACGACCGCCCACCGCAGATATACTGCGGCAGGCAACCGCTGCTGGGCAAAGTGACATAGGGGTACGTCACTCGCTCAGTGGCCAGAGGCGCGCTCCCGCCCCCGCTCGTTTACAGGCATCCCCGCGCGAGTGACCAGCGGCTCACTTCCGGTGCGACGCCGCATTCCTAAACAGCTTCTGGGCATGCCCAGAAGCTGTTTAGCAGGGGAATGCGGCGTCGCCCGGAAGTGACGAGCGGGGCCGGTGCCGTCGCATTGATTCCTGGGAGCGATGAAGTTCAGCTCCCAGGAATCATCGCGAGACAGGAAGTGACAGCGGAGCCGCAGCGCTGAGGGAGGAAGTACCCTGAGGTGAGTGTTTACGATCTTCAATTACAAGGTGAGTTTTAAAAAAAAAAAACCTAACTATCCAATTCCTTTTCAGGTGATGCAGAACTAGCGAACGGGCACAAAAAAAAAATATCGATTTTGTGCCCGGAACTCCGCTTTAAGTACTCCTGACCCCTGACATGCCATATTTGGCATGTAATTTTTTTTTGGGGGGGGGGGGAGCGGGTATCTAGTTTTGACAGGTACCCACTTCCACTTCCACTCAGTCTGCCTAGGCGGCTTGAGTGTAAGTTCTCTTCTCCTCCTCCCTCCCTGCAATCTTCTGGGACACGTCAGAGGTCCCAGAGGATTGTCTGGCCACTCACGACGCACAGCGTGACTTGCGCATCGCGCAGTGCACATCCGGCTGTGAAGCCGAAAGCTCTCACAGTCGGGTGCCCACACCAGTGATGCCGGCGCCGGGGAGGGGAGAGGGAGAGGAGCGAGGCTTCGAGTGGCTGCATTGCTGGATCATGGGACAGGTGAGTGTGTGTTTATTGAAAGTCAGCGGCTACACTTTTTGTAGCTTCTGACTTTTAATAAACACAAAAATGGCTGGAACTCCGCTTTAAAAACACCTAAAGAGGGTGCAAGGGCACTTGGAGGATTGAAAAGGGAGGCATTTGACAATGAAGAATGCCTGAACCCATTATTAATATTATTAATAATTATTAATTATTATTATTAATTATTAATATTTCGAATATTATTGGTAATTCTGAACATCCATAAACACATCGAATTTATTAGGGCGAGGCAGAGCAAATTTTAGACCCTGGCTGAGTACATGCTTCTCTTCCGTCGAGAGCACAACTCTGTTCAAGTTAACCAGTTGCCGCCCGCCCGCCGTCATATTACGGCGGAGCGGTGCGACCATTGTTCTGGGCCGCCGTCATATGACGGCGGCACTTTAAGCAGGGCAGGCGCGCGATCGTGTGCGCGCCGCCCTGCACTGCCGGTGTCGGGTTGTCCCCGGGACACCCCCCCGTCACCGGCAGGGGGGAAACAGCCAATGGGCATGGCTGTTTCCCACGTGATCGGCTGTGTTCCAATGACACAGCCGATCACAATGGAGGAGCCCACAAGATGACCGCGCATGCGCGATCGGGAGCGCGCAGCGCGGTCATGTTGGTGGCGCTGTGTTCCGTAGGAATCAATTTGCAATGATTTCCGGATCGCGGGCAGAATCGCTGTGATTCTGCCTGCGATCGCTACGCTCACATGTGAACGTTATGGGTGTCAATTTCTGGGCACTGATGAGGTGACTGTTGGGTGACAGGTGCAATTGGGGGGGGGGGGGCTGAGGACTGTGTGGGGACCTTTATTTTTGTGATTTTACTTTGACAGGTATACAGAGCAGTAACTCACTGTTTCTAGCTCTGCTGTCCTCACACTGGAGGACAGCAGAGCTAGAAACACAGCTCTGCTGTCCTCCACAGCTGTCACCGGCGGTAGTAAACAGTCACTGACAGTGCCTGTTTACTATGTGATCGGCTGTGAATCCATTCACAGCCAATCACAAAATGTAAACAAAGAGCAGTAACTCACTGTTACTAGCTCTTCTCCCCTCACACAGTTTCCAGTGTGAGGACAGCAGAGCTAGAAACAGTGAGTTACTGCTCTGTATACCTGTCAAAGTAAAATCACAAAAATAAAGGTCCCCACACAGTCCTCAGCCCCCCTCCCCCCAATTGCACCTGTCACCCAACAGTCACCTCATCAGTGCCCAGAAATTGACACCCATAACGTTCACATGTGAGCGTAGCGATCGCAGGCAGAATCACAGCGATTCTGCCCGCGATCCGGAAATCATTGCAAATTGCAGGACGCCTGTGCGTTGCCCGTGATTTGCAATAGCACCCCAAACGCTGTGTGATGTTGCCGCCATTTCCACCTGCCGAATCGCGGTAACATCGCGCAAACATCGCATGACGCCCAAAAAAGGTACAAGAGTTTCTTTGGGGCATCATGCGTTGTTTGCGCGATGTTACCGCGATTCGGCAGGCGGAAATCGCTGCAACATCGCACAGCGTTTGGGGTGCTATTGCAAATCACGGGCAACGCACAGGCGTCCCGCAATTTGCAATGATTTCTGGATCGCGGGCAGAATCGTAATGATTCTGCCCACGATCGCTACTTTCACATGTGAACGTAGCCTAAAGTTCACCGGTCACCAGAGACTGCCATCAGTACCGCCATGCACCATCGCCCGTCACCTGTCACCCATCGGTGACCATCGCCCGTCACCTGTCACCCCATCAATCACCGTCACCTGTCACCCCATCAGTCATCGTCATCTGTCACCCCATCAGTCATCGTCATCTGTCACCCTATCAATCATCGTCACTTGTCACCCCATCAGTGATCGTCACTTGTCACCCCATCAATCATCGTCACTTGTCACCCCGTCAGTGATTGTCATCTGTCACCCCATCAATCATCGTCACTTGTCACCTCATCAATCATCGTCATCTGTCACCTCATCAATCATCGTCACCTGTCACCCCATCAGTCATTGTCACCTGTCACCCCATCAGTCATCGTCACCTGTCACCCCATCAGTCATCGTCACCTGTCACCCCATCAGTCATCGTCACCTGTCACCCCATCAGTCATCGTTACCTGTTTGCAATATACATGCAACCACTTACCGACCGCCTAACGACTATATGCGTCGGCCATTAAAAGCTAAATACTGGGGTTATGGCAGCAGATAGCTGCCATAACCTGGGTATTTTTTTAAACGGCGGGCGGTCGGCTTTCAGATAAGGGTGGTCCCTGTGGCGGATTCGCCGTGGAATTACCCTTACGGTGCAGGGAAGAGGTGCCCCCCCCTCCCGCCGTGTCCCAGACGTTTTCCCAGCTTACCGGACCCCCGGCAGCAGGGAAAACTATCCGGTCCCGGATCCTCAGAGACAGGAAGTCGAGTGAGGGCAAGATGGCCCTCACTCGACTCTATGGTCTTGAAGGACTGGAGCTACGTCAAAAGTCGTTGCCTAGCAAGCCGTTTAATAGGCAGTTTTTTTTTTTTTTTTTCTTCTTTCCTTTTTCAACAATTTTTTTTTTTTTTTCTTTTTTAGTGTAGTTGTGAGGTCTTTTTCACCCCAGATCTCACAATAAAGAGGACCTGTCATGCCTATTTCTATTACAAGGGATGTTTACATTCCTTGTAATAGAAATAAAAATTATCAAAACATTTTTTTTTTTAAACTGTGTAAAAATAAAAAAATAATAAATAAAATAAATAGGGAAAAAAAAAAGAAATTAAAGCGCCCTGTCCCAGTTAGCTCGCGCGCAGAAGCAAACGCATACGCAAGTCCCGCCCACATATGTAAACGGTGTTCAAACCATACATGTGAGGTATCTCCGCGATCGTTAGAGCCAGAGCAATAATTTGAGCCCTAGACCTCCTCTGTAACTCTAAGCTGGTAACCTGCAGAAATTTTTAAAATGTTGCCTATGGGGATTTTTAAGTACCAATGTTTGGCGCCATTCTGTGAGCATGCGCAATTTTGAAGCATGACATGTTGGGTATCTAATTACTTGGCGTAACATTATCTTTCACATTATGGAAAAAAATTGGGCTAAATTTACTGTTTTCTTATTTTTTAGTTCAAAAAAGTGAATTTTTTTCAAAAAAATTGCATTTGGAAGACTGCTGCGCAAATATGGTGTGATAAAAAATATTGCAACGATCTCCATTTTATTCTCTAGGGTCTCTGCTAAAAAAATATATATAATGTTTGGGGGTTCTAAGTAGTTTTCTAGCAAAAAAAAATATTTTAGCTTGTAAACACCAAGTGTCAAAAATAGGCCCGGTCTTAAAGTGGATAAATGGACAACTTTGTGAAAAGGGCTACTTGGATGTTAGGCGTCTGTATGTGGCTAGGCTGTGTAAAAGTGTTACACATGTGGTATCGCCATACTCAGGAGGAATAGCAGAATGTATTTTGGGGTGCAATTTTTGCTATGTACATGCTATGTGTTAGAAATATTGCATAAATGGACAGTTTTGTGTAAAAAAAATGTGTTTTCATTTTCTTTCCACAGTTTCCAAAAACTTGTGGAAAAAAATGACAAGTTCAAAAGACTCATTATGCCTCAAAAATTATACATTGGGCTGTTTGCTTTCCAAAATGGGGTCATTTTATGGGAGTTTCCATTGTCCTGGTGCTCCAGGGCCTTCAAAAGTGCGATAGGTTGTCAGGAAATTATATGTGTAATTTGTGCTCCTAGAATGCCGGACGGTGCTACTTGGATGTTAGGCCTCTGTATGTGGCCAGACTGTGAAAAAGTCTCACACATGTGGTATCGCCATACTCAGGAGGAGTAGTAGAATGTGTTTTGGGGTGTAGTTGCAAGTATACATATGCTGTGTGAGAGAAATAACCTGTTAATACGTCAATTTGTAAAAAAAAAAAAAAAAATCTTCATTTTGCAAAGAGTTGTGGGAAAAAATTACAACTTCAAAAAACTCACCATGCCCCTTATTAAATACCTTGGAATGTCTACTTTCCAAAAAGGGGTCATTTGGGGGGTATTTGTACTTTCCTGACTTTTTAGTGTCTCAAGAAATGAGATAGGCCTTCGGTACATCACGTGTGATCAAGTGTGATCAATTTTCAATGAATAGCACCATAACTTGTGGACTCTATAACTTTCACAAAGACCAAATAATATACACTTATTTGGGTTATTTTTACCAAAGATAAGTAGCAGTATAAATTTTGGCCAAAATTTGTGAAGAAAAATTACTAAATTTTATGACAGAAACAAAGAAAAATGATTTTTTTCACAATATTTTCAGTCTTTTTTTATTTAAAGCACAAAAAATAAAAAACCCAGTAGTGATTAAATACCATCAAAAGAAAGCTCTATTTGTGTGGAAAAAAAAAGGACACAAATTTTTTATGGGTACAGTGTTGCATGACTGAGTAATTGTCATTCAAAGTGTGAGAGCGCTGAAAGCTGAAAATCAGTCTGGGCAGGAAGGGGGTGAAAGTGCACTGTAGGCAAGTGGTTAAAGAGGCCTCCATCCACTAAACACTCCTCCTTTTTAGATCTACGCCTCCTCCCCCCTCTGGTTCCTAGTTTTGTTCTACGCTTCTTTTTCATTTGTTTCCTCAACTGGGAAAAAAGGGATGGTAAATACTTCCTAAGATATTACTTCTTCCATCCCAATTGGGTGTTCTGGGTGATTGGTCACTATAACATTGTCGATGATTCCAATTAGAATTATGAGGAGGAGAACCATAGGGATGCTGAATGATGTATCTATCATCTCTGCAAACACACCATAGTTATCCAGAGGTTCAAATGTATAAGTAATAGTTGACTCATTATAATTAGGGCAGCCTCGTCCTCTACTTCCATGACCTCATGTCCTACCCCTGCCACCTCTCTGACCTCCACCGTAAACCCTGGAGGAATCAACCCTACTAGAGGATTGATTATAGGAGCGAGAAGGCAGAGGGGGAGGTAGTGGAGAAGGGGAAACTAGATTAGATTGGTTGCCATTTACAGCACTAGAACGTATATTCCCCACCATATTGTTATAATTAGAATTACATTTTGCCTGCAAATTTGAATACTGTATTGGTTTTATAATCCTCTGTTTCCCTTTACTTTTTTTTAGCTTTTTGGTCTTGCTCCTCTTTTTCCACATGTATTTTTAAGACCCTCTGATCTTTTAATATATTCACCCGTCCTTTATAGCATTCTAATTTGTTTTTAAAGGTACTAACCTTTTCATCAATAGCTATTATTTTCTCTTCTTTTTAGTGATCAAAAAATTCAATAGGGATAAACCGGCCTTATTGAAAAATTGAAACCATTCAACCGTATCCGTGTCATCTTTATGGGGGGGCAAAATCCCAGCTTAGGCTCCTAGGGACAATTTTATCCGCTAAGTACCTCTCCAGAAACGCCAGATCACAATTAAGGTTAACTATGACGGAAGTAGATTTTTTAAACTCACGGAAATTCCCTCGATATCATTTTGCGGTTCGGATACATTTATAAATATATCATCAGTATCGATTTAGTGCGTAGCCTAAAATTAAGATATGTCCATTTTGATGTAATCAACCAGCAGCAGATGTTAAACCAGGATGAATAACAATGAAAAACCAACAAATCACCTGTGCTTAATAACAAATAGACAAATACTAATTTCACAAAAAAGGTTGCTCCCGAGCCGCTGCTCTGTGTGTCCATACACACACGGAGCGTGGCTTGGCCCCCTTACCCGCTCTCTCCCCATTAGCTTACTATTTGAGATTGACCATAAAGGGAGCAAATGGAAACCCCTGCTGTCTCAGCCAATGAGGAGGGAGAGACCTGGGAGAGCAACTGCTCTCGTGCACATCGCTGGATTAAGATGAGGCTCAGGTAAGTTTTAGGGGGGCTGGGGGTGCTGCTGCACACAGAAGGTTTTTTTATTTTCATGCCAATAAGGAGGGAGATTCCTGGGAGAGCCACTACTCTCATACACATTGCTGGATTGATATGGGGCTTAGGTACATTTTTGGGGGGCTGGGGGCGCTGCTGCACACAGAAGGTTTTTTTATTTTCATGCCAATAAGGAGGGAGATTCCTGGGAGAGCCACTACTCTCGTACACATTGCTGGATTGATATGGGGCTTAGGTACATTTTTGGGGGGCTGGGGGCGCTGCTGCACACAGAAGGTTTTTTTATTTGCATGCCAATAAGGAGGGAGATTCCTGGGAGAGCCACTACTCTCGTACACATTGCTGGATTGATATGGGGCTTATGTACATTTTTGGGGGGCTGGGGGCGCTGCTGCACACAGAAGGTTTTTTACCTTCATGCATAGAATGCATGAAGGTAAAAAACCTTGAGGCTATACAACCACTTTAAAAAAAATATTTCTGTATGTATGGATAGGGAATATTGATATGTATAGTATATGTGTGCTCCTTTTTATGTATCACTTTGCTCATAATACATTTTTGCACTGGATGCATTATACTGTACTGAGAAAAGATCAAATCTTTTATATTTTGCAAATGTCTCACTCTCGAGGTGCTGCACTGTGCTCTACCTGCTCCAGTTCTCTCCTCATTGGGTCGCTCGCTGTGATTGGCAGTAGCAGGAGCCAATGGCTACCACCGCTGTCTCAGCCAATGAGGAGGAAGAGACCCTGGAGAGCCGCTGCTGTCATGCACATCGCTGGATTGAGATGGGGCTCAGGTAAGTATTGGGGGGGGGGGCAGCTGCACACAGTCAGTTTTTTACCTTCATGCATAGAATGCAATGAGGGTAAAAACACCTTAAGCCTTTACATTCACTTTAATTGTGGGGTGATGAGCAAAGCAAGAAGCTGTATTTTATTCTTGAACCTGACATTTGAATTCTAATTGTCCCTTATGGGCAACAGTTATGGGTGCAGCCACCAAGCATACAGTCTAGCATTGTGCATTGGATCCTGGATTCTCAAAATAAACAGCAAGATTCAAAGTACAGTAAATAGCCAATCTGACTTGACAATGGCGGTCTTCAACAAAGAATAGGAGATACGTTTGATTGGTATGTATTTTTGTTCTGAGAAGGCCATCGCTGCTCCCTATCCTGCTGTCCAAAAGCTACAATTCTTGATAAACAGTGACATAAAAAAGACAGCATTACAACTTCTCAGAACACAGTGACATAGTAAACAAGACAGATCACTTGCTGTGTACCGTAACATCACAAAAAAAGCATTGATAGAAAAATCTCATTCTAAGTAAAGTTTAAAATACTTTCTAAGGAATATTTACTGTCATAAGACATCAATCACCAACACTGTACCACTCAATGTGTTACTGTTCAGCACGACTGCCCTTTCCAACTAAAGTACATGAAAGAATTCCTGACAGCCAACATAACAGATTCAAAAGCCTCATTTATAAATGCGAGGCAACAAATAGAAAGCATTAGCTTGACTCACAATCAAAAAATACTTCAATGTTGACAAATCTTCTTTTCTGATAACCCCTCCTGCCCACGGCCTGTTATTTGGAAATTCATAATCTTGCTGCAACTATCAGATGCAGTCATCTGTGCCCTAAAGTGGGAGCTTATTAATGCAGAACAGACATAATGAAACATTCAGATTGTTACAAATGAAGACCATGTACTTCCCTGTCAGTGGACCCCTTTTACACAGTGATGATACCAAAAAGGGGCATGTAATAAAAACATTTTCCTTATAGATAAGAAAACTTTGACTGAATTAATCATGATATTGCAAGTAATTGAACCAATCCAACTGTACTTAAAGAAGATCTATCAATAGATATATTTTCCAGTTCTTTTTCTTATGAGGCAAATTACATGCAGTGCCTTGTCTAAGTGCTTTCCAGCCATAGTTATGAGGTCTGAACTGCCCCACTCCTCTCCTGCCACAGCTGATCCAACAACAGCCATGAAGGAGATGGCTGACTCCTAGCTGCAGCCTATCTCAGCTGTGCGCATTTTCCAGAGAGAAGCAATGGCAAGAGGAATGCAGAGGCTGACACATCCCCCCTCTCTCTGCATTCCTCTTGATGTTGCTTGTCTTGGGAAAGTACTCACAGCCAAGTTAAGCCAAGCTGCATCTATGAATCAGCCATCTCCTTCAATCAGCCATCTCCTTCATTCATCCATCATTAATCATGGTGCCCACTGCCAACCTGTCAGACATCAAGAGCCAGTGTTGGGAGCAGAGTTTTTTTTTCTTTGGGTTGGCGGTGGTGGCGGGCATCATGATTGATGATGGATCTACACCGGGGGACATTTTTTTTTTTTCATTTTTTTTTGTAATAAAAAGACTTGTTAACCACTTAAGCCCCGGAAGATTTTACCCCCTTCCTGACCAGGGCCTATTTTGCGATTCGGCACTGCGTGACTTTTACGGACAATTGCGCGATCGTACCTAAACTAATTTGACGTCCTTTTTTCCCCACAAACAGAGCTTTCTTTTGGTGGTATTTGATCACCTGTGCAATTTTTTGATCATGCGCTATAAACAAAAAACAATATTTTCCCCATTTTTTTATATGAAATTCCCCCCAAAAAAATGTAAAAATTAAAATTTTTTAACATTTTCGGCCAATTTGTTTTATCCTACATATGTTTGTTAAAAAAAAAATCGCAAAAAGTGTATTTTGATTGGTTTGCTCAAAAGTTATCGCGTTTACTAACAAAGGGAAAGATTTTTGTCATTTTTGTTGTTTTTTTTTTTTTTTCGCGTAATGGCGGCGATCTGCGATTTTTTTTGCGGTACTGTGACATTGTGGCGGACAGATCGGACCCTTGACTGACATTTTTGACACCTTTGGGGTTACCAGTGACATTACTACAGTAATCAGTGCTATACATATGCACTGTTACTCTAAAATTACACTGGCAGTGAAGGGGTTAACTTTTTTGATAGGGAGGGGTTATGTGTGTCCCTAGGGGCGTGATTCTAACTGTGATTGGCTGTGGCTTGAGGTGTAGGAACAGTGATCAACGGTCCTACATAGTAGAACCGTATGATCACTATTCCTACACAGGGGAGAATGACAGGCGGCTTGTTTACATTAGCCACCTGCCTTTCTCCCTCTCCACCGACGATAGCGAGTGACCGGCGGACGATCGGGTCCACCGGTCACACGCGCGGGGGGGTCCGTGACCGCGCGGGAGCGCGCCTCCGGCGGCGCGGGCTTGCTCCCGAGACCCTCACAGGCTAGCGACGTAGACCTACGTCGCTTTGCCTGTGAGGGGCTGACCGCCGCAGTAAATAGTCGTGCGGCGTTTGGCAAGCGGTTAAAAACTACCTGCAGTCTATTTGTACACTACACTTTGTTTTGGGTGAATGAGGGGTACTGTGTATCATTCACATAGGGGGGCCTGAGATCTTTGGGCCCCCAGGTTAAAAAGGGCTTCCAGATTCCGATAAGCACCCCACCCGCAGTCCCCAACAACCACCGGCCAGGTTTGTGGGGAAGAGGCCCTTGTCCCCATCAACATGGGAACAAGGTGCTTTGGGGGGGGGGCTTTGAGAGAGTATGTGGCCTAGTATGGTTCAGGAGGGGCTGCTGGCTCATCCCCTCCTTTGCTGACCTGCCGGGTTGCATGGTCAGATAAGGGTCTGGTATGGTTTTTGGGGGTGGCCCATTCGGTTTTTAAAATAATTTTGGCGTGGGAGTTCCCCTCAAAGTCCATACCAGACCCAAAGGGCATGGTATGGATTGGGGGGTACCCCATGCTGTTTTTTTTTTCTTTGTCTTGTCATTGTCTGCATTTTTTTTTACATTTAGCAGTTAGCAGGGAACCCCGCTTACAGCTGATGACTCATCAGTGGTTAAGGATGCGGCAGCCACTCGCTCCTTAACAACCATATTGTTTACTGGTTGTTAAGCATGCAGCAGCTGCCTGTTCCTTATATATCGCATGCCGGAACCACTACTTATTTACCACATGCATTTTTTTCCTTTTGTGAATTGACTTTCACTCCTGTTGTATGCGGTATTAACACAGCGTTATTGCTTTATGCGGTAAATACTGCTGCTGACTAGGAGGGCTCTAATGTGTAATGATATGGTTGTGCAGGTGACATAGGGCATGGGCCCCCACATATTCTTCTGATCGCCTTCTCTAACCACTTGCCGACCGCCGCAAGTACATATACTGCGGCGGTCAGCCCCGGCCAGGCAAAGTGACGTACCAGTACGTCACTAGCTTGTCACTGGCTTGTGAGCCAATAGTGGGCGAGTGCGCGCCCGCTCAGGCGCGCGCCTGCCCCGGCTCGTTCCCTAACAAGTCAGTGCGTGTGACCGGCGGTCACTCGCGATCGTTCGCCGGGAAGGGAGAAAGGCAGGCGGCTAATGTAAACAAGCCGCCTGTCATTCTCCCCTGTGTAAAAATGGAGATCAGACGGTTCTACTATGTAGGACCGTTGATCTCTGTTTTTACACTAGTAGCCATGTCCAATCACAATTAGAAGCACGCTGCTAGGACACACTTAACCCCTCCCTCTCCAATACAGTTAGCCCCTTCCCTGCCAGTGTCATTTTTATAGTAACAGTGCATATGTACAGCTCTGATTAATGCAGTAATGTCACTGGTAACCCCAAAAGTGTCGAAAATGTCAGTCAAGGGTCCGATCTGTCCGCCGCAATGTCGCAGTCCCGCAAAAAAAATCGTAGATCGCCGCCATTACTCGTTAAAAAAGAAAAACACCAAAAATGACAAAAATCTTTCCCTTTGTTAGTAAATGCGATAACTTTTGCGAAAACCAATCAAAATATGCTTTTTGCGATTTTTTTTTTTACCAAACATATGTAGCATAAAACAAATTGGCTGAAAATGTTAAAAAAATTTTGATTTTTACATTTTTTTGGGGGGGAATTTCATATAAAAAAATTTGAAAAATATTGTTATTTTTGCAAAATTGACGCTCTTTTTTTGTTTCTAGCGCATGATCAAAAAATTGCACAGGTGATCAAATACCACCAAAAGAAAGCTCTGTTTGTGGGGGAAAAAAGGACGTCAAATTCGTTTAGGTACAGCGTTGCACGACCGCGCAATTGTCCGTTAAAACCATGCAGTAAAAAATCGCAAAAAACCCCCTGGTCAGGAAGGGGGTAAAATCTTCCGGGGCTTAAGTGGCTAAAGAAGCACTATGAGCCGCAGTGCTTTGGAAACAAATCCAATAGGTATCTTAACCTAAACATTCCTTTGAATTATGAATCCTTTTAACCAGAATATCTGTAGCGTAAGATGAAAGAGCATAATGGAGAAGCCAAGACATAAATCATGGTTTAGCATTAAGAACGTACATGCCCAGCTTCAACTGATAAATATTTGTTTGTTCTCTTCAGACTATACTGTTCATTGTTTATTCTAGATCCTCAGGAAATACTAAGCAAACACCACATGTACAAGTGCATTGGAAGCTTTTGTCTGAGTGTTCTTGAACCAGTCAGGCATTTCCCTGCCTACGGGAGTCCTCCTATTTATCATGTTTATGTATTATTAACTCCACTGTCACTATGTCCTTTTGAGGTGTAACTTTAAACTGGCTAGCTTGCAGAATTTGGTTGCCTGGCCACAGTCATTCCAAAGCCCATTGTCCCATGGGATCAGCAATACAGGACACCATCTAGAGCTAAAATGAAAGTTTTCACTGCCTGATACCTTTGGGATGTAAAGCTGGAAGTCGCATTTCAACAGGCGAATTATCTTTCTCAATATTTGTTTTGCTTATAAACATGCTCACAGTATTTTACTTGAGTATGCATTATAGTGTTGTCAGAGAGAATTTGCTGGCACTCTCAGCCTTATTTCATGAGTATCTGTAGCTGTCTAAAAATATTCCCCCTTGCCAGGATCTTTATCCACCAAGAATGATCAGCCCAGGATGTCTTTTGCTATCCAAAGAAGCAAAGAAACAAATCATCGCTCAAAGTGCTGACAGCTGGGCCAGTAGGATTCCCAAGTAAACTGTAGTAGTCCTGCAAGACTGGGTGCTCACCAAGGTCCGCAACCTAAGAAGTCCATATGCATGTAGAAAGAAAGTGGCACTTCCAGTCTCAGGAAAGTAGAAACTTGAGTTTTATTTCTTCAAATCAAAAAGTCCAACATCGACGTGTGCAAGACAAACAGGATAGCAGCAAACGCGTTTCACACCATGTGCTTATTCATTGCTGTGACACATGGTGTGAAACGCGTTTGCTGCTATCCTGTTTGTCTTGCACATGTCGATGTTAGACTTTTTGATTTGAAGAAATAAAACTCAAGTTTCTTCTTTCCTGAGACTGGAAGTGCCACTTTCTTTCTACATGCATTTTGCTATCCAAAGACAACCATCCAATAACCATTGGCCCATTTCCCTGTGCTGAAACTGAAACTAGACAATGACCACCCATGTGTATGAGTACCTTGGTAATAAGAAACAGAGCTAATCTCAGGCCAATTCTGACAATATTTGACTTTCAGGTCAAGAAGAGAATGCAGTAAATAGGGCCGGGGCAAGGAGTGGGCAGGAGGGAAGGCTGCCCTGGGCGCAATGGTTTATTGCAGGGATGGGGGCACACTGACCCTAACCCTAAAGGAAAGGGGGGCCCAGTTTGGCATCTTTGCCCTGGGCACTGAATGGTCTTTTCCCGGCACTGGCAGTAAATGCTTATTACTGATGTAGAATTGCAGTGTTCTGGTGACTATGGTGTTGATTTACTAAAAGAAAAATAGTCTATGCACTGCAAGTGCACCCACAAGTGCACAAACAAGTGCTCTCTAGATCAGAGGGGAACATGCAAGGAAAATAAAAAACTGCATCTTTGCTTGCACATGATTGGATGACAGAAATCAGCAGAGCTTTCCTAAAAGCCCCCTCCCCAGATCTAGAGCAACTGCACTTGCAGTGCACTTCTAGTGCACATTATATCTGCCTTTAGTAAATCAACCTCTGTGTGTTTCTTTAACTGTTTTGCAAAAGCTTCTAGAAGTAGTGAACCAAAGAATGGAACGGGAAATGTAACTTATACAAAGAGTTTACCATAGCATGCTCCATGCAGATATAAAAAACTTAATGCAAATATAAAAAAAATATATATACGCAAGTATCTATTCAATAGTATAATTATAAATACTACTCGCTTGAGGCTGTGGTAAAGCCCACTATGTGATTTTTACGTACAGGTAAGCCAGAATAAGGCTTACCTGTAGGTAAAATGAAGATCTCCTAAACGTGCACCGTTTAGGAGATATTCGCCCTGGATGCAGCCAGTGATGTACCTGGCACATGCGCTCTGAAGGTCCTGAATACCTTGCCAAAACTTCAGAGCTTCGTGCAAAAACTGAGGGCTCCCGCGAGCATGCGTGGGAGTGACATCATCATGGCTTCGGCCAATCTCATAGCTGGAGCGTGCAAACCTGGAAGACAGACCAGGGGAAGATGTCAGCCCTCTAAATCGTGACAGCATGCTGGAAAGCTTTGTTCCAAGGTAAGCATTTCATAATGTGCGAGTATGCAATGCATACTAGCACATTATGCAATTGTCTAACAGGTGTTTTTTTTTTTTGTTTTTTTTACTACCACTTTAAGTACTTGTATTTGTCTTGATGCTGGCCACCTGTAATACCTTTACAGCATCAATCATACTGGGAGAGGGAGTGTCAGCACTACGAGCCACTTAGGTGTGATGTATGCACATGTGCCTAAATAGTACTGTACATGCAGACAGTAAGGAGAGAGCAGAGTGAGTGGACAAGAGATAACATCAGTGTGCTTATGCATCTTCGATATCTGGCAGGTCTGTGTAAATCTCAGGACCAGATGGACAGAAATACAAAAGCTTTGGCGGGGTATTATTGCTTCCAGATATAAAGGTTAGTTCCCCGTTACAATAAAATTGCACATGCATTTCAGTATCCCCAATACATTTAAAATACATATACCATAAAAATAATAAAACATAAATGCAGCGCTTACAACACTAAAAAAAACACAACTGCGTTAAAAGCGTCTTATGAAAACAGTCCAAAAAAAGTGCAAGTCCACACGGAAAGGATACTGGGAAGGATCCGTCACAAAAGAAAAGGTTCACACTGACCCTTACCCCAAAGGATGGACTACTCAATCAAAAGTAGACAATTGTGCTTCGAAATATTCCACTCAAGCTCTCCACTCATATGAGATAAAACCCCTAGCATGCTGACACGACCCACCATAGACAGACTCACAGCATATGTATATGGGAAAGCACTTAAACAGAAATTTGTTGGGCGCTTCTGCTGGGAGAAAAAGCCATCCTCCAACTTGATCTTGATGAGGGAAGAAGGAAAATGGGATGGATGGACTTCCACTACCATGCAAATGCACCACGCTAGCACGGGGGCAGCTTTTGAGATTGGTAGAAGCAATTCCAACCATTAAGCAAGGAAAGGAAAAAAGGCGCCTCTGAGTGCAGCTAGTGATACTTTATTGCACAAACGAAATAAGCAAACGTATAAGATAAATTGCATCTATCGTCATGGCTCGGGGTCTCTTCCTGATCCTGGGACTTGTCCTTCCTATAGCTGTCCAGCAGCAGATAGATGACAAGGATGGAGGAGCCCAATCAGGAGCAATGGATTAGTCTGAGGCTGCAGTGGAAGGCATGCCTCACCTGGGGACCGCACAGGGCGTAATGACGTCAGTGGATGCTAACGCGTTTCGGAGAATGCGCAGTAGTGCCTCCTCGATCTGACGAAGGAGTACTACTGCGCATGCTCCGAAACGCGTTACCGCCCCCTGATGTCATTACTCCCGATGCGGTCCACGGGCGAGGCATGCGTTCCACCGCTCCTGATTGGGCTCCTCCATTCTTGTCATCTCTCTGCTGCTGGACAGCTTTAGGAAGGATGAGTCGCAGGATCAGGAAGAGACCCCGAGCCATGAAGATAAATGCAATTTATCTTGTAAGTTTGCTTATTTCGTTTGTGCAATAAGGTATCACTAGCTGCACTCAGAGGCACCTTTTTTCCTTTCCTTATGTATACGGGAAAGAGCAGGAAGAAACTTCATTGCGCAGTATTATTGACAAAGAATATATTTGAAAAGAATCAAAATACTCACAAACAAGAATGTCTATAAGTTCTTAACCAAAAAATCTATTTAGTTTCAAGTTTGGAGATTTCCCTCCTAGTGTGGCTACCTCTCCAATGGGGAGGGTATTGATCCATGACCATAAAGGAAATACCCTTAGAGTCGGTTCACACTGGGGCGGCACGACTCTGTACTACTTCGGGGGCGACTTGTGTCGCTCCTATTAGAACGGGTCCTGTAGCAGTCAATGGACCGCGAGGGAGCGCGACTTGTCAGGCTGACAAGTCGCCTGACAAGTCGCTCTAGTGTGAAGCGAGGCTTAGGATTCATATTGTGGTGGGAGTCAAAATGTTTAGAAAGGCCATGTTTGTGAAAGCCTTTTTTATGTTGGCAATATGTTCTTTCTTTTAGTACGGCCAACATATTGTAGCCCATATGCACAGGTACACCATATTTTTTGGTGAGCAAGTTAAAAAAGGATCTATCCCATAGGATTTGGAAGTAGCATTGGACTGAAAAGAAGAATACTTCCTATCCTTAAGGCAGCTAGTTTGACAAACTGCACACCTCCTACAGGGATAAAACCCTTCTATTTGCTGGATAAAAATAGTTTTCTTAGGAGAATGAGTTACATTAGGGGCGATCTGTAGCCTCAAGAGGGGGACTCCCCCTAAAGACAACAGCTCCTACTTCAGAAATTGCTACTACATTTATTTTCATTTCTGGCCCCTACCATATCAATCCAGTGACTTGTTTGTATGTGACCACGCCCCTGTGTATGATGAAACGCGTTGGTAGGAGTCTGGTCACCTGCTGTCGCCATGCTGGGTGGTCGGCCATTTTATTGGTTGGAAACATCACTATTACTATGAGGATTTACATGTGATTTTAATGCTCTTGTTTGTGAGTATTTTGGTTCTTTTCAAATAAATTCTTTGTCAGTAATACTGTGTAATTATGTTTCTTCATGCTTATTCACATATACATATGCTGTGAGTCTGTCTATGGTAGGTCGTGTCAGCATGTTAGAGGTTTTTACCTCATATGAGCCAAGAGCTGGAGTGGAATATTTTGAAGCACAATTGACTACTTTTGATAGAGTAGTCTATCCTTTGGGGTAAGGGTCAGTGTGAACCTTTTATTTGGTGACGGATTCTTCCCAGCACCCTTTCTGTATGGACTTGCACTTTTTTGGACTGTTATCATAAGACGCTTTTAATGCATTTGGATTTTATTAGTGTCTTAATCGCTATATTTATGTTATATTATACATATACCATAGTTTGTAGACTTTCACACAAAAAAATGCAAAATTTTAGAACAGAAACAAATTGGTTATTTTTAATTTTCCATCTTTTTTTGTTTATTTAGCAAAAAGTAAAAAAAACTTAGTGGTGAATAAATACCACCAAAAAAAGCTCTATCGGTCTCAAAAAAAGATAAAAATGTAATTTGGGCACAGAGTAATTGTCAGTCAAAGTGTGACAGCTTGTGAAATCTGAAAATTGGCCTGAGCAGGAAGGGAGTAAAAGTGTCTGGCATTAAAGTGGTTAAAAAATTTTTTTTTTTTTTTTTTTTTTTTAATAAAAAAATCTGCTTTTCAATGTAATACCAGTAGGCTGTGCGCAGTCTCTCAAAGCTTGTCTGAAAAACTCCTTGGCAGGTGACCCTCTGGCCTACTTTGATGGCAAGACGGGATGGACATAAGGCCCCCGCCCCTTGCAGGAAAATGCCCTCTAGCTCATTTAAAACCCATACATGGGCAGTGCGTCTCTGTCTCTCTCTACATTCAGCGCTGTGCAACAGAGGAGAGACACTCTGAACATGAGATGGTTTTGAACAAGCCAGAGCACTTGTTCCTGCAAAGTTGAATGATGTACACCCAACACCAAGGCCCACCTTGCCTAGATGGGGAAGTCACCAACCCTTTTCATTTTTCGGAGAGGCTGCACATGACCTACAGGTATGGCAATGATAAGAGGCTTCTTATTCAAAAGCTAAACGGTGTTAAGATACTGGGGGTACTGAAATGCATAGACAATTTTATAGAAAAGTGAACTAACCTTTTATGGTATTTACTGCCTGACTGATTCTTTAGACACTGTGGGGTTGATTTACTAAAGGGAAATAAACTGAGCACCTTGCAAAGTGAAGTTGCAGTTGCTCCAGAGTTTAGTTAATGAGCAGAAGCTCTGCTGACTTCCATCATCCAATCATGTGCAAGCAAAAATTCTGTTTTTTTTTATTTCCTTGTATGTGATTGGGTATTCTTTGCAAAGTGAAGCTTTACCTCATTTACTAAGCTCTGGAGCCACTGCACTTTGCACAGTGCACAGTCTATTTCCCTTCAGCAAATCCACCCCTGTAAGTTGGGTAGAATAAGTTCAGTCAGGGGGGCAATTTATTAAGAGGTCTTCTCCTAAAGAGGAAATGCTATTTCTTGGCTGGATCTGTGCTGGCCGCAGATGCCTTTTGAGGCAGACATTTTTGTCAGTTCTTCCCACGTGTTCCACATTCAAAAAGTACTCCTCATATTTTTGAATGTTTTGCCATGTAATCACATGAAGACTACTTTGTTCTTTTGCAGACATTGAAATAAACCCAATGAATCATAAGAAACACAAGTAGCAATTTCACAAGAGAATCTGATCTCATATAACATATACAGTAGGCAAAATAATTATTTGATCCCCAGCAGGTTTTGTAGGTTTGCCTACTTACAAAGAAATGAAGGGTTTATAATTGTTAATATACATTAGGTGTATTTTAAATGATAAAGACAGAATATTAACCAATAATTTGGAAAAAAACACAATACAAATGTTATTTGTATTTGATCCCCTACCAACCAACAATAATTCTGACTCCCACAGACTGGCTAAAGTATGTGCTCATGTGGTACACAGATTAGTCCTGTCAATTTAAAAAGGTGCTCCTAGCGACAACTCGTTATGTGTGTAAAAGACACCTGTCCACAGAATCTCTTTCTTCCATTCAATCCCACCATCATGGGCAAGACCAAAGAGCTGTCAAAGGAAAGGCAGGGACAAGATTGTAGACCTGCACAAGGCTCTAATGGGCTGCAAGACCATCAGCAAGAAGCTTGGTGAGAAGGAGACAACTGTTGGAGTAATTATTTGCAAATGGAAGAAATACAAAAAAAACATCAATCGCCATCGGTCTGGAGCTTCATGCAAGATTTCGCCTCATGGGGTAAGGATAAATATGAGAAAAAGAGGGATCAGCCCAGAACTACATGGGAGGAGCTTGTGAATGATCTCAAGGCAGTTGGGACCACAGTCACCAAACAAACCATTGGAAACACAATATGTTGCAATGGATTGAAATCCTGCAGGTCCCCCTCCTCAAGAAGGTACATGTACAGGCCTGTCTGAAGTTTGCAGATAAATGATTCAGAGAAGGATTGGGAGAATGTGCTGAGTTCCTTGCCTTGTTTGGAGGTAGAAAAATGCTGACTATGACCCAAGAAACACCATCTCTACAGTCAAGCGCAGAAGTGGAAACATTATTCTTTGGGGCTGTTTCTCTGCTAAAGGGACAGGCCAACTTTGCCGCGTTGAGGGCAAATGGACGGGGCCATGTACTGTAAAATCTTGGATGAGAACCTAAAACACACCGCCAAGGCAACAATGGAGTGGCTCAATAAGAAGCACATTAAGGTCATGGAATGGCCTAGCCAGTCTCCAGACCCTAATCCCATAGAAAATTTATGGAGGGAGCTAAAACTATGAGTTGCCAAGGGACAGCCAAGAAACTTTAAGGATTTAGAGAAGATTTGTAAAGAAGAGTAGACCAAAATCCCTCCTGAGATGTGTGCAAACCTGTTAACCAACTACAAGAAACGTCTTACCTCTGTGCTTGCCAACAAGGGTTTCTCCACCAATTGCCAAGTCAAGTTTGTTTGGGGATCAAACACGTATTTTACTCAATGAACTGCAACTCAATTTATAGAATTTGTATCATGTGTTTTTTCTGGCTTTTTGGTTAATATTTTTTCTCTATCATTTAAAATACACCTATGATAAAAGTTATAGACCCTTAATTTCTTTGTAGGTGGGCAAACAGCAGGGGATCAAATAGTTATTTTCCCCACTGTATGAAGTACCTGGTCTACTATTATATATATTGCTTTTGTAGGCCCCATGATTTTTAAGATGAAGGGGAATTTGACACTGCTGTTTTTGTGCTCTGAAGGCTGTATGGGATCTGAATCTGATTTGTAGCCATTGATGGTCTAGCAGCAGTTTCTTGTATATTAGGAGGCTTGAATGGCACATATAAACTGCTTGCTTTTTATTATAATTGTTTGATAAATAGCACTAACATGGTTGTTTAACCACTTACCGCAAAGTGACATAGCCCTACGTCAGCAAACTTAGCGGTAGTATACCGGGATGATGCCTCTAGCTAGAGACACCATCCCGGTACCGTGGTTTAGAGCCAACGGTCCGCTTTCCGTCGGTAACGACCAATGCGGCTCGGGAGCCGCTCGATCGTTACCCGGGTGAGCGGGAGGGGACGTCCCCCCCCCTCCCGCCGCCTTCCGTGACGTCCGCCAGCTGGATGGAGTCCAGTGAAAGCCTGAAACGGCTTTGATCGGGTCTCCCATGACGTAACCCGGAGGCGGCGTCCATGACGTCACTTCCGGGTTACTCTGCTGCAAAAGGCGGCAAATTTAAAAAACGGCTGTATGCAAAAAAGCCGTTTTTCAGGGTTTTGCATACATGGAAGTGTAGTGGAGGGGTCTAGGGTCTTTTAGAGCCTCGATAACTCCATAAAGAGTACCTGTCACTGCATATTGGTGTCACAAGGGATGTTTACATTGCTTGTGACAGCAATAAAAGTGATCAGATTTTTTGTTTTTTTAAAAAACCTTTAATAAAGTTAACAAAAAAATAAAATAAATAAGGAAAAAAAAAAATTTTAGCCGCCCCCATCGCCGTTAGCTCGCGCACAAAAAAAAAACGTATACGGAAGTTGAGTCGCAATAATTAAAAAAAAAAGAGCTACACTCTAACTCTAAACTGCTAACCGTTAAAAAAATTTAAAGCGTCGCCTATTGAGATCTCTATTGACCGTAGTTTGTCGCCATCCCACGGGGGGGCGCAATTTTAAACCGTAACATGTTGGGTATCTATTTACTCGGTGTGACATCATCTTTCACAATATACAAAAAAAATGGGCTAACTTTACTGTTTAGTATTTTTTAAATGCAGTGAAATGTGATTTTTCAAAATTTTTCCAAAACAATGGCATTTAAAAGACCGCTGCGCAAATACCGCTGCGCAAATACCGCGTGACAAAAAATATTGCAATGACCGACATTTTATTCTCCAGAGTCTTTGCTAAAAAAATATATGTAATGTTTGGTGGTTCTAAGTAGTTTTCTAGGAAAATAATACTGGTTTTAACTTGTAAACAAAAAGTGTCCGAAATAGGTCTGGGGCTTAAGTGGTTAAAGTGGTTTTCCTTACATATACCCACTGATGTCACTGGCTTCAGGCGATACACAGAGAATAAACAAATCCTCCTACATAAGTTGTACATGTTTATCTGCGGCCTTCACTCCTCTACAACTTCCTAAAGCACACATTTTACACAACATTTCTGAGCTACAATTGCAAGGATCTGACATAACACACTGCACAGCATAAAGCAGGGAGCTGAGTGTAATATGGGAACTGAGGGAAGGGAAAGGACACACCACCCTCTCCACAGTCTAATAGGGAAACATGCAAAACAGGCTGTCAATCACCTGCTGTGTGCTGGGGGGTCATCTCCTGCGATTGATTGGTGTAAATTTGGACTGTCAGTAGTGATTCATGCAGAGGAATGAGAGATCAGCTAGGAACCACACTAGGTATTTTGGATTGATGCTAGTACACACTAATGAAGGATATGCTTTGTTCATTTTTCATTTCAGAGGTTTACAACCACTTTAAAGTCTATTCACATGATATAGTATATTCTTATGAATTCATAGTAGGAGTATTACTTTTATGCATTGGGGTTATGGCAGAAGATTGGGTGGAAAACCTATTTGGAGAATTTCTTGAGATATATTAACAAAAAGGAAGAAGTGAAAGATAATTTATTTTGTGTAAATAATCTCGCCAAGGATAAATGTGTTGTTCTGTAATGTCAGTATGAGGTCACAAAATCTAATATGCGATACGAAAGGAAAGTGTCTAGGTAATATATTTAGTGTATTCAGCATATAGGTGTATCACTCGGTGTTCAATCCTCATAGCAAAATGAGTGAACAATCCAGACTCAATAACCCATTGTAAATATATTATCTAATACATAGCTTGCAAGTCTGTACACAAACATTTAATGGCTGATGGCTAATAGCACTATGGTGTTATGTCTAAGGCTGGACTCCAGACAGATATAAAAAAAAAAAAAAACACCATTTATCCCTGTTATGGACTCATTAAAAAAAAAATAATAGCATTTGTACACATAGCTGGAAAAAGTACCAGCATCTGTCTTTATGCAGGCCTTCTGAAATCTGTAATCTGCAACAGCACTGAGCCAAAAAGCCTCTACTGCAGCCTTTCTCAACCATTTAACATGGTGGAACCCTTGAAGCACCTTTCTGGTCTCAGGGAACCCCTGCAAGTAATTTCTATATCTAGAGCTCACTGTACATTAGTGTAATGGACAAAAGGAAGTACAGTCCTTACATTTAGGGTTAATAGGAAGAACCTCCCATTATAGATGTTAAAAAGATCACTGGTGTCATTAGTTATAAGAAAAATACACTGATATATGTGGAAGTGTCTCAGTCCCAAATTTGAACACAAAAACACAGAAAATGGCCCGCGGGACTTTTTGAAGAGACACTTACCAAATGTTAAAAATATACAAGTTTATTGCACATAATAATGTACATTTAAAATCAATAGTAAAAACATGGAGAATTCATCAGTAGAAAAAAACATAAATAAATAATGAAATACAAATTCATAGCATATGCAACTCCATATATGAATAACAGTTTGTATTGTGCAGATCCTGTTGTGCACAATATCATATAAAAGCAACAATCTGTGCTGCACGGATCTCAACGCGTTTCGCGAAATGTTTAATTTGCTTCATCAGGAGAAGCACAGATAAATATATATAATGTAGCAATTTGGATTATTGCAAATCCCCCAACGAGGGTCTGTAGCATCCCAACGGTCATTTTGTCAAAACATTTTGTAGATAAGGGTGACAGGAAGGTCCCCCCAAAAATGAAGGTGCATAAATCTTCCCCCCAGGAGTTGGGGAGAGGAGGAAAGTCTGATCCCAGGTAAATTGCGAGCGTCCCCTGGGAGTCACGGGGAAATAATGATCAAACAAAGTCAGGCAGGTGTGACAGACCAAAGGTACTTAACAATAGTTACTCTAAGAGGCAGAAGTTGCTTACTTTTCAGGCAGCCTACAGAAACCTCTAAAGCAGGGATCCTCAAACTACGGTCCTCCAGCTGTTGCGGAACTATACACCCCATAAGGCATTGTAAAACTCTGACATTCACAGACAAGACTAAGCATGATGGGAATTATAGTTCCTGAACAACTGGAGGGCCATAGTTTGAAGACCCCTGCTCTAAAGGAACCCCAGGGTTCCACAGAACCCTGCTTGAGCTCTACTGTATTGCACAGTGCCGTCCATCTAACCCTGGAAATTTCCTTATACAGCTTGAGAACAAAGTTATGACTTCATCAGTGTACTGCACATCCGTTGTCTACTCACAAGAAGGGGCAGATTCAGGACCAGGCTGTGCTACTCGATTTCAAGGTGGTCTGAACAGAGGTTATAGAGCAAGGGTGTCAAACTCAATTTGATCGAGGGCCGCATCAGCAATATGGTTTGCCTAAAAGGGGTAGTTGTATCTGCAATACTATATAATTATTCTCCTTGTGCTGCTGCTAGGAAGAAGCAGGGGCAGAGCTGGGAAGCAGTTTCTGGAGGAGGGCCAGAAGAGGGCTGGAGTCAGCCTAATCCGAGACCAGGGAAGGCCGAGACAAGGGGGTGCTTTGGCTGCATAGAGAGTGCAGGATCTGTAAGAGCTCTGTCTTCCTCAGGCAGAGACAAGCCTCTCCACCGCTGCATAGAGAAGCGCTGGATCTGGTGGAGGAGTTATGTCCTCTTCTCTGCTGCCGACTGCTGAGACAGATGGGGACTGAGATGAGGGGGTGCTGCAGCTGTAGGAGAGGTGCGAGGGCCACATAAAATAGTCTGGAGGGCCTGATTCGGCCCATGGGCCTTGTGTTTGACATATGTATTATAGAGAGAGCAGATCCTGACTATTCTATCTAGCATAGAACATAGAAATACTATTCAGACTACAAAGTGTCTGAATAGTATTTCAAGTCCATTGACATACAGTCCATTTGGCTGTATGTCTGCAGTTCAGCTTACCATCGCTTACCACATCCGCATTCCCCTGTCATCCTAGTTTTCCACCAGGCTCCACACATTCTGCCCATCCTCACGTTAAAAGAGAAGTATGTCCAAAGTTTTTTCTCATACTTTTGCCCTCCCTTAACTCAGAGTCAGTCGACAGCAGGCTATAGCCCACTATCCATTGACATAACAGAGCCACTCCAGGCTCTGGAAGGATTGTGACAATATTGTCAGGATCCACCCAGCTGCCTGATGGACAGCTGGCTCCACCTCTCAGCACATGGCGAAGATCCGAAGCCAGCTGCACAAGCCACCTCTCCAGCATGGTGCTCCAGTGGAATCTGGAGGGGCAGAGTGGAGAGCGGTGAGAGACAGTCACCGCTCTCCGCTCCAAGCAGACAGAGAAGTGAGCAATCAGTGGTCATGTAGTCACTCAGTTCTGTGTCTTAGACCTGATGAGGGTCAGCTGCAGCTTCACGTAAAGGTTGGTATGAAAATTTATTTTTTTAAAACTCCAAACTTCTCCTTTAACCGCTTAAGGACCACCCCACATACATATACTGCGGCAGGGCAACCCTTAAGTGGGGTCCCCCAGGGTTCTGTCCTGGGACCAATCCTGTTTAATGTATTCATATTCATAAATGATCTAGAGGAGGGGATATCTAGTACAATCTTAGTATTTGCGGATGATACTAAACTAAGCTTGCCAATATCTTCTATGCAGGATGTGGAAACCTTACAAGCGGACCTGAACAAAATAATGGGGTGGGCAACTACATGGCAGATGAGGTTTAATGTTGAAAAATGTAAAGTAATGCACTTGGGGGCCAGAAACCAGAAAGCAAGCTACTCACTAGGGGGGGAACCTCTGGGTGAGTCTAGGATGGAAAAAGACCTGGGGGTACTGGTAGACAACAGGCTTGGCAGTGGCATGCAATGCCAAGCCGCTGCAAGCAAAGCCAACAGAATACTGGGATGTATAAAAAAGGGGATTCACTCCAGAAATAAAGAGATTATTCTCCCTCTCTACAAGACTCTGATCCGGCCACATCTGGAGTATGCTGTCCAGTTCTGGGCACCGGTCCTCAGGAAGGATGTACTGGAATTGGAAAGAGTCCAGAGAAGGGCAACAAAAATAATTAGGGGAATGGAGGACATCAGCTATGAGGAAAGACTACAAGCACTGAACTTATTCTCTCTGGAGAAGAGAAGATTGAGGGGGAATATGATATCAATGTACAAATACTGTACTGGCGACCCTAGCATAAGGAACAAACTATTCAGAGAAAGGAGATACAATAACACACATGGCCACTCACTAAAACTAGAGGAAAGGCGGTTTAACCTTAAAATGCGTAAGAGGTTCTTCACTGTAAGAGCGGTAAGGATGTGGAATTCTCTTCCACAAGCAGTCGTATCAGCAGGGAGCATTGATAGTTTCAAAAAACTATTAGATGGGCACCTTAGAGACCACAACATACAGGGGTATACAATGTACGGTTAACAGCAAACACACACTCACATCATAGGTTGAACTGGATGGACTGATGTCTTTTTTCAACCTCACTAACTATGTAACTATGTAACTATGTAAGTGCAAAATCACATCCCTGTACGTCATCTTCTTCTTTGGCTCTGGGGCCTGAAAGATACTTCAGTCTCTTTACGGGTGCTGCATGTGGTGCATTGAGAACAGCAGAAAATTACCCCGAACGCACCAATTGGACTGTTTTCTGTTCTACATAGACATAGAAAAGTGACGGCAGTCTGCCCATTTGTTTTTTTTTTTAGTTAACTTTATTGTCTGAGTATAGATCTCTGTTTGTCCCAAGAATGTTTAAAGCCATTTACTTTTGAGTGTCTCACTATCTCTGCTGGTAGTTTAGTCCAAGCATCAACTGCCCTTTCAGTAAAATAATACTTTCTAAGATTAGTTTTGAACTTTCCTCTAGTCAGAGATGTATAGTAACTAAGTAGAACTACTTCACTACTGTACTTAAGTACCGAAAGGCGGTATCTGTACTTTCCTAGAGTAGAATTTTTTTCTCCTACTTCCACTTTTACTTCACTACATTTTTTCGATGATTTCAATACTTCTACTCCGATATTTTTTTTTGTGCTGCATAGTTACTCGTTACTATTATAAAAATTATCACTGCCAGAACACTAGATGGCAGGTTTCATGAAGCTCAAAACATGTGTATTATCAGCGCATACGAAAATAAATGCTACTGTATGTATAAATAAAAGCTGCATTTGAAATAATAAAAAACAATATGATGTTTAAACTTTTGACTTCTTTCTTTAATAACTACATAACACAGTACTTGTACTTTTACTTTCAGTACTTGAGTAGCAATTTTGTTTTCAAAACTACTGGTTCTTTTACTTTAAGTACTTGAGTAGCAAAATTTTTTAAAAAAACTACTTGCAATACTTAAGTACAAAAAATGTTGAATACTTTAGTACTTCTACTCAAGTCACTTTTTGATTGAGCACTTGTACTTTTACTCAAGTATGGGTTTCGAGCACTTTATACAACTCTGCCTCTAATTAGTTTGAGATCGTGTCCTCATGTTCTTGATTTTGGTTTCATATTAAAAAACTGCCCTTCTGAACCTTATTCACCCCCTTGATATATTCAAAGATTTCAATCATGTCTCCCCTTTCCCTTCTTTCCTCTGGACTGTAAATATTAAGTTCCTGAAGTTGCTCTTAATATGTTCTATCCCTCCAACCCTTTCACCATTTTTATTACCCATCTCTGGACTCTATTCTATCGATATCTTTGTATAAGTGAGGTCTCCAGAACTAGACACAGTATTCTAAGTGAGGTCTCACTAAAGATCTATATGGGGGAATCAGAACCTCCTTCCTCCTGCTGGTGATCCCTCTAGTGATGCATCCTAGAATTCTATTCGCTTTTTCCACTGCCTAGTCACACTGTTTCCTCATTTAGCAATCATCTGAAATAAGTCCCCCCAAATCTTTTTCTTCTGTAGTGCTGGCCAACACTGTACCCCCAATGGTGTACTCTGTCAAGGGATTCTTTTTTTTTATAATTTTCCATTTAGAAACATTGAACTGCAGTCTCTACTACTTTAACCAATCTTCTAGCAATGCCAAATCATGTTCCATGTTACAAACACTTGCAGGGATATCAACCCTATTACACACTTTTGTGTCATCAGCAAAAATACATACCTTGCCCAACAAACCTTTAGTTATATCACTTACATATAGATTAAATAGAACAGGATCTATTACAGAGCCTTGTAGTACACCACTAGTGACTGCTCTCCGTTCCATGTGAACCCCATTTACAACCATACGCTGGTATCTATCCGTTAGCCAACCACATATCCACTGAACCACCCAAGAGTTAAGTCTACAACTTTAGTATTAGATCATTATGTGGAACTGTATCAAACGCTTTCCTGAAATCAAGATATGCTATGTCCACAACACTACCCTGATCCATAACATCGGTAATATAGTAAAAGAAATTCAATCAGATTAGTCTGCCATGATCGGCCCTCAGCCATGCTGCTTTGGGTCCAGCGAGTTGTGTATTTTTAGGTGATCAATGATCATTCTTTTTAGAAGTGATTCCATAAACTTGACTACAACAGATGTTATACTCACTGGCCTGTTATTGTCAGCTTCTACCTTGCTGCCCTTCTTGTGGATAGGTACAATATTAGCTGTCCACCAGTAATGGGGAACTTCTCCTGTTAGAAGAGATTGATTAAAACGATCTGTTAATAGTCCAACAACTATATCTCAAAGTTCTCTTAGAACTCTGGGATGAATACCATCTGCCTCTAGAAATCCTAAAAATAAAACCGTCTTTACTATAACCAATATGATTCCACAACTTGTTATTGTTAGCACAATTTAATTCTGAGAAGACTGAACAGAATTAATTGTTTAAATGGTTTGCTATATCCAGGTCTCCCTCAAAATACTGTATGTGTTGTGCCCAGTTTTCATTTTAGTGATTCCATTGTATTTTTTCCTTCTATCACTAATGACATTTATTTACACGCAACACTTATTGCGCCATATACCCCATTATTGCTGCATCACAATAGACTTGAATGGAACTGCTGGCACACGAAACCAGGCCATAACTAGTGATGTCGCGAACATAACATTTAATGTTCTTGAACGGCGAACGCGAACTTCCGCAAATGTTCGCGAACCGGCGAACCGGGCGAACCGCCATAGACTTCAATAGGCAGGCGAATTTTAAAACCCACAGGGACTCTTTCTGGCCACAATAGTGATGGAAAAGTTGTTTCAAGGGACTTACGCCTGGACTGTGGCATGCCGGAGGGGGATCCATGGCAAAACTCCCATGGAAAATGAAGTAGTTGACGCAGAGTCGGGTTTTAATCCATAAAGGGCATAAATCACCTAACATTCCTAAATTTTTTGGAATAACGTGCTTTAAAACATCCAGTGTGTGTATACGATCAGGTATGATGTTGTATCGATCAGGTAGTGTAAGGGTTATTCCCGCTTCATAGTGACAGACCAAACTCCCCGTTTAACGCACCGCAAACAACCGCAAACAGACCAGAACCGACCAAAATGGGACAGGAACTGGGCTTTAAGGGTTAGGGTTAGGTTTAGTGTTAGGGGATAGGGTTATGGTGAGATACTTAGGGTTAGAGTTAGTAACCCTACCCCTACGCCTCTAACCCTAACCCTCTAACCCTAAGCACTAAAAATAACCCTAACCCTAGCCCTAACCCTAGCCCTAACCCTAGCCCTAACCCTAATTCTAATTTTTTTTCTGGTTCTGGACATGCTAAAGAGCAGAAACTTCACAGGTACACTTTTTAGACCCCCCAGACACTAAATCACACAAAAAAAGTTCTTAAAATTTTTCATTTTTGATAGAGAGCCAATTATTGGAAAAATTAAAAAAAAAATAAAAATAAAAATAAATAAAAAATTTATTTGGATTTAGTGTCTGGGGGGGGTCTAAAAAGTGTACATGTGAAGTTTTAGCTCTGTAGCATGTCCGGAACCAGAAAAAAATTACGAATGAGAGTTAGGGCTAGGGTTAGGGTTAGGGCTAGGGTTAGGGGGTTAAGTTTAAGGTTAGAGGGTTAGGGTTAGGATTAGGGTTAGGGCTAGGGTTAGGGTTAGGGTTATTTTTATGGCTAGGCTTAGAGGGTTAGGGTTATGGTTAGAGGGTTAGGGTTAGGTTTAGTGTTAGGGGATAGGGTTAGGGTTACGGTGAGATACTTAGGGTTAGAGTTAGTAACCCTACCCCTACCCCTCTAACCCTAACCCTCTAACCCTAAGCACTAAAAATAACCCTAACCTTAGCCCTGACCCTAACCCTAGCCCTAACCCTAATTCTATTTTTTTCTGGTTCTGGACAGGCTACAGAGCTGAAACTTCACAGGTACACTTTTTAGACCCCCCAGACACTAAATCCAAAGATTTTTTTTTTTTTTTAAGTTTTTTTTTTTTTTTCCAATAATTGGCTCTCTATCAAAAATGACAATTTTTAAGAACTTTTTTTTGTGTGATTTAGTGTCTGGGGGGGGGGGGGGTCTAAAAAGTGTACCTGTGAAGTTTCAGCTCTGTAGAATGTCCAGAACCAGAAATAAAGATCATTTCTCAGTAGAGCAGGGATGGTGGGACCCTCCTTTTACACCTATATGATCTTTCTTTTCTGGTTCTGGACATGCTACAGAGCTGAAACTTCACAGGTATACTTTTTAGACCCCCTCCCTGACACTAATCCCAAAAAAGTCATGCATGCCTCCAAAAATGCCTGATAAATTTAAAGAAAAAAAATAAATAAAAGCAGACTGATGTACCAGCCATAAGAAGGGCTTTTTGGGGTGCTGTCAGGATGCTGTCCTTACAGCAGGAGTGGACACAGAACACTGGCCTAGCTAATGATTACCCTATCAATTCAGCAGCAACAGCAGCACTCTCCCTGCTCTAACTAACTCTGCAGCTTCAGAATGAATCTAAGATGGATGCTGCCCTTGCTTTTTTATAGGAGGTGGGAGGGTCTGGGAGGGAGGGTATGCTGATTGGCTGGAATGTGTCTGCTGACTGTGAGGTACAGGGTCAAAGTTTGCTCAATGATGATGTATAGGAGGCGGACCGAACATCGCATATGTTCGCCCACCGAGGCGAACGCGAACATGCGAAGTTCGCTGGGAACTGTTCGCCGGCGAACAGTTCGGGACATCTCTAGCCATAACCCATGATGTCCTTTCTTATGAATTCCACCCATTTTACAATCCACCCTGTTAGAACATTATCACAATGAAAATGAAAACAAGAATGCATATTTGCAGACCTTAGAAGTAATGGTACAGTCACCTGATAAAGCCTGCAAAGAAGGAGCAGATGAGAGATCATCAGCTCACAGCTAGGGGTTCAACTCAGGACTGATTGTCACATGTGCTACAATAAAAAAGTCTTGTGACTCTTCTCAGTATCTGAAAGAGCTGATGATCTCCAGCTTATGATTTCCACTAAAATCTCGTAGAGGCCAGACAGCAAATATAAAGTAAAAAAAAGTAACTACAAACTATAAATGCTATGCTTTATTGCTAACCCCTCTTAGGCCCCATTCACATCTACGCATTTCCAATCATGTGGCTTACCACACAGAAAACCGCGTATTTCGAAAATGCGCTGCAAATGCTTATGGCGCTTGTGCTGTGCTGATTTATGTTAATGGAACCCCAAGCGCAAGTAGCGGACGCACATTTGCCTCATATTTTTTTGCGCTACAAACCTGCTGCAAACGCACCAAAACGTGCAGTACAAAATATGCCACGCTCCTTTCCAAAATAAGTCTGGGAGCTCTTTGGGATGTTTTTCACATGTAGGGCAGTCCATTCAAGTGAATGGGCTGCCCGATGCACGGCGTGTGTTAACATGTGAAAAATAAGCGACTTCCCACTACGCTAATGTGAATGCAGCTTTACTGTGCTATCTAGGCAGTTACCTTCCAGTAAATAAAGCCTTGACTATAGGTGGAATACATAAAAGCAAAAAAAATGCCTCTACATAAGTGATATATTGATGTAATGTTCAGGATTATATCACAGAGTTTACATTGCACAGAGAAACCAAAATCATTATCTAGAACAGGAAACTAGGGCAAGCAAAGACTTACAGATTTGTCATTGCATTCAAAGGCCACTTTATACTTGAGAAAAGCAGTATAGTGGCCCAGTTTTACAGCTGAATATAGCGCAGATCTAACACAGTGAGTACAATATTGTGTTTACCAACAAATGTCCACAATACAACCATGATACAAATGGCTCCATGAACTTGATGATGTAAGTGAATACCTTTTTCAGAGCAGGCCTCAGGGATTCAGGCCCACATGTGGTATTTTGTCAGGTGGTGGGGGGCACCACAAGGAGATTTGTGTTGAGAAGGGGAACTTGGGGGGCAACAGGGAGTAAGAATTGTTCTGTGAAAATGAAAAAAATTTTACTTTAGGACCGACATCTTACACCCTCTTTGTGCCTTGACCATTTTTCCAGTTTCATTGCTGTGATAGTTTGACCGACAATTATTCAGTCATAAAACACAAATTATTCTTTTTTTGAGACAGATAGAGCTTTCTTTTGGTGGTATTTTAAATAGAACTTAATTTTGGGTAAAGTAAAGAAGGGATATAACCCTTGTTAGTTGTCAGCATATTTGCATGCATTACACCTGTCCTGCCTCTCCCTCTCCCAGTAAGGGTGCTGCTGTACAGCGGCATACAATGGGATTAAAATCAAGTCAAATTCAGGTATACATACTAGGCGAAAGAAAAAAAGAACAATCAGCGCAATCAGTAACCACAATGGATAAATATGCAAGCTGAACACTGACCCAGGTTCATTACTAAAGCCTAGACAGACATAATCATAAAAAAATATATAGTCCAGCGTAAATACTAATCTTTAAATCATAAATTTCATATAAAATCCATTCATTAAAAAACAATGAAAAACCCAAAAGTCCCTCTTAGAAAGTCCATCAAATGGTAGCTAAAGTCCAAAAAGGGTGCTGGAAAGAAATCCAATAAAGGTGACACTCCCTTCACCAGAAAGCACTCAAATGCGCTCACCTCATTCAGAGACCCTTGTATTACCAGTGGGTCAGACAGGCTTTCATCATAACAATGAACAGAGAGGATCTCCTGAATAATCCACTTGACACCAACGGTAAAGATAGCCTTGGGGTAAGTGAGGTATAAAACCTCTGTGTCCTCGATGGGTTAACAGCACACCAGAGAGGCATGAATATGAAAAGAAAGATCTAAGTGCATACCATTTAAAATCTGAATTTATTCAATCAGTAGTACACTTACAGACACTCCTTCAGAATCAAGCGATAAAACCAACGCATAAAGCCGATGCCGATCCCTTTCGGCTAGCAAGACAGCAGCGGGTGATGTCAGTCGGTAGGCTTCACCTCTCGTACGTAATACGGGAATTCGTCAGTGGGTTGGAGCCAGCTAGTTACCTGTACATTACATACAGTGCCTTGCGAAAGTATTCGGCCCCCTTGAACTTTGCGACCTTTTGCCACATTTCAGGCTTCAAACATAAAGATATAAAACTGTAATTTTTTGTGAAGAATCAATAAGTGGGACACAATCATGAAGTGGAACGAAATTTATTGGATATTTCAAACTTTGTTAACAAATAAAAAACTGAAAAATTGGGCCTGCAAAATTATTAAGCCCCCTTAAGTGAATACTTTGTAGCACCACCTTTTGCGGCGATTACAGCTGTAAGTCACTTGGGGTATGGCTCTATCAGTTTTGCACATCGAGAGACTGAAATTTTTGCCCATTCCTCCTTGCAAAACAGCTCGAGCTCAGTGAGGTTGGATGGAGAGCGTTTGTGAACAGTAGTTTTCAGTTCTTTCCACAGATTCTCGATTGGATTCAGGTCTGGACTTTGACTTGGCCATTCTAACACATGGATATGTTTATTTGTGAACCATTCCATTGTAGATTTTGCAGACTCCATCAGGTTTTCTTCCAGAATGGTCCTGTATTTGGCTCCATCCATCTTCCCATCAATTTCAACCATCTTCCCTGTCCCTGCTGAAGAAAAGCAGGCCCAAACCATGATGCTGCCACCACCATGTTTGACAGTGAGGATGGTGTGTTCAGGGTGATGAGCTGTGTTGCTTTTACGCCAAACATAACATTTTGCATTGTTGCCAAAAAGTTCGATTTTGGTTTCATCTGACCAGAGCACCTTCTTCCACATGTTTGGTGTATCTCCCAGGTGGCTTGTGGCAAACTTTAAACAATACTTTTTATGGATATCTTTAAGAAATGGCTTTCTTCTTGCCACTCTTCCATAAAGGCCAGATTTGTGCAGTATACGACTGATTGTTGTCCTAAGGACAGAGTCTCCCACCTTAGCTGTAGATCTCTGCAGTTCATCCAGAGTGATCATGGGCCTCTTGGCTGCATCTCTGATCAGTCTTCTCCTTGTATGAGCTGAAAGTTTAGAGGGACAGCCAGGTCTTCGTAGATTTGCAGTGGTCTGATACTCACTCCTTCCATTTCAATATTATCGCTTGCACAGTGCTCCTTGGGATGTTTAAAGCTTGGGAAATCTTTCTGTGTCCAAATCCAGCTTTAAACTTCTCCACAACAGTATCTCGGACCTGCCTGGTGTGTTCCTTGTTCTTCATGATGCTCTTTGCGCTTTAAATGGACCTCTGAGACTATCACAGTGCAGGTGCATTTATACAGAGACTTGATTACACACAGGTGGATTCTATTTATAATCATTAGTCATTTAGTTCAACATTGGATCATTCAGAGATCCTCACTGAACTTCTGGAGAGAGTTTGCTGCACTGAAAGTAAAGGGGCTGAATCATTTTGTACGCCCAATTTTTCTGTTTTTTTATTTGTTAACAAAGTTTGAAATATCCAATAAATTTCGTTCCATTTCATCATTGTGTCCCACTTGTTGTTGATTCTTCACAAAAAAATACAGTTTTATATCTTTATGTTTGAAGCCTGAAATGTGGCTAAAGGTTGCAAAGTTCAAGGAGGCCGAATACTTTCGCAAAGCACTGTACATACTAGGTGCATGTAGGCAGCTAGAGGCTAATGCTTCCTCGGTTGGGAAGGGTATAGTTAATTGTGTTCTTTGCTAGGTCCGACCCACTAGTTCCATGTTATATAAAAGGAACAGGGGGGTCTGCATCCTTGAGCCCAGAGAAGGGCCTGAAGCCCAGAGCTAGGAGGATGTGCCATTTGTCCCCATTGGCATAGTCTGGATCGCCAATGCCTTGCCAGGATTGGAATTCCAGCTATTAAGGGAGACTGCTGGAACTTGCAGTTCTCCTTGCAAAAACTTTTCTGCAGGTATGCTGGTGCAGCCACAAGCCTGGTTGTTAGGGACAAGGAAAATCAGGGAAAGGACTGCACTTTATCTTGAACTGTTACCTGTGAATGTCAGAATACTAAAATATTCAGGTAAATGAAGTACGTGCTAGGTGCACAGCGGGGCTCCATACCATTACTGGGAGTGAGGTAGCAGTGATAGGCTGGACAGGTGGAGAGGCCAAGGATTCTGCATGTCCCTCCTAAATGCACAATTAACCGTGGTGCGTGATGATTAGTACATCGAGAGAGTCTAATCAAGTTTAATCATCATTTCAAAGTAAAGGTACCCAACATGTAAGGTAGTGACCCTGTACAAGGTGCCTAGTGTAACCCAGAAGAACCCACCCCAGAGTAGGCCTCTCATGTGACTTTCGCTTGGCGCCAAATGAGGAGAACGTACAGATGCTCTAATCCCACTTCACTCTATCTAAAACAAAACAAAAGGGGCTGGTAAGGAGCTGGTGGTGGGGCTCTGAAGCATGACTTCTTCCCTGGGTGACTCTTGGTCTCCTCTTCACTTATATGGACATTTCTTTTCATTCACGTTGATATTTATATTTGGGATTTTAGTGGTTTTCATATTTTTTCTTTCTCTGTTGACAAAATGGATATTTTTTTTATGGATTTGTTTGTTATAGATATTTATTTTTGTAACCTTGTGATTTATATTTGCACTTTAGTGTGAGGTAATCACATAACATTGATTTGGGAAACAGCACACTTAAAATAGGTGTCTCAAAAAAAAAATTTCAGCTTATATAGAGACAACCTGGAGATTGAGTGTACAGAAGGAGAGGGGTAAAATGGTTAAAAAAAAAGAATTTCCAAAATCAATTACACCCCTCACCATGAATCATCTGCTGCTGCTGATCCCCGCAATATTAAAGAATACATAGGAGGAAGGAAAGGAATTGAGTAGGAGGAAGGGAGGGCTCTAATATGTAAACACTATAGTGGTTACGTATGTGATCACTGTGATTGGACATCACAGCAATCACAAGGTACAGAGTCCCTTTGGATCAGCTCTGTATGATGTGGAAGGAATAAATAAAGAGTGTCTTAGACAATTCAAATGGCGTTGTTGCCCATAGCAACCAATCAGCTTCCAACTTTTATTTTTACCACAAAGATTAAAAGATGAAAATGAAAGATGATTGGCTGCTTTCCAGTTGAAAAAAAGTTTGTTTCATACATTTTTTTATTATTATTATTATTATTAAATCCCCCTTGTATCTGTGATCTGAGCCATCCAATGCCATTTATCATAGTACAGCAGTATTGAAGTGAAAGTGCAACTGGAACACAGTGTCGGCTCCCCATATATATTATTTATATTATACTACTGATCAAAAAAATAATAATTAAAGTGGAAAGTACAGTCAAAAAACGTTTTAGTTTCTGGACTGGAAGTGGGGAATGGATAGAACCTCTGTCAGGTTTAAACCAATTGGGGAGATTTTAGCTCTCTACCTATGTGGTCAGCAGTGCAGGAAGATATCAAACTCTTTCTTCTTTTCACTAGAATAGAAAGTGGGGGAAATTATCCAATGGTGACACAGACAGCAGATAACCCTTCACTGCCATTCCCAAAATACATTTCCTTTTAGCAAAAGTTTTCTTTTAATTATTGTTTGCCTGGCATCCAGTTTGAAATCCTAGCCATATTAAAAATATATATCCATAATGTTTAACCGTAATCCATTCATTGTTTCCCTAAATCAATAGTTTTAGCAGAGCTGTCATAACCTCCAACAGCGTAATTTATTTGCAATTTAAAGATCAAATCTCATTTTATAAAGCTGGAAGGAGTCTACTAGAGTGTGATCTTTGCCCTTTTTATCTCTTGAAAACCACACCTTTAGTACAATCATTAGTTATAAATACTGGAAACCTCCAAGTGTTCCTTTGAGTGGGGAGATTTCCAATCAGCCCCACTAATAGCAAAACTGTCAGGAGCCTAATGCCTCGTACACACGCATCGATTATTGGCAGGGAATTTTCGGCCAACGTCCGATCGCCCGATTTTTGGCTTGTTAGTATGATGCTTTGGACAACCGACTCTGACTTTTCGGCCGAATAAAATCTGGTGTGCAGGTTATAAAATTTTTGTTGGCCGTCAACACAACAGCCGATTTTCCGTCAGTCAGTACAGATTTCGGCAGACAAAAATCTGATGAGCAAGACTGGGCATGCTCAGAGAAGAAAAAACACACGGAAAGTAAACCAGCACATGACATCACTTCTAAAGTTGATTTTTGTTGGCCGAGAAAATTCGTGTGCAGTCTAGGCACATTCCAACCAACAAAACACAACTCTGGACAAAAGTCGGCCGATCGGTCAGCCGATAATCGTTGCGTGTGTACGAGGCATTACTCAAGCTCACAGCACATGTCACAATCAGATTGTACTATTTTCTTTAGACCCACCAACCACTATGTAGTGCAAGGGCCTGCCTGAATGAATACAAATTGTTTGGATCCGTTATGTAGGTCCACATGGTTTTGGTAAATCTAAAGTTGATTGTACAAAAATTGTACATTTAGATTGTAATAGGCAGAAACAGAATTCCGACCCATCCCTCCCTCATGGTTTAAAAAAGAACCTTAAAACTTTTCTTTTGCTTACTTAAACCTGCTGACATGTCCCTCACCAGCTCCTCTCTTCTGGGAGTAGAGATTGCTGATCCAGCTCTCTGCTAGCCTTCAACTGGCCCCTCCTCCCTTCATGGTTACATCATCATGCCACTTCCGACTGAGAGGACTTCACCACTGGACAGCCAATAGGAATAATCCACATCACCCAAGCTGAAATGAGGTCCCCTGAAGAAGGACCTTCCCACTCTGCAGCTTAGAAGAAGACTTGGGAGCCACTGCATCATGTTTATAAAACAATTGGCATTTAAATTTTTTAGGTAATGGGAGATTAAAGGTATTTGTGAGGAGGGATCTTTGGCTTTAAAATTAAAGTGATAATAAAGCCTCAATTTGTTCCAGTTTCAGCTGCTTATTTAAATACTTAGAATTCCTCTTTGCCATGTTTAATACCTTGCCTTTCCTCCAGTTTTATCTGATACCCTTATTGCTGTCTCTCCTTTTTCCAGTTTTAGGATTGCTCCTTTCCCTTGCAGGGTCCTATGGAACTATCCTATTGCGCACGTTCCCAGGACTACATATTGACGTGAGGACGTTATTAGCGCCGACACGTACAGGCAACCCAAGATTAAAAAAAAAAAACAAAAGACTCACCTCTGCTCCTCCTACTCCAGCGTCCTCAAATTTCATAATGGCTGATGGAACATATAGTCTCGAAAAATGTGATCAGGTGACTTGAGATGAGGTTTAGAAAGAGTGCTTCCTGTCTCAAAGCTCATGTCAGCTGTAAGGAGGAAGACTGAGGAAGGGGTTATAAACAGGTACCTAATGTGAGTCTCTCTGAACTTTTGGCAAGGGATGTTTGATTGACCTGTGTGCCATTAATCTATAGCTAGGGTCTGACTTTCTAAACAGAAGTCCAGTCTACTGTCTTTTGGACTTAGGGGGGGGGGCAAGACTGGGCCAGTGGGAATAGAAAATGTCCCAGCATCAGTGGAAGTAAATAGTGCCTGGTGGTCAGTGAGCATACAAAATGAGTCTGTTGTCAGTGGGAGGAATAGTGCCTCATTATTTGTATTATTAGGAGTTATTTTGCCCCATTGTTGGTGTCAGTGAGACGAATAGTGCCTCATCATGGGTGTCAATGGGAGGCATTATGCATCACTGTTGTGTCAGTGGGGGGGCATAGTGCCCCGTTGTTGGCATCAGTGGGAGGAACAGCGCCATGTCTAAGTGGGGGAATAGTGCCTCTAGTGGTGGATAAAGGCAAGCAGAGGGTTGCATCCGGCCTACGAGCAGAAGTTTGGAGACCACTGATCTACAGCACAGTGTTTTAGATCAAATATACAGGTCTTCAGTACTTCTTTATGGGACAACCAGGGGATGCCAGGCCTTGTCTTGAAAATGCTAGTTGGCAGCATTTCTGATCCTCTGGTTTCAGTAATTTCTGAGTCACTGTACTTATCCAATGCAGATGAGGAAAGTCTGAGAAAAGTCAAAATCCTTACCTGCATATTCATCTGGAAAATGCAAGCAATTAAATCAGAGTTGTGTTAAGTCAGACCCGATCCACCCTCTCATAAGGAGGTATTACTAATATTGGTAACACTTCAGTTGGAGTGTAATATTTACCAGTGTAGAGGCTTGTAAATCTGAGACAGCTGGGCACCTTGGCTTTATACACTAGGGCTAAGATTGACAAGATTGCTGCAATATTCTGCGGGTCAGTAGATTGTAAGGCATTGGTGGACCGTATTTGTGTGTACGAGTTTCTGACTTTGATTGCTGTGTTATGAATGTCTGTGTCATTTAATGTATTTTGTACACTATAATAAGTGGCTATTTTTGCTCTGGAAATGTGTTTTTGTTCAGTAAAGCATTTCTTTGATATATAAAAAAAGAAAACAGACAATTTCACACTTATTTCAGGTCACTGACTCAGGAGTGTAGAAACCATTAAAGTGTATCTCTACAAAAAAACTTTTTTTTTATTTATTTTGTTTTGGGTGGAGTAGGGAAGGGTTAGACCCCTTGTCAAGTTTTTTAGTGTTATCTGGGTCCACATTTGGGAAATTTACCCCTCAGTTTGTACGGGTGACTATTGTCACAGAGAAAGAAATTGAAGGGAAATACTAATTTTTAGAGTTGTCCCCAGAAAAAGAGGTAAAAAAAAAAATGTTCAATGGGGACATCTCTTTGTACACTATAATAAGTGGCTTTTTTTGCTCTGGAAATGTGTTTTTGTTCAGTAAAGCATTTCTTTGATATATAAAAAAAAAAGAAAACAGACAATTTCACACTTATTTCAGGTCACTGACTCAGGAGTGTAGAAACCATTAAAGTGTATCTCTAGACAAAACATGTTTTTTATTTATTTTGTTTTGGGTGGAGTAGGGAAGGGTTAGAGCCCTTGTCAATTTTTTAATGTTATCTGGGTACACATTGGGGAAATTTACCCCTCATTTTGTACGGGTGACTATTGTCGCAGAGAAAGAAATTGAAGGGAAATACTAATTTTTAGACTTGTCCCCAGAAAAAGAGGTTAAAAAAAAAATGTTCAATGGGGACATCTCTTTGTCTAAGTAGGGCATTCCCTTCATTGTGGGAGATTTCCTCTTACTTCCTGTTACATCTCTGGAACAAAAGTGATGAGAAATTTCCCCAGATGGCAAAAGAATAGAAAGGGGCTTCCCTACTGTTTTCAAAACTAAAACAAAAGTTTGGCTATACAAACACTTTCAGCCTGACTACCAGACAACCAGTATTATTAGAAGGGGAATTCACCAATGTCAGCCATGTTTCTCTTAGTACATGTTTTCTTCAGCCTGAAAAGAGATACTGTCCCCTTGTCCATTGCAATGGACATTCCCAATTATACTTATCTTACCAGTGCTCCCTCGCAGCTCCTGCCTCTGCTGCACGAATATCCAAATTGTCAACTGGTGTCCGACAATAAGGGTAGTAGTGATGTCACTTCCCCAATCATATGACAGTGGACAGCCCTAGTGATTGGCTGCTAGACCCGAGCAATTTTCCATGATCTCCCATACCCAGAAGTATTGGGCTGTGCCAACTTCTGTGATGTGGGCAGGAGAAGAGAAAGATCACTGATACGTTAAGTATAACGTGTCTGGGGAGGGGGGCTTTACAAAGGCACTGTCACTTTGCCCTGAATTGGCAAGGTGACAGCATCTCTCCTCTTAGACCCCTTTACACGAATGGATGAATGTTATGCTCTCTAATATGTGCACTCGCTAGTGTGTGCTGTGAAAGTTGTGGTGTGATGCCTTGTTCCAACACATTGAACTCTCTACCTTATTTTTAGTTTCTTTTTAGCAAAATGGCATTTCATTCATTTCCACTGACCACAGCATGGGGCAACGCGCTGCATAAAAATCCAGCATGTCCCACTTTATTACAGCGTGTTGGTGTGAACTGAATTATTGGACATAAGGCAAATTGCCTTGTCTATGTGCAGGGCTGCTGATAAGGCAGTACAGTCAGCCCTCCTGTACTGGGACCAGGCTGCATCAGTTCAAAAGGGGGCCGGGCACCTTCTGAGCAGGGCCAGCTGTACTGTCTTATTGCAGTCTCTGATCCTTTCCTGTCTCCCCCTGCAGTGCTGCCAGCTTCTCCTCTTTTTTGTCCCACTGGCTGCATTGCAGGGGCATTCCATTTTCTGTCCAGACCCCCCTTGTGCCTCTTTTCCCCACAGTGCTGCTGGCTTCCCTCCTCTCCTCTCCCTCCGTCAGCTGCTATGGGCACACAGGGAGATGTTTCTGGATGGAGAGTGGGGAATGGATTGGTGAATATGTAATTTACAGGCCCCTTCCTTTCCTGAATAAACACAGTGAGCAATCAGTACTAATCCCTCCTGTGTTCATCATGGAGGCATAGTAAACTGCATTTACTATGCTTCAGTGTGTAAATTAGCAGGAAGCCTTAGAGCGCTTTGTATTCATTCATCTGTGCAGCTGAGGCTTGAAGAGAAAGGGACTTATAAATCTATGTCCCTTTGTTCGAGGGGGGGGGCTTGAAAGGTAGGCTGTATGGGGCCCCGTGATTTCTAACAGCAGCCCTGTCTATGTGTTTGGACTGCATTTGGCAATTGTGCCTAGTGTAGTCCAACGCTCATGGTGTGAATGAGCCCCTAAAGTAATCTTTCATGAAAGAGATATCCCAATGGCCAAACTAACCCTCTGGCTTCAATACTTTCAATCATTAGCCCAGAACAAGGATGCAGATAAGAAAGTTTCTGGGCAGAGTCTCAAAAATTACTGAAGCCAGCGGTTGAATATGTAATAGCGCCTCAACGTTTCTCTTCAGAGAGATTTGCTTTTACACAGAAATGAACCCCTAAACTCTTTACTTATATTATGTTGCACTGAAAAAAAAAACAGTACTTCACTAACCCAGCACCATATTCCAGTTATCTGGCCAAATAGTTTGTAACTCTGTTCAGCCACTTCCATAGTCAGATCAGTGACAATATTTCTGGATTCAGATTTGCACCTTCCAATATCATCTCTACACCTTTGGCTTGATCCCTCTATTCATTGGTCAGCCAAAAAGCATCATCACCTTTGTCCAAGATGTCTAGATTCAGAAAGAGGAAAATTCGAGCCATCATCCTGGGTCTACAATGTAGGTTGGAAGGTTCTCTTGAACAGTGCACTTCACATTTAAAGGCAGCAATCTTCACAAAACTTCCACCTTGTTCTGCATTGTGGTAGTATTTGGTAAAATTATCACAATTGTAGGAGGCGGTTAAGGGGAGAAAGTCACACCCAACAAATCTGTAGAAAAAAACCCTATGAGCTCTTTCAGACTTGCTGTGGCCTGCAGTGCCTTCTGAAGAGACATTAATAGATGGACTGTTTTTCAGAGGGCTTTGGACAGGCATTGAAGAATAAAACAGATACAATTTGAATGCACCAATTTCAGCCAACTGGTTACAAAGTTTGCACATGCTGGTTGAGTTGAATACTGTCTGGTCAGACACATCAAGGACTACAACAAATCGGCACCCATCTGCACACTGTCTTGGCATATAGTGAGTTCCTTTAAGTAAAACATGGCTTCAGCTTAGTCTCCTACCCATGGGAGAACCCTCTCTAATATGTTTCACGCAGTAGGGCCCTACTACTGCACCGCAGTCACATGCACTGCACCGGATTGCGGTGCGACTAGGGATGCACCGATCCGATATTCGGATCGGAAATCGGCCCCGTTCCGGACAAAATAGCTGGATCAGAGATCGGTAAAATTTAGCCGTCCCACGGGCCGATACGGTTTTTTCTGGGTAACGGCTCAGCCATCCCTTACTCGGTGCAGGAGTAGTATGGGATGGGAGCCGCTACTTCCTGTATACATCCGGCTCACAGGCGGAGTGATATCAGATGCACTCCGCCTCTGAATGGAGGAGCCACACACATGAAGCAGCGGCTTTGCTCTGTACTGCAGCCGCTTGCTTTATGTGTAGCTCCGGATCAGTTCCGTATCGGTATCGGCGATTTCACAACGCCAGATATCGGTATTGGGTCCAAAAAAGTCGGATCGTGCATCCCTAGGCGCGACCCCAATAAATTTAGCGGGCAAGCCTGACAGATGGTACTGAGTGTCAAAATCTTCAACCCCAGTTATCCAGTGACTGTGAAGCAATCCATTGTAGCCACAACATCTGTACAGCCCTGCCCAGCTTTATTGGGACAGTTTGGGTGGGTGGCTTGGTGTAGTAAAAGTGCAGCTCAGCCACCAGTTTTTACCATCCCCTGGCTGCCCATTTGAAAAAGCACTAAGAATTATAAAGTCTCTGTCAGGTAAGACTGTACATATATACTGTATGTACTGTTCAGCTGTGTAGTAAGCTCATTTCCTGGAGTTCCACTTTAAAGTGCTTTAGGGCCAAGGAAGCTTCTGTTTGATCTGCAGATCTGACACCAGCCATTTGAATGGTTGACAGTTTTGATGAGAGCTAACATAAGCACATTAGTAACTGTAACAGTTATTCTTCACCCCATGTTTTAAATGTAACTGCTTTTGGAAACTGATAGGTTTTGGCCTGCTTGAAAAGTTGTGAGCAGATAGTTGATCCTTACATTGTATTTCTTATATTAGTGATGAAATCTGCAGAAGAATTCTGTTCTACCTGACCAAGCCAATAGGTCTCACTGCTCTTGCTACAATAGGAGAAGCTCCATTCATCAAGTCCTTCAACCACACTGGCATCCACCAAAAGCTGAGTAATCAGTTGTGGGTGGAGTGAGCTTGGCTTAGATGGCTTGGCAAATTTCTGGTATATAAAATTTACTGTATAAGTATGTTTATACTTACATGTTAAGCAACATCAATGTCCCGTTATTTTGGGAATCTCTCTAGAGAGATCCCCAAAATAATGGGACATTGATTTTGATTCAAATTTCAGGTGGGGTATAGCTCTCTATTGTGTTATCATAAGTATAGGAAATTAATTATTTTTAGGATACCTAGTCCATAGTGTTTGATTGACTTATATGTACATGTAAGGAAAAAGTTACATACGAGACAACTCTGGTTAGTTTCTATTAGCAGCGCATCATAGGCCACACTGGAAATAGTGTGCTATGGAAAACAACTTGGCTGTGCTAGGCTACACTACTCCGTGACATCATCAAGAGTATTAATTCCACCACACCAGGCTCATGTCTCATGGGATCCGCCGTTACCCGTGATCTGGATCACTCAGCAAAAGTTCCCGTGGTAGAAAGTCACCAGTCACACAATTTCCTTATTAACCCATTTCCTGCTGGTACAAGCCCTAACTTTCATCCAAAGAGGAAATCTTAAGATGCAGGTGGACCATATACTTTCCAGCACAGAATTGTCTTCATCCCACTTCAAGTGAGCCAAGTTCACAACTCAGAGCTAACTAGTCCATCCTAATCAAACACATGGCTCCTCTGTCTGGGCTTACACAGATTCCTATGATGTTCGTAGAGTCTGCTCCACATCAGTGATTCACAGAGAACGCTGATTACCACGGCTTTGAGGAAGATGAGTGACTGTCCCTGATTGCTGCTTAGCAAGGACAGTATACTGTGTGCTGCTTTCTGCACTGCATGTATATGTCTCAGTTCCACAAAAATGACATGTAACTGGATGTTCTGCTTCAGGGCAAATGGGCACTGAGGTGGATGCATCTTAATGTGCGCACAAGATGCCACCAATCCAGGTCCCTATACTACCCCTATGTATTCCCATGAAATATAAGCATTCTATTTATAATGCTCGAGAGAAAGCAATTTACCAACATCACAGATCTATTGCACACTGAGAAAACAGCAATCGTTTTTTTATTTTTTAGTATAAAATACCTTTTATGAGTTAAAAAACCGATCTTACTCCACTATGAAGAGATTACTTTTTCTACTAAAAATCAAGGCATTTAAGCCTTGCCATTTTTAAGACGCATTGAAATGCCAGCACAATTCATCAACACCAGCATGCAGCATTTAAGGTATAGGTGAAACGTTTGCAGCAATAAAAAAAATCTACAGGTTCGGCGTCTGTCTGCAGTTCATGCCCCCTGAGGTGAAGACGGCCAGCTTGGTGCAGACTTCAACCCTGTCACTTCCAAGGTTACACCCTACCTACTGTATGCAGTTCTTATAAAAGTAGTGACTGTATGCAGCTTTCAGGGACTGCACCAGGATTAAAGAGTTTAGCTTAAGCCTGGCACAGAAGGGGGTTAAGTAGAGAAACAAAATTATTGAATCTGTTGAAGTAAATATAAGCTGATTAGAGATACCAGTGCTGCAATGACAGCCCAAGCCTTAGGGGTGCTGAAAATTACTAAAGTCCACCAAAAAAAAAAAAAAAAAAAATGACATGTGGGGGGCCAACCATGTAAAGTGTGATCAAGACATTGAAAGTTTGATAACGGTATAAGTGCACCAGGTTGACCTTAACTCCATGTGAGCCAGACTCTCAGGGATAAGTGCATGTGGAAAGCGGAGGTGGGATGCGATGCACGCTGCTTGGCTGGTCACCTTCTCAATGACCTTTATGATGTACACATTCCAGAATCACCTACCTGGCTGCAGGAGGTGTGATTGGAGAGGAAGGCTAGGAAAGCATCTTCTGGGAGCCCGCAGCTCGCCATCCTACTGGGATAAAGAGCTGTGCAGGAGTGGAGGAAGGGCTAGGAGGGTGCAGGTGGTGCAGTGAGTCTCTATAGCCGGCGTCCTGAAACTAGGTGCTGCCTGGCTTGTTCTATCTCCTCCACCAGTGCCTGGCTGCTGAACGCTGGAGCGATGGGAGCACAGCCTGAGCTGGATGGGAGGAATAGAGAGGGGAAGCAAGGGAGGGGCGAGCTGGAGACAGAGAGGAGGACTGTGTGACTGTGACACAGGGACACACAGGAGGCATGATATCACACTACTACAGGACCTGCCACTTCCCAGGGCATGCAAATCAGGGGCAAACAATGAGCTGACGTTGTGCAACACTGAGTGCAACTGGAAACTACGTCCACCTCTGTTTCATGAAGCAGAGCTACCAATTGTCCCTCATTTGCAGGGACTGTCCCTCTTTTAAAACCAAATCCCTCTGCCCCTCATTCCACCTCTATTATCCCTCTGTTATCTCTGGTGTAGAGATCTGTATAAAAAAAATGTACTATATAACTGCTAAAGATATTGCACTAAACTTTTTATCCCTACTTTGGGCTTGTTTTACACACTGGAATATGCATTTTCATGTGTTTTTTTGTGCATTTTTCGTGCCCTGCCATTGAAGTCTACAGAGCCAAAAACATGCATTGATCCACTAAAAAAGCATTTGTAATATTTTTTCCTAACGCACGGCAGCACAGCTTACAGTTTCAATGTGCCCGTATGGCAAACAATGGCAATCCTCTTGTCATTGAGGCATTAAAGCGGAGTCCCGCCCAAAATGAAACTTCCACTCATCTGCTTCCTCCTCCCCTCTGGTGCCACATTTGGCATCTTTCAGGGGGGAGGGAACCGGCTGTGAAGCCGAAAAGCTTCATTGCCGGTTTCCCTTACAGTGAATGGAGGCGGCAGGACCCGGCAGCCAATCCGAAAATCAGGTGGGGTGCTGACATTGCGGGCTCCCTGGACAGGTAAGTGTCTATATATTAAAAGTCAGCAGCTAAAGTATTTGTAGCTGCTGACTTTAATTTTTTTTTTCACAGCTGGAATATCACTTTAAATCGTATTGCAGTGGTTAGTAATACATTCTAATACACAATATTATTATAAATATACAGTACATATATAAAGTGTAAATAAAATGTAAAAGAGAAAATTAGCAGAGAAAAAAGCCCCAATAAGTTTCAATCACCATTCAGGAACCAGCCGAGATTTGAACCATTAATGGGCATGCTGAATGTACCAAGTTGGCCGATCGATCAACTTGGGTACAACCAGCCTCCCAGATTCACTTATAATTATCGCAAGCAGCTACTATAGCCACTAGCGATAATTACTGTCTTTGTTTGCAGGAAAGAAATTTACTCTGTGTATGGCCAGCCTTACACTTAAGAGCTTGTTCTCACCATGTCCATTGAGCTGCGTTGATGTTCATAGATCAAAGTAGATTCAACACAAGGGCACATAGAAAACAAATGTTCATATGATAACACTGTGTTGAGGTGTGTTGTGTGGCATAAAAATGCAGCATGTCCACATTTTTATGCAGAGCAGCCTAAAACACTGGATGGTAACGCACTGAAACATGCTGCAATGCGCTGTGGTGCATAGACTTGAATAAAATGTCTTTTTGTAAAAAAAAAAAAAAAAACATAGTTTACAATTGTGGGCATGACCTACATATGTGTTCGACACTACACTCAAGCATGTGGGGACAGGGGCGCTTAAACGTTTTTTTTTTTATTAATATATTTTATTATATTATTATAATATATATATATATATATATATATATATATATATATATATATATATATACTGTATATATTTTTTTATTTAGCACTTTAAGGCCCCTTTCACACTATCCATCCGTCGGATTCAATCCCCCGCTGAGCAGCAGGAGGACAGCTGTGTCTCCGTGCTGTGTGCGGAGACACAGCTGTCAGTTCCCCATACATCTCTATGGGGGAATCGGATGGGAATGGACCGTCGGTCCGTTCTCATCCGATCCCATCCGATCCGATGGACGGATGGAAAATAGGGTTTCCATCTGTCCAGAGTTGACGGGTCGGATCGGGTCGGATGCCAGCGGACATGTCTCTGCTGACATCCGATGCCCCGTAGGAATGCATGGGGGGGTCGTTCAGATCCGCCTGTGTGAAAGGGGCCTTTTTTTTTTTATTGCTCTTTATTGTGACAACAATAAAACATGACAGGTCATTTATATGGAGAGATCTTGGCTCAATAAGACAGAAGAAATTCTAAGATAAAAAAAAAAACATTGATCTAATACTTTCCAAAAAAGAAAAAAAATGTCCTTGTTTACATCAGCCGTGAACTGGAAGTGACGTCATGAGTCATCAGGCCAAAGAGATGAGCAGAGGCCATCGGATGATGGCCGGATGCGCAGAATGCACTGTAGGGCAGGAGTCCCTCAGAAGTACCAAGTGATACTTGGCAGCAGGGAGAGACAGGAACAGGAGCAGAAGCAGGAAGCAGAATCAGGAACAACCCGGGGTCATACACAGGAGATCAAGCAGAGTCATGAGAATAGGCCAAAGTCATACATGGACAATCAGGCAACAGCAGAGTCAGCAGAACAAGCCATTGGTCAAAGGCAAGCCGGGTCAGTAACAGGGAATCCAATAGCATAAGCAGGAACACACGGGGGGGCTGACGATCATTTAGCAACTTGCGGATCAGACTGCTCACTTTAATAGGCCGCTGGGCGCCAGGATCTGTCACACATTGCATGCGCTGTGGTGCACAGGCGTGCACAATTGTGCACCAAGGTTCTCAGCCATGGGTGCTCATCTGAGTACCCACAAATATTGCCTGCAGCCCTGTTGGGTGTTGGCAGATGTGTCAGCTCTTTTGTGAATCATCCTCTGACACCATCTTTCCACTGCTAATCACTATGGCCAGCCACCGCGACCGCTGGATCAGTTCTCGGCCTTCCCGATGAGTCAGGTAAGCCCGAGGCGGTCAGCAAGTGGATATACTGTATAACAGGCCAAAAAAAGTTATATATATATATATAACTATATAACTTATATATATATATATATATATATATATATATATATATATATATATATATATATATATAAAACTTTAGCCTTTGGGGAATGTAATTCCCCAAAGGCTAAACGCAGCCAACCAGGTAACAAGGAGCTCAACCAGGAACAACTGGAGCTCACCCAGAAAAAACATACACCCTCAAAGAGAAAAAAAGATCTCTTTTAAACAGCAGCCTGCAAAACCTTGTGGCCAAAAGAGGCATCTGAAGATGCCAACACATCTACCTTGTAGAATTTTGTGAATGTGTGCACTGACGACCAAGTTGCTACCTTGCAAACTTGCATCACTGACGCCTGATGGCGAAAAGGCCAAGAGGCACTTAGCGCTCTAGCAGAATGTGCCTTCACAGGAAAGGAGGAACCTGACCCTTCAGTGAATACGCCTGAACCACCGCCTGTCTGATCCATCTAGATATAGTCGCAGCAGACGCAGCCATTCCTTTACGAGGTCCTTCGGTAAGGACAAAAAGAGAGTCTGATTTCCTGAAAGATTCAGTAGCCGCCAGGTAAACCCTAATTGCCCGAACCACATCCAAAGAATGCAAAGCAATTTCCTTTGGATGCTTGGGCTTAGGACAGAGTGAAGGCAGCACAATGTCTTAATTAAAATGGAAATCAGAAACCACCTTAGGAAGAAACTACTGATAAGGTCGAAGTACCACTTTATCTCTGTGGACCACCAGATAAGGTGAACGGAAGACAAGGCCGCCAGTTCAGACACCCTGAGGACAGAAGTGATAGCCACCAAAAAGGAAAGGCAACCTTCTGAGATAATGTAAGCAGGGGAATCTCCCTAATGTTCTCAAAAGGAGGTTTTTTAAGAATCGATAACAACAAATTCAGATCCCACAGAGGTAACGTGGATCGTCTCGGAGGCCCCATATGACGTACCCCCTGAATAAAAGTGTGAATCAGGGCATGCGTAGCTAAAAGGCGTTGGAAAAACACAGTCAAAGCTGACACTTGTCCTTTGATAGTGCCCAAAGCCAAACGCTATTCAGCCACTTTTTGAAGAAAAGTCAAAACCCTAGCTATCGAAAACAAGTGAGGGTGCATTTTCAACGATTCACACCATGAAATGTACTATTTCCACGTACGATGATAGATCTTCGTGGAAGTAGACTTCCTAGCCCTCAACAGTGTAGGAATCACAGAGTCAGAAAGACCTCTATCCTTCAATACCTGGCTTTCAACAGCCACGCCGTTAAAGCCAGCGACTGTAAAGAAGGATGGAAGATCGGCCCTTGAGACAGCAGATCTTCCCTGAGAGGAAACCTCCAAGGAGCATCAGCGACAAACCTTACCAGGTCTGCGTACCAAGACCGGCGAGGCCAGTCTGGGGCCACTAGAAGGACAGGAATCCCTTCCACCTCTATTCTGCACAGCAGTTTCGGCAGGAGTTTCAATGGAGGGAACGCATATATCAGCCGATACTGACCCCAAGGAGCCACCAGGGCATCTGTGGCGCCGGCCAGAGGATCCCTTGACCTTGCCACAAACCTTTGAACCTTCTCGTTGAGTCGAACAAACAAACAGGTCAACATCGGGTGTCCCCCACCGGACACACAGGAGGTGAAACACCTCAGAGTGCAGGGACCACTTCCCCTGATCCAACACCTGATGACTTAGGTAATCCGCCTGCCAGTTCTCCACTGAGATGTGCACAGCAGAAAGAGCTGGGACAAACTTTTCCACCCAATCCATAATCTCAGCCACCTCCAGGGCCGCCGAGACTCTCTTGGTACCCCCTTGATGATTGATGTACGCCACGACCATGGCATTATTTGATTGAATCCGGACTGGGCAACCTTGCAGATGAGCTGTCCAATGACTCGCTCTGAGCTCAAAGATATTTATCGGCAGCTTGGACTCTTCCACCATCCAGGATCCCTAGGTGCAGAGTTTCCCCAGCACTCCTCTCTAGCCTAACAGGCTGGCATCCGTGGTATCCACCATCCAACGACATGAAGGACTTGCCTTGGCGAAGTGCTGACGAGTGAAGCCACCACAGAAGAGCAGACTTTGTGTTGCGACTCAACCGAATCAAAGTATCCAAGGATTTTGGATCCTTGTTCCATTTTACGAGAATCTCCTTTTGTAAGGGTCTCGTGTGGAACTGAGCAAACGGAACCGCCAAGAAGGTTGATACCGTCAGACCCAAGGCCCGCATGCAAGTCCGCAGAGAGGACAGATTGTTTGCTAACATCAACCGGATCGCCCCCTGCAATTTTTGTAACTTGTCTGGAGGAAGAAAGACCCTCCCCAAAGCGGAGTCCAGAATCAGGCCCAGATAATCCAATCTCATTGAAGGTATCAGGGCGGATTTTTGAATTTGATGTTTCAACCAAACTCTTGCATTGTTCGGACAGTGACAGTCAAGTCGTCCAACAGGGCTGAGTGAAAGTCCGCCCTCAATAGGAGATTGCCCAGGTACCCCAGTACCGAAATCCCCCATTGGAGCAGTAATGCCAACACCGGAACCAGCACCTTGGTGAAGACCCTGGAGGCGAAACCAAAGGATAACGCCGCAAATTGGTAATACTCCTCTCCTATAGCGAAGCGGAGAAAACGCTGGTGTGCAGCGTAGATAGGGATGTGTAGATATGTGTCCTTGATATCTATGGAGGCCAAAAAGTCTCCCTGGTGTAGGGACGCCACTACCGTGCGAATGGACTCCATGCGAAAACAAAGCAGTTCAAAGCCTTGAGGTCCAGGATTTGACGCACTTTGCTTCCTTCCTGGGCACAGTAAACAGGTTTGAATAAAACCCTGTGAAAACGTTCCTGAGAGGGAACCGGCACAATCACCCTTTGTGACAGCAGATCTTGTACCGCCTTTAGAAGATCCCTTAAATGGTCTTGAGATAGGCGCAGATTGGGCGGAAAGATCCTGTCCAACGATTGAGACCGGAATTCGATCTTGTACCCTAATCGGATCAGTTTGTGAACCTATTTGTCCTGAAACAAGGATGTCCATGGTTCCAGAAAGAAGCAAAGGCGTCCCCCCACCTTAGAATCGGGTGAGGGCTCCCCTTCATGCAGACGAGGATTTGTCTGCAGATCCAGATTGGCCTGTCTTCGGTTTACCTGACCACGTCTTCCTGGAACTCCCAAAATACCTGAATGGCTTTCCTTTTAATTGCGACCCAGGGTTACGAAAAAGCTGCCTATGAGCAGTTAAAGAAGGCCCCCATCTAGTACGGGTTGACTTGCCCTTAGAGGATTGAGGGAGAACAGTGCTCTTCCCACCTGTAAGGCCTTTGATCAACTCATCCAGGGTGGATCCAAACAACCTCTCCCCCGTAAAGGGAAGGTCAGAAAGAGTCTTTTTGGAAGCCTGGCCCACAGACCAGCTTTTTAGCCACACCATGCGTCTAATATCATTCCCCACCGCAAACACTCTGGCTACCAGTGGCGCCGCATCCAGCGACGCATCACATATATACAGAAGGGCTTGAGCCATTTTGATCCAAGAGCTCAATCAGCCCTGGTGAGAGCTGTTCCGTTTCCAAGACACCTTTTAGTAACTTCACCCATTCAGTGACGGTCTGTGACACCAGGGTAATCACAAAAAATGGTTTCAATATGGAGCCCGCTATCACATGTAAATGGCGGGACAGAGACTCAATCCATCTGTCAACGGGATCCGTAAAGGCTGGGGATTCTTCCACCGGGACCATAGTAGACTTATTCAGTCTAGAAACTGGATGATCCAACCCTTGGTTGCACGGTCCACCGAGTGGAGACCTTATCCGCAAAGAGATAATGGCGTTTAAAACGCTTGGGCACCACTAACATGTGTGATGTGCCCCCACTGTTCATTGACAATATTGTAAAAAGTTCCGGACAGGTGAACACTTTGCCTGATTTCTGGGATTTGTGGGTGCCAAAAGACACCTGCGTTCCAGACACCGTAGGCTCATTCTCCATTTTTAAAGTTTCTCGCACTGAAACTATAAGTGCTTCTACCAATGCGCTTTCCAGCACAGTGTCAGATGAGGACAGGTCCTCTTTGCCATCAGAATACGATGACACAGAGCCACCAGGGTGGGTGCATCTGCGGTGGCCACATCTGCCTCGGAATCTGAAGATACAACAGAGGGGGGGCGAAGGCAAAAGGCTAGTGTTACTTTTTAACACTTAATCCACTTTTGACACCAGGCTTTCCAAAACTACTGTAAGAACTGACAGGGGCTGTGACCCAGAAGGTTCCGCAGTCGCACTGAGGGGTCTGTAGGTGAAATTTTGTCCTGGGACTCCATTTACAGCACAGTACAGCAAATCCCAGCCTAACACGGGTCTGTTAGCAGTGTGTGTGAGGATACCCACGTTCGCGTCCCAGCAAGACGGTCCACTAGCGGGCTCGTCCCTGTCCATCAGGACTCTGTCGTGGTGAAGCCCAGTGCTAGATTATAACCTGCTCACGCTCGCTGGCCAGGCTGGAAGACCTTAAGGATATAGAATATCCAGTCCAAAACCCAGCCGGCTGTTGCTTGTAGTTCTCCAGGAACTCTACTTAAAAAAACGGATCAGATGCAAAACGAATGTAAACGGACGAACAGTCCGTTTTTCATCCGTTTTTGCATTTCATCACAGATCCCATCCGTTTTTCTCCATCACAGATCCCCCCCATTACAGACTCATCCCTGTTCTCCCTCTCACAGACCCCTCTCCATCACAGAACACCCACATCACAGACTCCTCCCTGTTCTACCTATCACAGACCCCTCTCCATCACAGATTCCCCCCCATCACAGACTCCTCCCCATTCTCCCTATCACAGACCCCTCTCCATCACAGATCCCCCCCCCCCATCACAGACTCATCCCTGTTCTCCCTATCACAAACCCCTCTCCATCACAGATCCCCCCTCAATCACAGACTCCTCCCCATTCTCCCTATCACAGACCCCCTCTCCATTACAGATACCCCCCTATCACAGACTCCTCCCCATTCTCCCTATCACAGACCCCCTCTCCATCACAGATCCCCCATTACAGACTCCTCCCTGTTCTCCCTATCACAGACCCTTCTCCATCACAGATCCCCCCCATCACAGACTCATCCCTGTTCTCCCTCTCACAGACCCCTCTCCATCACAGAACACCCACGTCACAGACTCCTCCCTGTTCTACCTATCACAGACCCCTCTACATCACAGATTCCCCCCCATCACAGACTCCTCCCCATTCTCCCTATCACAGACCCCTCTCCATCACAGATCCCCCCCCCCCTATCACAGACTCATCCCCATTCTCCCTATCACAGACCCCCTCTCAATCACAGATCCCCCCATTACAGACTCCTCCCTGTTCTCCCTATCACAGACCCCTCTCCATTACAGATCCCCCCTATCACAGACTACTCCCTGTTTTCCCTATAACAGACCCCTCTCCATCACAGAACCCCCAATCACAGACCATCCCATCCCATCACAGATCCCCCCTCTCCATCACAGACTCCCCTCATCACAGACAATTCCATCACAGATTTCCCCCCCCCACCCCCATCACAGACCCCTCTCCATCACAGATTCCCCCATCACAGACTCCTCCCCGTTCTCCCTATCACAGACCCTTCTCCATCACAGATCCCCCCATCACAGACTCCTCCCTGTTTTCCCTATCACAGACCCCTCAGACTTCTCCCTGTTCTCCCTATAACAGACCCCTCTCCATCACAGATTCCCCCCCCCCATCGCAGACTCCTCCCCATTCTCCCTATCACAGACCCCTCGCCATTACAGATCCCCCCTATCACAAACTCATCCCCATTCTCCCTATCACAGACCCCTCTCCATCACAGATCCCCCCTGTCACAGACTCCTCCCTGTTCTACCTACCACAGACCCCTCTCCATCACAGATTCCCCCCCATCACAGACTCCTCCCCATTCTCCCTATCACAGACCCCTCTCCATCACAGATCCCCCCCCCATCACAGACTCATCCCTGTTCTCCCTATCACAGACCCCTCTCCATCACAGATCCCCCTCAATCACAGACTCCTCCCAATTCTCCCTATCACAGACCCCCTCTCCAATACAGATACCCCCCTATCACAGACTCCTCCCCATTCTCCCTATCACAGACCCCCTCTCCATCACAGATCCCCCCATTACAGACTCCTCCCTGTTCTCCCTATCACAGACCCTTCTCCATCACAGATCCCCCCCCATCACAGACTCCTCCCTGTTCTCCCTAACACAGACCCCCCTCCATCACAGATCCCCCCATCATAGACTCCTCCCCATTCTCCCTATCACAGACCCCTCTCCATTACAGATCCCCCCATCACAGACTCCTCCCTGTTTTCCCTATAACAGACCCCTCTCCATCACAGAACCCCCAATCACAGACCATCCCATCACAGATCCCCCCCCCCTCTCCATCACAGACTCCCCTCATCACAGACCATTCCATCACAGGTTTCCCCACCCCCCCTACCCCCCATCACAGACCCCTCTCCATCACAGACTCCTCCCCGTTCTCCCTATCACAGACCCCTCTGCATCACAGATCCCCCCCATCACAGACTCCTCCCTGTTCTCCCTATCACAGACCCCTCTCCATCACAGATCCCCCCCCATCACAGACTTCTCCCTGTTCTCCCTATAACAGACCCCTCTCCATCACAGATTTCCCCCCCCCCATCGCAGACTCCTCCCCATTCTCCCTATCACAGACCCCTCGCCATTACAGATCCCCCCTATCACAAACTCATCCCCATTCTCCCTATCACAGACCCCTCGCCATTACAGATCCCCCCTATCACAAACTCATCCCCATTCTCCCTATCACAGACCCCCTCTCCATCACAGATCCCCCCTGTCACAGACTCCTCCCTGTTCTCCATATTACAGACCCATGTCCATCACAGAACCCCCAATCACAAACCATCCCATCACAGATTCCCCCCTCCCCATCACGGACTCCCCTCATCAGACCATTCCATCACAGATCCCCCCCCAATCACAGACCCCTCTCCATTACAAATTCCCCCCTATTACAGACTTCACCCCGTTCTCCCTATCACAGACTTCCCCCCTATCAAAGATACCCCTCCATCACAGACTCCCCTCATAACAGGTACTCCCCCCCATTACAGACTATTCTATCACAGAGCCCCCCCCCATCACAGACCCCTCTCTACCACAGACCCCCCCATCACAGACCCCTCTCTATCACAGATCCCCCCTTATCACAGACCCCTCTCTATCACAGATCCCCCCTCTATCACGGATCCCCACCATCACAGACCAGTCCATCACAGATCATCACTGTGATCAGTGGCAGTGCTGGAGGTTAATGGGTTTGAGGACAGTGGTGGTGGGGAGATGGGATGGGATCAGTGGCAGTCCTGGGGGGAGGGGGTGGAATCAGTGGCAGTGGCAGATGTTGTGGTGGGGATTGGGTTCAGTGGCAGTGCTAGGTTCCAGGATCAGTGACACCTACTTTCTGTTAGTTTCCACTCCTTTTCCCCTGAAAACGTTATCTCACGGTTCCCTCATCTCAACAGACACCTATTAGGAGATTCTCATGGGATGTGTTCCATCCCATGCGCTTCCCCCAGATAGGCTCACGACTTCCTGGGCAAGATTCACTGGCATGAGATTAACCTGCCCGCCCTCCAAGCTGAGCCCTAGCCCTTCCCAGGCTTCTGACAACCTCCACAGCTCACCGATCCTCTGCCCACAGCTCTTGGTTTCCTGCTGGCGGCTTCACTCATCTAGTGAGACTGGACTGCACCCTGTGGATTCCCACTCCAGCAGTCCCAGGGTCTCTCAGCCTCCCAAGTCCCTCACTGCTGCCAGCCCCGGTACCTGGTCATGTGACAGGACCGAGCGGTCCCCTGCACTTGTTCTGGGCGGCCTGGGCCAGTTCTCTCCCCTGTCCTGCCCACTGTAAATGGAGCTGTCAGCGGCGTTTCCTGGCTGTCCGCACCTGCTGGGCTTCTCTAGTTTATCCTCCTTCACTGTACCGGGTCTAAATGCAGATGAAAAATTAAATGGGCGGACCCAGAGGAGAGGCTGTGTGAGCAGTCTGCTGTGCGGTGCAGTGAGTGTTTCCCTGTCCTATCCCAAGCTAATTAGAAAAGTCCGTGGGACCCCCTGCCCTTGAGGCCATGTGCATCACACACATGAATGATACGCTACTGCTTCTTGGGTATCAATTTGCCGCCCCTCTTAAAGTGCCGCCTGGATCCAATGGACCAAGTAGGACCCTTGGAAGGGCCAGCCCTGTTGCCAACACTTGTGCCAAATCCAGGTAGTTCTAATGCAGCAGTTCTAACGCAGCAACAGATTCTTACAGAATTACAGCCAGGCCACCAGTGGCGGCCCGTGCATAGGGGCGCCAGGGCGCCACTCCCCTGCCCCTAAAAAAAAGAAAAAAAAAGAAAAAAAAAAAAAGAAAAAAAAGAACAAATAATGTTATGAAAAAAAAAAATTGGGTTCGCAGGCCTATGCGGTGGCACTGTTGGCTATGGGGGGGTGGGGTTTACGTCCCAGAAGAGGCGCCGATTGGCTGCCTTCTGGGGGCGTAACCTGGGCGCAAGTCATTGCGCTTGGACACCCCCACTTTCCTGATATCCTGGCTGTGATTGGTCCAGGCTCCAGCCTGGACCAATCATCATCCAGGACATCCGATTGTGACGCCGCTGACGTCGCAATGGGGGCGGTGCCGGTGCGTGCATCAGTCACTCACCGTCACCGCCCGGTCAGCGTCCCGCCGCCGAAGAGGAGTCCAGTCCGGAGAAGAAGCCAGCGCCGGTCACCCGCCGCAGAAGAGGCCGAGAGGGAGAAGCGCCGCTCACCTTCCCGCCGCCGAACGAAGAAGAGGAGAGGGAGAAGCCGCCGTGACTCACAGGTAAGTGCACTGCTCTCAGTCGGGCACGCACGCATAGCTCTGCATTGGGGTACATGTATACTGGCTGCACTGGAGGCACGCACGCATAGCTCTGCATTGGGGTACATGTATACTGGTGGTCACTGGAGGCACGCACGCATAGCTCTGCATTGGGGTACATGTAAACTGGTGGTCACTGGAGGCACACACGCATAGCTCTGCATTGGGGTACATGTATACTGCTGGTCACTGGAGGCACGCACGCATAGCTCTGCATTGGGGGACATGTATACTGGTGGTCACTGGAGGCACACACGCATAGCTCTTCATTGGGGTACATGTATACTGGTGGTCACTGGAGGCACGCACTCATAGCTCTGTATTGGGGTACATGTATACTGGCTGCACTGGAGGCACGCACGCATAGCTCTGCATTGGGGACATGTATACTGGCTGCACTGGAGGCACGCACGCATAGCTCTGCATTGGGGACATGTATACTGGCTTCACTGGAGGCACGCACGCATAGCTCTGCATTGGGGTACATGTATACTGGTGGTCACTGGAGGCACGCACGCATAGCTCTGCATTGGGGTACATGTATACTGGTGGTCACTGGAGGCACGCACGCATAGTTCTGCATTGGGAGACATGTATACTGGCTGCACTGGAGGCACGCACGCATAGCTCTGCATTGGGGTACATGTATACTGGCTGCACTGGAGGCACGCACGCATAGCTCTGCATTGGGGACATGTATACTGGCTGCACTGGAGGCACGCACGCATAGCTCTGCATTGGGGACATGTATACTGGCTGCACTGGAGGCACGCACGCATAGCTCTGCATTGGGGTACATGTATACTGGTGGTCACTGGAGGCACGCACGCATAGCTCTGCATTGGGGTACATGTATACTGGTGGTCACTGGAGGCACGCACGCATAGTTCTGCATTGGGAGACATGTATACTGGCTGCACTGGAGGCACGCACGCATAGCTCTGCATTGGGGTACATGTATACTGGCTGCACTGGAGGCACGCACGCATAGCTCTGCATTGGGGACATGTATACTGGCTGCACTGGAGGCACGCACGCATAGCTCTGCATTGGGGGACATGTATACTGGTGGTCACTGGAGGCACGCACGCATAGCTCTGCATTGGGGTACATGTATACTGGTGGTCACTGGAGGCACGCACGCATAGTTCTGCATTGGGAGACATGTATACTGGCTGCACTGGAGGCACGCACGCATAGCTCTGCATTGGGGTACATGTATACTGGCTGCACTGGAGGCACGCATGCATAGCTCTGCGTTGGGGACATGTATACTGGCTGCACTGGAGGCACGCACGCATAGCTCTGCATTGGGGGACATGTATACTGGCTGCACTGGAGGCACGCACGCATAGCTCTGCATTGGGGACATGTATACTGGCTGCACTGGAGGCACGCACGCATAGCTCTGCATTGGGGGACATGTATACTGGCTGCACTGGAGGCACGCACGCATAGCTCTGCATTGGGAGACATGTATACTGGCTGCACTGGAGGCACGCACGCATAGCTCTGCATTGGGGGACATGTATACTGGCTGCACTGGAGGCACGCACGCATAGCTCTGCATTGGGGGACATGTATACTGGCTGCACTGGAGGCACGCACGCATAGCTCTGCATTGGGGGGACATGTATACTGGCTGCACTGGAGGCACGCACGCATAGCTCTGCATTGGGGTACATGTATACTGGCTGCACTGGAGGCACGCACGCATAGCTCTGCATTGGGGTACATGTATACTGGCTGCACTGGAGGCACGCACGCATAGCTCTGCATTGGGGGCATGTATACTGGCTGCACTGGAGGCACGCACGCATAGCTCTGCATTGGGGGACATGTATACTGGTGGTCACTGGAGGCACGCACGCATAGCTCTGCATTGGGGTACATGTATACTGGTGGTCACTGGAGGCACGCACGCATAGCTCTGTATTGGGGTACATGTATACTGGTGGTCACTGGAGGCACGCACGCATAGCTCTGCATTGGGGGCATGTATACTGGCTGCACTGGAGGCACGCACGCATAGCTCTGCATTGGGGGACATGTATACTGGTGGTCACTGGAGGCACGCACGCATAGCTCTGCATTGGGGTACATGTATACTGGCTGCACTGGAGGCACGCACGCATAGCTCTGCATTGGGGTACATGTATACTGGTGGTCACTGGAGGCACGCACGCATAGCTCTGCATTGGGGGACATGTATACTGGCTGCACTGGAGGCACACACGCATAGCTCTGCATTGGGGGACATGTATACTGGTGGTCACTGGAGGCACGCACGATAGCTCTGCATTGGGGTACATGTATACTGGTGGTCACTGGAGGCACGCACGCATAGCTCTGCATTGGGGTACATGTATACTGGTGGTCACTGGAGGCACGCACGCATAGCTCTGCATTGGGGGCATGTATACTGGCTGCACTGGAGGCACGCACGCATAGCTCTGCATTGGGGGGCATGTATACTGGCTGCACTGGAGGCACGCACGCATAGCTCTGCATTGGGGGACATGTATACTGGTGGTCACTGGAGGCACGCACGCATAGCTCTGCATTGGGGTACATGTATACTGGCTGCACTGGAGGCACGCACGCATAGCTCTGCATTGGGGTACATGTATACTGGTGGTCACTGGAGGCACGCACGCATAGCTCTGCATTGGGGGACATGTATACTGGCTGCACTGGAGGCACACACGCATAGCTCTGCATTGGGGGACATGTATACTGGTGGTCACTGGAGGCACGCACACATAGCTCTGCATTGGGGGACATGTATACTGGTGGTCACTGGAGGCACGCACGCATAGCTCTGCATTGGGGGACATGTATACTGGCTGCACTGGAGGCACACACGCATAGCTCTGCATTGGGGGACATGTATACTGATGGTCACTGGAGGCACGCACACATAGCTCTGCATTGGGGGACATGTATACTGGTGGTCACTGGCTGCACTGGAGGCACGCATGCATAGCTCTGCATTGGGGACATGTATGCTGGTGGTCACTGCATTGGAGGCACGCACGCATAGCTCTGCATTGGGGACATGTACACTGGTGGTCACTGCATTGGAGGCACGCACGCATAGCTCTGCATTGGGAACATGTATACTGGCTGCACTGGAGGCACGCACACATAGCTCTGCATTGGGGGACATGTATACTGGTGGTCACTGGCTGCACTGGAGGCACGCATGCATAGCTCTGCATTGGGGACATGTACGCTGGTGGTCACTGCATTGGAGGCATGCACGCATAGCTCTGCATTGGGGACATGTACACTGGTGGTCACTGCATTGGAGGCACGCACGCATAGCTCTGCATTGGGGACATGTATGCTGGTCACTACATTGAAAGGGGGCATTTATACTGGTCACTATATTGAAGGGGCCATGTACTGTGGGGTTTGTGCTAGGGGCCTGTACTGTGGGGTTTATGCTAGAGGGCCTGTACTGTGGGGTTTATGCTAGAGGGCCTGTACTGTGGGGTTTATGCTAGAGGGCCTGTACTGTGGGGTTTGTGCTTGAGTTGTTTGTGCTTGAGGGGTTTGTACTGTGGGGCTTGTGCCACTCTCAGTCCATGTATCCCATAATAGGATGTCTCTCACAGTATATCCCATAATAGGGCCCCTGTTCCCTATTATGGGATATACTAGCACTGATGGACCCCTTAATATGTGATATATTGGGAGAATTGGTTCACGCAAGCAAAATACAGGGGACAAAATGGATGGAGTCTATAAGGGGTGGGGCTTCTGAGAAATGGGAGGGGTCAAATGGAAGGGCGGGGTCTTGCGCCCCCCCCATCTTAAAACTTCACCAGCCGCCACTGCAGGCCACACTTTAGAAACTTAAACTTATAAGTCTCCAAATAAAGTATCTGCCTTCTCACAATCTTCTTTAGAATGTACACTGAGCTGCACATGCACAGCTCAATTTACATTCCAGTACATATGAGCAGGAGTGCACATCACTTTGCAGCAGCCAATGAAGACAGCCACAGCCTGGCTTTTGGAAGAAGGCCGTAGAAGATGCTGGCGACACGGAGGGATTTCAGACTGCTGAAGGAAGGTAAGTATTGCAAACTTCAAAATGAGGTTGAAGGATTGTAAGAGGTGCATGAAAGTCAGCCAGCCCCCAGTCTGATGTACTCACCTTCCAGTCTGTCACCAACCAAATAAGACCTGTCTCTTGGTACAAAGAACAGGGGTTTAGTTGACACACATTTGCAAACGCATGTGAAAGCTGCAGAGCCACGTCACGGCACCCTGTTTAAATCTGCAGTCCTACACTCTTAAGGCCCGTACACACGTACCGATCGTCGGCATACAAACGTCGGTGGACGAAGGATCTGCCGATTGTACGCGTGTTAGTATGGTGCCTCCGACAGATGTCTGCGCACAATCCGCGGACAAAAGTCTTTCGTGCAAACATGAAAATATTTGTATGCCGACACCAGAACGGACGATTGTTCGCCTGTCAGTACACAATTCGGCCGACAGACCGCAGATTTGCAAGACTGGGCATGCTCAGAAAATAGAAAACACAGGGAAAGTTAACCATTACATGACATCACTTCTGCAGTCGGCGGACAAAATTCTTGTGCTGTCCTTGTGCTGTCTTTGCACTTTTCAGCAGACACCGACATCCCGGGGAGAAAAGAGGAACATTTGTAAGCCGACCATCGGTACGTGTGTACGGGGCTTTAATTTAGTGTCCTCACACTGGAGGCACATGGCCGCTAATGGGTGGATGGGGAACAGGTGAGAGGGAGACAGCCCAACCTCCCCCAACCCATCCCCATGCACGACTGGCTATTGTCTCAAAAAGTTCAAATAATTAGGTTAAAATATAACCATGGTGCAAACTGGAGAAGACCAGCTGAAAAGCATTACACCTCCATCCCCTTGGTGGATGCAGTATATGGATAGGAAGGGATTTTATATATGGGGCATGGCCTGTAAAGCACACTGCCTTTGAAATCCCTTATTTCCTTTGGGACTTTATATGAGACAAGCAGGTCATGCTATTGGTCTCCATCCCTGTATACGGAAAACACTAGGGTCAAATCAAAAACTGCATCCACCAAAAACGCACGAAAATCGCACGGTGGGACTTTAGATGAGGCACCAAGCTGTAAGCAAGGCGTCTCCATCCCTGGTTGCTTTAAACATATTGGACTAGGTGGGACTTTAGATGAGACCCAAGTTGGTGTTGCCCGGCGTCTCCATCCCTATAACAAAACACAAAATGAGGTTGAAGGATTGTAAGAGGTGCATGAAAGTCAGCCAGCCCCCAGTTTGATGTACTCACCTTCCAGTCTGTCACCAACCAAATAAGACCTGTCTCTTGGTACAAAGAGCAGGGGTTTAGTTGACACACATTTGCAAACGCATGTGAAAGCTGCAGAGCCACGTCACGGCACCCTGTTTAAATCTGCAGTCCTACACTCTTAATTTAGTGTCCTCACACTGGAGGCACATGGCCGCTAATGGGTGGATGGGGAACAGGTGAGAGGGAGACAGCCCAACCTCCCCCAACCCATCCCCATGCACGACTGGCTATTGTCTCAAAAAGTTCAAATAATTAGGTTAAAATATAACCATGGTGAGGACACTAAATTAAGAGTGTAGGACTGCAGATTTAAACAGGGTGCCGTGACGTGGCTCTGCAGCTTTCACATGCGTTTGCAAATGTGTGTCAACTAAACCCCTGTTCTTTGTACCAAGAGACAGGTCTTATTTGGTTGGTGACAGACTGGAAGGTGAGTACATCAGACTGGGGGCTGGCTGACTTTCATGCACCTCTTACAATCCTTCAACCTCATTTTGTGTTTTGTTATAGGGATGGAGACGCCGGGCAACACCAACTTGGGTCTCATCTAAAGTCCCACCTAGTCCAATATGTTTAAAGTATTGCAAACTTTAGTTCTGCTTTATAGCTATATTAAATCTAAAGCAAACATCTATTATATTGCAGCTTACACATTTTTAAATGTGATGACTGCATTTATTTTCTTTTTTGGTATTCTTCTATTTTCACCTGGTGATCCAGCCACCAAGTCTGTTGTTTTTCAAAAGAGCAAGCTCTCTTCCAGATGTATCAGTGTACAGGGATGAGAAACATATTTTAAAAATTGCAGGGGTGCTTACAATTATCAGTTTTTATTCATTCATATAAAACCTTTATTCCAAAAGGAAGAAAAAAAACAGTTTGCTGTAACTGATTATAAAGTGTGAGCTGGAGTTTGGCTTCAGTTTGTTAGCGTATTTAAATCTGCTAATACATTTAACGCTCCCCTCCCCCCAGACTGACATTCCTGCTCTCCAAAGGTGCCCCCCTGTGCTCATTCATCCAGAGCGGGGGGAACACTAGTACAGATGGTGCGTTACTGACCAGATCACCAGGTGAAAACAATGGGGAAAAGCCTAGAAAAAGGAAACTAAGCCACGTCTAATGATTGGTAAGCTGAAATATATGACGTTTTTTGTTTTGGGTTTAATACCCAGCCATGCCCTGGCCAGGCATACAGCAGTACACCACTTCTCTGAGTGGGGCATGTCTGTGCTGGGAAGCTGGTAATGGGTGGCTTTCCCCACAGGGCCCTATCCTGGGCCCCATTCAGCTGCTGAACAGGAGATTCCCTGGCCAAAAGCTAAATAGTAAATACAGTATGGCTTGTAGGTATACAATATGTTGCCCCCTTAAAGTGGATGTAAACTCTTAAATATACCCAGTGAAGTGAACAGCCTCAGATGATACACAGAGATGAGACAAATCTCCCTACAAAGGGTTTTATTTGTATATCTGCTGTCTTTTTACACTGTTTAGAAAGTGAACATCATGTTAGAATTTTTTTTTTCCTGTTCCAGCGCTGGGTTTGGAGTCTTGGCATATACTGTGTGCGAGCTGGGGGGCACACCCCCCCCCCTTCCACGTAGGCAGAGAAAGGAAGAAACATGCAGAGCTGTGCTGTGAATAGACCATCTCTCTGCTAATCTATCTCTATGCACCCTGACACAAATTTCCAGCTGTTTTTATCTGCTATGGTGGAGAACTTGTCAGAAGTTATCATGCTGATAACAGAGGAATGGAGCAGCAGAAAGACACAGGACTTAGGGCTTTGGAGAGATAAGTAAACACTACAGATATATGTGCCAGGGTCAAATTTCATGAATGGAGTTTACATCCACTTTAAGAGAAATCAGGAAATCGGGGTCACCCTGTAACCATGCATTCCAACCACACTGTTTGGCTTGACTCTGCCTTTTTGTATTGTGTTCAACAGGGTAGAGAATGGTTGAAACCTCTGTCAAGTATTTTTTGCTGTCTGTGTCCCCTTCACTTCCCCTCTAATGTGATTGAAATGTCCTCTTAGTTGTCACCAGAGCAGATATTAAAAAGATGTCCTCTCTATCTCTGTTCTGATAACTAAAAATTTTAAATCTCTCAACACTTTCAGACCCAGCAATAGTGGTCATCAGTACAGAAAGAGAGATTATCTTACTAACAAGAAAAAAGACTGCAGTTAAAACCTAAATTGCCACTTCCTAACCGCGCAATAGCCTAAAGACGGCTACAGCATGGCTCTATTGTTCCGGGAGGGCATCCGTAGACGTCCTCCTGGAACCACACCCTTCGTGTACCCCCTTGAGCACGCATCCAACGCACTGTGTGATCGCTGTGTCCTTTGGACACAGCGGATCACAGATTGTGGTAATGGGCCAATCACAGCAGCCCTTTACCATGTGATCAGCTGCATCTAATCCCAGCTGATCACAGTGCAAACAGAATTGATGGTTATTGGTATTTCTCTCCTTACATGCTGACACAGCTTGAGGAGAGGAGAGCCGGTAACCGGAAATCCTGACAGAAGACATGCACACAGATAATTAGGGCACTGACCATCAGTGCCCTGATAATCAGTGCAGCCCCATCAGTACCATCAGTGCTGCCCATCAGTGCCTCCTTTATCAGTGGCGCATCTCAGTGCCCATTAGTGTCGCCCAATCAGTGCCTACTAGTGACGCCACATCAATGCCAATCAGTGCCTCCTGTCAGTGCCCATAAGTGCAGCCTCATCAACGCAGTGAAGTAGAAACATTAAATTACTTATTTGTAAAACTTTTATAACAGAAATTAAGAAAATGTTTTTTTTTTTTTTTTAATTTTCCATTTTTTTTTTATTTGTTTAGCAACAAACAAAAAAATAGTGGTGATTAAAAACAATTTAGCCAAAAAAAATCTGTTTAAAAAAAAAATGATAAAAAAAAGTCATATGGGTACAATGCTGCAAGACCACGCAATTGTCATTGAAAGTGCAACAGCGCTGAAAGCTGAAAATTGACCTGGACAGTAAGAGGGTGAAAGTGCCTAGTAAGCAAGTGGTTAAAGAAATAGCCAGCACTCCTGAAACATTGTATAGTAAATACAGAGGTATTAGTTGCATATATTTGCAAATCTATTTGGAAGCCACACTGCCTCATCAAGGCCTCTGTATAGTGTGGTCTTAACTCTAACATAGTAAAGCTCCCATCCTGGCACATAGACAGCAATAAATAAATATTAGACTTGGAGGTAAGCATATCCTCCTGAGAAACACTAGAACTGATTGGATTTCGGCCAGTTCCTAATGAACCAGGCAAAATTTGCTTCATTGGTGGCCCTGTTGGCAACCTCCTACTAGACATCTTTGAAATGAAAAAAATCAAAGGTGGTTTGCAGAAAGTTGTCGGCCAAACAATGGTTTCATTGAAAAAACAAAAGGGGCCACATTCGCGGGTAGCAGCTATCAGAATACAATCGCGCAGAGTTTATTTTTGTCCATCTACGTTAAATGAGTATGGCCAGCCTTACACATATATCCACATGAGGCCATGTGGTTTCTGCCATACCTTTGTTACCACTGACAGGTTAAATAGATATAATGGATTATCTCGTTATAACAGCATCTGAAAGTTGATTGGATATAGTAGTTAGTAGGTAAACATGTTGTCCCCAAAGTCGATGTGTTGAAAGCAGAAAAAATGGTTATCGCAGTTTGCTGTGTATAGGGCTGCATAGCCGCAGACCAGTGTTAATTTTGGCAGCAAATTTCAATTTAGTTTTAGTCTTAGTGTTAGTACTAAAATGGCATTTTCGTTTTAGTCCCATTTTAGTCTTCTGCAAGTGTTTTAGTTTTAGTCGTATTTAGTCGACTAAAACTCCAGTACATTTTAGTCGACTAAAACATCTTACATTTTAGTCGACTAAAACATCCTACATTTTAGTCGACTAAAACATCCTACATTTTAGTCGACTAAAACTCATTTTAGTCATCTAAATGGTCATGGTCAGGTCAGAGAGGAGGCCTGTAATGCTGCTGCCTGCAGTCAGTGCAGTGAGTGCACACAGTGCTGCTCAGAGTTCTGGATGGGGGTCTCAGGTTTAAGGGTGGTCTCTGGTCTGACTCTGAACTGAAGTTGTTGAACAGGATGGGCCGGGCGGGCCTCAGCGGCCTATATGCACGCACACAGTCCTGGATGGATGGCGGAATCGGATGCCAGTGGTGACTGGTGAGTGGTCTGAGGGGACTCAGGGAGGCAGTAATAGCTGGCCTGGCTATTAACTCACAGTGGGTGCTCTGCTCTGGATGTGGTGGTGGCCGGGTGCCAGTGCCGTGCGATGAGTCGGGCCTGGCGTGTCTCGCTGTAGTGCTGCAGCTGCAGTGCTCTGGTGAGGTCAGGTGACTGGTCTCGAGTCGACTCTCTTGTAGTAGTCCACTCCTCACGTCGGACGTCAGGGGGCACGCCACGCCAGACGCCACACAGGCGGAGCTCCGTGAAAACCGGAAGTTGGGTAAACGTCCCTGCCTCACATTCTCGTTTAGTTTTCGTTCGTTAACGAAAACGGATTTGATTTTCGTCATAGTTGTCGTTATTTGACGAAAATGTGCTATACTTTGCGTCTCGTTTTCGTCAGTTGAAAAATGCTGGTGACGAAAGCGGTGACGAAAACGTTTTCGTTGACGAAATTAACACTGCTGTAAACTCCATTGGCTGTAATGTCATTGCACATATTACCTGAATATATTAGCAACATTAAATATTAGGGAAAAATATAAGAAAAGCCTTTTTCTAAATTGTTTAGTTTTCAGCAGCTTAGTAGATGCTTCTTACTTATGCGTATGCGGTGGTGCAATATATGTTTAAACTTTAATGTGCTATTATTACATGCTCTGGATGGAATTGTGTTGCCAATATAGAAATGGCCAGCAGAGGAGTGTTAATTTTGATGATGTAAATTTTTTATTTAGTTTTAGTTATAGTCTTATGACTAAAATGCCATTTTAGTTTTAGTCGTATTTTAGTCATCGGAATTGTTTTAGTTTTAGTCGTATTTTAGTCATCGGAATTGTTTTAGTTTTAGTCGTATTTTAGTAGACTAAAATTGTGTTAATTTAGTCGACGAAAACGTTTTAAGTCAGGTTTAGTCTACGAAATTAACACTGCCGCAGACCAGCCAGGGTGTCCATGCTGACCTGTGTACACAGCCAAAAGTGCCTACATGGAGCATGTGAGCATCAGAACTGGGCCTAAGACTAATGGAAAAAGGTGGCCTGGTCTGATGAATCACATTTTCTTTTACATCCTGTGTGTGTGGCGTTGCTTATCTGAGGAAGGGATGGCACCAGGATGCAGTATGGAACAAAGGCCGGTGATGGCAATGTGATGCTTTGGCCAATGTTCTACTGGGAAACCTTGGGTCCTGCCATTCATGTGGATATTACTTGACGCATACCATCTGCCTAAACATTGTTGCTGACCAATCTCCCCCCTTCCACTTGGAAACAGTATTCCCTGATGGCAGTGGACTCTTTCAGCAGGAAAAAGCCACACTATAAAAATGGTTCAAGAATGGTTTGAGGAACATAACTATGAGTTGTGTGTGTGTGTGTGTGTATGTATATGTGTTTGTGTGTGTGTCTGTATATATTGTGTGTGTATATATATATATATATATATATATATATATATATATATATATATACACACAGTATCTCACAAAAGTGAGTACACCCCTCACATTTTTCTAAATATTTTATTATATCTTTTCATGTGACAACACTGAAGAAATTCCACTTTGCTACAATGTAAAGTAGTGAGTGTACAGCGTATACAACAGTGTAAATTTGCTGTCCCCTCAAAATAACTCAATACACAGCCATTAATGTCTAAACCACTGGCAACAAAAGTGAGTACATCCCTAAGTGAAAATGTCCAAATTGGGACCAATTAGCCATTTTCCCTCCCCGATGTCATGTGACTTGCTAGTGTTACAAGGTCTCAGGTGTGAATGGGGAGCAGGTGTGTTAGATTTGGTGTTATCTCTCTCACACATTCATACTGGTCACTGGAAGTTCAACATGGCACCTCATGGCAAAGAACTCTCTGAGGATCTGAAAAAAGAATTGTTGCTCTACATGAAGATGGCCTAGGCTATAAGATGATTGCCAAGACCCTGAAACTGAGCTGCAGCATGGTGGCCAAGACCATTACAGTGGTTTAACAGGACAGGTTCCACTCAGAACAGGCCTCACCATGGTCTATCAAAGAAGTTGAGTGCACATGCTCAGCGTAATATCCAGTGGTTGTCTTTGAAAATAGACGTATGAGTGCTGCCAGCATTGCTACAGAGGTTGAAGGGGTTGGGGTAATCCCAGTGTTATACAACACTTCCAGGTGTGATGCCCATCTACCTCACTTCCTGTGTAGACCGGAAGTGATGTTATGCTGTGTTTGTCAGTTCCAAAATCTACCTCACTTCCTGTGTAGACCGGAAGTGATGTTATGCTGTGTTGGTCAGTTCCAGAGAGAGGCTTGACACACAGGCCGCCTCCTCCTATCCAGATTATGATGCTTGGCAGCTTAATACAGGTGGGATTCGTTTTTTCACTAATTATCAATTATGGAGCCTTTATAAGTGTATGGATTCCTTAATAGCTTGCTGGTCAAATCCTTTGAGAATGTCCTGTGGGACGAAATGCATCAGGATCGTGCCTGTTTAGCCAGACTTGCATTTGTTTCTGCCTTTACCATTGGAAATTTTTTGAGTGTTATTCCCCTTTTTAAATAAACTGTTTATTTGAGTTTTACACTATGTCTGTTTCCTTTGGTTTATTTCCACATGGGTCTGGATTTCTGTGAGTGATCCTTTCTACCTACCCTGCTGAATATACACCTGGGAGACATCCGTGGTTGCAGATCGTTTCAGGAATCCTATACCATCCTAACAGTCTTTTTGACCCTCATGCTATATGGTATTCAGGGTCAACAGCATCTGGTGAGCACAATTTTATTTGGTGTTGGTGATGGGATATCAGTATCAAGATTCACCTCTCTGTTTTGGATTACTCCACTTGCACTTACCATTGTGAACACTATATGGACTTTTTTGATTGTATTCAGTTACAGATTTTCACATTTACTGATCACATATGTCATTTTATTTGTTTGTATTGAGAACTGTTGCAGTTTCTCACCCATTAGCACTGCACTTTTATTTTCTTTGGGGTAATCCTGTCAGTGCTCAGACCATACGCTGCACACTGCATCAAATTGGTCTGCATTGCTGTCGTCCCTGAACAAAACCTCTTCTAAAGGTGATGCACAAGAAAGCCTGCAAACAGTTTGCTGAAGACAAGCAGATTAAGGACATGGATAACTGGAACCATGTCCTGTGGTCTGATGAGACCAAGATAAACTTTTTTGGTTCGGATGGTGTCAAGCGTGTTTGGCGGCAACCAGATGAGGAATACAAAGACAAGTGTGTCTTGCCTACAGTCAAGCATGGTGGTGGGAGTGTCATGGCCTGGGGCTGCAAGAGGACTGCTGGCACTAGGGAGCTACAGTTTATTGAGGGAACCATAAATGCCAACATGTACTTTGACATACTGAAGCAGAGCATGATCCCCTCCCTTCAGAGACCGCAGTATTTCAACATGATAACGACCCCAAACACACCCCCAAGATGACCACTGCCTTGCTAAAGAAAGCCTTGCTAAAGAAGCTGAGGGTAAAGGTGATGGACTGGCCAAGCATGTCTCCAGACCTAAACCCTATTGTGCATCTGTGGGGCATCCTCAAAGGGAAGGTGGAGGAGCGCAAGGTCTCTAACATCCACCAGCTCCATGATGTCGTCATGGAGGAGTGGAAGAGGACTCCAGTGGCAACCTATGATGCTTCAGTGAACTCCATGCCCAAGAGGGTTAAGGCAGTGCTGGAAAATAATGGTGGCCACACAAAATATTGACACTTTGGGTCCAATTTGGACATTTGCACTTAGGGGTGTACTCGCTTTTGTTGCCAGCAGTTTAGACATTAATGGCTGTGTGTTGATTTGTTTTGAGGGGACAGCAAATTTACACTGTTATAAAAGCCATGCACTCACTACTTTACATAGCAAAGTGTAATTTCTTCAGTGTTGTCACATGAATAGATATAATAAAATATTTACAAAAATGTGTGGGGTGTACTAAGTTTTGCAAAGTACTATATATATATATATATATATATATATATATATGTGTGTGTGTGTATGTCTGTGTGTCTCTGTGCCCTGTGTGTCCATGAAAATCCAGGAAGTAAACAGGCAGCAGCTTCAGCTGCCCACAGTTAAAATGGCTGCAGCCAGACTTAGTGGAGGGAGATTTCTGCAGCATATTTGGCAAGTACAGAATCACAGAATATATAAAATAATATGCAAAGTGGTTGGAGGGAAGCTGCAGAATAGCATAGATGTTTTTATTACAAATTATGTGAGCAGACTGCAGTTCCTCTTTAAGGACTCTCTTAGTCTTCTTCCAAGCCCAACTCTGGGAGATTGGCTAAGGGCCCATAAATATGCAGGATATCCCTCCTAGCTTCCACCCACTTGTTTTTAGGAAGATTCTCCAACATTCTAGAACTAGGGGGAGGCACCAGAGAGCTTCCTGGATGAGTCATCCAGCCCTGACCCAGATTCCATGGCTCAAGCCCTGAGCCAAACTATATTTTACCTGCACTAGCTCTAGTAGTACACTTGAGGGAGCTACATAACGTTATGGCTGATCTGTGTTTATGATGCTAGCACCTCTGTGCAGCACCCTCCTAGATAGGTGCTAGTGAGAGAGTATAGTTTTTGGCTCTGTCTGCCTATCAGAGGAGCAGCAGGCAAATCTATCTTACAAAAATGTGAGGGGTGTACTAAGTTTTGCAAAGTACTATATATAGAGAGCAGGAGTTAGGTCTGCTCATAGTTCTCAGTGAGTGATTCCTCTGGTCTAAGGAGTGTTTCACACTGTTCTTATAGGGAGGCATATTGGAGAGTGGAGGAAATCTGACCAATGGGTACACAGGCTTTGATACAGCCCCATTGATTGACACAGACTGATTGTCTCAATGCATTGTGGGGTGTGGTAGTGCATATATGTGCTGCGGGGTCTTTGGCTGGTGAGCAGAGTCCCAGAGGAAGGGTGGCGGCTGCCTCCTCCTCTGTAGCAGTGGCACGCAGTCACAGGCAGTCGGCCTGGGGACCAGAAGGAAGGAGCTGAACCCAGAAGTCCATGAGAGTGGACTGAAGGGGTAGAGACACTGGAGACCCAGTACATCACTGATCTATGCTCACACTAAACCCTTTAATCCCCCCAGGGTTAACCGCTTCCCTGCTGGTGTCATTATTACACTAACAGTGCATATTTGTAGCACTGATTACTGTAGTAATGTCACTGGTCCACCCAAAAGTGTAAAAAATGTCAGAGGGCCGGTCTGTCCGCCGCAATGTCGCAGTCCCGCCATTACTAGTAAAAAAATAAATAAATAAAAATTATATAAATCTTTCTCCTAGTTTGTAGACGCGATAACTTTTGTGCAAACCAATCAAAATATGCTTATTCTGATTTTTTTTACCAAACATATGTACCAGAATACAAATTGGCCTAAAATGATGAAAAAATTTGATTTTTAAATTTTTTTTCTGGGAATGATATATAGCAGAAAGTGAAAACTTTTCCAGTCCAGAAGTGGTTGAAAGACACAAGAAGCTGAAAGCTCAAAAAGACACATGGGCTTCTTTGCTGTGTTATACACATGTAGAGCAGCCCATAAAAATTAGGATGCCCTACATGTGAAGCATGACAAAAGATGCATATGTGTGATGACTGGGCTCTACCTCTTCCACACTTCATCCAAAACTACAGCATGTATCATCCTCCTAGGTAGGTGCTAGAGAGAGAGTATAGTTTTGAATTCTGTCTGCTTATCAGAGGTCTGCTCAATGTGCTGTCTGCAGAGTGTTTCACACTGATCCAAAAGGGAGACATATTGGACAGTGGGAGGAAACCTGACTAATTAGTGCACATGCATTAAATACAGCCCTGGTAATTTGGCAGAGGAAAGTGCCTCAGTGCATGCTGGGATACCGTATAAAAGCCAGCAGCACATGTGCTCAGGGTTTTCTGTCTGGATAGTGGAGTCCCAGAGGGAGGGGGTGGCTGCCCCTCCTCTGTAGAAGTGCCATGCGGCCTCAGGTAGTCGACCTGAGGGCCTAAAGAGCTAGAGAGGAACTGAACCCAGAGGTCCTGTAAAGCTGACTGAGAGGGGAGACACTGAAAAGGATCTGATTCTGCAGTACAGTGAGTATAGATCTGTGTCATGGGACCTGACCTGCGGGGGGGGGGGGCACCCCTGCAGCTAGAAGAGTCAGTGCATGGGTGTCAGTAAAGCGGATGCTAGGGAGTATCCTGAAGATAATGTAGTTAATTAAGTCTATTGCTGGAGAGAAAAAACAAGGAGACTTAACCCTTTCCATACATGTGGCAGTATGGTTTAAGCAGTGAGACTGCTTCCACAAATAACACGGTGAGGCCAAGTGAGAGTAGTCCTTATCAAATGTATATAGTTCCAATTGGAGTATCCCGCTCTTCCCTTCTCCCATCCAAGTTCCACAATAGATACTAAAAACCAATACCCCTGGACTGTTTATTGAGCAACGAGCTATTGGGAGTAAGGATGAATGTGTGAACTGTACCCTAAGTGACTGTATGCTGGTAATCAGAGGAGGCCCAAGAAGCCACCATACAGCAAGCCCTACGGTGACAGTGCTACAACTAAAACAAAATGTTTTGCCCAGGGCTTTTTTTCTCAGAAAATAGGTGCAGGAACCCCCCCCCCCTCCAAGTCACCCCTTGTCTCTCCCCCCTACCCACCTTCAATCACTGTCATTTGGTTCCACCTCCTAACCACCTTACAGGACCGTCCCTTTTAGAATACAGAACCAAGTATCATTTTGTTGTGGTAAGTAATTTATATAGAGTATGATAGTGATAACAAGAAAAGCATTAAAATAAGTCAGCCAGCCAGCAACAATAGTCGCCCCCTCAGCAACCACAGACCCCCCAGCAGGAATAGACCCCCCTCCCCACAACAATAGTGCCCTGACAACAATAGACTCCCCAGCCACAATGCCCCACCCACAAAAAAATACCAACCCAACAACAATAGATCCACCCAGCAACATCAGAACCCTAGCAGCGTCAACAGATCTCTAAGTAGCAAGTATCAATGGACCTCTTCCATAACAGTAGATCCCTCCCAGCAACAACTGACTACTCAGCCACATAAGCCCCCCCCCCCCAGGCAACAATGGACTCCTCAGGGCATCTAGTAGCAATATATCCCCTCCAACAACAGTAGATCCCCTAGTAGCCAGCAGAAATAGACTCTCAACCCCTTGCCGTTACATACATTCAGTCCTGGAGGTGCCAGAACTGCGTTCCCCCACGTTCCTGCTGGAAAAAAAACCCTGGTTTTGCCAATACATACAATACATTACATATTGAACAGGGCAATGTGCCACCGTTTTTTACGCCGGGTTCACATATGTACGGCTGCAGGTTGTGCCTGGGGTTCAGTGTGTGTCTATTCACCGGTTTAGGTGCAACTCAGGTCCAAATGTTTGCCTGAATTTGCACCTGAACCTAATATGCACAGGACCCTTTTGAAATGCCCCGGACCTGTGTGAACTGGCTCCATTGAGAGCCAGTCACACTTGCATGTAATGCGAATTGGAAACCTGCATCCAATTCGCATATAAGTAAACCCAGCCTTATTCTCTATAAAAACTAGAGGTCACCTCAGAATTGTGTGACCGGTACACAAGCACTTGTCCTGTGTCTCTGTGTTTTTATTTGTTGTCTGAATACAAGTATGTATCTCAGCTGCGGCCAGACAGGCAATTAAATAACCAGAGACACACAGACAAAATACATTTTCATTTCACTCGCATTCTATACATTCATTCAGTACAAGGTGTTGGAAACTACAAAAAGATTTCAGGACAGATAAAAAATCCAGCAAAATAACCCTATCATTTATTGCTATTTTTCTGACAGAATAATAGCCTCGGCGTGCGCACTCCCCACTCTGAATGTCTGCTGTATGCAGGAAAGCACACTGTGGAAGCATTAAGATCCATTAGAAACACCTGTCACTGGTTAAAAATGAGATCTTTGGACAAAGGGAACCGTCATCTCTGATATGGCCTGCATTTTTCCTGAGGTGTACACTGCGGATTGGCTGCTTTTCTTAGTAGAAAACATCTGAGTACAAAATGTTTCTACTCAGACGCTTTCCATTGTTCCCAGCACAACTCCCAAGTACAAGTTTCCACCTCCGTAGCACTGCTAGTACCATTCCGTGAACCTACGCAAGTGCGTTGCTGCTTGTGTCGTACACACACCTTAACCACTTGCCGACCGCCGCACGACTATTTACTGCGGCAGTCAGCCCCCTACAGGGAAACCGACGTAGGGCTATGTCGCTCATTTCCGCCGCTCTGGGGCGCTCTCCCGCGCGCCTCCTGCCACCGCTGATGGCTTGATTGGGTTCAGAACCGATCAGTCATCAGGTCCAGGCCAATGATTTTTGGTCTGGACCTGTTGATCGGTCCTGCCCAATCAGATACTGATCTGTGCCTGTGTAATGTAAACACAGGCACAGAAAAGACCTGCTCTCCCCTCCCATGATCCTTTTTGGATTCATTGAGAGGAGAGAGCACATCTAAACTGTGAGTACTGCACCAAGCACACACACACACTTAGATAGGCACACTTAACCCCGATCGCCCCCCCAGTTAACCCCTGTCACAACACACACTGTATACAGTATATAGCATTTTCCCATATACCCGTATAAGTGTGACTTGGGACCAGGTTTAGTGCTTGCTGCCCTTCCTTTTACAGTTAGGATACCCCCCTTATCACCCCCAGTTAACCCCTTTCCCCCTGTCACATTGCACACTAATAAACAGGTAATATAGTGTTTTACTGTATTTTGCATTAGTGTCATTGTGACTTGAGTTAGCGCTAGCAAGTTCGTTTCTGTCCCAAGGAGGTTTAGGGTTCCTAAAACTCCCCCCCAATAAAGATTTAACCCCCTGATCACCCCTACACCCCCTGTCACAACACACACTGTATACAGTATATAGCATTTTCCTATATACCCGTATAAGTGTGACTTGTGACCAGGTTTAGCGCTTGCAGCCCTTCCTTTTATACTTAGGATACCCGCCACCCCCCGCAATAAAGACTTAACCCCCTGATCCCCCCTGATCACCCCCAGTTAACCCCTTCTCCCCTGTCACATTGCACACTAATAAACAGGTATTATAGTGTTTTACTGTATTTTGTATTAGTGTGATTGTGACTTGAGTTAGCGCTAGCGAATTATTTTCTGTCCCAAGTAGGTTTAGGGTCCCCGCCACCCCCCAATAAAGATTTAACCCCCTGATCCCCCCCAGTTAACCCAGTCATTGCCCTGTCACAGTGTCACTTTTATAGTGTACAGTTTTTTTTTTCTGATCACTATTATTAGTGACACAGGTGACATTAGCTAGTGTTAGCGTCAGTCTAAGATAGCGCAGATCCCCAGGGCGTAGTTAGAAATAACCCCTTGATTACCACACACACACACTTCCATTACTAGTATAGTGTTTGAACAGATCAATATCTGATCAGAACTATACTAGCGTCCCCATAGTTTAGGGTTCCCAAAACGCGGTGTTTGCACGATCAGCACTGATTCCTGCCAGCACCTGCGTTTAACCCCTCCGCCCAGCCCAGCCCACCCCACCCAGGCAAGTGTAGTAATCAATAGATTACTGTCACTTACAAAAAAACACAACACACAAAACTGCTGTGTTAGCAGAGTCATGCCTGAACCCTGCTAGCATTAGCAGTTTTTTTTGGTAGCGGTTGAAATGGTCCTTGACAACCAGGTGCTTTTTTTACCTGTGAGTCACACTACTGTACCGGTAAATTTAGTTACTAAAATGTCCAAACGTTAGTACAGTAGTGAGGAGGCTTACAGTATACTGACCATGTCAGATGAGAGCGATGGGGAAGCCTCACTGGCAGAATCAGGGTCAGTATACAAACCTGATGACAGCAGCGGCTCTGTCAGAGACTCAATACCCTGCGCAGGCGCTGTTAGGAATGCTTCCTGAGCACACTGATGTGCTGTCATAAGTCTCCTAAAGGGTTAACCTAGAGCAGACTAATTGCTGTAATTGGCAAACAGGCTGCCTTATTTAAACAGCCCAGCAGCACTGCACTTTGCTGTGTTGTCTTCAGCTCTCCTGTATCCTGTGCCTGTTATATCTGCTGTTCCTGTTTACCTGACCCGGCTTGTCTTTGGATTCTGATTACCTGCTGCCCGCCCTGATCTTGGCTTGTCCTGACTATCCTCCTGTCTCGTCCTGATCTGTTTACCTGCTACCGGCTATTGGTCCTGGATCTGTTCCTGGCTCTCCCAGGGAATCCGGGGGGCCGCGACCTGGTGTTAGCAAGCAGCCAAATCCATCCCCACCTTCTGGGGCCCTGGTGAAGACCGGCTTACACTTAGACTCCGCGCCTCTGGTGAACCTGTGCCACGCCAGTTACCCGGTAAGCCACTCCTCTTATGTCAGGCTCTGCCACGTTACCCCGTGACAGTACAACACAGCCAAGACTGAGCCTGCTAGAGGAGCCTCTCCTATGGATGACATCTGCCAGCACCTTGCGGCCCTTACCCAAGCCGTTAAGTCCCTGCAAGAGGGCTATACCCAGCTGGAGGGGCGTGTTCAGTCCCTGACCCCCTCCACGGACCCTACAGTTTCTGCTGCTTCCATGGCTCCCTCCGGTCCGACCGTAGTGATGCTGCCTCCTGAGCCAAGGGTCCCTATGCCGGAAAGGTTTTCTGGGGATCGGAGCAAGTTTAGAGCCTTCCGCAATGCCTGCGAGCTGTACTTCTCCCTGCAACCCCGAACCTTCTCCTTGGAAGCAACCAAAGTGGGGTTCATCATATCCCTGCTTCAAGGTGAACCTCAGTCCTGGGCTCACCGCCTGCTTGAAGAGCGCAATGACCAGCTGGACTCCATGACGACTTTCTTTAACGCAATGGCGCAGTTATACGAAGACCCGCAGCGCACTGCTACCGCAGAAACCGCGCTTACTTCACTCCAACAGGGCCGTAGAGCCGTAGAGGATTACGTCACTGACTTCAGGCATTGGAGTACGGACACTCACTGGAACGACGCAGCCTTGCGACATCAGTTCCGCCTGGGTCTTTCAGAAAACTTGAAAGATGAACTGGCCCGAGTGGGTATACCCGAAACCTTGGAGGCATTAATCACCCTGGCCATACAGATAGACCGCCGGCTCCGTGAACGTAGAGCAGAGAGGTCCACGCAGCAGACCCGCCCAGTCTGGATGTTGCCACAGGTTCCTAATCCCGTCCACACCTTCTCCTCTGGTGCCCGTTCCAGCAACACTGCTCCGCTTATTTCTGAATCGGATACGTCGGAGCCGATGCAACTTGGGCTTATGCGTCCTTCCTTATCAACAGAAGAACGCTCACGACGATGTCAGAACAACCTGTGCCTGTACTGCGGAGAGGCCGGACACTTTGTACGCTCATGCCCAGCAAAGATGCGTAAGCGTCTTTCTATATCCCCCTCAAGTTATTCAGTCTCTGTCAACAATACCACTCACCTGGCTCTCTCTATCTCATTTCAGCTCCCAGAAGGCCCGATCCCGGTCACCGCTATTATTGATTCCGGGGCATGCAGCTGCTTCATTGATCTTACCTTTGCTGCCCATCAACGCATCCCACTTCGACCCAAGTCGCAGGGACTCTCCATCTTCCTAGCAGATGGGTCCCACATCAAGTCTGGGTATCAGAATAGAGGTACTCACCGAGGCCGAGATGCCGAGAGCGGTTCGCTGTTGCGACTAAGCGCACTCCGCCCCTCTGGAGGTGATACAGAGGGTGGATGGCACAAAGAGGCACAAGCTACCAGCAGGCAGGGTAGAGCTTGCGTGGAGGTCCTGTAGAGCTGGAGCAGAGACTGATCAGGATCCAGCAGTAAAAGTCCGGAGCAGGCTGAGGGTCAAACACAGGTAAGCAGACAATCCAGGTCACAGGCTGAGGGTCAAGGCACTGGAGATAGGAGACAAGACTTGGTCACAAGCAGAGGGTCAAGGCACAGGAGACTGAAGGTAAATCCGGGTCGCAGGCAGAGGGTCAAACACAGGTAAGCAAAAGCAAAGTCCGTAAAACAAGCCAAGGTCGGGTCCAAAAGCAAAGTCCGTAAAACAAGCCAAGGTCGGGTCCAGAGCTGGAGCAGAGACTGATCAGGATCCAGCAGTAAAAGTCCGGAGCAGGCTGAGGGTCAAACACAGGTAAGCAGACAATCCAGGTCACAGGCTGAGGGTCAAGGCACTGGAGATAGGAGACAAGACTTGGTCACAAGCAGAGGGTCAAGGCACAGGAGACTGAAGGTAAATCCGGGTCGCAGGCAGAGGGTCAAACACAGGTAAGCAAAAGCAAAGTCCGTAAAACAAGCCAAGGTCGGGTCCAGGAGAAGAGCAGAGCAGGTCAGGGTCAATCCGGGTCACAGCAGGTAAACGATCACACAGGAAACAGGAACTCAGGTACAGGAAGCTGAAAGACAAACCAGCAATTCCTCTGAGCACTTGCTCAGCTTTTATAGGCAGCCAGGAAGTCATGTGGAAGTCAAGTTTGTGATGTGATGACCAGTCTGCAGCTGAAGGTTTCTCTGACAGTGCCCCCCCCCGAGGGGCGGCCTCTGGACGCCCAAACTGGACATCAACTCCGGGTGATTCACATGAAAAGCTCGGATCAAGCGAGGGGCGTGTATGTTTCTTGAGGGTTCCCAAGAGTTGTTTTCAGGTGAGTACCCCTTCCACTTGATTAGGTATTGGAGAAGTCTACCCCTCTTCCTGCAGTTCAGTATGGCTTCAACCTCAAATTCATTTTCTCCATCCACCTGGACCGGTGGAGGAGGCGGCTCCTCTCTTCCCGGGAAGGGGCTAGGAATCACTGGTTTTAGTAAGGATGCATGAAAGACAGAATGAATCCTGTAAGAGCTGGGTAAGGCCAATTCAAAGGCCACAGGGTTAACCATCCTCTTGATTTTGAACGGCCCTATGAACTTTGGGCCCAACTTCCGTGAGGGAAAAGGTAATTTGAGGTTAGCTGAAGATAACCAAACTTCCTCACCGACCTTGAAAACCGGGTTCTCCTTCCTTCCCCTGTTGTAGTACTTCTTATAGTCATCCTGGGCCTTTTGCATGGTTTCCTGAATCCTTTGAAAGTTCTGTTGGATGGAGGCTATGCGATCTTGGACAGCAGGAACAGATAATTCAGGGGTAGCGTTTGGAAGGAAAGAAGGGTGAAACCCAAAGTTAGACCAGAAGGGCGTTTGGTTGGTGGCTGAATGAACTGAATTATTATACGCAAACTCCGCGTAGGGTAGCAGAGAGGACCAGTCATCCTGAGAGCCAGAAGAGAAACAGCGGAGATACTGCTCCAGAGTTTGGTTCGTTCTCTCTGTCTGGCCATTGCTTTGAGGGTGATACGCAGAGGAGAGACAGACCTTTATTTGTAGTGCTTTACAAAGTTCTTTCCAAAATTTGGAGGTGAACTGAACCCCTCTGTCAGAAACAACACTGTCGGGTACTCCATGTAGCCTTATTATTTCTTTGATAAAAATGTTAGCTGTCTCCAAAGCAGAGGGGGTGCCCACCGTGGGCAAGAAGTGTGCCATTTTGGAAAGGCGGTCGACAACAACCAGAATGGAGGTGAAACCTTCCGAGGGAGGAAGATCAACAATGAAGTCCATAGAAACTTCAGCCCATGGGCGTTCTGGAATGGGTAAAGGTCTAAGTAATCCCCAAGATTTGGTGTTAGCCACTTTACTGCGCTGGCAAGAAATACAAGAGAGGACATACTCTTTACAGTCCTGCCTCCAACCAGGCCACCAAAAAGAACGGGCAACCAATTCCAAAGTCTTTTGAGTCCCAAAGTGACCAGCCAGTTTATGGTCATGAAGCAACTTTAACGTCATGGGTCTAGCCTCCAGTGGGACAAAAATTCTTCCTTGGGACCAGAACAAGTCATCTCGTTTCTCCAAGGAGGATATTTCTGGGTCAGTACAATGGCTGGATGCCAACTTGATGGTGGTCATAAGATCAGTGTCTGTGAGCAGAAGGAAGTTTTGTGGAGATAAGATGGTGCTAGGTTCCGTTGACTGGGGAGATTCAGGGAACATCCGGGAGAGTGCGTCTGCTTTCCCATTCTTGAGGCCAGGTCTATAAGAGATATGAAAGTTGAACCTAGAAAAGAAGAGGGCCCACCGGGCTTGCCTGGGTCTTAAGCGTTTGGCTGTCCTGAGGTATTCTAGGTTTTTATGATCGGTGAAGATCATGATGGAATGGGAAGCACCCTCCAACAGATATCTCCACTCCTCCAGAGCGAACTTGATGGCCAACAGCTCCCGGTCTCCCACATCATAATTCCTTTCCGGGGAACTTAGTTTCCGAGATGCGAAAGCTACAGGATGGAGGAGAGCCTTGGGGCCCTGTCTCTGGGAGAGGATGGCTCCAGTGGCGGTTTCCGAGGCGTCTACCTCCAACACAAATGGCAGGGCTGGATCCGGATGCCGTAGGATTGGTGCAGAGGTGAACAGGGCTTTGAGCTTGGTAAAAGCTTCCTGGGCCTCTTGGGACCACTGAAAACGACTATGTTGGCGGGTTAGTTGGGTGATGGGTGCAACAATGGATGAGAAGCCAACGATAAACCTCCGGTAAAAATTAGCGAATCCGATAAACCGCTGTACCCCCTTTTTGTCTACTGGAGCCGGCCACTCCTGAATTGCCTTGACCTTCTGTGGATCCATTGCGACCCCGTTGGTAGAAATGATAAAGCCTAGGAATTGCACAACAGATTTTTCGAATTCGCCTTTCTCTGCTTTAAGGTACAATTTGTGTCTCCTGAGAATTGCAAGGACTGTCTTTACATGAACCCGGTGTAGCTCAATGGTGGCAGAAAAAATAAGAATGTCGTCCAGGTAAACAACTAGGAAATTGTCCAGATATTCTCGAAAGATGTCGTTTACCAGGTGCTGAAATGTGGCCGGGGCGTTACACAACCCAAAGGGCATTACCAAATATTCATAATGTCCAAACCTGGACCTGAAGGCAGTCTTCCATTCGTCTCCAGGCCTGATTCGGATGAGGTTATAGGCACCTCGCAGATCCAACTTGGAGAAGATTCGGGCAGAACGGAAACGCTGAAACAACTCTGGGATAAGTGGAAGAGGATAGCGATTTTTTATCGTTATTTTGTTCAGTTCTCTATAGTCTATGCATGGTCTTAGGGAACCATCTTTCTTTTCCACAAAGAAGATGCCGGCTCCGGCCGGTGAAGATGATGGACGAATGAAACCCTTATCCAAGTTCTCATCAATATACGTTTTAAGAGCCGCTAGTTCAGTCTCTGATAGTGGAAAGATACGGCCAAAGGGTATTTCAGAACCAGGTAGCAAATCAATGGGGCAGTCGTAAGACCGATGAGGTGGTAGGCAATCAGCTTTTTGTTTATCGAAGACATCTCTAAATTCAAGATATACCGGAGGGACGTGCTGGAGATTGTCAGGTGTAGGTGCTACGGTTAAACAGGCGGCTGAAGCTGGAGGAAGGCAATGCTGGGAACAGTAGGGAGAGGAAAAGGAGACTTTCTTCTTGTTCCAATTGATGTCAGGTTCATGTGCCTGTAGCCAGGGGAGCCCCAAAATATCACACCGTGGTAATGAGTAAGCGGCCATTCGAGCCATTCGAGCCGTGAAACGCGTCTACCTTGGACATATTCTGTTCCTCACACTGTCTGTTTGTCCTGGATACTTTTGAAGAATAAAAACATTTTCATTTGATTTCAATCATCTGAGTGCGGCTTTACATTTCTACTTGCATCTTCCTGGATGGCGGATCCAGCCGGCACCTGTTTGGACGCACACCTGAGCGGCATTCCCCATTCCCTTCCCCCACACATGGATATCCAAAATGATGGGGAACATGGGGGAGAAGATGATGTCAAAGCTTAGAAGCTCCTGGTGGCCGGAGTCCGTGGTGACAAGGATGGGCCTTGTCTGTTGTGTGACAAATCCAGAGCGAGGGAGAGACCCATCAGCCAGGTAGACTTGGAGGCCTTGTTCTTTGGTTTGCAGTGGAATGTGCAGTTTTTGGGCCAGTGAAGTGTCTAGAAAACAACTACAGGCTCCGGAATCAATAATTGCTGGTAGATGAACTTCCTTTTCCATTAGCTGTAAGGAGACAGAGAGGGTGACATAAGTCTGGGATAAACCAGGGTTCTGAAAGTTCATAAAAAACTGCGAGCGTGACTTACTGGGTCTCACGGGGCAGGTACGCAGAAAATGTCCAGTTCCCCCACAGTACAGACAGAGATTGGCCTGTCGCCGTCGTTGCTTCTCTTCAGGGGTAAGAGGAGCACGGACCAATCCAAGCTGCATGGGCTCAGCCTCTGGAGCAGAGGTGACAGGAGTCACTGGAAAGGATTGGTGAACGGGAGAAGGTTTAGGGAGCATCCAACTAGGTCGGGGACCCTGGGAGCGCTCAGAGCGCCGCTCGCGCATGCGCCTGTCTAGCTTGGTAGCGGATTGGATTAAATCCTCCAAAGTGGCAGGGGTTTCAATCCTGGCCAACTCATCTTTCAAAGCTTCTGACAGCCCCTGGCGGTACTGGTATTTAAGAGCGGGTTCGTTCCACCCTGTGTCAGCTGACCATTTTCGAAATTCAGCAGTGTAGTCCTCCACTGGTCTCTTTCCTTGGGACAGGGAGTGTAGCACGGCTTCTGCAGTAGCGGTGCGTTGGGGGTCATCATATAGTTGAGACATACTTTCAAAGAAAAGGTCCAAAGAGTTCAGAAGAGAGCTCCTCTGTTCCATCAGGCTGTGGGCCCAGGCCTGCGGCTCTTCGGTCAACAGGGAGATGACAAATCCCACCTTAACTACTTCGGACGAAAAAGTCCTGGGCTGAAGGGCTAAGTACAAGGAGCATGCATTTTTGAAGGCCCGGAACTTTTTGCGATCGCCTGAAAAACGCTCCGGTGTGGGAACCCTGGGCTCAGGGGTAGCCATGATCACTGTGGGGCTTGATGCAACTTGAGAAGAGGAGGCTCCGCTGGTGGGCGCAGGGGCTGCGGCTGTTGATGCAGATGACCCTGAAAGTTGCTGGAGACGACCGTCAATCTGGGCATAGCCTTCCTGCAGTTTCTGGACTGCATCAGTGAGGGTTGTGACCTGCTGGCACAGGATCTCAAGAGGAGAACGCGCTCTGTCGGCCTCTGACATGGCTGGTTTGTACTATCAGAATAGAGGTACTCACCGAGGCCGAGATGCCGAGAGCGGTTCGCTGTTGCGACTAAGCGCACTCCGCCCCTCTGGAGGTGATACAGAGGGTGGATGGCACAAAGAGGCACAAGCTACCAGCAGGCAGGGTAGAGCTTGCGTGGAGGTCCTGTAGAGCTGGAGCAGAGACTGATCAGGATCCAGCAGTAAAAGTCCGGAGCAGGCTGAGGGTCAAACACAGGTAAGCAGATAATCCAGGTCACAGGCTGAGGGTCAAGGCACTGGAGATAGGAGACAAGACTTGGTCACAAGCAGAGGGTCAAGGCACAGGAGACTGAAGGTAAATCCGGGTCGCAGGCAGAGGGTCAAACACAGGTAAGCAAAAGCAAAGTCCGTAAAACAAGCCAAGGTCGGGTCCAGGAGAAGAGCAGAGCAGGTCAGGGTCAATCCGGGTCACAGCAGGTAAACGATCACACAGGAAACAGGAACTCAGGTACAGGAAGCTGAAAGACAAACCAGCAATTCCTCTGAGCACTTGCTCAGCTTTTATAGGCAGCCAGGAAGTCATGTGGAAGTCAAGTGGTGCTTGTCATGTGATGACCAGTCTGCAGCTGAAGGTTTCTCTGACACTGGGCCAGTTACCCAAGAAACCCCTCCATTGCCTGTGGCCACTCTCGAAGGGCACAAGGAGTTGTTATGCCTGGATGCCATCTCTTCTCCCTTGTTTCCCGTTATTCTGGGGTTACCCTGGTTGCAGGCGCACAACCCGCAGATTAATTGGACTTCTGGAGACGTCAAGTTCCAGTCCCCTTACTGCCAGAATCATTGCCTGCCAGTACGCCATAGTGCTCCTAGCACCCTACTCTGTATGGACGCTGATAAGGAGATACGTTCCTCTGTCCCAGTATCTTATCACGAATACTTGGATGTCTTCAGTAAACAGGGGGCTGAGACCTTACCCCCCCACCGCCCCTATGATTGTCCAATTGAATTGCTTCCGGGGGCCGAGATCCCTTTCGGACGTATCTTTCCTTTATCGGAACGAGAATTGGGTACCCTTAAAGACTATGTGACGGAGAATCTAGAGAAGGGATTCATCCGACCCTCTACTTCTCCGGCAGGAGCTGGGATCTTTTTTGTGGAGAAAAAAGACCATTCACTTCGGCCATGTGTGGACTACCGTGAGTTAAATAAAATTACGGTCAAAAACCGGTACCCCCTACCCTTGATTCCTGAACTTTTCCAGAGACTAAGAACCGCCTCTGTATTCACCAAACTGGACCTACGGGGAGCCTACAATTTGGTCCGTATTAGGGAGGGGGATGAATGGAAGACAGCATTCCGCACCCGATTCGGGCATTATGAATATTTGGTGATGCCTTTCGGGCTCTGCAATGCCCCGGCCACCTTCCAGCACTTCGTCAACGACATCTTCAGAGACTATCTGGACATCTTTGTTATTGTCTACCTGGACGATATCTTGGTCTTCTCTTCCTCCCTGGCCCAGCACCGAGAACACGTTAAAAAGGTACTCCACCGACTCCGGCTACACAGGCTCTACGCAAAACCCGAGAAATGCGAATTTGAACAGCAGAGTATCCAATTCCTCGGGTTAATAATCTCCTCTGAAGGGGTCAAAATGGACCCTCAGAAGGTCTCCGCCATCCTGGATTGGCCCGCACCGGTGGATAAAAAGGGGATTCAGCGTTTCATAGGATTCGCAAATTTCTACAGGAAATTTATCAAGGGGTTCTCTTCCATCATCGCCCCTATTACCCTGCTCACCAAACAAGGTACCCGCTTCCACTGGTCTCCCGAGGCGCAAGTCGCATTTACAGCCCTGAAGGAGCTGTTTACTTCTGCTCCTATCCTCAGCCACCCGGATCCCGCCCTGCCTTACATCCTTGAAGTTGACGCCTCGGAAATCGCAGTAGGAGCAGTCATCTCCCAGCGTCAAGGTCTCAAGGACCTGATTCATCCGGTAGCTTTCTTCTCCCGTAAGCTTTCTCCTGCGGAGAGGAACTATGATGTAGGGGATCGGGAGCTCCTTGCCATCAAGACCGCCCTGGAGGAGTGGAGGTATCTATTGGAAGGGGCGGCACATCCCATACTCATCTACACGGATCATAAGAACCTGGAGTATTTGAGGACGGCCAAACGCCTGAGACCTCGCCAAGCAAGGTGGGCACTTTTTTTTCCAGATTTACGTTCCATATAACGTACCGACCGGGTTCCAAGAATACGAAACCCGATGCTCTCTCTCGAATGTACGACAGTTCTAAAGAAACCATTGTACCTGACACCATCTTAACCCAAGGTAACTTTCTGCTATTACAGTCTGACCTTCTTACCGCTCTGAGACAAGCCACAGTAAATGCTCCCCATCCTGCTGGAACTATACTGGTACCCAGAAATGGACTGCTATGGAGAGGGGATCAAATTTTCGTTCCAGAAAGTGCTCGTGTGTCCATCCTAGGACTGTGTCATGACCACCCGATGGCTGGTCACTTCGGGATCCATAAGACCCTGGATCTTGTGCAGCGCACGTTCTGGTGGCCCGACTTGGAGAAGTGTTGTAAACAATATGTTTCCTCCTGTACTGTTTGCACACGAAGCAAGGCAACCCCAAATAAGGCATGGGGCCTGCTCAGACCACTACCAGTCCCTGACAGACCATGGAAGATGATTGCCATGGATTTCATTGTGGAACTTCCTCCATCAGACGGTTATTCTGCAATCTTCGTGGTAGTAGACCGTCTGTCGAAAATGGCTCACATCATACCACTAAGAGGTACACCCTCCGCGCTTGAGACGGCACAGGTCTTCATCAGAGAAATTGTAAGACTTCACGGGGTCCCAATGAACATTGTGTCGGATAGAGGTGTCCAATTTACTTCTCGCTTCTGGAGAGCGTTATGTGATTCACTGAAAATCAAGCTGTCAATGTCCTCCGCATACCATCCCCAGACTAACGGGCAGACTGAGAGGACCAACCAGACCCTCGAGCAATATATCCGATGCTTCACCACCTTTGTTCAAGATAACTGGGTCTCGCTACTTCCATCAGCAGAGTTCGCATACAATAACGCCAAACACTCGGCTACAGGTCAGTCCCCATTCTATGCCAACTACGGGTTTCACCCATCTTTCTTGCCCTGCTTTCTTCCTGAATCTACAGTGCCAGCAGTCCGGGATATCTTGGAGTTCCTTAAGGAGAACAACAAAATCTTACAGGATGCCATGACCAAGGCTCAGACCTCCAATAAAGAGTTCTTTGACAAAAGAAGGAGAGGTGAGTTGGTTCTCCAGCCCGGCAACCTGGTATGGTTAGCCACCACCAATCTCCGATTGGCATGCCCTTCCAAAAAACTGGCACCCAAGTTTATTGGCCCATTCCCTGTGAGGAGAAAATTAAATGAGGTATCTTACGAATTGACGCTTCCCGATTCCCTCAAGATCCATCCAGTCTTCCATGTTTCACTCTTGAAACCTGCAGTACCTGACTCCTTTCCTGGTAGAAGTTCAGAACCACCTGCTCCTGTCACCATCAACGGGGACGAAGAATTTGAGGTGGAGGCCATCCTAGACTGCAGAAGGCGGAGGAACCAGCTACAATACCTGGTTAAGTGGAGGGGCTACGGCCCCGAAGAAAATTCCTGGGAACCGGTACAGAATTTCCATGCCCAGGACTTAATCCGGAATTTCTTCCGCAACCATCCCCACAAAAGGAACCTTTTGGGCACCCGGAGGTTGCCCTTAAGGGGGGGGCAATGTCAGAGACTCAATACCCTGCGCAGGCGCTGTTAGGAATGCTTCCTGAGCACACTGATGTGCTGTCATAAGTCTCCTAAAGGGTTAACCTAGAGCAGACTAATTGCTGTAATTGGCAAACAGGCTGCCTTATTTAAACAGCCCAGCAGCACTGCACTTTGCTGTGTTGTCTTCAGCTCTCCTGTATCCTGTGCCTGTTATATCTGCTGTTCCTGTTTACCTGACCCGGCTTGTCTTTGGATTCTGATTACCTGCTGCCCGCCCTGATCTTGGCTTGTCCTGACTATCCTCCTGTCTCGTCCTGATCTGTTTACCTGCCACCGGCTATTGGTCCTGGATCTGTTCCTGGCTCTCCCAGGGAATCCGGGGGGCCGCGACCTGGTGTTAGCAAGCAGCCAAATCCATCCCCACCTTCTGGGGCCCTGGTGAAGACCGGCTTACACTTAGACTCCGCGCCTCTGGTGAACCTGTGCCACGCCAGTTACCCGGTAAGCCACTCCTCTTACGTCAGGCTCTGCCACATTACCCCGTGACAGGCTCCCTGACAGATAGTTTTGATGACGGATGGGTCCCTGTTAGAATCAGGCATACCCGACCCCATTCTGGAGTTGCTGGGATGCAGGAATCGCATGGTGCTCGTATGGAGCAGAGTGTCGGTACTAGTGCCGCTCATCCTTCTGGTGGCCTGGCAAGCACCAGCGGCTTAGTACACCCTGGACCTAGTACAACCAGCACTGCAGTAACACTTGGTGACGTGGCGAGTCCCATAAGTGCAGTTGAAGCTGGTGCGGTGGCTAGCACAAGTAGTGGCCCGCAGCCACCGCGTATTCGAAGACAGGATCATAGAGCCCATAGTGCCCTCCCTGATTCGCTGGCATATCCCAATTGGCAACCCACTGATACTACAGCGCCAGTACCCCCATTCACTGCCCAACCTGGAATCCACGCTGGTTTTACGCCCCTGAATTTTTTTAAGCTGTTCTTCACGGAAGATATTTTCGGATCTATTGTGGATCAATCAAATTTATATGCACAATTCATCGCCGCCAACCCAAATTCGCCCCTTGCCAGACCATTCGGCTGGGAACCTATAACGGTTCCAGATTTTAAAATCTTTCTGGGCCTTTCCCTCAACATGGGCATAACCAAAAAGAGTGAATTGCGGCTATATTGGTCCACTAGCCCAATTCACCATATGCGCGTGTACTCTGCCTCCATGTCCAGGGCGAGAAACGAGCAAATTCTGCGATTTATGCATTTCAACGACAATGAAATCTGTCGTCCTTGGGGAGACCCTGAATATGATCGGCTCCACAAAATTCGGCCCCTCATAGACCATTTCAATCAGCGGTTTGCAGCCTTGTTTACCCCCGAACAAGTTGTCTGCATTGACGAGTCCCTGATTAAGTTTACTGGCCGCCTTGCTATGAAACAGTACCTCCCTAGCAAGCGTGCCAGATACGGGGTCAAGCTGTATAAGCTCTGTGACAGGGCCAAAGGCTATACAGTTAGTTTCTGGGTCTATGAGGGAAAAGATAGCACTGTGGAGCCCCCCAACTGCCCAGACTACAAAGGGAGCAGCGGAAAGATAGTTTGGGACTTGGTGTCCCCCTTATCCGGAAAGGGGTACCATTTGTACATGGACAACTTTTATACAAGCGTGCCACTATTTAGTCACCTTCTTGAATTACAATTTGGCGCATGTGGCACCGTGCGACCTAATAGCCGGGGCTTCCCCCATCGGCTTGTAAATTCCCGTCTTAGTCGGGGTAGAGAGCCTGCTTGAAAACAGACAAATTGCTTGCAGTAAAGTGGAGGGATAAACGGGATGTTTTCGTTCTGTCCTCCATTCACCCAGACATGAAGATCCTACGGCAACTGGCGTTATGGAGAAACCCCTCTGTGTTCACTACTACAACCTTAATATGGGAGGGGTGGGCCTTAACGACCAGCTTTTGGCGCCGTATTTAGTTGCCCGTAAACCCAGACGCTGGTACAAAAAAGTGTCTGTTTATTTATTCCAATTGGCTATGCTGAACGCCTTTGTCCTATACAGGGAGTCAGGACGAACCGGATCCTTCTGAGAATTCCAGGAAGAGATCATTAATGCCTACCTGTACCCAGGAGGTAAGCCTGCCCAACATCCCCTTCCAGATGCAGTGAGCCGGCTGCATGAGAGGCACTTTCCACAAGTCCTCCCGCATACCCCTACCCAAACACACCCCCAAAGAAGATGTCGTGTCTGTAGCAGGCGCGGATTTAGGCGTGACACCCGTTATTATTGTCCCGACTGTCCTGACCAACTTGGTCTCTGCATCGGGGACTGTTTCCGTCGCTACCACACACTAGTGGAGTTTTAGTGTAGGGTACAGCACGACATAGTGTAGGGCACACAAACACAGGGTCTCGAAAGATGTTTAATGGCTATCGACATTTTGAGAGACCCTAAGCTGGAAAGTTGCAGTTCACAAAAAAAAGTGTTAAAAAACAAAATACAAAAAAAATATACAATAAAAAAGCCAAAAACAGTTGTCGTGTCAGTTATTTTTATGTTCTTCTACACTTCCTACTGTACTTTTACTGTACTTTGTTTGTTTTTCATTCTTTTGTAACCTGTTTCTCTTGCAGGTACCCGTCAGCTGCCACACTGATTTTATATATTCTGACACAAACAACGTTTGCGCTCAGCATATATGCATACCTCTGATGGCAGCAGCTGTGGTAGGCTGATTTCAACACTGCAGTCAAAATACCTTTAGGTATACGTTGAATATTGTCATGTATACCCACCATTAAATCAGTGGGTTTAGTTGTTGGGCGGTTAATGATGAGTAATACTACGCATTATTCCTGTGGTGATTTCTGTTAGGTTCTCTTTTTTTTTCGTTCAGCCCACAGGCTGCATGAAAAAAAAAACCTACATTATATGCCAAACAAGGACCAGCAATGTACTGGTACGTTGCTGGACTTTGAGGGGTTATACCAGGATGATGCCTGCAGATTTAGGCATCACCTTGGTATCGTTTTTTACAGCCAGCGGTCGGCTTACATGTAAAAGCAATCCTAGCAGATAATTGGCCGCTAGACTGCTTTTACATGCAGTGGGAGTGGACTCCCCAGACCTCCCGCCGCATTCTGTGGTTTTTCTCGGGCTCTCCTGTCCCACCGGTTAACCCGAGAGTGCAGCCGTGGTTCAATTATCTAACCATAGAGCTGATTGGAGATGAGAATGGCTCCAATCATCTCTATGGCCTAAGATACCGGAAGCTACAAGCATTTCATGACTTCTGTTTTGCTAGAAATAAACAGCGCCATTGGGAAATTGCGAAAGCATCTTATCACACCAATTTTGGTGTGGTCAGATGCGTTAAGGTCAGAGGAGAGATCTAGAGTCTAAAAGACCCCAATTTTTTTTAAAAAGAGTACCTGTCACTACAGATTGCTATCATAGGGGATATTTAAATTCACTGTGATAACAATAAAATTGATTAAAAAAAAAAAAATGAAAGGAAATGTGTCAAAATAACATAAAAAAGCAAAAAAAAAAAAAAAGTAAATAAACATCAAGCCCCCCCTGTCCCCCCGTGCTTGCGGGCAAAGGCACACGCAAGCGTTGGTCTAGTGTCATATGTAAACCGCAATTGCAGCATGCATGTGAGGTATCGCCACGAACACTAGGTCCAGGGCAGTAATTCTTGCAGTAGACCTCCTCTGTAAGTCTAAAGTGGTAACCTGTAAAGACTTTTAGAGGCTTTTAAAAATGTACACAGTTTTTTGCGGCTGCACATGCCTGCGCAATTTTTAAAGCATGTCATGTTTGGTATCTATGTACTCGGCATAAGATCATCTTTTACATTTTACCAAACAATTTGGAATTATATATTGTATTTGTGCATTCAATTTAAAAAAAAATTATTTTTTTCACAGAAATTGCGTTGGGAAAATCTGTGCGCAAATACTGTGTGACAAAAGAATTTGCAACATCCACCATTTTGTTCTATAGGGCCTCTGCTTTAAAGAAATCAATAATGTGTGGGGGTTCAAAGTAATTTTCTAGTAAAAAAAAAAATATTTTTTCATGTTAACAAAAAGTCACAGAAAAGGCTTGGTTTTCAAGTGGTTAGAAGGGTGGGTGATATGTGGCTAAGATTGAGCATAAAATGCCGGGACAGTTCAAACACCCCCCCAAATGACCCCTTTTTGAAAAGTAGACACCCAAAGCTATTTGCTGAGAGGCATATTGAGTTCATGGAGTATTTTATATTTTGCCCTAAGTTTCGGAAAGGTGACAATTTGTTTTTTTTTTTGTTTTTTTTTTTCTACACAAAGTTGTCACTAAATGATATATTGCTCACGCATGCCATGGGTATATTTGAAATGACACCCCAAAATACATTTTGCTGCTTCTCCTGAGTACAGGGATACCACATGTGTGAGACTTTTTGGGAGCCTAGCTGTGTATGGGACCCCGAAAACCAATCCCCACCTTCAGGTTTTCTAATGGCGTAAATTGTGTATTTTACCTCTGCACTCCCCGTCACAGTTTCAGAGGTCCTGACATTTCAAGATAGCACAAACCCCCCCCCCCCACCCCAAATGACCCCATTTTGCAAAGTAGACACTCCAAGCTATTAGCTGAGAGGCATGGTGAGTCCATGGAATAGTTTATATTTTGCCACAAGTTTCTGGAAAATTATTTATTTATTTATTTTTAACACAAAGTTGTCAGTAAATGATAAATTGCTCACACATGCCATAAGTATATGTGGAATGACACCCCAAAATACATTCTGCTGCTTCTCCTTAGTACAGGGATACCCCATGTGTGAGACTTTTTGGCAGTCTAGACAGGTACAGGACCCCGAAAACCAATTCCCACCTTCAGGCTTTCTAAGGGTGTAAATTGTTGATTTCACTCGTTACTACCTATCACACTTTTGAAAGCCATGAAATGCCAAGATGGCACAACCCCCCCCCCCCCCCCAAATGACCCAATTTTGCAAAGTAGACACTCCAAGCTATTTGCTGAGAGGCATGGTGAGTATTTTGCAGCTTTAAAAACAGGAAAATTCATTTTTTTTCCTCTATGTTCAATTTCTAAAACTTTGTGACAAAAAGTGAGATCTACAAAACACTCAACATGCCCCTCTGTAAATAGCTTAGGGTGTCTACTTTCTGAAAAGGGGTCATTTGGGGGGGGGGGGTTTGTGCTGTCTTGGCATTTCATGGCCTCCGAAACTGTGATAGGTAGTCAGGAGTGAAATCAACAATTTACGCCCTTGGAAAGCCTGAAAGTAGTGATTCGTTTTCAGGGTCCTGTACTCGGCCAGACTGCAAAAAAGTCTCACACACGGGGTACCTCTGTACTCAGGAGAAGCAGCGAAATGTATTTTGTGGTGTCATTTCCCATATACCCATGGCATGTGTGAGCAATATATCATTTAGTGACAACTTTGTGTAAAAAAAAAAATAATAATAATATATTTCCCGGAACTTGTGGCAAAATATAAAATAATCCATGGACTCACAATGCCTCTCAGAAAAGAGCTTGAGGTGTCTACTTTCCAAAATGGGGTCATTTGGGGGGTTTTGTGCTATCTTGAAATTTTAGGGACTCCGAAACTGTGATGGGTAGTGAGGAGTAAAATCAAAAATTTACGCCATTAGGAAACCTGAAGATGGTGATTGATTTTCGGTGTCCCGTACACAGCTAGGCTCCCAAAAAGTCTCACACATGGGGTATCCCCATACTCAGGAGAAGCAGCAGAATGTATTTTGGGGTGTCATTCCACATATACCCATGTCATGTGTGAGAAATTTATCTTTTAGTGACAACTTTGTGTTAAAAAAAATAATAAAAATAAATTGTAATTTTCCCAAAACTTGTGGCAAAATATAAAATATTCCATGGACTCACCAAGCCTCTCAGCAAACAGCTTGGGGTGTCTACTTTCCAAAATGGGGTCATTTGGGGGGGTTTTGTGGTATCTTGACATTTCAGGGCCTCCTAAACCATTATAGGTAGTGAGAAAATGCAATGAAAAATGTACGTCCTTTGAAATACTGATGGTGGTCACCCACCCTTCCTTACATCACAATGCACCCCCTTACCTCGTGCTGCTGCCAGGAAAAAGATGGCGGTGGATCTGGGAAAAAGTGCAGGGTCTGGAGGAGAACCAGAGGAGGGCTGGAGTCAGCTTCCAGAGTCTGCTGAATGCTGAGACCAGGGAAGGCAAAGGCAAGGTGGTGTTGCGGCTGCACAGAGAGATGCAGGATCTGTAGGAGGAGTTCTGCCCTCTCTGCTGCGAACTGCTAAGAAGGAGGAGGTCGACAAAGATGAGCCTTTATGCAGCTGCACAGAGGAATGCAGGATCTGGCAAAGGAGTTCTGTCCTCTCAAGGTGGGGGCAGAGACAAGGGGGATGCCGCAGCTGCAGGAGAGGTGCAAGGGCCACATTAAATGGCCTGGGGGGCCGCATTCGGCCTGCGGGCATTGTGTTTGACACCTGTATTGTAGAGAGTTATCCTGTAATAGGAAATAAAAACAGTAAAGTGCAATCACTAATGAGCAGAAAGCATAGCTCTCTGATAAAATATCCATGCCCATAAATATTTTAAAACAATAAACAGAAAAATGATTAATAAAACATTTACATACATTGATGGGTACTGACAGTAAGACGATCACATTTACATACAATAATATGTATTATATATACATATATAAGGTATGTGAACAGTAATATAGATTTGCCTTAAAGCTCCTCATTTTATGTTCATGGCTATATAAAAAAAATGTTTAAAGTCCATATTCCCCTTTTTCGCTGGTCCAAGTGTAAAAAAAATTTGAAATGCAATGCAATTCCTTTTCTTCTTTTTCACTTTGCAATGCTGTTGTGCCACTGCTGTATTTTTCAGTAACTGTTAGGGTGATCTGCATACAGAAGATCAATTACTGTATCCAGAAATAAACAGCTACTGGAATCACAGTAACCTCAGGACTTTGGGAGACCGGTGATAATCATTTTTGTCATCAGACTTTTATGGCAGATAACAAGTAAATATAAAAGCGTGCATAAATGTTCTGTTTCATATGCCACTTTATGCTTTGCCATACCCCAATGTCAGTTCTGTCCCTGGTACACGTTTCCTTGTGTTTAGCTTGACATGCAGCTAATCCCTCCTATTCTGCAAAAAGCTTTATTAACAAAACTATTAATAAAAAAAAAAAAGATACATATAACCAGTATATGAAATATACAGAAATACAATGAATAAACTAGGCTGTAGATGGCAACAAGTAGTTCTCACCAGTAATGCTGTGTTTAGGGGATGCAAGCTAATGCACGTTTTAGTCCAACATGTGCTCTGATAGCTAGTTCCTTCTTTCAGTCTCTATGATGGAGTCTGAGTTCCCAGGATGCAACTGTTTCTCTTCCTTAGACTGAGGATTGATGGGAACTTTTGTTAAAGGTGAACAGTTTCTAGTTTTTGCAAAAACACTAGATTTACCATTGGCTCCATCTTGTGGTGAAATCTGATATTGCAGGCAAAACAACGTAATTATTATCCTGCTGGAGGCAGACCAATGTCTGTCCAGACAGTATGGTCACCTGCTGACTTGGCACCATCCACTGGCAGATTTGCTATTCAGTAAGAGACAGAAGTTGGATCCAACACAATCTTACTGTGGAGTGAAGTGCAGTACAGAGGATATTTTCCCAGTCTTTTGAAGTATAAGAAGACAATGATTTTCCTAGGACCCATCTCTGCACAGAACTAGCATTGAAGAAATAGGGAGGGTCTCGCTAGGGCTGAACTAAATAGCACAAGACAGCAGGGGAGGACATAAGGAGATACCAGTCAGAAGATAAACAAGTTGAAGCAGCTGACTTAAATATAAGAATACTTACCTGTCCAGGGATCCAGCGATGTCCTCACCTGAGGCGATTCTTCAATCGGCTTTGGGTGCAGGCATCTGCATCTCAAGTAAGGGAAACCCACAGTGAAGTGAATGGTCTTGTCTGTTCTGGGACCTGTGATGTATCCTGGGAAGACTACAGGGGAAGGAGGGCAACTTTTGGTCCAGATCGACATGGCACATCTGACCAGAAGTGGAAGAGGGTATCTGTCAAAACTAGGCACCTACTCCCCCCTAAAAAGTGCCAAATGTAGCAGTAGAGGGGAGGGGAGAAGATATAAACAAGCAGGACTTCCCTTTTTGGGTAAAGTTCCACTTTAATCTCTAAAATTAACCATTGGCACTTAACGTGCCACTAAAATATATCTTTATTCTTCTAAAACCATCCATACGCATCCACTACATAATAGCCCTATAATCGATTTTTCATGAAACTCTTTTTTTTTTTCTGCCTCCGTGTCCTTCATCCACTCAGTGAGCAGTGTGCAGTGAGGAAAGCCAATCAGTGAGCATTGTGTGGTGAGGAAAGCCAATCAGTGAGCAGTGTGAGGTGAAGAAAGCCAATCAGTGAGCAGTGTTCCGGTGAGGACAGCCAGTCAGTGAGCAGTGTGGGGTGAGGACAGCCAGGCAGTGTGCAGTGTGGACAGCCAGTCAGTGAGCAGTGTGCCGCAAGGACAGCCAGTCAGTGAGCAGTGTGCAGTGAGGACAACAAGCCAGTGAGCAGTGTGCAATGAGGACAACCAGTCAGTGAGCATTGTGCAATAAGGACAGCCACTCAGTGAGCAGCGTGCGGTGAGGACAGCCAGTCAGTGAGTAGTGTGAGGTGGGGACAGCCAGTCAGTGAGCAGTGGGAGGTGAGGACAGTAAGTCAGTGAGCAGTGTGAGGTGAGGACAGCCAGTCAGTGAGCAGTGTGAGGTGAGGAAAGCCAGTCAGTTAGTCAGGAAGCCTAGGCATGAAAACATCAATTGCAATACATGTTACATATGGCTGCACACTCCAGTGAGAGTGAGAGCAATATTTCTGATGACCTATAGGGGGGTTTATGGAAAATATAGGGTACTGAAGTTTGTCACCATTTCACAGGGGCATGCAAATTTAAGGTTTGATATGTTGGGTATCAATTTACTCATCATTTATTTTTTCCCAACAATCTGTTAATTTATTGCATTTGTGTGCCCTAAATTAACTTTAGTGTATTTTTTGCTGAAATTTTACGTTTTCTAGGGCTTTGCAGTTATATCGGGTGATATACAAAATTGGAACAACTACCACTATTTTATTTTCTAAGTTATCTAAAAATGGGTGGGACATGTAACGTGTTCCCAAAGGTGAAATTATCCTTTAAGACTTCATAAAAGGTAAGTACTAAAAAAAACATCATGACTAGGGTAGCTCAGAGGTAGCCATTTCACTACCACATAGCCCATATAAACTCCACCCCCTTTTACCCCATTAATACACATGACACAAGATTGATTTAATGGCTGTCCAGCCTTTTATTAAACAACATAAGCAATAAATAACAAATAAATAACAGTAACATAAACCAAAGCTAGATGTCCCCAGCGGCAAAACACAGACTCAGGGACATTAACACTTGCCCCACAGACTGGTTCCTCTTATTGGACCACACCCAACCAGAGGACACCTTACCAACCATGGTTCCCCACTTGTATCCCATCAACAGATTGTTAACCCCATCCAAGGGGTCCCAACAGCCATCTCCATACCGTGCGGGATGTGACGTCATTACTTAGCGTCCGCGTCCTGTCACGTGATTTTCCATCCTGCACATATGTGGAGGCTGCTATGGCGGCTTCTGTCACTCTGGCGGCTTCCTCCTGTTTGTGCAGTTACGTGATGCTGGGTGCGATCCCTGCTCTGGCACCGATGCAGGTACTCACTTTTTCTCATGTTTCATCTTCCTCTACACATGACTTACACGATTTATCCAATCTTCATTGCTGCGCCACTCAGCACTAACTATTCGGCATCTTGGTTTTCTTTTGAGGTTACTCCTCTTTTAAGCACATTCACTTTTACTTCACGCTACCATTTCACCCTATGGCCTATCTTGTCTTACACTTCCCCGTATCTATTCATTGGGTTTGAGAATCATACCTGAGTACCTGCTTTCTTTCTATTCCACTTTTTACTTTCACCACAATCACCCTGTTTGGTTCCTGGCTCCTTTGGCTCTCACCACCAGCCTACTCCCCTAATTATTATTATTTATTTTTTTTATAATACCCATATATATATATATATATATATATAGATATATATTATCCTCATACCCTTACAGATTTTTACCGCCATGCTCTATGGAGGCTGTATGTGATCCTTCTATGGAGCCAGTCACACTAAACACTACCTCGTTCTTGTACCTGCCTGGTGCATGCAGGCCTCGCTCTCTCAGTTCCCGGTTGGGATCCATTCCCGGGCACCATACCACCTCACTGTAAGCTATACCTCCCGTACTATGTGTGAGGTTTATTTATGTAATGTTTATACTGTTACTTATCATGTGTATTATTTTCTTTAGACGCTTGTATCATGCCTTCTCCTGATGAAGTGACCATGTCACGAAACGTGTTGAGCTCTACACAGGCTATCTTATCTACTACAAGTTATTATTATATTATGATTCTAAGACCTCTGTTTACAATTTTTTAACATTCTGTATGTACCAGGAGAATATCGCATTACCATGTATTTCTGTCTTAGACCATTAAGCCCATTTTTGCTTCACTCATGTATACTCCATTACCATGGGTTACTTGGTTCTAGTGAGCAATTTGGTTGTACCTTAATTTTTGTCCATAGACAGTTCAATAAAGAGACGTTTTTACTATTTTCCTTCTGGTCTTTGTTATATCATATATGTTATCTATTCATGATTGGCCACGCCTCATATAAAGTCCCAACTGGCTCTTTTGCCCCCCCTTTTTTCATCTCCATACCTACACCCTCCAACTGACTTAGCATATCTCAGGGAGGGAGAGCGGGACATTCATCCGCTGGCTTCCCAACTCTGACTGTTACTGTACCACTCCTTCCTACATTCTTCTCTCCAATGCTCCTCCCCATCACCCCATCTACTCCACCAATCACGTAAGTAAAACTCCCACCTCTCTCTTTGGCTAGTTAACTCTATTGCTGCCTGTTCCCCTTCCACCCTGTCATGCAGGTCCTATGCTTCATTCATTCCTCCTAGCTCTGGGCCTTCCTTGACTAGGGTAGCTCAGAGGTAGCCATCTGACTACCACATAACCCCTATAAACTCCACCCCCCTTTTACCCCATTAAAACACGTAGTAATAAATAACAATTAAATATTTACAATTAAATAACAGTAAAATAAACCAAAGCTAGATGTCCCCAGCGGCAAAACACAGACTTGGGGAAATTAACACTTGCCCCACAGACCTTACAGGTCTACCACTACCTGGTCCCTCTTATTGGACCACACCCAACCAGAGGACACCATACCAACCATAGTTCCCCACTTGTATCCCACCAACAGATTTGTAACTCCATCCAACTGGTCCCAACAGCCATCTCCATACCTACACCCTCCAATCGACTTACCATATCTCATGGAGGGAAGGTGAGGCATTCATCCGATAGCTTCCCAACTCTGACTGTTACTGTACCACTCCTTCCTACAGTCTTTTTTCCCATGCACCCCATCTACTCCACCAATCACGTAAGTAAAACTCCCACCCCTCTCTTTGGGACATTAACCCTATGCTGTCTGTTCCCCTTCCACCCTGTCATGCTGGTCCTATGCTTCATTCATTCCTCCTAGCTCTGGGCCTTCCTTGACTAGGGTAGCTCAGAGGTAGCCACCTGACTACCACATAACTCCTATAAACTCCACCCCCCTTTTACCCCATTAAAACATGTGACACAAGGTGGAGTTAAATGGCCATCTGGCCTTTTATTAAACATCATAAGTAATAAATAACAATTAAATAACAGTTACATAAACCAAAGCTAGATGTTCCCAGCTGCAAAACACAGACTCAGGGACATTAACACTTGCCTCACAGACCTTACAGGTCTACCACTACCTGGTCCCTCTTTTTGTACCATACCCAACCAGATGACAACATACCAATGATGGTTCCCCACTTGTATCCCACCAACAGATTTTTAAGCCCATTCAAGGGGTCCTAACAGCCACCGTGCCACAAGTATAAGGCCTTACACTTGTGCACCCCTCAAGACCCTAATAGCACGCTGCACACCATCTTCCAGGCCTAAAGCCCAGAGATTAGTACCAACTGCGTTCAGATGTATGCCATCCCCACGCAGGTAGCGCCAAGTTTCTTGTTGCAGCCTAAAATGACGAACCACTAGGCCCCCATATCTGAAAAAAAACACCCCACATCCTTATTGACCTCGATGTGGGGGTCAAAGACAGCAAAGGATTGGAATTTGGATAGCAAGGTACCATTCCTATGCAACAGCAAAGGGCCATTCCCATGTGGCCGCACAATAAAAATATCCTCTACCGCCATCACCGGGCATAAACTTGAGAAATTTCACCGAATTAAAATGACATACATACCCCTACCTCCTTGGTTCATGTTAGACCAGCGAATCACAAGCTGAACCGAATCATCCCTGCAAACCGTGTCTTCTGCCAGCAAACCCTTGCCACCGTCTTGGAAGGACTCACCAATTCACTGATTCACAGTGCCCCAAAAAAGGCAATCAAAATGGCTGCCCGGAACAAAAGAACCTTGCAAGTAGATGAACACAGACCAGTCAACTGCCGTAGAACATAATGTAACACCGAAAAGGTGACTGGCTGTCACGTATTGCTACAACCCTTGCGGTAACCCTTAAACACTTCATGGACCGCAAAAACTTTCGCAAAATCAAAAACTCCCCAAATTTAAAAAAAAAGGTGAGACCTGCTAACTTGCGCCCCACCGCCAATGCCAAAATAACCTCTACAATGTTGCGACAGACAAAGTATAAAACCATGGAACCCAGATCAACATCCCCGCTCCCCACATTTACCTCCTCCAGCAGGGAAAACCATTCCTTCCATATCTTTGAATACGCCGCCCACATCATAGCAGTCAACGAATTGCGAATCAGTCCAGTGGTCACTCCACCGCAATCCCCAACATTCGCCGAGGAAAAGGAACACTACCTTGCTCCGCTTCAAGTGCCAACACCCAAAATTCGTCCCAATTATAGCGAGATAAAGAATCTGCTAGTGTTTTGGATGATCTACAGATATGGACAGCATAAACAAAGATATTTAAACACAAGCAAAGCAGAACCAGGTACCCCAAAAGCCTAATAACTGGCGGTGAGGATGCAGACACACCATGACAGATCACCATGACCACCCCCATAATCACAGTAGAACCTAGCCTTCTTGTTCACAAAAGTAGAACCCCAAATCTCGTTCACCAGAACTACAGAAAATAGTTCTATAAGCATCAGGTTTTTAGGAAAACCACTCCTCCACCTTTCCTTGGGCCATGGCTCGGCACTCCATTACCCTTGGATGTAGGCTCTGTAACCAGTTGAAACCGCTGCATCCGTGAAAAGTTCCAGATCCACATTGCTGATGAGCCCTTCCATCCACAATGACCGCCCATTGTAGTGTTCCAAGAAACGCTCCCAAACTAAAAGATCAGGCCTTTGCTCAGCTGTTAACCAAATAGTGCCGTGGACAATGAACCCCTGCCATTGCCACCACCAAGCGGCGACAAAAAATCCTGCCCATCGGGATGATCATACAGGCAAAATACATTTTCCCCAAAAGAGATTGCAAATACCAAAGCTGAATTTTTTGCCAATACCGAGCACTGACCATCTCTGCTTTTAATGCAATCAACTTACCCAAGGGCAAACAACACTCCATGGCCATGGAGTCAATCGTAATTCTCAGAAAAATCAACCCTGTGGATGGGTCTTCAGTCTTTCCCGGGGCCAAGGGAACCCCAAAGCGCTCTCCCATGTGTTGTAAGGACCCCAGCGCAAATTCAGTACAGCGCAAGTCCTGGAATCTGGCGGCTCAATGCACAGAAACTCATCCAAGTAGTGGATGGGGGACCACCCCCAACGGTGAAATCACCAGTCCCTCCAAAGGTGAACATGGAAAAGGGGCACCTCCTTCCATAACTTTTCCGGAACCACCTCAGGGTGAAGCTGGGCTGAGCGCAGGTTATTGGGAACAGAGGGGACCTCCCCCAGTGTGCATGGTATACGAAAACCCTCACAAAAACCCAGTATTAGGATCAGAGCAACTGCCCTTTCTGGATATCTATTTAAGAACGACATTATCCTTCCTACCATCACCTGCTTCCTCTCTTTTGATGAAGGTCGGCATCTGCAGGAGCCCTTATTAAACTCCCTGCAATAACCCTTTTTCTTGTTGGCTGGGGCTCCCAAAGTTGAAGAACCACCCCCCATGAAAAAAGGAAGAAAAATCCGTTCTTAGGATAAGCTATCTATAAAATTATGCGTTAAAATTCTATAAATAAAACACTAATGGCTGCTGCCCACTTCAAAAGATGCACCCCCAGTGGGGGAGCGTCAGGTGTATATGTCAAAAGGGAAGTGATTGGCGCTGCCAGGAAAGTAGGTTAATGGGAAATCTAGATTGAGCTGCTATAGTTCAAGACCAAGTTCAACACATGCAAATGCACATAGAATGTATGTGGGAGTAAAAACTATATAAATAAAGAGATCTCTTTATTTATATAGTTTTTACTCCCACATACATTCTATGTGCATTTGCATGTGTTGAACTTGGTCTTGAACTATAGCAGCTCAATCTAGATTTCCCATTAACCTACTTTCCTGGCAGCGCCAATCACTTCCCTTTTGACATATACCCCCCATGAAAAAACTTCAAGCCTGCCTTTGCTGAAGTCCTCAACCTCATCCAGAGGCTAATGTCTGTATGATCCCACCGGATGGACGACCGAATTGCTTTACGTTTTGCTTTACAAAATTGCTTTACAAAATTCTTCGTCATAGCGTAACCAGGCCCCGTCACCATAAACCCTGTGTGCTTCTCTAATACCGTCTAAATACCAGAAAAGGGCCGAAAATTTTCAAGCTCCTTTTTGCCAATAACGCTTGCTAAAATCACAAATGCTTGTAACTAATTGGAGAAAGTATGAGGGATTAACCGGTAGCCGTGTTTTTTTCTCATTCTCCTTACTGTCATCTGCCTTGACCCTGTCTAAATTAAACTTCTCTAAAGGGAGTAAGGAAAAGATTTCCACATACTTCCCTTTCCAGGGGACCACTTGAGGCCACGTGGCAGCTTCTACAGAGGAGAGGCCGGGTTCTGGAGGCCGCCGGCCTCCAGAACCCTGCTCTCCAGCTGAAAGACCCTGAGCACATGTGCCCTTGGCATTTATACAGTATCCCAGCATGCACCAATGAATTTTCCTCTGCCAATCACAAGGGCTGTACTAAATGCCTGTGCAATCATTTATCAGGTTTCCTCCCACTGCCCAATTTGCCTCTCTATTGGACCAATGTGAAACACTTAAGACAAGCTGAGCTATACATGAGCACAATGAGCAGACCTCACTAGCAGATCCTGCTCTCTGGTAAGCAGAGAGCAATGTAAATGTACCTGGCCATCTCTGGTAAGCAGAAAGACCCAAAAACTAAAATCTCTTGTCTAGCACCTACCTAGGAGGGTGCTATATCCACCCCTAACAAACTGAGCCATGTCCTCCCTGGCTCTGGGCATCTGCCCCTACAAAATTCCTGTACAAAATATTTTCAAGGAATATCCCACAAACTTGAATAAAGGGAAATAAGATATGTACAGGACCATGGGGCATACCCCATATGTGGAACAATAGGTTACCTGAATAAATATAGACATCTGCTGTACAAATTTACAAATTTACACAGGGTTTCCACCAAGTGCATTATATTAATGCCCCCTCGGCCAAACATAAAATCCGTCTGACAAGAAAAGGTTAAACATCCTGACTAACTATATGACAAATAACATTTGTATATATATATACACAAAATAGGCAATAGGGAACCTCTCAAAGGCATTAAGATCTCCCACAAGCCTGCAAAGGAAAAGGATGAGCATGTAGTACTTTACATCCTATAAATACTTACAGTGAGACTGCCCTCTCTGCAGGGGCGACCTTCTTACCTGAAGAATCTCTAACACTAGCTTTCCAGTAGAGTCATCTGGTGCATCTGGCCCCCTACTTGACTCGTCCTGTTGTGTTCCTGTAATAGACAAACAGAATAGCCTGCCAATCTGACTAACTAAACATTCCTGTACTTGTTCCCTTTGGGAACCATATGACTAGCAATAGGCACCGTCCCTCTCAATCACTAGGGCATTGACTCTTTCTTATCCTAGTCAGACCCACAAGTTAGGATAAAGAAGTGCACAGTCCACCCGACTAGTGTTCACATTGTCCTTCCCTCTGCAACACAGAGGTAACACATCTTCTTAGAGACTTAGCAAAGCTTTCCTATATGTGAGTGTCTGTAAGAACTTTTCAAGGGATCCTTCTCTCTGGCACTGCTCTCTCTGAAGAGACAATGAGCCACTACCTTTTTCTCACGAGGTAGCTACTCACACAAATTTTCCTTCAGCATTACTCTGGCCCACTTGCTCTAAAGGAATCTTTGCAAAGTGTCCTTTAAATAAAGTATCTTCGCAAAGCGTCCTTTCTCAGTACTTCATTTAGCAAGTGATGGCCCAGGCTTGGCCTTTTCCATCTGGGCGGTTGACCTCCACTCGATCAATGTATATTGACCGCCCCAGATTCCTGCTTTCCTTGATGGACAGGAAGGTATCCCACAGCTGAAGCTTGGAGGAGTTCTGATGCGGCTTGGGGACGTATAGGAAGTCCCAAACAGCTTCTTCACACAAAGCCCCCTCTTGCTCTCAATTTCCTCCATTATCTCCCGAGGAGCATACGGATAATAGTATCCATATTCCATGGCCAACTTCCTTTGGACAAGTCATTGAAAACGAGAGAACCTGGGAAGTTTCTGCCTGTCTCCTCTCCCAGGTTAGTGTAAGGGGTCTCTACTTTTGCGATCCGTTTGGAGTAGGCATTGTTCTGTGCCCGAGCCCTGGCATAGGTGCAGGGTGTGGATAGGTCTAGGACCCTTGTGCCATAGGCCTCACAGAACCCAAGATTCCTTGCGTACTTCATCCAAAAGACCGCTGCCTCTGTCTCTTTACTAAGTGAACTGGAACTTGTAGGACCTCTGCTTCCTTCGGTTTCCCAGTCCCACTTAGCCTCCACTTCTAATCCCCCGCCATCAATTCCCTCTTCCAGGGACCTATATCAATACTTGAAGCTGGGTGACCCACATCAATAGCCCCTGGCTCCCCTCACTAGACAATCTGGAGGACTTCAACTTCTGGGCCCATTGGCGCCCCTCTGCCTTTTTAAGACCTGGAATGTTTGTTGCTGCGACTGCAACCAATGCTCCTTGTGACTGCTGCTCGGTTCTCAAAAACTTGTGTGCATTGCACCTCTGAAATGGGGGTGTCTCTCTTGTGTGGCATCCTGAATCCTCAGATAGTGAGGATGATTCCTCCGCTTCTGCAACCACGCAGGAAAAAGCGCTGGTGAACGCACTGATTGCTATCTGTGCTTGTGACTGAAAGTTGGAGGACGCAGCTGTGGCTGCGACTGAGGCGCAGATTTCCTTTGGCACTCACAAGCCATCCAGAGCGGCAAAGGAGTTCCCTTTCCCCCCATATGTTGACAAATTGTCACTAAAGAGTGTGGACGACCAAAGCATTCCCTTGGGGTCCCTAAGCGAGTTGCTAGGCGATACTCCTATGAGGAGTCCCTTCTTAGGAAGTGGACTGTTCCACCAGTAGTGGACCCTCAGGTTTCCAGATTAAACAAGGCAACCATGATTCCGGTTGTAGAGTCCCCAGCCTTTAAGGACCCGGCTGACAGGAAGGCGGGGGCTGTGGCCCGCGATTTGTACACCTTGGCTGGTTCGGCACTGAGGCCATTTTCACCATTGCCCTGGTGTCGCAGACTCTGACCGAGTGGGTTAAGCTTTTACGCCGTAATATGGAGGGGAGGAAGCCCCCCCCTCTGCCTTTGCTGCGCGGACCAGCTGGTCCAGGGGCTGCTGTTTATCTGTGATGCCTCTTTGGATGTGGCTCCCCAAGTGGCTCGGCAGTGGTCCTTCGGCGTGTCTTTTGGCTAAAATACTGGTCTGCGGACTAGACTTCTAAAAAAGCTTTTACCGATCTTTCCTTTCAAACATACAGCAGAGGAATCCAGGTGGCGCTGTGCTGAGAGGAATTACGGAAGGCAGGAGAACTGTCCCTGAGACAGCGTGCGTGGAGAGACAGCATGCGTGGAGAGTGCAAGCGTGTAAGGAGAGCGGTGCGGAGCTTCTGATTGAAGCTGACTAAAAACTGACTGGACCCCCCCCCCCAGACTGTGAGGCGGGTGAGCAGGGGACTGGGAAAGGCTACAGCGGCGGCAGGCGATTGGAGGAGCGGCGGCAGGAGACCCTGACCGAGAGACCCACAGGACAGGCTGACCGGGGGCGGCGGTAAGTGGTAGTACTGTGTGGGGGAGTGAGGGATTGTGACAGTAAGGCGGCGGGAGCAGCTCTCATGATTAGCTGGCGACCATTCAGGGGTATTCCCTTTATTGCAGAGATAGAGAAGGTAAAAAAGGGGGAGAGGTATATCTGTATATTAAGAATAATTTACAGGTAAATATGAGGGATGATATTAATAATGGAGCTATGGACAGTGTTGCCAACCGCCCGTAGATTTACGGACAGCCCGTAAAAACAGGGCACTTTTCTCTTGCCCGTAAATGCCCGTAGCAGGAGAAAAGTGCCAGTAAATCTACGGCGGCGGCGGCAAGGTCAGAACTGCGCATGCGCAGCGCACAGTTCCGGAGATCCCCGAGTTCTTCTCTCGCACTCGCAGAGACCTAGAGATGCAGACTGCCAGACTCGCACGGCACTATTAGTCGGACGAGTGCCACGGCCCGCCTGCGCCCACCCCTGCCTCCGCCCCCGCCTCCGCCTCCGCCCCCGCCGTCGTTTAAGTTTTCCTGCTGCCGCCGCCGGCCGCCAGCGACAATGTGGAGTGACTCACTCTGTCTGTGGAGTGGACTAGAAGAACTAGAAGATGCTGGACGGATGGTGGTGGAGTGGACAGAGCAGTCGCAGACTGTGACAGCAGAGGCAGAGGACTGGTGAGTGCTGGGGCTCCAAGCCTCCGACAGCTAGCAGGAGCAGACTGGAGAAGAGAGATGAGTCAGGGGGCAGAGGACATCAGTGTCCTGCTCCTGTGCCCCCTTCACCTCTCCACAGGCAGTGTCACAGCTTTACTCTGCACTAGTAATGTCACTGATGTGGCTGTGGAGAGGTGAAGGGGACTTAGGAGGAGGACACTGATGTGGAGAGCTAATATGAAGGGGGACATAGGAAGAAACTACTGTGAGGGGGTGAGGAGGGCACTTCCATGTCCACGCAGGCTCTGACCATCTCCTGTATTATGTCCGCAGTCTCTGACCACCCCCTTTACCATGTCCGCAGTCTCTGACCACCCCCTTTACCATGTCCAGAGTCTCTGACCACCCCCCTTACCATGTCCGCAGTCTCTGACCACCTCCTGTACCATGTACGCAGTCTCTGACCACCTCCTGTACCATGTCCGCAGTCTCTGACCACCTCCTGTACCATGTCCGCAGTCTCTGACCACCTCCTGTACCATGTCCGCAGTCTCTGACCACCTCCTGTACTATGATTGCAGTCTCTGACCACCTCCTGTATCATGTCCGCAGTCTCTGACCACCTCCTGTACCATGTCCGCAGTCTCTGACCACCTCCTGTACCATGTCCGCAGTCTCTGACCACCTCCTGTACCATGTCCGCAGTCTCTGACCACCTCCTGTATCATGTCCGCAGTCTCTGACCACCTCCTGTACCATGTCCGCAGTCTCTGACCACCTCCTGTACCATGTCCGCAGTCTCTGACCACCTTCTGTACTATGATTGCAGTCTCTGACCACCTCCTGTATCATGTCCGCAGTCTCTGACCACCTCCTGTACCATGTCCGCAGTCTCTGACCACCTCCTGTACCATGTCCGCAGTCTCTGACCACCTCCTGTACCATGATTGCAGTCTCTGACCACCTCCTGTACCATGTCCGCAGTCTCTGACCACCTCCTGTACCATGATTGCAGTCTCTGACCACCTTCTTTATCATGTCTGCAGTCTCTGACCACCTCCTGTACCATGTCCGCAGTCTCTAACCATCTCTTGTCTTTTATCATGTCTGCAGGTGAGTCTGGACTCTGGAGAGGAGTCAAGAGTGAGAGCGCCACCGGGATGGGGGTCACGGGAGAAGTCAGATGTGTGGGGCCTACGGAGTGGAGACAGGGGCCGTCTGACTGAGCCCTGCACAGTGCACCTGAGAGGAGGTCAGTGACAGCGCCGCCAGACCAGTCTGATGGGGGGGTCACTGATGTAAGGGGGCACTGATATAAAGATCCCTCTATATTAGTAACCTCCCCCCCCCCATATCTTAATGTATTCACTCTGTGGAAGGTGGTCTCCGGTCACCAGATTGCCCCCCACATCAGAGTTCCTGGTGTTCCCCTTTACATCAGAGTCTGCAGGATTCTCCCCTTACAGTGCGAAGAGGGAACTCTGCGGACCCTGATGTAAAAGGGAACTCTGATGTAAAGGAGAATGCAGTGGACTCTGATATAAGGCGGTTTCTGGTCACCAGAGCACCCACTTAAATCAGAGTTCCCCCTTAAATCAAGATCTGCAGCATTCCTCTTTATGTCAGAGTTACACTGTAAGGGAAATCCTGCACACTCTGATATATGGGAGAACTCTGTGCTGGCTGGGTTATATTAATCTGATCTTCGTGTAAATGGAGAAATATGTTTTTTGACTTTTGTTTAACCTAAACACATTGCTAATAGCACTATCTACATGTTTATAGTTTAAGTATTGATATTTGCATGATTTAGCACTGAAAACAGCCTGTTTATGTACATTTTTGCAATGCCAGTAAAAAATTGGTGCGGTCCGTAAATTTCCCTCCCGGGGGTTTGCAACACTGGCTATGGATGAGGTAGAATCTCTATGGGTAGAACTTCAAAGGGAAGGCACTATTGAGCGAATGCTATAGGCCCCCCCAACTAGGGGGATGCGGACCTCCTTTCACAGATTGGATTGGCAGCAAGGATGGGAAATGTCCGGGCCCAGGTTTGAACCCAGGTCCTTGGTTGCTTCTGGCAGTGCTTCTTCTTGCTGAGCTATCCAGCAGCTGATATCTATGCATTCTAGATCTATGTGGTGACCTAGACCTTGTCCAGTTTCCTGTCTAGTTCCTTGCCCAGCCTCCTGTGAACTCTGAACCTTTGGCCACTCCTTTGAACTTCCTATTTAAGCCTGATCTGGAAACTTCCTGATGCAAGATTATTGTGCTTTTGCCAAGATCTAGCTTAGTGTGCTTCATCCTCCCGAATCTTCTACTTGTGTACGGACCTCCAGCTACGTTCCAGGACTACGCCTCTGCCTGCTGCGATTTTGCTCTTCACTGCTTGTGTACCAATCTTTGGCTAAGACTACGACTACTCTTCTGCTTGTTCCCTCACTCCGGTTGATCTCTTGTGTACCAGACCCTGCTTGTTGACCACGGTTGTGCTGCTTCCTGCGACTGGACTCTGAGCCTGACCCAGTAATCATGACAGGGAGACTTTAATTATCCAGATATAGACTGGGCAGAAGGAACCGCGCATTCATCCAAGGCTCGGCAGTTCCTAAATGTTTTGCCGGACAATTTTATGGGTCAGATGGTGAACGCACCAACAAGAAACAATGCGGTACTTGACCTACTGATTACCAACAATACAGACCTGCTCACAGATATAGAAATACAGGACAACTTAGGAAACAGTGACCAGTATTAATCATAGAAATAGGAAACACAAGGGTAATATAAGGACACTGAATTTCAAAAGAGCCAATTTCCCAAAACTGCGCTATTTGCTAGAAAATATCAAATGGGATAGAACCCTGGGAACAAAGAACACGGAGGAAAAATGGGAGTGCTTCAAGAGCATACTAAACAAAGGGATTGGCCAGTGCATTCCAAAGGGAAATACATTTAAAAGAGCAAAAATAAACCCTGTGTGGCTAAACTCCAACATAAAAATACATATTAATTCTAAAGAAAAGGCCTTCAAAAAATACAAGGCGGAGTGTCACTGGCAGCATTCAAGCATTACAAAGAGTGCAATAAGAAATGTAAAGGCGAAATCAAGGAGGCTAAAATAGAACACGAGAGACATATAGCAGAAGAGAGTAAAAAAAAAAAAAAACAAGAAATTCTTTAAGTATATAAACAGTAAGAAAGCGAGGCCAGAACACATTGGCCCTATAAAAGATGACAAAGGGAATCTGGCCACAGAGGACAGAGAGAAGGCGAAAGTGTTAAATAATTTCTTCTCTTCAGTCTTCACAAAAGAATTGGGGGGCTACACTAACCCAGCTTATAATGCTAAACTAAATAATACACCTCAGGAAGTACCCCCATGGCTAACAGAAGATTTAGAACGAAACTAGAGAAACTTAACATAAATAAATCACCGGGACTGGATGGCTTGCACCCGAGGGTTCTTAAAGAGCTCAGCCAGGTGATAGCCAGACCATTATTCATGATCTATAAGGATAGTCTACAGATGGGTATGGTGCCAGCTGATTGGAAAAAAGCCAACGTGGTACCAATATTTAAAAAAGGGCCAAGATATATCACAGGTAACTATAGGCCGGTCAGCCTAACATCAGTAGTCTGCAAGATTTTGGAGGGGAAGTTAAGAGACTACATACAAGACTTTAGTAATGAAAACGGTATTATTAGTAGTAATCAGCATGGATTCATGAAAAATCGTTCTTGCCAGACTAATCTATTAACCTTCTACGATGAAGTGAGTTGCCATCTAGATAAAGGAAGGCCTGAGGATGTGGTGTGTGACTTTGCAAAGGCATTTGACACAGTTCCCCACAAACACTTACTGTACAAACTAAGGTACGTAGGTATGGACCATAGGGTGAGTACCTGGATAGAGAACTTGCTCCAGGGGAGAGTCCAGAGGGTGGTGATAAATGGGGAGTACTCAGATTGGGCAGGTGTGGAAAGTGGGATCCCCAAGGTTCTGTCCTGGGACCAATCCTGTTTAATTTATTCATAAACGACCTAGAGGAGGGAATATCTAGCACAATCTCGGTATTAGCCAATGATAATAAACTAAGCATGCCAATATCTTCGATGCAGGATGTGGAAACCTTACAAGCGGACCTGAACAAAATAATGGGGCGGGCAACTACATGGCAGATGAGGTTTAATGTTAAAAAATGTAAAGTAATGCACTTAGGCACAAGAAACACGAAAACAAGCTACTCACTAGGGGGAGAACCTCTGGGTGAATCTAAGATTGAAAAAGACCTGGGGGTCCTAATGGAAAACAGGCTTGGCAGTGGCATGCAATGCCAAGCCGCTGCAAGCAAAGCCAACAAAATACTGGCATGTATAAAAAAGGGGATTTACTCCAGAAATATAGAGATTATTCTCCCACTCTACAAGCCCCTGGTCCGGCCACACCTGGAGTATGCCGTCCAGTTCTGGGAACCGTTCCTCAGAAAGGATGTGCTGGAACTGGAGAGAGTCCAGAGAAGGGCAACAAAAATAATTAGCGGAATGGAGGACATCAGCTATGAGGAAAGACTCCTGGCACTGGGTTTATTCTCTCTGGAGAAGAGACACTTGAGGGGGGATATGATATCAATGTACAAATACTGTACTGGTGAGGACCCTAGCATAAGGAACAAACTTTTCAGAGAAAGGGAATGCAATAAGACACAGGGCCACTCATTAAAACTAGAGGAAAAACGGTTTAACCTAAAAATACGTAAGGGGGTCTTTACTGTCAGAGCAGTAAGGATGTGGAATTCTCTTCCACAAGCAGTGGTATCAGCAGGGAGCATTGATAGCTTCAATAAACATCAGGTGGGCACCCTAAAGACCACAACATACATAGGTATACAACGTACGTTTAACATCAAATCACACATCATAGGTTGAACTGAATGGACTGATGTCTTTTTTCAACGTCACAAACTATGTAACTATGTAAGGAGATCGCCTGTTTGGTGCTACCCTGAATGACATCATTAAAGGTCTCACAGGGAGAAAGGGTACCTTTCTTCTGCAGGCTACTAAAGGCTAGGACCCTTGTCGTAGACGTGGGCCCTCCTTCTCGGCTCATAGAGAAGTTGTTTCATTCCTCAGGGTCGACTGACAAGGAATCGGAGCCCTTCGGGGCCTCCTCTGGAGGATCCAAGGTAACTTGGTCTGGCAAGTCAAGTGCGGGCTTCTCGAGACCCGCGGACAAGGCCCCTACAGCAGGAAGGTACGCCCTCATCTGTATCTGGGGTGGGGGGACGTCTCCCCCGGTACAAGAAGTAGGTCCATGAGTAGAGTTGAGCGGACACCTGGATGTCCGTGTTCGGTAGGTCCGGCCGAACTTGAAAAAAAAGTCCGGGTCCGTGACCCGGACTTTTTCCGAACTTGACCCCGGCACTGAACCCCATTGAAGTCAATGGGGACCCAAACTTTCAGGCACTAAAATGGCTCTAAAAAAACAATGGAAAGGGCTAGAGTCCAGCAAATTGCAATAAAATGTAGTTATGACCATGGCAAGTGCTCTGCAAACAAATGTGGATAGGGAAATAACTTAAAACAACAAAAAAACAGAAAAATAAAACAATTTTCTTCATCTGTGAAGGACGAGGCCCATATGGAGTAGGAGTGAGGTTGAGGTGGCGGTGGATGTGGCGGTGTAGGTGGAAGCGGTGGTGGAGGGGGACGAGGTAGCCAACACTGCTTTTTTTTAGTCATTTTAAATTAGGGTACACCCCAAAAGAGTGAGAAAGATCAAAAGGGTAAGGCCGGTATCCATCTCTATTCTGCACAAGGTACAGAAAAGTCCTGTGGGATCCATGCCTGGTTCATTTTAATGAATGTGAGCTTGTCCACATTGTCTCTGGACAGGCGGCTGCGCTTGTCAGTGATAACGCCCCCAGCCGTGCTAAATACACGTTCAGATAATACACTGGCTGCAGGGCACGCCAGCACCTCCAAGGCGTAAAGGGCAAGCTCAGGCCATGTGCCCAATTTGGAGACCCAGAAGTTGAAGGGGGCAGACCCGTCATTCACTACATGTAGGCGTGTGCACACATACTGCTCCACCATGTTGGTGAAATGCTGCCTCCTCCTAAGACGTTCCATATGAGCTGCTGGTGCTGCTGTTTGTTGTGGCATGCTGACAAAGCTTTTCCACATTTCGGCCATGCTAACCCTGCCTTCTGAGGTGCTGGCGGTGCCCTGGTTGCGTTGGTGACCTCTTCCTCCTCCTCCTCCTCTGCCTTGGCCCTGTGCTTCCACTGTGGCCCCGCTGTCAGGTGGGAATGCGAGCAGCAGCGCGTCTACCAGCGTGCGCTTGTACTCGTGCATCTTGCGATCACGCTCCAGTGAGTGAATTAAGGACGGTACGTTGTCCTTGTAACAGGGATCCAGCAGCGTGGCCACCCAGTAATCAGCACAAGTTAGAATGTGGGCAACTCGGCGGTCGTTGTGGAGACACTGCAGCATGTAATCACTCATGTGTGCCAGGCTGCCCAGAGGCAACGAAAGGCTGTCCTCTGTGGGAGGTGAATCGTCTGTGTCCTCTGTATCCCCCCAGCCACGCACCAGTGAAGGCCATGAGCTGGCCTGGGTGCCACCCTGCTGTGAACATGGTTCCATCTCCTCCTCCATCTCCTCCTCCTCATCCTCCAGAACTGTACCCCTGCTGGACAATTGTGTACCTGGCGTTTGTGGGTGCAGGAACCCACCCTCGGAGCCACTTGTGAATGACTGCCCTGAAAGCCTTGGAAATGGTCCCTCTTCCTCCTCCTCCTCCTCCCCCTGTGCCACATCCTCTTCCATCATCGCCCGAATCGTTTTTTGAAGGAGGCATAGAAGTGGGATAGTTAAGCTTACAACGGCGTCATCGGCACTGGCCATGTTGGTGGAGTACTCAAAACACAGGTCTCGCATGGAGGCCCAGTTATTGGTGGTGAAGTGGTGCTGTTCCGTAGAGCGACTCACGCGTGCGTGCTGCAGCTGAAACTCCACTATGGCCTGCTGCTGCTCGCACAATCTTTCCAGCATGTGCAAGGTGGAGTTCCACCTTGTGGGCACGTCACATATGAGGCGGTGAGCGGGAAGGCCGAAGTTACGCTGCAGCGCTGACAGGCGAGCAGCAGCAGGGTGAGAATGCCAAAAGTGCGCACAGACGGCCCGCACTTTCTGCAGCAGCTCTGACATATCGGGGTCATTTTTAAGGAACCTCTGCACCACCAAATTCAGCACATGCGCCAGGCAAGGGATGTGCGTCAAACCGGCTAGGCCCAGAGCTGCTATGAGATTTCGCCCCTTATCGCACACCACCAGGCCGGGCTTGAGTCTCGCTGGCAGCAACCACTCATTGGTCTGCTGTTTCATGCTCCTCCACAACTCCTGCGCGGTGTGTGGTTTTTCCCCCAAACAGGCAAGTTTTAAAACTGCCTGCTGTCGTTTACCCCTGGCTGTGCTGAAGTTGGTGGTGAAGGTGTTATGCTGACCGGATGAGGAGGCGGTAGAGGATGAGGAAGCGGAGTAGGAGGAGTTAGGAACAGGAGGCAAACTGAAGCGCCCTGCAATCCTCGGTGGTGGAAGGACATGCGCCAAATTGCTATCCGCCTCAGGCCCAGTCACCACTGCATTTACCCAGTGTGCCGTTAGGGAGATATAACGCCCCTGACCATGCTTACTTGTCCACGTATCGGTAGTTAGGTGGACCTTGCCACAGATGGCGTTGCGCAGTGCACACCTGATTTTTCCCCCACTTGGTTGTGCAGGGAAGGGATGGCTTGCCTGGAAAAGTAGTGGCGGCTGGGCACGACGTACTGTGGGACAGCCACCGACATAAGGCTTTTAAAACTGTGCGTCTCCACTAGACGGAATGACAGCATTTCAAAGGCCAAGAATTTTGAAATGCTGGCATTCAGGGCCAGGGATCGCGGGTGGGTAGGGGGGTACTTCCTCTTCCTCTGAAGTGTTTGGGAGATGGAAAGCTGAACGCTTCCACGGGACATTGTGGAGATGGTTGGTGGCCCAGGTGGTGGTGTTGCTGACAGATCCTCTGTTTGCGGGATGGCAGGTGCCGGTATCACTACAGAGGTGGATGAAGAGGCCGAGACTGCAGCAGAAGAGGAAGCAGGAGGAGTCAGAGACCTTTCTTGGTTTTGAAGGTGTCTACTCCACTACAACTCGTGCTTTGCACTTAGATGCCTGATCATGCAGGTTGTGCTCAGGTTGAGAAGGTTTATGCCTCGCTTCAGGCTCTGATTGCACAACGTGCAAACCACTCGTGTCCTGTCATCAGCACATTGTCTGAAGAACTTCCACGCTAGAGAATTCCTTTGACCTGGCTTTGGTGCGCTCGGTCCCTTGCTGCGTTGGGCAGTAGCAGGCGTAGTGTCTAGGGCATGGCCGCTCCGCTTCTGCACCCTGCTTCCTCTTCTGCTGTGCTGGTTGCTCTGTGCGACCACCGCCTCTTCCTCCAAACTACTCAGGTCACCTGCATGACCTTCATTCCATGTGGGGTCGAGGACCTCATCGTCCTCCACATCATCTTCCACCCAGTCTTAACCCCTGCCCTCCTTGTCGGTCTCCACAATTCTGAGTGCCGCAGCAGTTGGCACCTGCGTTTCATCATCATCGGAGACGTGCTGCGATGGTCCTTCCATGTACTTATTTCTTGAGAAATAAGTGGTTGGGCATCGCTGCACTCAATCTCTTCCACTTCTGGGGCAGGGCTAGGTGGATGGCCCTGGGAAACCCTGCTGACAGAGTCATCAAAAAGAAGAAGAGACTGCTGCATGACTTGGGGCTCAGACTGCTTGCCTGATTTGCAAGGGGGTGAGGTGAAAGGCGGTTGGACATCGGCTGCAGGTGCCAACTCTGACCTTTCTGCAGTAGACTGGGTGGGAGACAATGTGAAGGAACTGGAGGCACTGTCAGCAACCCAATATACTATCACCTGTACTTGTTCTTGCCTCAAAACTTGTATAGGCGCATGATGCCCTACCAAATACTGCTGCAGGTTCTGTCGCCTACTCACACTTGAGGAAGGTGTTTCACTTGTGCGTGTAGCTGGCACAGATCGACCACGTCCTCTCCTTGCAACAGGAGCTCTACCAGCAGCACCACGACCCAGGCCACCCTCCTATTTGACGTTCTCCTCATATTTCTGTAATTTATGATCTTGCCCTAGAAAGGTGTTTATTGAATAGCGGAACAAAACAACAACAGTATCCCACGGGTGTATCTCACAGTCATATATGCAAACTATGCCGCAATTTAATTTTTTTCACCCCAAAAGGGTGTATATTGAATAGCGGAATAGAAAAAAGTATATAAAACGGTGTATCTCACACGTACAAACACAGACTAGGCCCCGATTACAATTTTTTGTACCCTAAAAGGAGGATGAGGATGAGGAAGAGGAGTAGGAGGAGTTCAGAACAGAAGGCAAACTGAAGCGCCCTGCAATCCTCGGCGGTGGAAGGAGATGCGCCAAACAAATTTAAAAGGTGTATCTCACACGTACCGATACAGACTATGCCACAATTAAATTTTTTTCACCCCAAAAGGGTGTATATTGAATAGCGGAATAGAAAAAAGTATATAAAACGGTGTATCTCACACGTACAAACACAGACTAGGCCCCAATTACAATTTTTTGTACCCTAAAGGGAGGATGAGGAAGACGAGTAGGAGGACTTGAGAACAGGAGGCAAACTGAAGCGCCCTGCAATCCTCAGCGGTGCAAGGAGATGCACCAAACAAATTTAAAAGGTGTATCTCACACGTACCGATACAGACTATGCCGCAATTTAATTTTTTTCACCCCAAAAGGGTGTATATTGAATAGCGGAATAGAAAAAAGTATATAAAACGGTGTATCTCACACGTACAAACACAGACTAGGCCCCGATTGCAATTTTTTGTACCCTAAAGGGAGGATGAGGAAGAGGAGTAGGGGGACTTCGGAACAGGAGGCAAACTGAAGCGCCCTGCAATCCTCTGCGGGGGAAGGAGATGCGCCAAACAAATTTAAAAGGTGTATCTCACACGTACCGATACAGACTATGCCGCAATTTAATTTTTTTCACCCCAAAAGGGTGTATATTGAATAGCGGAATAGAAAAAAGTATATAAAACGGTGTATCTCAAACGTACAAACACAGACTAGGCCCTGATTACAATTTTTTGTACCCTAAAGGGAGGATGAGGAAGAGGAGTAGGGGGACTTTGGAACAGGAGGCAAACTGAAGCGCCCTGCAATCCTCTGCGGGGGAAGGAGATGCGCCAAACAAATTTAAAAGGTGTATCTCACACGTACCGATACAGACTATGCCCCAATTTAATTTTTGTTCACCCCAAAAGGGTGTATATTGAATAGCGGAATAGAAAAAAGTATACAAAACGGTGTATCTCACACGTACAAACACAGACTAGGCCCCGATTACAATTTTTTGTACCCTAAAGGGAGGATGAGGATGAGGTAGAGGAGTAGGAGGAGTTCAGAACAGGAGGCAAACTGAAGCGCCCTGCAATCCTCGGCGGTGGAAGGAGATGCGCCAAACAAATTTAAAAGGTGTATCTCGCACGTACCGATACAGACTATGCCGCAATTTAATTTTTTTTGCACCCCAAAAGGGTGTATATTGAATAGCGGAATAGAAAAAAACTATATAAAACGGTGTATCTCACACGTACAAACACAGACTAGGCCCCGATTACAATTTTTTGTACCCTAAAGGGAGGATGAGGATGAGGAAGAGGAGTAGGAGGAGTTCTGAACAGGAGGCAAACTGAAGCGCCCTGTAATCCTCGGCGGTGGAAGGAGATGCGCCAAACAAATTTAAAAGGTGTATCTCACACGTACCGATACAGACTATGCCGCAATTTAATTTTTTCACCCCAAAAGGGTGTATATTGAATAGCGGAATAGAAAAAAGTATATAAAACGGTGTATCTCGTATACACGTACAAACACAGACTAGGCCCCGATTACAATTTTTTGTACCCTAAAGGGAGGATGAGGAAGAGGAGTAGGAGGTCTTCGGAACAGGAGGCAAACTGTGTATCTCACACGTACAAACACTCCCCTTTAAATTTGTAATTTTTAAATAGCAGATTAGAACAGCACTGTGTGTAAAGGCTTTATGTCACAGTAACGTATGAATAAAAAAATGAATAATTATTTTTCACTTCTGCGTCCACAAGCTGGACTATCTGGGCCTGACTTTGGCCAGAGTGCTCCTTCCTCTGGACAAACTCCAGAAACTACAGGCTGCAATTCATCTCCTGCTGTCAAGCAGATAGTCATCCCTCCGGACTTGCATGCGGGTGCTGGGCCTGATGGTGTCTACCTTTGAGGCGGTTCTGTTTGCACAGTTCCATACGAGGGCCCTGCCAGGGAGATTCTGGACAATCAGACCCGGCTGAGCCGGGGAAAGAAAGAGTCCCTGATATGGTGGCTTGGTTCTTCGGGGCTTCAGCTGGGCAAATTCTTCCTCCCCTTGTATTGGACAGTGGTCACCACGAATGCCAGCCTGTCCGGTTGGGGAGGCGTTCTCGGCAAATATTCTGCTCAAGGGATCTGGACACTGAGTCCAGACTACTTATCAATGTCTTGGAACTCTGAGTGATCAGACTGTGCCTGGAACATTGGACGGATCGTCTTCAGGGATGTCCAGTGCGTATTCAGTTGGACAATGCCATGTCAGTCACCAGGGGGCACAAAAAGTGTCCTGGCGGCTCTGGAGGTAGCCAGCATTCTAAGGTGGGCAGAACGGTTCGTTTCAGTCCTCTCCACCATACACATTCCCGGGGTGGAAAACTGGCAGGCGGATTACCTCAGTCGGCAGGCATTGGACCAAGGGGAGTGGTCCCTTTATCCGGAGGTGTTTCACCAGTTGTCTTTCCGGTGGGGCATCCCCAAGGTGGATCTGTTGGCTTCCTGGCTCAACAGAAAGGTGCAGAGGTTTGTGGCTCGGTCATGGGATTCTCTGGTGGACGCCACAGATGCGCTGGTGGCCCCATGGGGTCAGTATCATCTGATTTATGCCTTCCCTTCTCTCAAGCTTCTGCCAAGACTTCTAAGCGGGATCGAGGCAGAAGGGATTCTGGTCATTTTAGTAGACCCGAACTGGCCTCGCCGGGCTTGGTACGCCGATCTGGTGTGGCTGGTTGCTGATGTTTCTTGGAAGCTTCCTCTCAGGGGGGATCCGCTGTCCCAAGGACCAATCTTCCTTCCTGCTTTACAGTCATGAGTCGGTGTTTCCAACGCTGTTAAAAGCTAGGAAACCTACTTCTAGGAAGACCTGCTATCATACGTGGAAGATGTACATTGCGTGGTGTGAGTCTCTTGGGGTTTATCCCCACTCCTGTTCGGTGGCTCGGATCTTGACCTTCCTTCGATGGAGGGTTGAGCAGAAACTGGCCTTAAGTACTTTCAAGGGTCAGGTGTAGACCTTAGCGGTCTTATTTCAACAGCCCTTGGCCAAATACTCCCTGGTGCATACTTTTCTTGACGCCTCCAGTGCGGTCTCTGTTGCCGCCTTGGGACCTTGATTTGGTGCTCTCAGTCCTCCAGAAGCATTTTTTTGAGAATCTTCAGGAGATTCCCCTGTTTGACGCTGTCCCAGAAGGTGGCCTTTTTGGTGGCTTTCCCCTCTGTGTGCAGGGTGTCGGAATTGGCGGTGTTATCCTGTTGTTCACCTTACTGGTAGTTCACAGTGATTAGGTAGTTCTTTGCCCCTGTCCGTTGTTCCTCCCTTGGGTTGTCTCTGATTTTCATTTGAATGAAGACATTGTGTTGCCTTCCCTGTGTCCCAGGCCAACACATCCAAAGGAAATTGCTTTGCATGCCTTGGATGTGGACCGGGCAATTAGGGTGTACGTGGCAGCTACGGAGTTTTTTATGAAGTCAGACTCACTATTTGTGCTCAGGGATGGGCCTCGGAAAGGGTTGTCGATTTCCTCTGTGACCATTTTCAGATGGGTCACACAGACGGTGGTTCAGGTCTATTCCATCCAGGGTCAGGTTTTTCCTTTTCCTGTCAAGGCGCATTCTACTCGGGCGCTCAGTGTCTCCTGGGCTTTTTGTCATCAGGCATCAGTGACGCATTTTTGCAAGGCGGTCACCTGGTCATCGGTGCACACTTTCACAAAGTTCTATAAAGTGGATGTGTTGGCATCTGCAGATGCTTCCTTTGGTCGCAATGTTTTGCAGGCTGCTGTTTAGAGGAACTGGTCCTCTTTGAGGGTGGGCTCCAGTTGTTTTGGTTGAGCTCCTGTTTACCTGGTTGGCTATAGTTAGCCTTGGGAATTTATTTTTCGCTGTTCCAACCCCTCATGTTTAACACTGCTTTGGGACGTCCTAATAGTTAAGAAGATCAGGAGCTGTGTCCGTCAATGAACGAAAGAGAAAATGGGATTTTTGACTTACCGTAAAATCCATTTCTCTGATGTTCATTGATGGATACAGCACAAAACCCTCTGTGGAGTTGTAATTCTTCTGACACTACTTGTAACAAAACTGAGTACCTATAGCAGAGAGAGGGAGTATACTCCCTGGAACTGCCCATAGCTGTAGCCAGACTTTTTTTCTGCCTAGTGTTCTACTCCTGTAGGGGGCAGTATATCCTACTGGTTAAGAAGATCAGGAGCTGTGTCCATCAATGAATATCAGAGAACTTTTTTCTACGGTAAGTCAAAAATCTGATTTTTCACCTTATTATTTACCTTTAAAGGGAAACTCCAATCAAAAATTAAATTTTTCCTAATATTAGTATGTTAAATATCTTTATCTTTGATATTATTCATTTTCTAGCTAGCTGCTTGTGTAGCTTAGAAAGGCGTAGCTAAACTAGACAAACAGCTTCTTCCTGTTCTTCACCGACAACAGCATTTTCTGTTATCTGAATTTAAAAAAGGTTGTCGGTCTTTCTTAGACAGGCATGCCTAGACCTGCCCAGCCCCAGCCCTATCCCTCCTATCCTTCACCATGATCTCCTCCTGTCTTCATAGCCTTGTTTAGGCTAGCCAAATTGAATGGTTGGTACAAGGCTATGCCGAACCAGCCCAAAATCCCTTCCCCACTGAATTCATGAAAGAAACAACTATAGGTGTCCCTGGGGAATTTGAGTGGAAGGGCTGGAGATGGTAAGTGTAGTAATGAAAGGTATAGAAAAGAATATATAAAATTTCAACATTTATTGATTTATATTAAAATTCAACAAAATACAAAAAATAACATATTTAGACTTTAAAATAACATTCCATATACATATCCTGATAGGGATAATACATTAGGGGTTAATGAAGCAGGGGAGTGTATCCTCCAACATGTTTCGGAATTTTTGTTCATCTAATTCCTTCTTCAGGGAAGTTTATATACACATAACCGTGCATTCTCCACCTGTGTATCTACGGATGTATAGAATGTAAGCAATATTATTTAGAACAAATACATGAGCATGGAGGCAAACAATATATCTTATCATCAATGAGGGATCCCCAAGTCCCATAAGGGTAGGGAATACCCATAATAGGTATGTGTCTGTATACACAAGTATATCCTTAAGAGTAAACAGTAACTATGAAGATATCAACTTACCCCTAGAGGGAGTATGGAGCAAAAAGCGTCCTTTTAGTTGTCTCCTCACAGAAGGTATACTGCAAAGGTGGCTGTTTGTATGGCAAAGGATACCTTATATTCATGCAGTCTGACTGTGCAGCTCTGTAGTTTGAATGTGCAACAAGTATATGGACTTGAGAGAATACAAGTCCCTCCACACGTTGTCAGGGTATTAATGTTAGTACCGGCGGTTCACTCAAATCCCCAATGGCCATATGCACATTGTGTTCACGAGGAGCACATAGGGCGGACGAGTCCACACCTATCAAAATGCACAAGTGGGGGAAGAAAATATTTAGGCTAGCAGCTTCTCCTGAGAGAGAGGGAGAGGCGGGGGGGTCACATGACCGGTGTAATATATGAAAGAAATATGGTACAAAGGAACATTTGTGAAAGTTTAGAAGGACACAGATCAACTTCTATTGCTCATTACATGTGAGTAATGAGTTTTAGGCTCCGTTTCCACTAGTGAGACTTACCATGCGACTTTGGACCCACAAAGTCACATGACAAGTCACAGCCCCTACGGACTAAGACTGGGATGCCATTAAAGTTCTTGTATGTGTAAAGGCAGGAGTCTCAATACTTTTGGTAATATAGTGTATATATATATATATATATATATATTATACTCTACTTTCTATTTTTTAACACAGTTGGATCATTGCTGAATGTCCAAACTCCCTCTAGTGTCTGTGGCCAGCTTCATAATAATTGTGTATATACTGAATAAATAGCAATGGTACAAAGTGGTGAATTTAGTCTCAGCGGGTAATCTAGAGACTCACAATAACTGCTAGGTCACTGATAATCTTGTCTGTAACAGAGTTAAAGTTACAGAATTAAAATGCTTGCAGCTAAGACGGAGAATATTATTAGAGGCAACATACCAGAATTAATCATTCCCATGGGGGTTCTTTGTGAAGTTCAATAATACAGGACTAAGTGGGCTTTCAATACTGCTGTAAGTTTTAGCTGTGGAAGAATCAGCACATGCATCATACTTGCTCCACAAATTCCCTGAGCATCAAACCTCACATAAGTCGAGCAACAGGAGGGCGCCAAATATGTGTGCTAATGCAGTCAAGTATGAATTGAAGTTCTTTTCAAAACACTCCTTTTATTCAATTGATTTTATTATCACTTCCCTCACAGTCACTACTTATGTACTTTTCTGTTGTTCGCAGAAAATTTACTTGAAATATTTGTCTTCAGGTGCTTATTAACAGCAAAGTGCATTGTACGCTTCAAACGAGATTGATGCTCAATAATCCCTGCCGTTCAGCCTGGCCTACATTTTCTTTTAAGTTAACCTGTTATTATTCAGCTGATATTAATGTGCGCCTCTCACCTACGCAAAGTGAAGGAGGTCATTTTGTGTGTTCCTCTCATAGTCATAGAAACAGTGCCTAACGATTTACCGGGAGGCACTGAGAGCAGAGCAGAGCTTGCAGAAAAATGCAGGGTACTTGCACATACCTACCTCACTCCAATCCTCTGCCAACGGCGCCTAGGCAAGGGTGATGTCACTCTCCTTCTGGCGAGTTCCTGAGTAAGGCCCCGTTCACACCAGCGTACCAATTGGGTCCGCCTGTCCGTTTTTCAGGCAGACCCGATTGGACCACTCATTGTTCTCTACAGTGCAGTGGATGTCAGCGGACACGTGTACACTGTTCCCCGCCGGCATCAAAATAGTGGAGATACATTCGCCATCCGTCCGGCGGATTGGATCAGATAACAATCAAAGGAAATGGACATGCAGTCTGTTTTGATCCGACTGCCCTGTAGAGAACAGCGGGCTGTGTCCGTGTCTGTTCCTCTATTCAGAGTGGACAAGGACCTGTCATCGGCCTGCTCAGCGGGGAACAGCGGAGAGATCCCCCGCTGAGCAGGCAGATTCGCTTTGACGGATTTTGCCCCGTCTGAAGGGCCTAATAGTGCAGCCAAAATCCTGTGAGAAGATGCACTTCCAATGGACAAGTGTCTTTTTGCGAAATTTCACCTTCTCTGTGTTCCACAGGAACCCCCAGAAAAGCACAATGAAATCAGACCCAGCAATGCAGAAGATGGGGGTAAGCTAAGAAGAATCCTAACTTTTTTTTACATGTACATTGGTGATTTGTAAAGGGGAGGGGGGGGCAGGCAATTTGAGCAGACCTTACATTTTACTGCAAGGTCTGCCTTAATGATTCATAAGCATTACAGACAGGCAGCCCAATGGCTAAGGGAGCCAATGTTCTCTCTGTAATCCAGTAACTTTGGCAAGTAATCTGGATAAAACAATCAATATACAGGTTTTGAACTGGAAAGACATTGTCGAATTAGAAAGAGTTCAGTGAAGGATTACAAAATGAATAAGGGTGATAGAGGATTAAAGAGATTACAGTTATTCACCATGGAGAAGAGGCACTTAAGATGGGATATAATTACAATTTATTAATATATCAAACATGACTCCAGTAACTGTAATAAACTGTTTACTCTAAGGTCCCTGAGCAGGACACAGGTCCACAATTTGAGGCCTAGAAGGTTAATTTAACTAGAAGAAAGGAAATTTAACTAGATTGCAGAAAGAGTTCTTTACTGTTAGAGCAGTTAAAATGTGGAACTCCCTCCCCCAGGAAATGGTACTAGCTGAGAATGTCAACAAATTCCAAAACTTTTAGATGTCTTCTTCAGGAAGCAAAATATACAGGGCTATGGCAATTGTTAAGGAATAAAAAGCACACGCAGACATATACTGTATATACAGTACATATAGGTTGACCTTGATAAACCTGTGTCTTTTTTAACCTTATAAATTGTGTAACTTAAAACACAAACTAAACTACATAAACTATGTAACTTCTATAAGCTAGCTTTTTATTTTTCATATAGCTGTTGAGGAATAAAAGGGATCTTGTTATCGTAACATAATTTATTATAGTGGTTGGCAAGACAGTACCGTGATATTATTACAGGACCACATACACTATGTTATCAAAAAATTATGGACAAATCATTGAGTTCAGATGTTTCCAGTGATAGGTACTGCTTTTGCTGTAGAATACAAAACATTTTAGACCATTGTGCTATTCCAGTCTTGTGCACCAGTTTTGGGTAGGTATTATTCTGTGCCAGCCTGACTGTGCTCCCATGCACAAAGCCAGGTCCCAGGGGCATTACTATAGGCATAGCAGTCCACATTACAAGATAAACTATGGAGTATAGCGCTACCCCTGAAGGAGCCACTTGCTAATTTGGGTTCTCTGTTCTGTGCCTCAATTCCAAGAACAACCTCAGCCCCTTTGACACACCTGGTTGAGTGAAAGTCACTGCAAGTGTGTTCAACAACACACTTTTAACTTGGTTGTGAATTAGTACCAGGAAATAGACACAATACCATTTATTAGTAAATTAACTTAATATATTGGTTGTAAATGGTGGCCCGGATAACAAGGATAACTTTCCACAAATTTGTGGCAGTGCTGAATTGTAAGTCTGTTAACTTGCTGCATATTTTTATTGGCAAGTTGTTCACTTGCATAGTATTTGAAGCACAAGTTCTAGTTGACACTTTTCCAATTTGTAGAAAATTTTGTAGAAAATTAGCATAGTAAGTCTCTAGCAAGAGCAAAGGGGCAGTGGTGAGTCTACAGCAAGAGCTCTGCAAGTCTACAGCATGGAAATTCAGCCACAGTGACCCCTATGGTGGAATGACTATTGCACAACATACCTGAACCTGATGGTGCAGCAGACTTGCAAAATGTTTGCAAAGAAAGTTGATCTGGAGTCATGCAATGTGGACAATTGTGCAACAAACATGTGAAGCCTGACAAGTCAATAAATAGCTTAGCAAGTCATTGTTTAAACTTGCAACTCAATTGCTTGCTATCTGGGGGTTTAGGCATAAATTAGCACACAGAAAGTAGGTTCTGACACAGTCTACTAAACAGTATAATCACTATGTCAACGTAACCTATAATAGATTTTTGTACCACTAGACTGGCATCAACACATAAAACAGCAAAGTGAATGATAAGCAGTGCATATAAGCATTAACTGAAACATGAATAATAATACTATAACTAGTCTAGAGTGCACTGTAGGAGAATGGCTAGGATATGCTGCAATGTCCCCTCAGAGGTACCACTTAGCACAAGCAATAGGTGAAGGTCTGTGTGAAGCAGATGTAAAGGGGCAGTTTTTAGTCCTAACTCTTCAGCCAGCTAGCGTTGGGGTCCAGTGGTACCATAGGTGCACATGAGAATAGTACCAGTCAAACTTGAAGACAGCAATAGGGCAAATAGATGGCTGTATAGTCAGTTTCCAAATGGGTCAGTTTCTCCAGCAGCAGATAGCAAACCCCCACAGTAGCAGCTCACCAGCCCCAGTGATACTGCAGCTCACCAACCGGTCACACACAGCAATATTACACATTGATTGTTTAAAATGTAACAACTTTTTTAGTACCAAAGAACAATAAAAAAGGTTTAAAATTATCACATTAAAGTACGTACGTAGGTATTGCTGTTTCAGGATATGCCATGCCCTCAAAGATGTAATAGTAAAACAATTAAACAGAGTGTTAGGTAGTTGCAATATTGAAAAGCAGAGGGACTGCCACAACCAGGGTAGCTAATTGCAGCTCAGCTCGACATGTTTCATGGCTAAGCGCTTCCTCAGGAGCTGGTACAATGTCTAAATAGATAAAAACATGAAATCAATAGATAACAAAGTCCAACACATCAAGCGATCCAATGGCGGATGCGGGGGGCCCATCTAGGGGTGCTAATGAACACAAGAAATGTGAGTATATACAGTATCTCATAAAAGTGAGTACACCCCTCACATTTTTGTAATTATTTTATTATATCTTTTCATGTGACAACACTGAATAAATTACACTTTGCTACAATGTAAAGTAGTGAGTGTACAGCTTGTATAACAGTGTAAATTTGCTGTCCCCTCAAAATAACTCAACACACAGCAATTGATTTCTAAACCGCTGGCAACAAAACTGAGTGCATCCCTAAGTGAAAATGTCCAAATTGGCCCAAATTAGCCATTTTCCCTCCCCGGTGTCATGTGACTCATTAGTGTTACAGGGTCTCAGGTGTGAAAGTTGTGTTAAATTTGGTGTTATTGCTCTCACTCTCTCATACTGGTCACTGGAAGTTCAACATGGCACCTCATGGCAAAGACCTCTCTGAAAAAAAGAATTGTTGTTCTACATAAAGATGGCCTAGGCTATAAAAAGATTGCAAAGACCCTAAAACTGAGCTGCAGCATGGTGGCCAAGACCAAACAGCGGTTTAACAGGACAGGTTCCACTCAGAGCAGGCCTTGCCATGGTCGACAAAAGAAGTTGAGTGCACATGCTCAGCGTCATATCCAGAGGTTGTCTTTGGGAAATAGACATGTGAGTGCTGCCAGCATTGCTGTAGAGCTTGAAGGGGTGGGGGTTCAGCCTGTCAGTTCTTAGACCATACGCCGCACACTGCATCAAATTGGTCTCCATGGCTGGCGTCCCAGAATGAAGCCTCTTCTGAAGATGACTAAGGAGACTAAGGACATGGATTACTTGAACCATGTCCTGTGGTCTAATGAGGCCAAGATAAACGTATTTGGTTCAGATGGTGTCAAGCGTGTGTGGAGCCAACCAGGTGGGGAGTACAAAGACAAGTGTGTCTTGCCTACAGTCAAGCATGGTGGTGAGAGTGTCATGGCCTGTGGCTGCATGAGTGCTGCCGGCACCAGGAAACTACAGTACATGCCAATATGTACTGTGACATACTGCAGAAGAGTATGATCCCCTCCCTTCGGAGACTGGGCTGTAGGGCAGTATTCCACATGATAACGGCCCCAAACACACCTCCAAGATGACCACTGTTTTGCTAAAGAAGCTGAGGGTAAAGGTGATGGACCAAGCATGTCTCCAGACCTAAACCCTATTGAGCATCTGTGGGGAATCCTCAAACTAAAGGTTGAGGAGGGCAAGGTCTCTAACATCCACCAGCTCCATGATGTCCTCATGGAGGAATGGAAGAGGACTCCAGTGGCAACCTGTGAAGCTCCAGTGAACTCCATGCCCAAGAGGGTTAAGGCAGTGCTGGAAAATGTATCACTGCCCCCTAGAGGACTGCTGGATATAACACTTTCTAAATTCCCCTGGGTTACGCGTAGCAACAGCTTGCAGAAACGTATCATTCTAAGTACTTGGCTCAGTCAATGATCAGTCCAGGGGATGTTGTTTTGTAGTTTTATTTAGAACTTGGATAGGAGAAGGGATGAGTGGGATACTCCAACTAGTAACTATTCACAGTATTGAGGACATCTGACTTGAGAATGCTGCTTCACTGCTGCCACTGGAATGAAGGTAATTTAAGTGTTCCTACCTGTGATTATCTTCAGGGTTCTAACTTGGCACCCCCTTTCTCTCTTTCAGTGTAGCTGGCACCCGCCCACTGACTCCTACACTGTGGAGTGGTCCCCTTCCTGGGCAGACCCCGGGCACTGATGCCCCCAACTCCACCAGTCAGCTTATCTTGGACCTCCAGATTCAGCCACACACTCTGGTTCACCAGGCCGACCGCCTGTGACCACCGACCACTGCTACAGAAGAGGAGACAGCCGTCACCCTCCTTCTGGGACCTGGCTTCCCACCCAAAGACCCTGAGCACATGTGTCCTTGGCTTTATATACCCTGCCCCATAATGCACTGAGACAGCCAGTCTGTAGCAATCCCTGGGGCAGTAACAAAGCCTGTGTGTCACTGGCTGGGTTTCCTCCACTGTCCAACATGCCTCCCTATTGGACACAGTGGGGACAATCCCTTAGCCCAGATAAATCACACACTGGACACATGGAGCAGGCCTAAGAAGCAGGGAGCATGTGCATTTAGCCTGCTGCTCTGCTGTTAAGCAGACAGAGCCAAAACTACTCTGCCTACCTATCACCTATCTAGGAGAGTGCTACAAAAATAATGGTGGCCACACAAAATATTGACACTTTACACCCAATTTGGACATTTGCACTTAGGGCTGTACTCACTTTTGTTGCCAGTGGTTTAAACATTAATGGCTGTGTGTTGAGTTATTTTGAGGGAAATTTACACTGTTATACAAGCTGTACACTCAATACTTTACTTTGTAGAAAAGTGTCATTTCTTCAGTGTTTTCACGTGAAAAGATATAGTAAAATATTTACAAAAATGTGAGGAGTGTACTCACTTTTGTGAGGTACTTTATATATATTAGGGAGTAAATATACAGCCTCACTATTGGGCTATAATCAATATGCACTCACATGGTAAAGCGTAATTTCCAAGGGGACCGTCTTAAGGTGTGTACACACTTGAGGCTATGTTAAAATCTTTGAGGCAAAAAAATATAAGTCATGTCAAGAGGATAGTAATAGTGAAGGTATTGACTCCTAAGAATTATGTTGATATCATAGTGTAATAGAGTTGGGATTAAAGTAATTTGATGCAGTTACTTCTCACCTATATATAGATTATAAATAAAACTAGATCCTGGGTTCTATGTTCTCATTCTCATAATAAAACCACAGTCCTAGCATGAGCTCGATATTTGAGCAGCAGTTTATCAAACACACATTTTCAGGAAAAATAAAAAAAAAAACACTTTATTGAGTTTTAGTGCACAATATAATACCCAATTTTTTGGTAAAATATAAAAGATGATGTTACGCTGAGTAAATAGATACTTAAAATGTCATGCTTTTAAAATTGTGCATGCCCGTGGAATGGTAACAAACTGTGGTACATTAAATTATCAATAGTCGACACTTTAAAAGCCAGGATACCAGTTTAGTGTTAGTGTTAATAGTTGCCAGGATGTCTGGCACTAGAAGTGTTGCTCTTTGAAAAGTCCTTCATGCTGCATCTTTGGTGTTCTGTTTAAAAAGCGTACCAAAAACGTACTTCCCAGGTACCCAGGCACGGTTCACACTTTTTTTTCTTTCATTCTGTACTTCCTAGTGAAATCAATAGAATTATAAGCCATTATAAGCCAGGCCTGGTGAGAGCTCAGGGCAGTAGCTGCCATTTGTGTGAGGAACCCTGTCAGGGTAGCCATGTGTTCTTGAAGGAGACCGCGCCCCCCATGGTGGGGGGGCTCCTTGTCACTGTGAAGTGACTGTGAAGTCCGGACAACTACACATAACCTGAGGCAGCTAGTAAGTCCAGGGAACTGGAGGGAGTCCAGGAAGTCTCTGGAAGGGTGAGCAAGCTCGGGTTGCTGGAGAACCTGTCAGTGAGGTGCTGCAATTTACAAGGCTGAGCTAGGCTGAAGAGCTGGTGGTCTGAGGGCACAGTATTCAGGGCCGCTGATAGGGGGGGGACCACCAGCCCACTTGTAGGGGGCCCGAGCACACAGGGGGGCCCACACAGAGAGGGGGATTAGTGATGGACAACAAATACAGAAATCTTCCTCCAGCACCTGAAACTGATCTGTCCCTCTCCCTGCTATCAGCTTTTATCTGCTGAGAAAGAGACAGTTGTCCCTCACTAATCCCCCTCCCTGTGTGGGCCCCCTCCCAGCACAGGCTCTAATGGTATCTCTACTCTATGTTATATTTGTGTCTGCTAATAGTGATTTTGTTGTAATTTTATCTTTAATATTTTCTTGGGGGGGGGGGCTGCCATGTAGTCTGTACAGGGCCCCGCAAAATTTCTAACAGCAGCCCTGACAGTATTCATAACAGTCGTGGTGTGGAAGTGTAACCAGGTGGGTTATCATTTTCCTTAGTCCATGTATTTTTGATGTTGCATAACCCCTGCATGAAAACTTATGTTTATAGACTTTGTTTTCAACAAAATTGGGCTGTCATGTCTTTAAAAACCAATTTAGACTGATGCAAATCTCACTGAAAATGCACCTACCACACAAGCAAACAATACCCCAGATCACAATATATACTGTGTGTGTGTGTTTGTATTTATAAATATACACTATATTACCAAAAGTATTGGGACGCCTGCCTTTACACACACATAACCTTTAATGGCATCCCAGTCTTATGGCGCTTTTCCACTGCATAGAACCGTACCGGCTCGGCACGCTTTTGTGCTTTTCCACTGCGGTACCGCATGGTATAGGGTCGGAACGGTTCGGTACGGTACGGTATAGGTTTGCTTTTCCACTGCATGGAACCGAACGGTACGGCCCTGAAAAACAGTACCTACTCGATTGTGGTTCCAAGCGTACCGTACCGGTACTAAAATCCACAACCCCTCCCATGCAGCCTGATTGGTCCTCACTACAAGGCAGTGATTGGTCAATAAATCACTGTCATTGTTTATGCGACACCACTGCAGGGAGAAGCGTGTGTTGAGAGGCCATAGGATTGTGAGTAGATACAGAAGAGGTTCATGTTCTTTTATGTGGGGAGGGCGCACCATGTACCACCACTCAGGGGCACTGGCCTTAAAAAGTAGTAGCAGGTAATAAAACACCTCCTGTGTTCCAGCACACAGCAAAAGCCTGAAATGGCATTGTAGTGAGAAATGTGTTAACCCCCCAATGACCTGTCTGCTGTGTTATGTTCCAGGCTCAGCATTCTTCATTAAATGTGCTACAGCAAAAGTGACATAAAAATAAAGATACCCTATTGCTGACAAATGTTTCTCTGCCTGCTAAAAAAGAAGAAATGGCTCCTAGAAATGGCTCATGCAAAGGTCCCCCAAAATAAATAGCAGACCCCCCTTTTTTTTTTTTTTTAATGAAGCCATCATAGAAATGTAATTTATTGGCCAATTAAACACTTTTTTTGTGTCAGTCATTGCTCCTTTGCTGAATGTAATTTTTGCATTGGTACCAGTGCTCTGCCCCCATGCTATTTTTTTAAACCCCTTTGACTAGTAACCCATAAAATTAACATTTTAGTTCAATGGGGTCTTGACATCCATTCCCCTGTGCAATTCCCTTAACCCTGCTGGAACTGCACTGAACAGGTTAAAGATCTCAGGGTTGTGTTCTGTCAGACTGTACTGTCACACTGTACTCCACTGTCACACTGTACTGTCACACTGTACTCCACTGTCACACTGTATTCCACTGTACTGTCACACTGTATTCCACTGTCACACTGTATTCCACTGTCTCACTGTACTGTCACACTGTACTCCACTGTCACACTGTATTCCACTGTCTCACTGTACTGTCACACTGTACTCCACTGTCACACTGTACTGTCACACTGTATTCCACTGTCTCACTGTACTGTCACACTGTACTCCACTGTCACACTGTATTCCACTGTCTCACTGTACTGTCACACTGTACTCCACTGTCACACTGTATTCCACTGTCTCACTGTACTGTCACACTGTACTCCACTGTCACACTGTACTGTCACACTGTATTCCACTGTCACACTGTACTGTCACACTGTACTCCACTGTCTCACTGTACTGTCACACTGTACTGTCACACTGTACTCCACTGTCACACTGTATTCCACTGTCTCACTGTACTGTCACACTGTACTCCACTGTCACACTGTACTCCACTGTCACACTGTATTCCACTGTCTCACTGTACTGTCACACTGTACTCCACTGTCACACTGTACTGTCACACTGTATTTATAACAATTTTCACTGCTGCCATGGCTTGTGTCTAATCCCCAGATTGCCAACAGATTCGCTGCCAGACCAGAAGTGAGCCCAAAGGATGTCTGAAAATTGGTCAATGGAGGAGGTGCAGACATTCCTTTCATTGTTAGCTGAGGAGCGGATACAACGAGAGCTGGATGGGGCGACCAGGAATGAAAAAATCTTTCTTGAACTTTCTCAGCTGCTGGCCACACACGGCTACCACCGCACCTCTAAGCAGTGCAGGGACAAATTAAAAAAATTAAAAAGTGATTATAGAACTGTAAAGGACCACAACAGCCGGAGTGGTTCAAACCGGAAAAAATGGAAATGGTTTGAACAAATGGACGCTATTTACGGTAGTAGACCGGCAAGCAATGGAAGGGAGGGTGCCCTGGACTCATCTGCGGTGTTGTTGGAGAACACAGAAGATGGTAAGTGATCACAGTTGACCGTCTGTTTTAAAGCTTGCTTTTCCTGTGTGTGTGTGTGTATATATATATATATATATATATATATAAAATGTGTATTTATGATTTTGTTTTTTCTTTCAGATTTGTTAACTATTGATTCTTCTGCGCTTTCACCATGGAATGAGGACTCATCTTCACAAGTGGGTGCAGCAGTGTCGCCACCAGTACGACCACCAACACCAGCACGGACACCAACACCTTCAACCTCCGTCAACAGCGCAGCATCAGAGCGTGTTGTCTCAGGTATAATATATATATGTTCACACACACACACATACATCTATTGATTTTTTTTCCAAAACAACACTTTAATTTTTCTTCTTTTTTGTCCAGGCAAGAGGAAACGGAGCCAGGAGCATGCTGCTATTTTAAAAGACATGCAGGTGGCTGATATTGAGCAGCAGGAGCTTAACCGGGCACAGAGGGAGCGCCATGTACAAATGGCAATTGAGGAGGCCCGGCTAGCAAGGGAACAGGAAGCGGCCTTAAGGATGCAGGAAAATTCCCAAACGGCTGCATTCAACCAAGCCTTCCTCAATGTCATGGGTATGCTTGCACAGGCGCTGAGTGGCCGGCGAGACCAGAATTCTCAGCCATAACCCATGCAGTACATATTGCAAAAAAATACAAAAAAAAACAGTTTGCTACACCTTTTAGCGTTTTAATGTTTTATATTTTTACATTTTTGTACCTGGTTTTGTACAATAAAAATCCAAAACAGTGGACAAACATGTGTAGTTCATTGCTTTTAGATTAATTTAATATTGTATTTGAATGTACTGTAACAATTGCTACTGAAAGCATATTTACTATAAAAAAAAAAGGAAAGCAAAACATTATACACGTGGCAGGAGGTGACCAAAAAAAAATAAAAAATAAGATGTATACATATAATATTTGCATGTAAATATTTCTGCCCATTGATGTCTCATTTTTTTTTCCTTTTAAAACAAACTTTTTATTGTGGTATGGTGATTTGACAGTTCATCAGCACGGGAGGTGAGAAGGCTATCATCAGCACCGAGCATCGTTGCTGACCACACCACCTGCTACTGTACACATTCCTTCAGCTTACCAACTTGACATAGCAGGTATACAGTAGCAAGTGCTGTGGTCAGCAGCGATGCTCGGTGGTGATGATAAAGCCTTCTCACCTTCCGTGCTGATGATCGGTGAAATCACCATACCACAACCCCTTGAATAATTAAAGCACGTTAAAAGAAAAAAAAAAAGGGAAGCTAGACATACTTGGAACTATTTTTGCTATAGCTTGACAGGAGTCAACTATTCAAGTAACGCATCAGAGCCTCACGTACATCCCTGCCCTCTTCCTCTACAGCCTGTGCCAGTGCCACTACAGGCTCTGGTACAGAAGGTGAATCCCATGAACTCTCATAGGCTTCTCCATGACTCTCACAAAGGTTATGTAGTGCACAACAAGTCTGGACCATAGATTTCACAAGGTCAACTGCACAGTCATTTCTTTTCATAAGGCAACGCCATCTTCCTTTTAATCTACCAAAGGCATTTTCTACCACTACACGTGCTCTGGAGATTTTCATGTTGTACACCTGCTGTTCTGTTGTCAGCCGTCCAGTGTCACTGAATGGTTTTATGAGCCACTGCTGCAAGGGATAGGCAGAATCTCCTAGGATGTAGTAGCCAACATTCACACCACCAATGTTTCTAGTGTTAGTTGGTTTGTGTGTTCCACAAATTAACAGATCCCACAGTGTGGACAGTCTCAAAACCCGAGCATCATGCATGCTTCCAGGCAGCCCAGTAAAAACATTCCAGAAGAGTCCCTTTCCATCAACAACACCTTGAAGGATGATGGAGTGCCAGCCTTTACGGTTGAAATAGTCACAGTGATAGTCCTGTGGTGCTATGATGGGTATGTGAGATCCATCAATAGCACCAATGCACTGTGGAAGCCCCCACCTGTTCTCATTGTAGGCAGCTATTTCTTTAAACTTCTCCTGATCTGGAAAACGAATTTGTTCTGGTACCAACAAAATCTCTGCTGCTGCACAGAAATCATGGACACATCGACAAACAGTTGTTATGCTTACACCAAACAGATGTCCAACACTTCTGTACTCAGAGCCAGTTGCGAGCTTCCACAGTGCAATGGCTACTCTCTTCTTTAAAGGAACACAAACACGAAAGTTTGTGTCATGTCTTTCCATCACTGGACGCACTTTGTTGCACAAGTAGGCAAATGTTTCTTCTGACATTCGAAAGTTCTCCAGCCACTGAGTGTTTGTAAAATTGGGAACAATGACATCCCACCAATCAGAAGCTCGGTTTACAGTCCAAACAGAAGGTCTGTGGCGGCGACTTTGCAGCATAAGGATCTGAAATACACAGAATACTCATTTTAACAAATGATATCACACACACATATAACACACACACATACCACACACACACACACATACCACACACACACACATACCACACACACACATACCACACACACACATACCACACACACACATACCACACACACATACCACACACACACACACACATACCACACACACACACACATACCACACACACACATACCACACACACATAACACACACACACACACATACCACACACACATACCACACACACATAACACACACATACCACACACACATAACACACACATACCACACACACACACATACCACACACACATACCACACACACACATACCACACACACACACATACCACACACACACACATAACACGGCACTTGCAGTGGAAAAGTGCCAAAAACAGTGCTAAAGCTTACCCTTGTGCGCCGCTGAGCAAACCTGTCATCATCATCTTTACTTTGTTGTAGGAGTTCCCATACTCTCTTGTTTTTTTCTGCAGTATTTAGCTTTGCTGCCATCAGCCTCCTTTGTAAAAAGAGTCTTCGCCGAGTGGTGAAAAGAATCCACATGCCGAGAATCAGGAACACCATTCCCTCCATAGGCTCCATTGCTGTGTCTCCTTGCTGTGTCTCCTTAAGATGATGTCACGGCAGTAGAGGCGGTGCAACTACAGAGTAATCCTGCCCACAACTTATCAGTACTATACACAGTGGAAAAGCAAACCTATACCGTACCGTACCGAACCGTTCCGACACTATACCATGCGGTACTGCAGTGGAAAAGCAAACCGGGCCAAGCAGGGCCGAGTAGAGCCGAGCCGGTACGAGCCGGTACTTGCAGTGGAAAAGTGCCATTAGTCTGTAGTGTTCAATATTGAGTTGGCCCCCCCTTTGCAACTATAACAGCTTCAACTCTTCTGAGAAGGCTGTCCACAAGGTTTAGGAGTGTGTCTTTCAGGAGCACATTTGTAAGGTCAGGCACTGATGTGGATGAGAAGTCCTTTTCATCCTAAACGTGTTCTGTCGGGTTGACGTGCAGGCCAGTCAAGTTTCTCCACCCCAAACTCGCTCCTCCATGTCTTTATGGATCTTGCTTTGTACACTGGTACGTAGTAATGTTGGAACAGGAAGGGACAACCCCCAAACTGTTCCCACAAAGTAGGGAGCATAAAAAAGTCCAAAATGCCTTGGCATGTTGACGCCTTAAGAGTTCCCTTCACTGAAACTAAGGGGCCAAGCCCAGCCCCTGAAATACAACCCCACACCATAACCCCCCCCCCCCCCCTCTACCAAATGATTTGGACCAGTGCACAAAGGAAGGTCCATAAAGACATGGATAAGCGAGTTTGGGGTGGAGGAACTTGACTGGCCTGCACAGAATCCTGACCTCAACTCGAACACCTTTGAAATGAATTAGAGCGGAGACTGCTAGCCAGGACTTCTCTCCATCATCAGTGCCTGACCTCACAAATGTGCTTCTGGAAGAATGGTCAAACATTCCCATAAACACACTCCTAAACCTTGTGGACAGCCTTCCCGGAAGAGTTGAAGCTGTTATAGCTGCAAAGGGTGGGCAACTCAATATTCTTTTTTTTTTTTTTTTTAGGTTAAATTTTTATTGTATATTTCAGCAAGACAAGAAATCTTACAAAAAGGGAATAATGATACAATACTCAGAGGTATAACCTTTACCACTGTACAATCATAGCAGAATGAGTCACAGCATACTGCAAGGAAAAAACTTTAAATGAGAACAAAGTTTGTCCAGCATGCAATACAAGTATAGCAACTCGACCAAAAATATCTACCTATTAGGGGGGCCAACTCAATATTGAAACCTATGGACTAAAGCCTCGTACACACGATCAGATTATCGAACGATCTTGCGTCCGATTTGTGTTGCATGTTAGTCTCTTATGGAAAGTGAAGAGGTTACTTTCATACGATAATTCCCGTTCTACAGAATTCAACTTCAGAAGTGATGTCATGTGGTGAATTGTTTTGTATGTGTTCTTTTGTTTCTGAACATGCCTAGGCTTGCTCTTACGATTTTTTTCAGATGAAAACTGTACTAATTAAACGAAAATTGGACGTTGTGTTGACGAACTATAAAAATTTTATAGCCTGCACATCCCGATTTTGTCGTCTGAAAATTCTTAATCGGCTGTCGAAAGCACCATACTAACAATCCGAAAATCGGCAGATCGTTAGTCGGAAGAAATCAGCATCTCCATAAAGCTGGTCAGCAGGGGGAAGCATGAAGTGCTTTAGAACATCCTAGTAGAGGGCTACTTGCTGATTTTGGTCATCTGTGATTTATCAAGTCCAAAGTCAGTGCAGCCCTGTAGCAGGAAATTCTAGAGCACATCATGCTTCCCTCTGCTGACCAGCTTTATGGAGATGCTGATTTCATTTTCCACCAGGACTTGGCATCTGCCCACACTGCCAAACTACCAATACCTGGTTGAATGATCTTGGTATCACTGTGCTTGATTGGCCAGCAAACCCGCCTGACCTAAACCCCATAGACAATCTGTGGGATATTGTCAAGAGGAAGATGAGACATCAGACCCAATAATGCAGATGAGCTGAAAGCCGCTATCAAAGCAACCTGGGCTTCCATAACACCTCAGCAGTGCCACAGGCTGATCGCCTCCATGCTATGCCGCATTGATGCAGTAATTCATGCAAAAGGAGCCTCAAACCAAGTATTGAGTGCATACTATACTGTACATGGACATGCTTTTCAGTAAGCCAAAATTTCTGTATTAAAAAAAACTTTTTTTTTATTGGTTTTATGTAATATTCTTATTTTCTGAAATACTGAATTTAGGGTTTTCACTAGCTTTAAGCCATAATCATCAAAATTAAAAGAAAAAAAATGCTTGAAATACATTACTCCTGTGTGTAGCGCATCTATATAAAATACACGAGTTTCACTTTTTGAATTAAATTACTGAAAAAAATAACTTTTTGATGGTATTCTGATTTTATGAGATGCACCTTTTTTTATGGGGGAAAAATGATTTAATCCCCTGCAAATTTTGTACGTTTTCACACTTACAAATACAGTAAATAAGAATCTATAATTGTTATCATAAAGTAGGTGTATTTTAAATGTTAGAGACAGATATCAACCAAAAACCCAGAAAAAACACATGATACAAATGTTTAAATTGAGTTGCAGTTTATTGAGTAAAATAAGTACGGGAAAATAAGTATATGTGACGTATAAGACGTATAAGGCGAATACGACGACCCCTAATTTTCCAATTAAAACATACGTCTTGGGCTATACTCGTTGTATAAGACTACCCCCCTTCAAAGGCAACACCATTTAAAAACATCAGATTTTATTTAAATAATTTTTTAATTAAAATGGTTGACTTACTGGTACTTAAAACACTTCAAAATGCTTTAAGTTTACTTCTTCATGCTGGTGGAGCCATGATGGGGTCTTGTCTAGCAGCTGTTTTGTTTGTCAGACCGATGGATGTGCGGTAATACTGTATGTACCGTAGCTTCGACTACATACAGTATACCGTGCTGTGCCAATCACAGCGAGCAATGTATTCTATTTATAAATGCAAAGCCAGCTCGGATTGGCTGAGTCAAAGGATGTAACATCATCAGCCCGCCTCTCTGACTCTTTGTATTTATTAATAGAACACATTACTTGCCATGATTGGGTCAGTGCGGTATACTGTATGTAGCCGAAGTTACGGTACATGCAGTATTACTGCACATTCAGTGGGCTGACAGATTAGGGACCTTCGTTTTGGGCCAGCTTGGCCCAAATTAACTATGTAAAGTAATCCTAAACCTGGAGTTCTCTTAAGGTTCACATTTTATACTCCACGTATAAGACAACCCCCCAATTTTTAGGGGAAGTTTTTAAGGTAATGTAGCCTGGTCACAAGGCTAGTGTAGTTCAGACTGTTGTTTTGTTAATAAAGTTTATAAAGTATTGACTTGTGAATTATGGGAGATGTAGTTTTGGGAGGAGCAAGGACCATAGACTGCCCGTGTGATTGGATTCTTCTCCCGGGGAGCAGTGTGACGTGAGCAGCCTGCTGGGAGTGTCTTTATAAAGGGGGGCGGGACCAACACTCGCTCTCTTGCACCGAGGACAGCGTGCTGTGAGGAGGGATCAAGCTGCGGAGGACACCGGAGTCAGAGTGAGCGGTTTGTGTAAGAATCTCGGTAGTGTGACGGAGTGGAAGGGCGCCCTGAGAAGCTGTGAGTGTCGCAACACAGAGCAGGACGTTGCTGGAGTAGATTGTGGAACAGAGTTCATCACATTGGGTGAGAGAAATCCAACTTAAAGTAACTACTATACGTCTAGACCGAGCCAGGCCGGGACTGTAGAACTGTTCTAGCAGAAGGCCATAGTAAATCTAATGATCGCCACAGGACACTGTAGCTCCACATAGTGCGTGGCGGATCAGAAGGCCTTGCCCCTCTTTCCCAGTACTAAATTGATTGCCAACTGTGGAGTACAGAAAGCTAACTTCTCCCTTTTCTGTTTGGATTACTATTACTGGTTATTACCGTGGGGATTACAGTTAATTAATCACCTTTACTGTGGATTACAAATACTTTCTTTGGATTGGCTGAGGACACCCTTGCTGGCGAAGACTAGTGAGGCTTCACTCATCCAGGAGACTCTTGCAATCTAGCGTAAAGGGGGCCCCGATAGTATACAGAGTGCACTCCGATAGTTAGCTTGGTGCAGATATATTAGAACTGCTGAGAAGTTAATAATAGTAGAGTTATTCTTTAAATGCTGTCAAATCCTGGTTTGTGATCACTCTTGCATTACACTTAAGAAATAGTGTATATACAAAATTATAAAGCCTTATTCCTCCAATATATAAATATGTATATGTTAGGATTGTTCTTTTGATCCTGAGTGCTGAACCCTACCTAGTCCCAGGTTGGGGATTCAGGATCTATTTGTCATTAATGTTCTGGTATTAATTGTTTTATTGATACTGTTTGTACATTTTCTAAACTCAAGCTAAAGATTAGTAAACATGATTCTTTATTGCAAACTTTGGTAGTTTCAATCATTTTCAATGACAGAACCTTTAGTGTCAAGTGGGTTGGACAACGTTCAGAGCAATCAAAGTGAGGAGGATGTGTCTATACTTAGCAGCTCCCCAGGGGGCAGGGCTAAAGTTAAAAAGTTGTCTTACACACCAGTATATATACGGTATTTGATCCCCAAGCAAAATATGTACTTGGTGGAGAAACCCTTCTTGGCAAACGCAAAGGTAAGACGTTTCTTGTAGTTGGTTACCAGGTTTGCACACATCTCAGGAGGGATTTTGGTCCACTCTTCTTTACAGATCTTCTCTAAATCCTTTTCTTGGCTGTCGCTTGGCAACTCAAAGTCTCAGCTCAGTCCATAAATTTTCTATAGGATTAGGATCTGGAGACTGGCTCTGCCACTCCATGACCTTAATGTGCTTCTTCTTGAACCACACCTTTGTTGCCTTGGCAGTATGTTTTGGGTCGTTGTCATGCTGGAAGACCCATCCACGACTCATCTTTAGTGCTCTGGCTGAGGGAAGAAGGTTCTCCTATCCAAGATTTTACAATACATTGCCCCGTCCATTAGTCCTTCAATGTGGCAAAGTTGGCCTTTACCTTTAGCAGAGGAAAAGCCCCAAAGAATAATGTTTCCACCTCCGTACTTGACTGTAGGGATGGTGTTCTTAGGGTCATAGACAGCATTTTTCTTCCTCCATATCACAGAGTTGAGTTAATGCCAAAGAGCTAAATTTTGGTCTCATCTGACCACAGCACTTTCTCCCAATCCTTCTCTGAATCCTTTAGCTGTTCATTGGCAAACTTCAGACGGGCCTGTACATGTGTCTTCTTGAGAAGGGGGACCTTGTGGGCGCTGCAGGATTTCAAATACATGACGGTGTATTGTGTTACCAATAGTTTGTTTGGTGACTGTGGTCCTAACTGCCTTGAGATCATTCACAAACTCCTCCAGTGTAGTTCTGGGCTGATCCCTTACTTTTCTCATGATCATTTTTACCCTATGAGGCGAAACCTTGTATGGAGCTCCAGACTGAGGGAGTTGTAGCCCATTCCAGCCTTGTGCAGGTCTACAACCTTGTCCCTGATGTCCTTTCAAAGTTGTTTGGTCTTGCCCATGATGGTGAGATATGAATGGAAAAAAGAGATTCTATGGACAGGTGTCTTTTATACACATAACGAGTTGTCATTAGGAGCACCTTCTTAACCACTTAAGGACCGCCCCACATACATTTACTGCGGCAGGGCACGCCCTAAGCGCAAAATCACATACTTGTATGTGATTTTGTTGAAGGGCTCTAGAGGGCGTGAACGCGTCGCCAGAACCGCACTCCCACTGTGATTCGACACAGTCGGAGCCAATCACCGGGTCCGGCAGTCGCGATGGTTGTCGGCCACCCACGATCATTCAGGAGAATGACAGAAAAGCCATGTGCCTATGTAAACAAGGTAGACTGCTGTTCTGTCAGACAGGAAGACAGAGATTGTGTGTTCCTACTAATTAGGAACACAGATCTCTCTCTCTCTTCCTGCAGTCAGTCCAGTTACTGTACAGTTAGAAAGCATTCCCTAGGAGCACACTTAACCCCTTGATTGCTCCTAATGTTAACCCCTTCCCTGACAGTGTAATTTATACACTAACAGTGCATATTATTTAGCACTGATCACTGTATTGGTGTCACTGGTCCCCAAAAAGTGTCACTTAGGGTCAGATATGTCCGCCGCAATGCCGCAGTCCCGCTAAAAATTGCTGATTGCCTCATTACTAATAAAAACAATAAAAAAATAAAAAGTCCATAAATCTATCCCATAGTTTGTAAACGCTATAACTTTTGCGTAAACCAATTAATATATACGCTTTTTGGGATTTTGTTTACCAAAAATATGTAACAAAATACAAATTGGCCTAAACTGATAAAGAAATTTGAGTTTTTAAAAAAATTTTTTGGTTGTGTTTTATAGCAGAAAGTAAAAAATATATATATTTTTTTATTTTTCAATTGTATCGGTCTTTTTTGACTTATAGCGCAAAAAATAAAAACCGAAGAGGTGATCAAATACCACCAAAATTAAGCCCTATTTGTGGAAAAAAAAAGGACATCAATTTTATTTGGGTACATCACTGCATGACCGCGCAATTGTCAGTTAAAGTATCGCAGTGTCGTATCACAATAAATGGCCTGGTCATTAAGAGGGTAAACCCTACCGGGGCTGAAGTGGTTAAATTGACAGGACTAATCTGTGTACCACATGAGCACATAGCCAGTCTGTGGGAGACAGAATTATTGTTGGTTGGTAGGGGATCAAATATTTATTTTACTCACTGAACTGCAATTCAATTTATAACATTTGTATGGTGTTTTTTCTGGATTTTTGGATGATAGTCTGTCTCTATCATTTACAATACACCAATTATAACAAGTATATACCCTTCATTTCTTTGTAAGTGGGCAAACTTACAAAATCTGCAGAGAATCAATCATTTTTGCAACTGTGTATATACTATATACAGTATTTATATATTTATATGTATATAGCAGTGCGCTCCAAATTACACACAATCTCTGTGATTGCATCAGTGTGAACTGGCACTAAGTGCGCACTGCTCCTAAAATTACATGCAATGTCTGTGCGGTACAGTTTGTACAGCTGAATTCGCACCGCAATCGCAGTGAACACGCACAGGACCCTTTTTTTGGTCCGCACCAGAATCGGATCGCATGGTGGTTCCCACCGGTGCGATCCGATTCTGTGCAAACTGTCAGATTGCACTGCGGTATGCGATCTGAGCTGTGGGTGTCGTTAACTTTGAATTGATACCCCCAGCGTATCGCATATGGCAGTGTGAACTGCCTGTGCTGCGGATGCGATGCGGGAACAAGCAGATCTATTCGCAGTGTTCCCGCATCACTGTGAACCGTCACTGACAGTCTGTCCCTGTTCCCCACAGCAAACCTCTCCCTACACTGATAAAAGACAGAATATAGACAGTACACCTATACCAGTCCTTAAAAGGACTTGTGGACCTATTACCGAGCGATCTGTGTCACTGACAGTCTGTCCCTGCTCCACACAGCAAACCTCTCCCTACACTGACAAAAGGCAGAATGTAAAATGGCCACCAGGTCAGGTCTATTTATAAGGTAGGGGGTATGTCCATGTGCTGAAATGTCTCAACTGGCTGTCCTGTACCACCTGATGGATGTGTCATGGGTCAAAGTTCTTCACAATGTAAAAGAATATGGCGGCCGCGAACATCGCCATATGTTCGCATGACAGCGTACAGCGAACGAGCAAAGTTTGCCGCGAACCAACCGCCGGGCGAACCGTAAGCCCATCTCTACCAGGCACAGCTCATCACCTGATCAATATTATCCCTACAGTGAAGCATGGTGGTGGCAGCATCATGCTGTGGGGATATTTTTCAGTGGCAGGAAATGGGAGACAATTCAGGATCAGGGTAAAGATGAATGCAGCAATGTATAGAGACATCCTTTTAAAAACCTGATCCAGAGCGCTCTGTACCTCAGACTGGGTTGAAGGTTCATCTTCCAACAGGACAACAACCCTAAGCACATGATAATAAAGCAAAGATAATAAAGGAGTGGCTACAGGACAACTCTGTGAATGTCTTTAAGTAGCCCAGCTAAAGTCCAGAATCGAACATCTCAGGAGAGATGTGAAAATGGCTGTGCTCCGACTCTCCCCATCCAACCTGATGGAGCTTCAGAGGTCCTGCAAAGAAGAATGGGAGAAATTGCCCAAAAATAGGTGTGCTAAGCTTGTAGCATCATACTCAAAAAGACTTGAGGCTGTAATTGGTGCCAAAGGTGCTTCAACAAAGTATTGAGCAAAGGCTGTGAATACTTATGTACGTACTGTACATGTGATTTTTTTTTAAAAAAAATGTAAAATAAATTTGCAAAGATTTCAAACAAACTTCATTCACGTTGTCATTATGGGGTATAGTTTGTAGAATTTTCAGGAAAAAAAATTAATTTAATCCATTTTGGAATTAGGCTGTAACATAACAAAATGTGGAAAAAGTGAAACACTGAATACTTACCGGATGCACTATATATATATATATTTGTGTGTGTGTGTGTGCGTGTGTATGTATATATATATATATATATATATATATATATATATATATATATATATATATATATATATATATAATATTATAATTTTTGTCTTTGCAACAATAAAATATGCAATATAACCACTTTACGACCGCTCACATTGCTACTACTGCGGCAATGTGGCACGTTATCGTCCAGCGACGTAGACCTATGTCGATGGACTCCTCCCTTTGTGGGCGGCACACGCGCGCCACCGGAGGCTCGCTCCCGCTGTATTCAGTCACAGCGGGAGTCGGGCCAGGGGAGGAGCGGCGGTGATCACTGCTGCTCTTCCCCGATCGTCGGGGAATCGAGTCTGGAGATCCGCCCGCTTGTGTAAACAAAGCGGGCGGATCTCCTAAGTGACAGGCAGGGTCAGATTGCAGGGTTCAGCATAGCTGAACCTGCGATCTGTCACTGTGTCACATAGTCCCCTCCCCCCACACGTCAGTAAGCACCAGGCATACATTAACCCCTTGATCACCAATAAAAATTAACTCCTTCCCTGCCAGTGTCATTTTTACAGTAACAGTGCATATTTATAGCACTGATTACTGTAGTAATGTCACTGGTACCCCCAAAAGTGTCAAAAATGTCAGTCAAGGGTCCGATCTGTCCGCCGCAATGTCGCAGTCCCGCAAAAAAAAACGCAGATTGCCGCCAGATCGCCGCCATTACTAGTTAAAAAAAAACAATAAAAATTACATAAATTTCCCGTAGTTAGTAGCTGTGATAACTTTTGCGCAAAGCAATCAAAATAGGCTTATTGCGATTTTTTTAACAAAAATATGTAGCAGAAAAATAAATTGGCAAAAAAAGTTAAAAAATTTTGATTTTTACATTTTTTTGGGGGGAATTTCATATAAAAAAATTTGAAAAATGTTGTTATTTTTTCAAAATTGTCTCTCTTTTTTTGTATATAGCGCAAAAAGTAAAAATGGCACAGGTGATAAAATACCACCAAAAGAAAGCTCTATTTGTGGGGAAAGAAAAAACATAAATTTAATTTGGGCACAGCATTGCACGACCGCGCAATTGTCCGTTAAAGTAACACAGTGCCGAATCGCAAAATATGGCCTGGTCAGGAAGGGGGTAAAATCTTCCGGTCTTAAAGCGGTTAAAAATACGCTCATTGAGAATTTTTTTTGTCAAAGACATGTACCTAGCTAAATACATTTTTGCCTAAATATATGGCAAAAATTGAATATATTGGATATTTTTTAACTGTCAAAGTAGAAAAATATTGTTATTTTTTCAAAATTGTCGCATTTTTTTATTAATATCGCAAAAAATGAAAAGCGCAGAGGTGATCATATACCACCAAAAGAAAGCTCTGTTTGTGGGGGAAAAAGGACGTAAATTTTGTTTGAGTACGGCGTTGCATGAGCGCGCAATTGTCAGTTAAATTCGCACAGTGCCAAATCGCAAAAAGTGGCCTGGACGTAAGACAGCAAAATCCTCCGGTGGTAAAGTGGTTAATAATAGTAAAGTTGTTTTGAGTCTTTTTTTAACCTGCTCTTTTCATTAAAATATTACCTGATTATTCTGCCATGAAAGTCCTTGTTCAGGTACTTTCTGCTATAGGGTGACAACTGTCTCCTAATTGTGCTTATGTGTTGTCACCATGTCACATGCATCCCTGGTGGAGATTACCAGTGGCTGTGCTGGCATACATTTTGCAGTGCTGGAAAAGCTAGGCTAGAGCAATGATGCTGAAGGGGGTCCCTATGGACAGAAAGTGTTAGAGGCTAAAGGATACAAGCAATAATGAGATGCAAAAAAAGGATGTAAAAAAGGTCAAAGCAATATTTAATTTAAAAAGGGCAATTGTTTATGCTTCACGGTGCCTTAGCAAACTAAATGTCATGCATGTAGGGTTTAAATCTACATTAACCCAAAACTGATATTTCATTGCTTGGTTAGATATTAGATTTATTATGGCCTCTTTTTATTTGTAATTTATCCTTATGGACACATCTCAGGTGTTTAAAGCGGAGTTCCGGCCTATTTTGCAACTTTAGTGATTCCTGGAGTGCTTGCTATGCTGATAAATAATTGGGCATTTTCAATTTTTTTCAGGGGTCCCTTACCTTATTTTCAGGGCATTTTTGATTGTACTTCCTCCTTCTCCCCCCTCTGTGGCCACGGCCACCGACATCACTTCCGCCTTTGCATTGCATCCTGGGAGCTCTTTGTCATCACTCCCAGGAGGCTGGAATCAGGAAGAACTCCCAGAACACTCCCTGGAATCAGGAAGAAGGACACAGCAGATCACACTGCACTCAGACAGCGTTTTTAAAAGTATGATTTTGACTAAAATTCAATACTGTACACTTTTTAAGTATGTAAACAAACAATAGAACACATGGTGTTCAAAATTAATTAATGGGACTTTGAATGAGGTGTGGCCAGAGTGTGAATGTTAATATAGTGTATACATATGCTGGTAAGCAAAACAATGTATAATAGATCAACATTTCACATTTATTAGTAAACATAACATGGCAGTAAACGACAGCATTACAAATCATTACAAATCAAGGTACAAAGGACAGTAGATGGACATACATGGTAGGTAAAAACCATAGGGGGTATGTATGATAATAAGAGTAGTTAAATAAACCCATACACAATAGAACAGGCAATAAAATGAATGAATGTAAACTGGTTGGATGCATGATGTAGCAAACCAATAGTGAGTTTAGATACATGATGAAACTTGTAAATAGTGGTTGCCTCATAAGCTCGACGCGTTTCGTGAAACTATGTTCACTTCTTCAGGAGCAGGCATGGTTAAGATGTCTAAAAGGATACAAAAGAATAAATGTTGCATCCAACAAGACGGATCTAATAAGAATGTTGAATGGGAATGTAACTTACATGAGGATATTGGCTGTCAGTGAGGGTACAGATCCCCCAGTGGTAGGTCCCTGTTGGGAACTGAGAGAGTGTGACCCCCCGCACAGAGCCAAGGAGGCGTGGTCCATATAAACAGTGAAGATCTTCATAAAGGGTCTTGGAGGGCCAAGCTCGGTATTAAGATGAAACTGTATAAAAGTATAACAATAGTAAGTTATGTATTAACATGAAATTGTGTAAATATGGTGAGCTGGCCCAAAACCAAGATACCAGGGTGTGTAGGTGAGGTCAGATCAAAACCAGGATACCAAAGGGTGTGAAGAAAGTGTGTGTAGAGGCTGTATAGCAGCCGACCAGGGTAGGGTGAAGGGTAAAAAGGGTGGGTAAGTATGACAAAGCAAGACTAAAAACAAAGACCCAATGATATAGTGCTGACGCAAACAAAAGAAAACTGATACCAAAAAATGTGCACGGAAATCTATTAAAGAGGAAGTGGTGTGGTCATAAATACATGCCTGGGTAAGGTGCAGAGGGGTGTGTAAAAAGGAGGACCTACGCGGTGCTAAGGTGGGGGGCAGCTCTCAGCGTCACGGTGCAATTCAAAGTAGTAGGAGAACCGTCGGGCATACATCTGTTGCCCAAGACGGTCTCCCCATTATGAATGCCGATGGAATCACGTGTAGGAGCGTTGGCGCCAATGAATGACGTCACGCTCCGTGCGGAGTGACGTGACGCCGATGCGTCGTGGCTGCGACCGAACCAACCACCCCGTATCCCGGCCAAGGCCGGGGCGGGGAAGGGCGGGAGCGGAAGCAGGCAGGGCGCATCGCAGTTCCCAAGGAGGACAGTCCGGGAGATAAACAACCCAAGCGACAGTCACCTAGTAAAGTGATGGAAAATGGTATGGTGAATAGTGGGCATTACCAGTAGTCATGTACTAGATCGATAAAATGAACATAATGCCAGATAAACGTGGAAAATATAATTGGAATAAGACCATGGAAACCTGGTTGCACACCTCCATCCCTGAATCTGGTATAAATATGGAAAAAGGAAGGGGAAGGGAGGGGAAGGGGAGAGGGAGTGGAAATAAGGGAAGGTGGGACTTTAAATGAGACTCTTGCCATCGAGTCTCCATCCCTATGTCTATAAACAAACAATAGAACACATGGTGTTCAAAATTAATTAATGGGACTTTGAATGAGGTGTGGCCAGAGTGTGAATGTTAATATAGTGTATACATATGCTGGTAAGCAAAACAATGTATAATAGATCAACATTTCACATTTATTAGTAAACATAACATGGCAGTAAACGACAGCATTACAAATCATTACAAATCAAGGTACAAAGGACAGTAGATGGACATACATGGTAGGTAAAAGCCATAGGGGGTATGTATGATAATAAGAGTAGTTAAATAAACCCATACACAATAGAACAGGCAATAAAATGAATGAATGTAAACTGGTTGGATGCATGATGTAGCAAACCAATAGTGAGTTTAGATACATGATGAAACTTGTAAATAGTGGTTGCCTCATAAGCTCGACGCGTTTCGTGAAACTATGTTCACTTCTTCAGGAGCAGGCATGGTTAAGATGTCTAAAAGGATACAAAAGAATAAATGTTGCATCCAACAAGACGGATCTAATAAGAATGTTGAATGGGAATGTAACTTACATGAGGATATTGGCTGTCAGTGAGGGTACAGATCCCCCAGTGGTAGGTCCCTGTTGGGAACTGAGAGAGTGTGACCCCCCGCACAGAGCCAAGGAGGCGTGGTCCATATAAACAGTGAAGATCTTCATAAAGGGTCTTGGAGGGCCAAGCTCGGTATTAAGATGAAACTGTATAAAAGTATAACAATAGTAAGTTATGTATTAACATGAAATTGTGTAAATATGGTGAGCTGGCCCAAAACCAAGATACCAGGGTGTGTAGGTGAGGTCAGATCAAAACCAGGATACCAAAGGGTGTGAAGAAAGTGTGTGTAGAGGCTGTATAGCAGCCGACCAGGGTAGGGTGAAGGGTAAAAAGGGTGGGTAAGTATGACAAAGCAAGACTAAAAACAAAGACCCAATGATATAGTGCTGACGCAAACAAAAGAAAACTGATACCAAAAAATGTGCACGGAAATCTATTAAAGAGGAAGTGGTGTGGTCATAAATACATGCCTGGGTAAGGTGCAGAGGGGTGTGTAAAAAGGAGGACCTACGCGGTGCTAAGGTGGGGGGCAGCTCTCAGCGTCACGGTGCAATTCAAAGTAGTAGGAGAACCGTCGGGCATACATCTGTTGCCCAAGACGGTCTCCCCATTATGAATGCCGATGGAATCACGTGTAGGAGCGTTGGCGCCAATGAATGACGTCACGCTCCGTGCGGAGTGACGTGACGCCGATGCGTCGTGGCTGCGACCGAACCAACCACCCCGTATCCCGGCCAAGGCCGGGGCGGGGAAGGGCGGGAGCGGAAGCAGGCAGGGCACATCGCAGTTCCCAAGGAGGACAGTCCGGGAGATAAACAACCCAAGCGACAGTCACCTAGTAAAGTGATGGAAAATGGTATGGTGAATAGTGGGCATTACCAGTAGTCATGTACTAGATCGATAAAATGAACATAATGCCAGATAAACGTGGAAAATATAATTGGAATAAGACCATGGAAACCTGGTTGCACACCTCCATCCCTGAATCTGGTATAAATATGGAAAAAGGAAGGGGAAGGGAGGGGAAGGGGAGAGGGAGTGGAAATAAGGGAAGGTGGGACTTTAAATGAGACTCTTGCCATCGAGTCTCCATCCCTATGTCTATAAACAAACAATAGAACACATGGTGTTCAAAATTAATTAATGGGACTTTGAATGAGGTGTGGCCAGAGTGTGAATGTTAATATAGTGTATACATATGCTGGTAAGCAAAACAATGTATAATAGATCAACATTTCACATTTATTAGTAAACATAACATGGCAGTAAACGACAGCATTACAAATCATTACAAATCAAGGTACAAAGGACAGTAGATGGACATACATGGTAGGTAAAAGCCATAGGGGGTATGTATGATAATAAGAGTAGTTAAATAAACCCATACACAATAGAACAGGCAATAAAATGAATGAATGTAAACTGGTTGGATGCATGATGTAGCAAACCAATAGTGAGTTTAGATACATGATGAAACTTGTAAATAGTGGTTGCCTCATAAGCTCGACGCGTTTCGTGAAACTATGTTCACTTCTTCAGGAGCAGGCATGGTTAAGATGTCTAAAAGGATACAAAAGAATAAATGTTGCATCCAACAAGACGGATCTAATAAGAATGTTGAATGGGAATGTAACTTACATGAGGATATTGGCTGTCAGTGAGGGTACAGATCCCCCAGTGGTAGGTCCCTGTTGGGAACTGAGAGAGTGTGACCCCCCGCACAGAGCCAAGGAGGCGTGGTCCATATAAACAGTGAAGATCTTCATAAAGGGTCTTGGAGGGCCAAGCTCGGTATTAAGATGAAACTGTATAAAAGTATAACAATAGTAAGTTATGTATTAACATGAAATTGTGTAAATATGGTGAGCTGGCCCAAAACCAAGATACCAGGGTGTGTAGGTGAGGTCAGATCAAAACCAGGATACCAAAGGGTGTGAAGAAAGTGTGTGTAGAGGCTGTATAGCAGCCGACCAGGGTAGGGTGAAGGGTAAAAAGGGTGGGTAAGTATGACAAAGCAAGACTAAAAACAAAGACCCAATGATATAGTGCTGACGCAAACAAAAGAAAACTGATACCAAAAAATGTGCACGGAAATCTATTAAAGAGGAAGTGGTGTGGTCATAAATACATGCCTAGACATAGGGATGGAGACTCGATGGCAAGAGTCTCATTTAAAGTCCCACCTTCCCTTATTTCCACTCCCTCTCCCCTTCCCCTCCCTTCCCCTTGGTTTTGGGCCAGCTCACCATATTTACACAATTTCATGTTAATACATAACTTACTATTGTTATACTTTTATACAGTTTCATCTTAATACCGAGCTTGGCCCTCCAAGACCCTTTATGAAGATCTTCACTGTTTATATGGACCACGCCTCCTTGGCTCTGTGCGGGGGGTCACACTCTCTCAGTTCCCAACAGGGACCTACCACTGGGGGATCTGTACCCTCACTGACAGCCAATATCCTCATGTAAGTTACATTCCCATTCAACATTCTTATTAGATCCGTCTTGTTGGATGCAACATTTATTCTTTTGTATCCTTTTAGACATCTTAACCATGCCTGCTCCTGAAGAAGTGAACATAGTTTCACGAAACGCGTCGAGCTTATGAGGCAACCACTATTTACAAGTTTCATCATGTATCTAAACTCACTATTGGTTTGCTACATCATGCATCCAACCAGTTTACATTCATTCATTTTATTGCCTGTTCTATTGTGTATGGGTTTATTTAACTACTCTTATTATCATACATACCCCCTATGGCTTTTACCTACCATGTATGTCCATCTACTGTCCTTTGTACCTTGATTTGTAATGATTTGTAATGCTGTCGTTTACTGCCATGTTATGTTTACTAATAAATGTGAAATGTTGATCTATTATACATTGTTTTGCTTACCAGCATATGTATACACTATATTAACATTCACACTCTGGCCACACCTCATTCAAAGTCCCATTAATTAATTTTGAACACCATGTGTTCTATTGTTTGTTTATAGACATAGGGATGGAGACTCGATGGCAAGAGTCTCATTTAAAGTCCCACCTTCCCTTATTTCCACTCCCTCTCCCCTTCCCCTCCCTTCCCCTTCCTTTTTCCATATTTATACCAGATTCAGGGATGGAGGTGTGCAACCAGGTTTCCATGGTCTTATTCCAATTATATTTTCCACGTTTATCTGGCATTATGTTCATTTTATCGATCTAGTACATGACTACTGGTAATGCCCACTATTCACCATACCATTTTCCATCACCTTACTAGGTGACTGTCGCTTGGGTTGTTTATCTCCCGGACTGTCCTCCTTGGGAACTGCGATGCGCCCTGCCTGCTTCCGCTCCCGCCCTTCCCCGCCCCGGCCTTGGCCGGGATACGGGGTGGTTGGTTCGGTCGCAGCCACGACGCATCGGCGTCACGTCACTCCGCACGGAGCGTGACGTCATTCATTGGCGCCAACGCTCCTACACGTGATTCCATCGGCATTCATAATGGGGAGACCGTCTTGGGCAACAGATGTATGCCCGACGGTTCTCCTACTACTTTGAATTGCACCGTGACGCTGAGAGCTGCCCCCCACCTTAGCACCGCGTAGGTCCTCCTTTTTACACACCCCTCTGCACCTTACCCAGGCATGTATTTATGACCACACCACTTCCTCTTTAATAGATTTCCGTGCACATTTTTTGGTATCAGTTTTCTTTTGTTTGCGTCAGCACTATATCATTGGGTCTTTGTTTTTAGTCTTGCTTTGTCATACTTACCCACCCTTTTTACCCTTCACCCTACCCTGGTCGGCTGCTATACAGCCTCTACACACACTTTCTTCACACCCTTTGGTATCCTGGTTTTGATCTGACCTCACCTACACACCCTGGTATCTTGGTTTTGGGCCAGCTCACCATATTTACACAATTTCATGTTAATACATAACTTACTATTGTTATACTTTTATACAGTTTCATCTTAATACCGAGCTTGGCCCTCCAAGACCCTTTATGAAGATCTTCACTGTTTATATGGACCACGCCTCCTTGGCTCTGTGCGGGGGGTCACACTCTCTCAGTTCCCAACAGGGACCTACCACTGGGGGATCTGTACCCTCACTGACAGCCAATATCCTCATGTAAGTTACATTCCCATTCAACATTCTTATTAGATCCGTCTTGTTGGATGCAACATTTATTCTTTTGTATCCTTTTAGACATCTTAACCATGCCTGCTCCTGAAGAAGTGAACATAGTTTCACGAAACGCGTCGAGCTTATGAGGCAACCACTATTTACAAGTTTCATCATGTATCTAAACTCACTATTGGTTTGCTACATCATGCATCCAACCAGTTTACATTCATTCATTTTATTGCCTGTTCTATTGTGTATGGGTTTATTTAACTACTCTTATTATCATACATACCCCCTATGGCTTTTACCTACCATGTATGTCCATCTACTGTCCTTTGTACCTTGATTTGTAATGATTTGTAATGCTGTCGTTTACTGCCATGTTATGTTTACTAATAAATGTGAAATGTTGATCTATTATACATTGTTTTGCTTACCAGCATATGTATACACTATATTAACATTCACACTCTGGCCACACCTCATTCAAAGTCCCATTAATTAATTTTGAACACCATGTGTTCTATTGTTTGTTTATAGACATAGGGATGGAGACTCGATGGCAAGAGTCTCATTTAAAGTCCCACCTTCCCTTATTTCCACTCCCTCTCCCCTTCCCCTCCCTTCCCCTTCCTTTTTCCATATTTATACCAGATTCAGGGATGGAGGTGTGCAACCAGGTTTCCATGGTCTTATTCCAATTATATTTTCCACGTTTATCTGGCATTATGTTCATTTTATCGATCTAGTACATGACTACTGGTAATGCCCACTATTCACCATACCATTTTCCATCACTTTACTAGGTGACTGTCGCTTGGGTTGTTTATCTCCCGGACTGTCCTCCTTGGGAACTGCGATGCGCCCTGCCTGCTTCCGCTCCCGCCCTTCCCCGCCCCGGCCTTGGCCGGGATACGGGGTGGTTGGTTCGGTCGCAGCCACGACGCATCGGCGTCACGTCACTCCGCACGGAGCGTGACGTCATTCATTGGCGCCAACGCTCCTACACGTGATTCCATCGGCATTCATAATGGGGAGACCGTCTTGGGCAACAGATGTATGCCCGACGGTTCTCCTACTACTTTGAATTGCACCGTGACGCTGAGAGCTGCCCCCCACCTTAGCACCGCGTAGGTCCTCCTTTTTACACACCCCTCTGCACCTTACCCAGGCATGTATTTATGACCACACCACTTCCTCTTTAATAGATTTCCGTGCACATTTTTTGGTATCAGTTTTCTTTTGTTTGCGTCAGCACTATATCATTGGGTCTTTGTTTTTAGTCTTGCTTTGTCATACTTACCCACCCTTTTTACCCTTCACCCTACCCTGGTCGGCTGCTATACAGCCTCTACACACACTTTCTTCACACCCTTTGGTATCCTGGTTTTGATCTGACCTCACCTACACACCCTGGTATCTTGGTTTTGGGCCAGCTCACCATATTTACACAATTTCATGTTAATACATAACTTACTATTGTTATACTTTTATACAGTTTCATCTTAATACCGAGCTTGGCCCTCCAAGACCCTTTATGAAGATCTTCACTGTTTATATGGACCTCGCCTCCTTGGCTCTGTGCGGGGGGTCACACTCTCTCAGTTCCCAACAGGGACCTACCACTGGGGGATCTGTACCCTCACTGACAGCCAATATCCTCATGTAAGTTACATTCCCATTCAACATTCTTATTAGATCCGTCTTGTTGGATGCAACATTTATTCTTTTGTATCCTTTTAGACATCTTAACCATGCCTGCTCCTGAAGAAGTGAACATAGTTTCACGAAACGCGTCGAGCTTATGAGGCAACCACTATTTACAAGTTTCATCATGTATCTAAACTCACTATTGGTTTGCTACATCATGCATCCAACCAGTTTACATTCATTCATTTTATTGCCTGTTCTATTGTGTATGGGTTTATTTAACTACTCTTATTATCATACATACCCCCTATGGCTTTTACCTACCATGTATGTCCATCTACTGTCCTTTGTACCTTGATTTGTAATGATTTGTAATGCTGTCGTTTACTGCCATGTTATGTTTACTAATAAATGTGAAATGTTGATCTATTATACATTGTTTTGCTTACCAGCATATGTATACACTATATTAACATTCACACTCTGGCCACACCTCATTCAAAGTCCCATTAATTAATTTTGAACACCATGTGTTCTATTGTTTGTTTATAGACATAGGGATGGAGACTCGATGGCAAGAGTCTCATTTAAAGTCCCACCTTCCCTTATTTCCACTCCCTCTCCCCTTCCCCTCCCTTCCCCTTCCTTTTTCCATATTTATACCAGATTCAGGGATGGAGGTGTGCAACCAGGTTTCCATGGTCTTATTCCAATTATATTTTCCACGTTTATCTGGCATTATGTTCATTTTATCGATCTAGTACATGACTACTGGTAATGCCCACTATTCACCATACCATTTTCCATCACTTTACTAGGTGACTGTCGCTTGGGTTGTTTATCTCCCGGACTGTCCTCCTTGGGAACTGCGATGCGCCCTGCCTGCTTCCGCTCCCGCCCTTCCCCGCCCCGGCCTTGGCCGGGATACGGGGTGGTTGGTTCGGTCGCAGCCACGACGCATTGGCGTCACGTCACTCCGCACGGAGCGTGACGTCATTCATTGGCGCCAACGCTCCTACACGTGATTCCATCGGCATTCATAATGGGGAGACCGTCTTGGGCAACAGATGTATGCCCGACGGTTCTCCTACTACTTTGAATTGCACCGTGACGCTGAGAGCTGCCCCCCACCTTAGCACCGCGTAGGTCCTCCTTTTTACACACCCCTCTGCACCTTACCCAGGCATGTATTTATGACCACACCACTTCCTCTTTAATAGATTTCCGTGCACATTTTTTGGTATCAGTTTTCTTTTGTTTGCGTCAGCACTATATCATTGGGTCTTTGTTTTTAGTCTTGCTTTGTCATACTTACCCACCCTTTTTACCCTTCACCCTACCCTGGTCGGCTGCTATACAGCCTCTACACACACTTTCTTCACACCCTTTGGTATCCTGGTTTTGATCTGACCTCACCTACACACCCTAGTATCTTGGTTTTGGGCCAGCTCACCATATTTACACAATTTCATGTTAATACATAACTTACTATTGTTATACTTTTATACAGTTTCATCTTAATACCGAGCTTGGCCCTCCAAGACCCTTTATGAAGATCTTCACTGTTTATATGGACCACGCCTCCTTGGCTCTGTGCGGGGGGTCACACTCTCTCAGTTCCCAACAGGGACCTACCACTGGGGGATCTGTACCCTCACTGACAGCCAATATCCTCATGTAAGTTACATTCCCATTCAACATTCTTATTAGATCCGTCTTGTTGGATGCAACATTTATTCTTTTGTATCCTTTTAGACATCTTAACCATGCCTGCTCCTGAAGAAGTGAACATAGTTTCACGAAACGCGTCGAGCTTATGAGGCAACCACTATTTACAAGTTTCATCATGTATCTAAACTCACTATTGGTTTGCTACATCATGCATCCAACCAGTTTACATTCATTCATTTTATTGCCTGTTCTATTGTGTATGGGTTTATTTAACTACTCTTATTATCATACATACCCCCTATGGCTTTTACCTACCATGTATGTCCATCTACTGTCCTTTGTACCTTGATTTGTAATGATTTGTAATGCTGTCGTTTACTGCCATGTTATGTTTACTAATAAATGTGAAATGTTGATCTATTATACATTGTTTTGCTTACCAGCATATGTATACACTATATTAACATTCACACTCTGGCCACACCTCATTCAAAGTCCCATTAATTAATTTTGAACACCATGTGTTCTATTGTTTGTTTATAGACATAGGGATGGAGACTCGATGGCAAGAGTCTCATTTAAAGTCCCACCTTCCCTTATTTCCACTCCCTCTCCCCTTCCCCTCCCTTCCCCTTCCTTTTTCCATATTTATACTTTTTAAGTATGAGAATAGCGGTTCTGTAAAGGGCGATGGATTAGTATTATAGGGGTATTTTTAGTTAAAAAAGGTATTTGAAGCTCGAACTCTACTTTAAAGAGAATGATGTTACAGCGGATGTTGCTGGTAGTGCCCTGTCCTTCTTTTTACCCACCACGCGGTCTCAGAAGAAGAGTGGCTATTATGTGAAATACATGCATCCACTAGGAAGCCAAAGGCTGGTTTTACACTATTAGATTTCCCCCCGCCGTGGTAGTTCATTGAGAACTACAAGCTGACATCAGTAGAGTTGAGCGGACACCTGGATGTCCGTGTTCGGCGGGTTCGGCCGAACTTGAAAAAAAAGTCCGGGTCCGTGTCCCAGACTTTTTCCGAACTTTACCCGGACACCGAACCCCATTGAAGTCAATGGGGACCCGAACTTTCAGGCACTAAAATGGCTCTAAAACACCAATGGAAAGGGCTAGAGTGCTGCAAATGGCAGCAAAATGTAGTTAAGAGCATGGCAAGTGCTCTTAAAAAAATTCCCCTTTAAATTAATTTTTTAATAGCAGATTAGAACAGCAATCTGTAGTGAAATATAGCTGAACGCTGCATACAACAGACTGATAAAAATAGATTTTTTTCTCCCTCCTCCTCCTCCTCCTCAGTGGGCTCAAGTGAGGGCAAAAAGATTGTGTTCACTGCACCACCCCCCACACAGCAAAATCGATGTATACTGTCCCTGCCTAATCTCTGCAGCCTGGCCCTAATATGCTCGATAAGATCATTCACTGCACCACCCCCCACACAGCAAAATCGATGTAGAACACTGACCCTGCCTAATCTCCAGTCTCGCCCTAATATGCTTGATAAGATCGTTCACTGCACAACCCCCCACACAGCAAAATCGATGTAGAACACTGACCCTGCCTAATCTCCAGCCTCGCCCTAATATGCTCAATAAGATCGTTCACTGCACAACCCCCCACACAGCAAAATCGATGTAGAACACTGACCCTGCCTAATCTTCAGCCTCGCCCTAAAATGCTCTAATAACTCTCCCTGCCTGCACTCCGACCTGACCCTGCATTCTTTTCGGACACAATTTTTCACAGAATCACTGTCTGTCCCTAATCAGCAGCCAGCACGTATGATGTGTGCTCTGTCCCTAAACTACAGCAGAATGATGCAGCGCGCTGGGGCTCTCGAACTTATAAAAACATGGTCACATGCTTCAGATGGCCAATCACAGCTACTAATACATTAGTAGGCATGGCTGGGATGGCTTAAGGCACACCAGTTAAACGCTTGTTGATTGGCTGTTGAAAGCCCGCCATTAAAAGCGCGCCATTACATACAAAACAGGAAATAAAATGACCGAACACGGATTTTAAACCCGAACATACAGTAAAGTTTTCGGATCCGTGTTCGGGTAACAAAAATCCAATTATTCGGTACGAACACGAATAATACAGTCCGTGTTTGCTCAACACTAGACATCAGCAAAGGATGTCAATTTGTAGCTAATTTATAGACAGGCTCTGTGTATGAATGACGCGGCCATGCGGGGGGTCTGATGTTTTCAAACAGTGACAGCTAGTATGGGAAACTTCTCCCGGTACTGCTGTCACAGGGAGGGGAAGAATGGGGCAGCAGCTGCAGCATTGGGTACATGTTACATGTTCCACCCTAAAAACAGGTGGAACATGTACGTAACATGTTCTCAAAGGTAAACTTATCCTTTAAGACTCCCTTATAATTGCCACAGAAGGTAATCAGGTTTGGGATTTCATTTTCAAGGATTTCCTAAGACACATAAGAAACTGCATACTGGTTCAACATTCTACCATCCACCCAAAACGGAAATATGAATTTAGGGTGAACTGATCCTTTAAATCTGCACTCCTTTTCTGCTGCTTCTTTATAGATGTTATTACGTGGACCTTGAACACTAGTTTAGAACTGGGTCTGCAGTTTTTCCGTCTGTGGTGTCACAGCATTGAGCCCTTCTTTGCCATGAACATTCAGTGTTTGACAGCTATGTTATTGCTTTGTGTGCTTTGTATTTGCCGGTATTTTGTGCAACAACACAGCCCTGTACAAGGTCAGTGGCGTGTTTGTTTTGTTGCTGTGTGTCTGACAGGTCTGTTTTATTGTCTGGGGAATAGCTAATATACATTTCTATTACTCTTTTGGCCCCTTGGTGAAATGATTTTGAGAAGTCCGATCACATCCAGCCAAGAGAAATGTCTTCTCCTTGTCAATGGATTTGATGCGTTGGCCGCCGTGTTAAGCTGTCTGTTAAAGTTCAGCCACTCATTCTGTCGGCATCTGGGACCTTAAGATTTCAGGATGAAAGAGAAAACAAATACGTTTAATTCAGCTGGCCCGTAAATCAGCAGTATGCCAAGGAAAGACACAGTTTACATGAGGGCCTCTAGTCAGTAGATCACAGAATATTGCAAGTTTTCTGTCGAATACTAAGCAGCATTTCCCTTGTAGCAAGCTGAAAATGGCATTTATAAAATAATTCTGAAAATGGACTAGTGTTATACGCAATCAGATTAGCAGAATCATGAAATGTACAATTCTTACATGATCAAATTGTGGTAATAAAGTGACAATCTAGCTCTCTTGCTGCATGCTTAAAGCAAATCAGTGCTCATATGCTGCCCATGTATTGTGGTCATCTGCACCAAACAAAAATGACAATTTTAATCTAGTTTTTTGTATTGCCCTCCTTTAGCAAAGCACCCATTTACACACCATGTGCAGATGAAGGCATGAGCCCCTTTACCCTAATTTCCCAAAACTCCCTGAACATTCCCAGAGCAGAAAAGTTCCTCAGCTTACCTCCCTCACCAGCTAAGAGAGACCACAAGAGAGAGGCAGAGGTAGTTGGGCAACTGAACTGCAGGCAGGTGAGAGGTCCTTTACTGTCATAAACACCATACGGGGAGCCAGGCCAGAGCCTAATAGCATGCAACATCCCTGGATGACCCAGCTACTGTGGGAAGCACCTCCCCAATTGCTACTTAATACACCAGTTCCAATGGGGTGCCCACACTTTGTTTTTAGGCCTTGGGCCTCATTAACTTGAGTTACCAGAGCTACCCTGGACTTCACAGAGAGGGAGGGACTCTGTTTATGACAATATATACAGGTAGCTGTTTGTGTTCTGAACTGTTTTGCTATGATTCTAAGCTAGACCATACCTCCCAAATTTTTGAGATGGGAACGAGGGACACCTATTAGTAAAAGTAATTAGTTAAGCCCAAAAGGGATTTTTTTTTTTTTTTTTTACCACTACTGTTCCTTTATACTGAACTATACTTACTATATATCTTTATACTTTTGAAATTTAAAAATGCAGCAATTTAGAAATTGGATGAAAGTCTTAGCGCTGTGAAAATGAAACACTTTTTGAAAGATAGAAAGTGCATATTATGTACAACTATATAGATCAGACCAAACTGAGGAACAAATGAGTAGGAAAGAGGGACAGAGGGCTTTTGTTCCAAATCAGGGACAGGCACTCAAAATAAGGTACAATTGAGAGCTATGCTAGACTTGTGTTGTTACAAAGTTATATAGAGACTATGCTATGCAGACACGTTACCTTGATTGAGTCACAGAGGCAATGATGTGAAGAGTCCATGTTTGTGCAGCTTCCATAATCTGTTTTGTATTATTCAGCACTCAGGGGCTGACTGGCAACTTTCTGCCCAGAAGGGCAAGTACAAACCATGGCCCATGGTGCAGCAACTTAGCCCCCCTCCCACTCCCCCTCTTCCTGGCCTCCTCCTGACCACCATTCTAGGCTGAAGCTTCGTTCCAGGTACTCTCTACTCACTCGCCAAATCAAGGTTCCCGACCTGGCCAGCAACGGGCAGTTTGCGGGAGCTGGGACAGCTCAGTCGGGGCTAGCTAGGGGCTAGGGGAGGAGAGTCTCCAGTGGGGCATGGAACAGGCCTCTGATCAGACACAGTTTACATCATCTATGCAGGGGGGAAGGCCTGCACTCTGTCCTCGTCTTCATCCCGCACTCAGTAGGTCAGCGGTGGGGACTTTTAACTTCTCTTCACCTGGAATCCTTTAGGCATGTCTGTGGCAGAAGCGGTGCAGCCTTTTTACAGGGCATCAGAGCAGCCCGGGGGGCAATTTCCCCCTGCCCCCTGGCCCAGCCCCCCCCCCCCCTGTCAGCACTGTATAGAAATTCTTTGAAATCCTGAAGCTGTTTTTCATTATTGATTTTAACTTAGCACCTGTACAGTAAACTGGTTTACAGTTGTTCTCTGTCTGATCATCATTGTACCTATACTGTTATACTCCAATCCTTTCAAAAGCACTTAAAAGATTGCACACATTTGCAAAGCTCTTTCAATGTGTTCTCATATGGTGTCACATGCCCCTTTGTCCTCTGCCTTGGTAGAAGAAGTCAAATCTAACAATAAGTCCCATAATGTATTTTTTCATCAACTGTCAGGTATGCATATGTTCTCAAAGACACAAGCAGTACATGAATAAAGATGAGAGAGTGTGGAAGTTTGCCATGAAATAAAAATATTGCTATAGTCATGTAGAGCTTAATTGCTTCACACTGTTGGCCCATGTTTATTAAAACTGAACTCTAGGCTTTAAAATCCCAATTTCAAATCCCCAAATACTTCCCAAATCCCAATGTCGTGGCTGGGAGTGTTCTATCTATCTTCTTCACTAAAAAGAAAGAAGGTCCTTGTCCACGTGTCCACGTTCCTTCCTGTGTGCCTATTGGCTGTTTAACCGTTAGGACTCCTTAGAATGCATTGCATGATGATGTCATGAAGAGGCAACCAGCTGGTACAGTGCACACTGCTGCGCTGAATCCACGCGATCTTCACAACCAGAAGTGACACTGGCAAGGAACACAAGCAGTGATGAGTTCACAAAGCATCAAATCATCATTTTAAACTGCTAAGTGAGTGAGATTAGGGTAGGAAAGCTTTGACTGGAGACAGGCTTAAAAAGAAAAATATAGTCAAAGCTTTTTTTGTCCATACTTCTCCTATGGGTTAAAGGAGTTCAATAACTTTTGTCCTACTGTGACCCAGAGTCAGCTGACAGTGGGACAGAACCACTCCAGGTTTGGGAAGCATCACATCAACATTGTCGGAATCCACAGCTGGCTCCACCTTTCAGCATGCTGCTGAGAGCAGTAGCCAGCCACTCCTGCTCCCCCCCCAGTTTGGCACTTCAGTAAGCACTGGAGAGGCAGAGCAGATAGTAGTGATGGTAGTCACTGCTCTCTGTATAGGGCAGACCGAGAACTGAGCGATTGGCTGTCATATGATCAGGATGAAGTGCAAAGAAGTAGTAGAACCGCACTCAGGTAGATGAAAGTAAAAAGAATACTTTTTTATTCTTCAAATCATAGATGAACAGACAGTGCAGGGGAACAGGCAATCCAAGGTTAACGCGTTTCACGGCACATACAGCCGCTTACTCATCAACACCTGAGCGGCTCTATCTCTCCCATACCCCTGTCATATGATCACTCGGTTCTCTGTCTTGGAGCTGATGTGGGACAGCTGCAGCATCACACATGCTGCAGAATGTAGGTAAGTATGTTTATTTATTTATTTTAATGAATACTGTAAAACTAGCTTCTAAACTCTACATGGCCAATATGACAAACCCTCCAAAAAGAGGATTGGGCTCTTGCCAATGACATGCCAAGTTCTGGGGGCCCAGCAACCCCTCTTGAATAACAATATTTCTGGGTAACCAACTGTTTATTTGTAGGAATTATTTTGTAAGAAATAACATAAAAGTCTAGGGAAAATCTTTGTTCAACATATTGCAATCATTGACAAATATAAATAATATACTGTATAATGTAACACCCGTGCTACCATACACCAAATACCTAAAATAAATGCTAACAATAAATTAAGCTGCTGTAATCCAATAATATGTCTCAGAATAGAAGAGCAAATAGGCCTTTATACTGTATATAAGGAAAGACAGTGCTTGTAAACAATATCCCTTAAATTAGTATACAATTTGTGAGCATGTGAAAACAAAATATTTTTCAAACGATTTTGAAATAAGTTCATGTGACATAAGTGCTTTGTGTTGCCTAATTGTTCAAGTCACACATGCTTTGAAGAAAAACTGAGTGTCTCCACTCCACTTTGCCCTTGAATCCACACACCGCACTCACCAGACAACGCTGACTTCTTGCATGAACAAGAAAGTCAGACGACGCTTATGTACTGTAAAAGATGTACCATGCGCTGCTTCCTCCACCGGTATCATGGGTAGTCCAATGTCCCTTTTAGAATTCACCTATTGAAGCAGAACATGTGGCATGACCATTAAAAGAAAGGGGAAGAGCCTCTCCTAGTGTAATAGAATTTATTAAATCCAATAATAAAAGGTAAGACAAGGTGTGCATGCCCACACACCAAAAGACCTGGGGACGAGGCCTAAAGATTATTAGGACTTTGTTAGATTGATTTGTTGGGTGTGTGTGTTTGCACTGATAGGGAAGGGTATATTTAAAACATTCCTCTCAGTCTGGTTTCCTCTATCTGCCCTGCAGCAATTAGGAGTATATTGGGAAGGTCTCAGATTTACCTACCACCAAATTTCCTCCCTATTCAAAGGCACTCCTGGGCATGCACACCTTGTTTTGAATTTTATTATATTACCAAAAAGAGGGACAAATAATTCAGATATAAGAGACTATTGTTCAATTGAAATAAAAGGTAAGACACTTACATCAACAGAAAACATTGAGCTCTCAAAATGAAACCGGTGTATGCATCAGCATGAGTTCCAAAGAAGGGGAAATGACGTAAATGGAAGTCCCACCCAAAAAGAACTGCAAATGGGGGAGGGGATGTATAAACTTATGTAAACGTGCAAAAAGATTATTATTATCAGAAATAAATACTCCACACATATTTTGTTGAAAGAAAAATAGCCTTGGCACTTTATTGGTTTTTCTTCATATAGTTATACAAAATAAAGCTTAATCTTTATCCGTCTTAATATCAATAAACTTTACGATAAACCAAACAGAGAATTGCTCAGTTATATTAACTTAAGCGAATAATAATCATTATTAAAGTCTTCAACCTGTGGCCATTTCGATACAATACTAGAGCCCAAGATTGAAAGTCAAGGTCAACATCTATAATCTTACCTATAAAGTCCTGGAATTCCACTGTCTAAATCAAAATGACCTAATAAAAATCCACCAATCAAAGGCTTGAATTTTTCAATAGATCTATTAATGTGTTTCCAGATTTTCTCCAGGGCTTTAGAACAGGTTGAAAATAGCCATGAATGGCGTGGAACAGTCTCCGAGAATATGATGGTGGAATTTGGGGAAACCATTTTGTAACAATGAAGATCATGCTTCATCATAAATATTATATCCAAAGTCTTGATGTGACCAGTATCATTGCCTCCAACATGTATTATTTAAATTGAAGGAGGGGGCCAAACCTGAAACAATGAATGAAAGATGAAAATAAAGGTTAAATCACTGGAAACCTCTATGTCAGGGCCTGGATTTGAAGCCCAAACCTCTGCTGTGTCAGGCAATGTCTCTTCTTGCTGAGCCACCTGGAAAGCTGGACTGCTCCTGAGACAATTCCTTGAATGATCCTGAGTCTTGAACCTTGCTTGTCTTAAACCTTGAACTATTAGCTCTTCCCATGAACTTCCTAATTTAAGACATGTCTCTGCACTTTATGTTTGCCAGGTTATTGTGCTCTCTCCAGCCAGTATCTCGCTCCTGTCTTTCCTACTGCCATCCAAATTTTGCTACCACTCGTTATCAACTCTTGGCATATTACTCAACTGCACTTCTACATGATCCCACCTAGCAACTACTGGTTACTAACCGTTGGGTTATTTATTGACTACGCTTCTGTTTAAACCCTACCTGCTTATCTGTTACTGGACCCCGGCTTGCTCAGCTCCTGGTGGGGCGAAACTGAGGACCGCGACCTGGTACTAACATGCAGCAAAATCCATCTCCACCATCAGGAGCTCTGGTGAACACCGGCTAGTACTTATTCACCAGGGTGACTGCCTGGGTACCTATCCTGCTGGTCCGTGGCAGTACCGCTACTGCTATAGCAACTAGTCTTCGAGCCTGACCCCTGATCCCGACACTTTAACACCTTTTCAATGAATGCTGAAAAATTTGGGATTCATAGATAGATTCTATAGAGTAATATTGTTGGGAGGCTTGTTTATGCTCCCAATAAATATAGGAGTTTCCAATAACCCAAATGCAGCATTTTTCACCTATAAAAAGTTAAATTGAGAGGATAAGACATACATAAATCGGAAATCTCTGTGACTTCTATCTATACCCAATCACTTATTAACAGTATCATCAAGTCCTAATTTAGCGGCTTCCGTTGCAAACCTGATTCGAAAAGAGTGGGATGTAAATCAACATCGTTGTAAACTTAAGTATTTAAAACATTTCATCAAACTGAAATTTGGGAAGAGGGGAGAAGTTCACATGAATGAGAAAATGTACCAAACGAGTCGGTCTAATAGTTAAAAAATTATGTAGGGTTATTACAAGGCAAATATTGGAATCACCACAGGCAAGAAGTGTGAGCCAATGGCCTTTCCAAAACTGATCAGTTTTATTTATTTATTTATTTTTTTAAAAGGTTTGCATCCAGAATAAACAGTTTAATAAGAAACATCATGCCCTTTAGATTGTAAACTCCATTTAGAATAAGTAATGGGGTATCAGTTAAGAACAGTAAAATACTTATTTGCGTTTGACACAAAGTTGAAGGTAGGCTGGCATTATTATAAGCGACTGAGACTAAAAACATACAGACACATAGTCATTTTCTTGCAAGGAAACTATGCTGTCAGTCACACAATTCCTACCGATGCATACCAAGTTTTTCAATTTATAGTGAAAAGTAGGTTGGGTAGCAGTCATAGTTGTAGGATAGTAAAGAGGGAGGACAGGGGGTAAGGAAAAAAAAATCCAAACCTCAGGGAGGGGGAACCATAAAAGGGGCAGCCGGGAAGGGGTACTTCCTGTCAAATAGGGGGAAGAGGTTTGAGCATAGACTTCATGCATACTGAAGGTATTCACTGGAAAATCGGAAGAGATTCCCAACAGCAATCCTTGTGTTGTGAAAAGAGCTTGGCTAAGACTGAGAGAGTTACCTCAGTCAAGATCTCATTATTTTAAGATATTGTAGGTTATCTCTTGTTATTTGCTACAGAGTGAAGATTTGTGAGCAAAAAAAGTACACAATCTTTCTGTTGCTCAGAGAATGTGGTATTTAGATCTCTCTCCCATTTGAGTAGGTAGGTGGAGTTTTACATTTTTCAATAAACAATCTAATGTTCTTATCGCAAAGAACAACATGGTCAAACATGAACCCTGAGGCACCACTTTTATTTTGTGGGATTGATTCAGAGATGCGCAAGGCACCAAAAAAAATGCTAGAACAAATGCTGTCCTGAACAGTAGGGCTTCATAATGAGAAAAACAGATCACAGAAGTAAGTGAACATATTTTTCCTAAAATATCTATAGAAATGGTCTCCTATAATCAAGAGCAAAATAGTCTTTTTATATATTTTAATTGCCTGTTTAATTAACAAAAAACTAGTACAAGCTGAACGATTCGACTTAAAGAAAAAGGAGAGTTCCGCTAACATCTTCACTAGATGGCTATAAGAAAAGTCCTGTTGCATTTGGAAATACAAGCTTCTTGGAATGGGCATTGAAGTGAAAACCAAAAATGACGGTGAAAGAAATCTATCTTTCCCATGTGGCTGAATAATTTGACCATGTATTAGATGCCATCCAGTATTTTATTGCATGAAGTATTAGATTTAAATCATTTCCCAGAGAGGATCTGGACAAAGAATGCTTTCCAGGTCTGCATTTGGAGAAAGGCTTCTGATACGGTTCATCTGAAAGGGAGACAGAGAATCTACATAATTATTTTTTTTCCAGGTACAAACTTTGTATTCACCCAAATATTACATTTTATACAAAGAAGGACAAAATAACAAAGGTTTTATGACAAAAAAGATTTAGAAGACAAACAGCTCAATTAAAAAATGACTCCTTTATTATCAGATCGGATAACAATTTGTTTATTGGCAAAAACGTTTCCTCAAATTTCAAAAACCAATACCATGGGAAAAATTTGAGCAAAACAATGTTTTTGTGGCTTTTTTCTTCTCTATCCAGGAGTTAGGCCAGGGTGCGCCAGTTTGCTGCAAATCCTGTAACCTGCTGTGTCAGTAAATGGCTCGAAATCGGCAACAAAAATAAAATCATCCCTAAAAAAATGATCTACCATTACATTCTTCAGGAAACTGATACCAAACCATTAAATCTTCCTTAAGCTCACACTTCGATCTAATATGAAAAAAAGTGGATTTAAAATTGCCCGTCGCAAGAGATAGACATCTAGGAAAAATTCTACCAACAGGCTCAATTCTGGAAGAAAAGGTCAATAACCCAAGTAAGAATTGCATTTCTCTCAATAGTACTTTTTTCCTCCTCAAAAAAAAGTGATTAGAGATTTCAGTCCCTCACCGGCCAAGTTTTCACTTAGCCAGTGCCCTTTATATACCAAGCCCCAGAATTCCAGAGTGATCCATAAATCCCTTTTCAGTGTAACGCTCCTGCGTTTTACGTATGATGTGGATTTTCAGCTGCAGAAATATTCCACTTCAGTAGTCATGTAGAGAAACGCTGAGACACCATTCCCAACTCTCAATGACTCATCATGTATGGATGATCTCAATTCAGCAAGTAAATACACACACTCAATAAGATGTTTCCTAGAGTGACTTATGTATATAGTAACACAGTGATGATAGGCTGAAGAGACAGGTTGGGTAGAGATGGTAGATGACAGACACTTGAAAGGAAATGTTCTTGAAAGTAAGATAGTAGCAGATGGGATGCAGATAGGTTTAGCAATCATGTATGGTAGTGGATGACAGAGTAGCAGGTGGACATACAAGAGAGATCAACCCAGTGCAAGAACAGGTGGTAGTAGGCTCAAGAGCTAGCAATCTTAGATAATGCAGATGTAGTAATAGTCCTTAGTATGCAGAGCTAGATAGTGTAAGCTTTAGTATAAAGGTTATAGAGGTTTCCCCTGTGGGGTACTTTTCACTAATAGCAATGTAGCAGAGGAGAGGTTCGGCAAGAGCGGATGATCCGGTAGCGGGATACAGGGATCAGCGCAGCGTGGTTCCGACAGCGAGGTATGCTTGCAAGCATGTGAGCTTCAAGACAGGTTAGCATCAAGGCACAAAGCAGTTTGAACGAACACATGTGAGTGAGAGCCGGCGATCTAAATAGCCATCCAGTCCGGCGCTCAGTGATGACAGCATCAGTCTTAAAGGTGTATGCGCACCTTACCAAAAGAGAATGGTGGGGCGCATACACTTATGAAAGAGTAATTAGGGTACCCAAAGGTACCAGAACATTACATTCAGAGTCATTCAATTCTTGAAAAAAAATGGGGGGGGGGGCAGTGGTCAGCCGCAAACCCATGAAAGCGTGCACAAACAAATTGTTCCCTCTTTATTCATTCCACGGCACTAGCTATCTGGGATTAAATCTCATGTTTTGTGCAAATTCTTATAGAGTAATCAACTGCAGAAGGGGGGAAGGTTTCAGAATCTGGAACACCCCGTTTACATACTGTGTACAGATACCAAGCAAGATCATTTTTTTTGGCATGGCTTTCTGCAGATTAACTTAGGTAATGTAAACATACAGAATACCATACAAAAATATCTCATACATATGAAAATTATATGTTTGGTACATTTTTAACAGGACTCAAACATTACCTTTAAATTATTTTTAGCCAGGCCTATATATTCCAGTTTTCAAAGACTGATGTGGCTGACCTAAACATTGTTTGAGTTAACTAACCTTAAGCTGCACAAACAAGAAAAATAAGTACTACAAAATTCTACATACCTGAGCAACAGAAGTGTTGTTAACCGTTTTTTATAGAATTTCCCATCATGTAGCTAAATCTCTGTGACATATTTAGGATTGTGCTTAAAGATTTAGAAATTGGCCTTGATTAGGCAAATCATGATGTTACCTTGCAAAATTGCAATCAGCTAAACAGCAGTCGGTGCAACACTTTAAGAAATTCTGAAATAGTTTTAAGTTGTTTTTTATGCACATGTAAAGTGATCAGCTCATGTAAATAATCGTATAGGCCAGAAAAAAAATTAATAAGAGCACAGCAAATAGGTAAAAACAAATCACATAAAAATTGATTTTGGGCAGTACAACAATAATTCAAAATGAGTACTCCCTCAATATACAGTACTGTTTTTCACAGGTAAAGATCAATAACTACTCCAACATAGCTAAGAACATTTCATATAGAATGTGTTTCCTCAAAAAATAAAGTAATATAACTGGGAATTTTACTAGGCATGTGGGGAAAGCTGCACAAAAAAAGTTTACCTTCACTAAAAACTGCACGTCCATATGCTCAGTAGTTTTAGGGATCAAATCAGCTGGACTTTTCCTGTAAATGGCCCTATTTCTTCACTTCTCCTGAGCCTCCCTGTGCTGTTACACCAATATGTAAGATATAATGTAATGTATAGTTTTGGTAATGTCTATATATTTGGTTATTATACTGCCATCTTGTGGTTATTTTGGTTGTTACACTCGCCTTTCTGTCTTTCCTTCTGTTTTCCCTCCTGTCCCATCCCATTGGTGATGTATTGCCTGTTCCTGCTTCCCATGCTGGTGGGAATAGAGATGGCCACATCTGTCTAGGCCTTTCACACAATCTGCTTACATCCGGGAACACATTACCATGTTTTGACCTGCAGATACCATCTTCAATCATCTGCCACATTTTGTTGTCTGCTATAGATACTGCTTGCAATAAAACCTACGTGGATGGAAAGAAACTGTGTCTGGTGAGTTCAGCTATCTGATAACGATTGTCCCCGGTGATGCTATCTGCTTATACAAGCCACGAATAGGTCTCAGGAGGGATAAGTCCCTATTACAACAATTTGAGTAAGAATACTCTCTATTGGTTCTTTAATGTAGTAGGTGGCTTCACTGACCAACCGGGAGGTGGGAAAATCCAAGGCTAAACTTGAGTCTTATTGGATGTCAAATTTGTATATTTTGTCTGTATCTCTGGGTCTACTGAATGTTTGAGTGTGTGCTTTTCACTGAATGGCAACATCTGATTATGCATTTATGCTCTGTTTGGATTTCAAAAATGTTTATCCAGTAATAAAACAAAGTATAATAAGTACAATTACTTAAAGTCATGTTAAAAAAGCATTTCCTACTTAATGTATCTTTCCTTTTAAGATATAATACAAATTCTGATTGAATGGTGGTATTTGCATAGCTAGGCACCCCACCTCCATGCAACAGTGCTCAGGCATGATGTGAGAGGCTGCTTAGATACCAAATACTGAATTATATGATAGGCCAGGGGTCTCCAAGATATGACCTGCTAGAAGATTTTACCTGGCACACAGCTAGGGTCTGTGGTGTATACTCAATGTGTGCAATGAATGGAGAAGAGAAGGTCCACTGTGCTCTAACACACTACACAGATTGAAAATTTAGGTCAGCCGAGGTTGCTTATGGTCCCCCCATTCCCCCCACAGTCTCCAGTGCTGGTTTCCCCTGCTCTGCTGTTGTCATCACTATTGCTGATTGCTTGGATTTAAGGGGGATCTTGATGGAGCCTCAGGTGTAGGGGTATGGAAGAAAGAAATCTGACAGAAGGAGGACACTGATGTGAAGGTGGACTCTGATGGGGTTTCTGATATAAGGATGACTCTGATGGAGAACCGGATGTAAGGGGGAGTCTGATGTTAGGTTAGACCCTGATGGATACTCTAATGTAAGGGGGGACTCTGATGGGGACCTCGATGTAAAGGGAAATCTGATGGGGACCCTGATATAAAGAGGACTCTGATGGGGACCTTAATTCAATAAAGTCTCTGATGTAAGGGCAGACTCTAATGGGGTTTTTGATATAAGGTGACTCTGTTTTTGGACCCTGATGTATGGGGGACTCTAAAGTAATTGCAAACGCTAATGGGGACTTTGATGTAAGGGCACAGGATGGTCAGGCAATGCCTGGTGGCAACATCCTTGTATATAAGAAACACATAATCATTAAAACATCATAGTATAGTAAATCAGTCCATAAAAAGAGTCCATTAAAATAAGTTTTCAGTCAGCACTTGATGGCAGCACCCTTAGAGTGAAGCAGGTAACTCTGTGAATGAAGACAGGAAAAGAGGGACGTCAGACTAAGTGCAGAATTAAAACAAAGAGTTTAATAAATAAAGACAAATGGCAACTCACAAAATAGATGAGAAATACAGGCACAATTTGTATAATCTGTTTAATCGTCAGTCTCGGGGCCTCTCCAAGCTGTCCTGTTGCAGTGGCAGCCTTAAGTACTGGCTGTGTTGCTGGATGGAAGCAGGAAGAAGCTGATCGTCGTCGTAACTGGGATCAGACTTGTATAAAGTACTCGAAATTTCTACTTGAGTAAAAGTACAAGTGCTCGATCAAAAAGTGACTTGAGTAGAAGTGGAAGTGCTCGCAGAAAAAGTTACTTAAGTGGAAGTACTAAAGTATTCAACATTTTTTTTACTTAAGTATTGCAAGTAGTTTTTTCAAAAAATTTGCTACTTAAGTACTAAAAGTAAAAAGTACCAGTAGTTTTGAAAAAAAAATTCTACTCAAGTACTGAAAGTAGAAGTACAAGTACTGTGTTATGTAGTTATTAAAGAAAGAAGTCAAAAGTTTGAACATCATATTGTTTTTTATTATTTCAAATGATTTATTCAAATGATTAACCTGTGTTTGTTAGTAGTTTCTTGATGCACTTTAAGCGCTGTAGCACCATTTATTTGTTTGTTTCATATTTTCTTTTTATTGGAAAGATTTGGTATAGCAGCTTTTATTATACACAGCCTTTATTTTCGTATGCGCTGATTTACAAATGACATTATACGCATTTTTTTGAGCTTTATGCAACCTGTCATCTACTGTTCTGGCAGTGGTAATTTTTTTTAAAGTAACGAGTAACTAAGCAGCACAAAAAAAAAATATTGGAGTAGAAGTATTGAAATCATCGAAAAAATGTAGTGAAGTAAAAGTAGAAGTAGGAGAAAAAAAATTCTACTCTAGGAAAGTACAGATACCGCATTTCGGTACTTAAGTACAGTACTTAAGTAGTTCTACTTCGTTACTATACATCTCTGACTGGGATGGAATGCAAGATGGTGCCAGGCCTGACGTGATGGCACAGGGTATTTATGGTGTGTACCCATAAATACTGTGCCCCATTCCTTCCTTTTAAAATTCAGACTTAACCCCAGAGAGGTCCCCTGTATGTAGACCAGCATCAGTATTTCATTTAACTCTTCTACAGAAGTACAATGCTAGACACCATGGCAGTGTTTAATTCACACCTTACCACAGTATAACAGTTCCTGAAATGTTACTCCCAATTCACAGTCTGTTCCAGCACAACATAGTCACTTTTAAATTAATAGAAAACATTTGCAAGTTTATACTGGTCACAAAACAAAATGCCATAGAGACCTAAGTTACAGCAATGAAATCACAAAAACTAGGAAATAAACCTAAAGTGAAGTAATAGCTTAAAGAAGATCTAAACCCTAACTAGACGCTATTTAGAGTGCTTATGAATGGCTGTTCTTTTTATAAACATAAAAATAACATGTGAAATTATATTGAAGCGTGTCAACGGTCAAAATGTAAACTCATATATTCATTTCATTTCTACAAAGTATTTCAATTATTTTTAGCCTAGTTTGAAAATGTACTTTTTCTGCTGCCAGAAAAAGGAGAGCATTTTTATGTCTGCCTATCATTTGAGGTTGCCTACTATTGAGGAGCACTATGGGAGTCCTGGGAAGTGCTAAAGTGTAAGGCCAAGCTCAAGTTTTGATGGAAAAGTCAGATTGCTCATAAAGATTTAGCTGCCTATGCCTCTTGATTACCTGATTGTTTTAATGTTCAGTTTTTACTGCTGATAACTAGGAATGAGCACAGGCGTATCTGGCTCCCAATCTGAACCCGTCTGAGCTATCCTGTCAGGAAGCTGCCGCTGCAAGCCACTAATCAAAAGTGATCAAAGCATTCCCCACCCCACAACAGCATGTATACAAGGGGCAGATATATAACTGACAACTTTCTGGCGGAATACCTTAGGTGGGTTCAGATTAGTAGCCGAACACGCCTGAGCTCATCTATATGAATAACCTCTACTTTTTTAAATCTCACTGTAGGTTTGGATTGCCCAGAACTGAAACAGGTTTGTTTTAGTAAGCAGATTGGAAACACTTGGACCAATATCTGTGTTACACCAATGCTAATGTTGCCCTTTTTAAAAATGAACTATTATTTGTCCCTATCCTTAAAACTGTATGTCTGGACAAAATGAAAAATAAAACAAAAAACAGATGCAGTACATCTCTGCAATGATTGTACATTATGCACTTCCTCCAAATTAGATAGAAAGGACAGCTATCCTATAATAAAACTATTAATGATATAAAAAAATAACTGAAAAAAAAAATGTATACGTGAAATATACAGTGGGTGAAATAAGTATTGAACACGTCACCATTTTTCTAGGTAAATATATTTCTAAAGGTGCTATTGACATGAAATTTTCACTGTCAGTAATATCCCATGCAATTCATACATACAAAGAAATCAAAAGAAAAAGGTTCAGAACTGAATTTATGTGTATTAAAACGTCCTCGGTTCTGTGGCTTTGCAAGATGGGGTACCCATATTGCTACACAAGTGTCTCTCCTTCAACGTTATCTCTACGAACTCAACACTAATGGGTGCTATGTTTTTCCCACCTCCGATTCAAAGATAGGAATCTAATAATTACTAATATCTATGCCCCCAATGTACCCGATCAGCAATTTTATACAGATATCTTGACCCACATTCTAAAATATCCCCAGGTCCCCCACCTAATTGGTGGTGACTTTAATGCTACCCTTGACCCGCTTTTAGAAAAATCTACCCATAAAACTAACACACGTCACCCTGACCTTCCAAGTCGGACACTACAGGGAATACACCTTCTATTCCCACCCTCATAAGGTATTCTCTAGGATAGATTACATCTTTAGCTCCGACAACCTTCTTTCCAGGCTAGAGGATGCTACCATCCATGAAATAGCAATATCTCATCGGACATCTCGACCAATCCCCTCTTGTGGAGGTTCCCCACCTATTTACACAACCACTCTGACTTTATATCTTTTATGGACCGAGCCTGGGCGCGAAATACTCATCTGCAAATTCGGCTCATTACTCGAACTCTAATCTTTTAAAGGAAGCAGGGAAGGCCTTTCTGAGAGGGTACATTATTTCCTATGCAGCTGCATATAAAAAATACCAACAACAGTTTTAGACTGAATGTTCCAGTGAGCACTGTAGGAGCCTTAATCTAGAAGTGGAAAGAACATAATTTCACCATAAACTGGCCACGACCAAGTGCTCCTCTGAAGATTTCTGACAGAGGAGTAAAAAGAACTAGAAAATGTACAATTTTCGGGGAAATTGTGTGAAGTGTTCTTGCCGCCACCGTTAGTCTCCAGCTGGAGTGGGCGGAGTAACTATGTTTGTGTGGGAGTGGCAGCAGCTTGTGTGGTGTGTGATGTGTGTGTGGTGTGTGTGTGTGTGTTTAAGTGTGGTGTGTGTGGGTGTGGTGTGTGTGTGGTGTGTGTGTTGTGTGTGTGTGTGTAAGTGTGGTGTGTGTGTGTGGTGTGTGTGTCTGGTGTGTGTGTGGGGTGTGTGTGTGTGTGGGTCCACACCCACACCACTGTGTGTGTGTGTGTGTGTGTGTGTGTGTGTGTGTGTGTGTGTGTGTGTGTGTGTGTGTGTGTGTGTGGTGTGTGTGTGGCAGCAGTTTAGAAATGTTGGCAGTTGGAAACAAACAGTCTAGTTTTGAACATTCCGGAACCTTCTGCCATTCATTCTTATGGGGCAACTTACCAAAGTTGGAGGTGCCCATCTTCATACGGCTCTAGTGTAAAAGCTCTAAATCTCACAGCTTAGAGACTTATACCGTAGGAATCGTAAGACCCCGGCCTACATTTTGTTGTATAGTATGTCTATGAAATATTAAAACTGAAGGCACAGTCACAGGTTAAAAAACGGCCTTGAAATTTGAGATGGTTTGAGTGCAGTTTCAATGAATGTTAATGGACGGCGTGAGTTGGAAACAAACGGTCATAGTGTAAAAACTATTAGGGCTATGGCTTATATGTGGACATGTTAAGTGGCAGCAGGGATAGGCAAAAGTTTGGATATAAAATTTGTTTAGGTGGCCTTAAAAATGAGGGAGTGGCAGCAGTTCAGAAATTGTGGCAAGACTTCTTCGCTCTTCCTCTATCTATTTTCAGGCCGCACTCTAGTTTTGAACATTCCACCATTCATTCCTAGGGGACCAATTTCGCCACACAAATGACAATATTTCGCAAACCATTTTGCGAAACCTTCCAAAAAGTAATAGCAATGCGATCAGGAATGATCCAATCATTTTGGTATATTACGTGTATATATAGTGTAAAAAATTGTGGGAGGAGTTAGGGTGCAAAATTTTCCCATAGGCTTTCACTATAATAAGAATAATATATATGTGAAAGAATAGTAAGTGTACTTACTGTAGGCAAGAACACTTAATTATCAGAAGAGCTGTCCAAGAGCCAAGGACCACTTGTGGAGAGCTTCAGAAAGACCTGGAATTATCAGGTATAATTGTTTCAAAGAAAAAATAAGTAATGCACTCAACCACCATGGCCTGTATGCATGCTCACCATGCAAAACTCCATTGTGGAAGAAAAAGCTTGTTGAAACTCATTTAAAGTTTGCTGCACAACATTTAGACGAGCCTGTGAAATACTGGGAGAATAGAGTCTGGTCAGATGAGACCAAAATTGAACTCTTTGGATGCCATAATACACACCATGTTTGGAGGTCAAATGGCACTGCACATAACCCTAAAAACTCCATACCTACAGTGAAGATTGGAGGTGGGAACATGGTGTGGATCTGTTTTTTAGCATACGGTACTGGCAAACGTCATGTCATTGAAAGAAGGATGAATGGAAAAATGTATCAAGACTTGATAAAAATCTGCTGCCATTTACCAGGATGATAAAGATGAAACGAGGGTGGACAGTTCAGCAAGACAATGATCCCAAACACAAAGTCAAGGAAACTCTCAATTGGTTTCAAAGAATAAAAAAAATGCTGATAGAATGTCAATTACCTGACTTCAATCCAATATAAAATCTATGGAAAGAACTAAAGACCAGACTTCATAGAAGAGGCCCACAGAACCTTCAAGATTTGAAGACTGTTTGTGTGGAAGAATGGGCCAAAATCACACCTGAGCAATGCATGTGACTAGTTTCTTGAAGCTGTAATTACCATTAAAGGACGAAACATTAAATAAGTGTCAATTACCATGTTCAATACTTTTTCCCTGTGTCATTCCATTTTATTACACATAACTTAATTTCTGAACTTATTTGTTTTAGTTTCTTTGTATGGATGGCTTGCATGGGTTGTGACATGTAGTGAAAATTTCATGTCAATAGCACCTTTAGACATATATTTACCTAGAAAAATGGTGACATGTTCAATACTAATTTTACCCACTGTATATTGAGCCAACTAAATGAATAATAACACAAAAAACTAAAGAAGGATCCACCTAGTATCTACTAGGGCTGCTGAATATAATCGAAAGATCGATGCATCGCGATTCGACCCTTCGCGATTCTGCATCGATGCGGGTTGCCGGCATAATCGATTAGGAAATGACGTCATCAGCCGCGGCCACGCCCTATCGCGCAAGGGAGAAAAAGTCACAAGATCGGCAGCGGATTGGTGGGTTAGTGGCGGGAGCTTAATAAAAAGCCTCCGCCCCTCCCCTTCCGTCTCTTTGACCCGGGCCGAGGCGCAGCAAGACATCCCCCGCGTGTATCGGCGTCCCACCTGCGGCCTTGCAGCCAAGAAGCCAGCCAGCCAGCCAAGCCACAAGCCAGAAGCAAGTCCACACTCCACAGCACAGGAGCGAGGAGCCCCAAGTGCGTCCCCATCGCAGCCAGCCAGCGCCGCCAGCCTCACCGTAGCCGACCGTCCCAGGCCCAGCCGCCGCCACGCCGCCACTGCCAGTGACGCCAGCCGCCCGCCACAGAGCAGCACAGCACCTGTCCTCCTCTGCAATGCAGTGCACAACAACCCACACAGTCACACAGCAGCAGATATGTACTAGTCCGAACAAATAATTGTATATTCATGACATTAATGGGGGTCTCGTCTGTATCTCTGGGGGATGTCTGATGGGGGGGGGGCTGGGACAGGGGACGGTCGGTCGGGGCCCGGGGGTACTGTTCTGCTGTGGCAGTCTGGCAGCCAGGGGGGCTCTCTCTGAGTGTCAGTGGGGGCCTGGGGGTCTCTGTCAGTGTCAGCTGTGGGGGTCTGGGCAAGGGGGGACTCACTCAGTGTTTGTCAGTGCTGTGGGGGATTGGGGAAGGTGTGGGACAGTGGGACATCCAGGTCTCTGTCAGTGTGTCCGGCTGTCAGCTCAGCTGTGGGGGGAGGGGGTCTCTGTCAGTGTCACTGTCACTGTCACAGGCAGCTGTGGGGTAAGGGGGGGCCCCGGGGGTTTTGGCTCAGTGCATGCATAAGAGGGAGTCTGACAGACATACAGACAGTCATATTTTATGAAAGATGTTGCTTGGTTGACTTGTTGCGGCTTAGTTTAAAAAAATAAATAAAAAAATACCACTTGTAAACACTGACAGAGTTTGGCAACTTACGTCATCCGTCTCCGTCACATACGTGGTAGTATGGTGGTAATGGCAGAAGGAGAAAAAGATTGAGAGATAAAAAAATGCACCTAGCGTTTTAAGAGCAAACATCTGGGCACATTTCGGATTTTACGAACACACAGGGAAGCGTGAGTTGGACAAGACACACGCCATATGTAAAGCCTGTCACACAAAAATTAAATACCTAGGGAATACTACAAACTTGAGAAACCATGTTAGCCGTTTTCACTCTGAGTTAGTAACACCTGTCGCCACCAGCAGTGCCACCACTGCCAAGGAAAGACTGCTAGACCCAGATCAGCCAAGAATTGATGCCATACTGTCAACTTATCCGCCCAACTCAGAAAAAGGGAAGAAACTAACCAAAGCTGTGGCCGGTGTTGTCCACAACTGAGTAAGACCTACGGCCTTACTCAGTTGTGGACAACACGGGGTTTCGCTACCTTGTGAAGACGCTAGAGCCACGTTATAAGATCCCATCACGCAGTCACTTTACAGAAAACGTTATACCTGCACTCTACCACAACACCAAAGCTCAGGTACTTGCGTCAATGAACCAAGCCAGTCGAGTCGCAATAACGTGTGATTCATGGACTTCAGTCACAACGGAGTCCTATGTTACAATAACAGCACATTACGTTACTAAGGACTGGCAGGTCTTGTCACATGTGTTGCAAACAAGAGCCATTTATGAGTCTCACACAGGTGCTCATCTGGCAGAGCTACTGTCTCATGTCGTGGAAGAATGGCAGCTGTCTGATAAATCCGTAGTGCTTGTGACCGACAACGCGTCGAACATGATAGTTGCAGCTCAAGTTGGTAAATTTCCTCATGTTAAATGTTTTGCCCATACACTGAATCTTGCATGTCAGCGGGCACTGAAAGGGGCCACGCTCTCCAGGCTTCTCGCCAGAGTGCGACGAATATCCACATTCTTCCATCGCAGCACTAGAGCAAGCCACTGTCTAAAAGAGAAACAGAAATGTCTGGGCCTGAAGAATCATAAGCTAATAACTGATGTGCCAACAAGATGGAACAGCGCATATGACATGGTCGAGAGGTTCTTAGAACAACAACCTGCAGTTTGTGCCACCTTGCTGTCTCCAGAAGTCAGAAAAGGAGAGTCTGATCTCTGCACTCTCAATGAAACAGATGTGTCAAATGCAGAGGACGCTGTGAGTGCATTAAAGCCAATGAAGGATGCAACCTTGCTGATGTCAGAAGAGCGCAACCCAACAGTGTCTCTCATTGCCCCTCTAAATGCACAACTGCTCCAGAGCATGACAGACACCATGGGAGACACACCCATGACCCATGAGATCAAGAATGCCATCAAAACAGATCTCCTGAAGAGGTACAGCAGTGAGGCAGAGAAGAAGATCCTTCATACAGCCTCTGCACTGGATCCTCGCTTTAAAGGACTGCCTTTTATTCTCACAGAGGAGGAGAGATCGGAGATATACAGAGGAGTGACTGAGGAGGCTGCATCTTTGGAGGTAATTAGAATTTCATCATGTTTCCTCCCAGAGAGCTAGAAGCTCAGCTACATTGTGTTGTGTAATAACATGCCCTGATTCACTGATGCGGTGTGGGAAGTGGAACTGTATGGTATGGATTACCGTGCAGTTTCCCACACCTCATCAATGAATCACACTCTTAGTCAGTTCAGCTCTTCTTATACTATTATCTTTTGTTCAAACACACAGATTACATCTAATAGAAGGACAAATGTGGATGAAGTGCCTAGGGAAAAAGCAACTGTGGAAGAAGAAACAACACCCATTGAGGACAGCCATTCTCCTCCCAAGAAAAAGGCCACAATATCGCTGCTCATGACTTTTCTGGGGCAGTCTTTCACTGATGGTGCAATAGAACCTAAGACCCCCTATGCCAAGGCAGAAGACGAAATGGAAAAATATTGTAAAGCCCCACCTCTGCCTCTCACTGAGGACCCTTTGAAATGGTGGCGTGAGCATGAGGTCATATTCCCCCTCCTCTCTCAGCTGTCAAAGCAATACTTGTGTATCCCAGGTACAAGTGTATCTGCAGAGCGGGTTATAACAGCGAAAAGAAGCAGTCTGAAACCTGAGCATGTGGATCATCTAGTGTTCTTACAGAAAAACCTACATGTTCCCAAATGCACTGAAATAATTACTAATTCATGTTTTTAATGAATTAGTAATTACTAATTCAATCTGCCGCCAGTCACCAGTCAGTCACATCACCAGTCTTGTTTTATAGCTTTATAGCACTGATGGTTTGTTTTTGAAGATTGTCCTGTCCAATGTGTCCATTTCCAATCCATAATCCGTTCCGTTGCTTCACACTAATAGTGTCTAGGCAAGTAGGCAGGGGTTCATTTAACCCTCAACCAAATAAATAATATTAAAGTGTATTTTCTTCTAGACAACTGACTGACACCAAGCCAGCCACGGTGCAGCATTATAGGAAGGAAAATCATTGAGAGAAATAACTTGTACATTTGAAGCTTAACCTCGAGTAAATCTTATCTTATTGGATCACAAATAAATACACCAATTGTGGATTCTTGTGTAATATACTATATTTGTGAGTTTGTGAATGTGACCCCCATAGGATTTCCTCAAGGTTAAGCTTCAGTTTACAATTTATTCTCTCAAGGATTTTCCTTCCTCTAATGGTGGCTTGTTGGCTAGCTTGGCTTCAGTTACAGATGTAATCGACATGGTAGAGTGCTGCTCAGTGCAGTGCAGGTAAAGTTTTCTTTCTGTAACGTGACTGACTGACTGACTGTCGTGACAACTCAAGAGCTTATAACGCAGCTCTAGCATTAACTCAACACACACACACACACAGTGTGTGTTTGTGTTGAGTTGATGCTGAGGCTGCGTATAAGCTTTTGAGTTGTCACGAGTCACGACACACACACACTGTGTTTAGTTGACTGGCAATGGCAGGGGCAAACACAATCGCAGTAAACCTGGAACATTTTATATTTTTTACAGCTTTTCTGGCACTGGAGAGATGGAGAATGGCTTGTTTTCAAAAATGGTCCATTCACATAAGTGAATTGATAATTATTTAAGCTTAAGCTTATATTTGTATAACTCCCCTCTAGCAGCCATCAACTCACTTCACTTGAGTTGACTGGCAGTTGCAGGGGGAAACAAACATCACGGTGAACATGGAAGTTATGCAGCAGTGCACTATTGCCAGGTTCACCTTTGATATTTGCTACTAGTTAGGAAGTGCTCTCTTTTGTAGAGGACAGGTTATGGCACACACCTGGAATTTATTGCAATGCATGTCTGTCTGCTGGTCTGTTGTACTCTGTAGCAATAGCAAGTGTAGGGGGTTCCCTCAACCAAACAAATACTAAAGGTAAAAGTGTATCTAGACAACTGAAGGCAAGCCAGGCAGCCACGGTACAGGAAAGGACATCCTTGAAAGATTAAATCAATCATACATTGAAGCGTAAAACCTTGATTAAATCTTTACTGGATCACAAATACACACAAACCTGACCTAACCTATATGCCTTGAGTTGTACCAGTGTGCCAATGCCAAACCTTTCTTCAGTTCTCATGATTCTGATGCAGACAATCGTGTTGTGTGTTTTTTTGTGATCCCATGAAGATTTACTCAAGGTTTAAGCTTCAGTTGATGATTTACTCTGTCAAGGGTTTTCCTTCCTCTAATGGTGGCTTTGGCTTGGCTTCAGTTGGGTTTAATCGTGGTAGAGACAGAGACTGTCTGCAGGACAGGTAACGTTTTCTGTAAAGTAAGTGACATAAAAGTGACATAAGTGAATTGATAAGCTTAAAGCTTATATTTGTAACTCCCCTCTAGCAGCCAATCCATCAACTCACTTGAGTTGACTGGCAGTTGCAGAGGGAAACAAACATCACGGTGAACATGGAAGTTATGCAGCAGTGCACTATTGCCAGGTTCATCCTTGATGTTTGCTACTAGTCAGGAAGTGCTCTGTTTTGTACAGGACAGGTTATGGCACACCTGGAATTTATTGCAATGCATATTCACATAAAAGGATTTATATATAATGTTTTGTGGGAATTTATGATGACCATTTTCACAATAATATTAGCTTGGCTGGCTGGCTTCTTCTATCTTGGCTTGCCTTTAAAGTACAACTATAGGCAAAACTTTATCCAAAATCAAAAAAGTTTTGCCTTTAGTTGTACTTTAAATGGTGGTAGACCTGGCTTATATTAATATTTTCTTTTATGAAGCAGTAAACTGCACTACTACAGTTTTTTACTAATTTTACTGTTACTTCTAGTAAAATACTAGTGTTGTTGTCTGTCTCTGCTATGCTGTTTGCATTTTCAGACCCTCCTATATGTTTGCAGTGCAAGTGCACTAAAGTATGCAGGGCTTGCAGGCCATGACAGGGTCCAGGAAAGTGTCCTTTGAAGCAAATGAAAATAAAAAGGATTCTTTTATTTGTGACTGCTTGATTGTTTGTTTGTTTTTTATAAAGTTTTGAAAACCATTGGGCAGTGGGCTGGGCATGGGCATTGGGCAGTAATCGTGATGCATCGTGATGCATCGCGGAATCGAATTGTATCGAATCGCGACCCTAATAATCTTAATCGCATAGAATCGTGAGGTAAGTGAAGATGCGCAGCCCTAGTATCTACTGTATATGTGCACTAAGTCAAAGAAAAGTCCAAATATCCACACTCTTGATACTATATATGCAATCTTCTTAACTCTTAAGTTCTTCACGCCACACCAAGTGTTCAGTTCCACCTAACCCCAATCGGACACTTACTCACCGGACTTTAATGCCTCGCAATCTCATGTTCGGCATAATAAGCATTATAGCTTTAATTAATCCGATCCATCACAGAGACCCTCCAAATCAGCTTAGTCATAACAAGTAACAGCATTTATAAAAGAAAACAGGAACTCTAATAGTGTTAAAATACCATTTATTTTCCCATCTGTAAAAAATCCGCTTACAAGCAAGAAATCTTTAAGTGCCTTAAACTTATCACAAATGCTGCTGGAACCAGATAAGCTAAAACAGACCGACCGTGTCAGCGTCTCACCGACAGCTCCTCCATCACTTCCCGAACATCACTTCTGGTCTAATGTGCTACATCACTTCCGGTTGCCATACAGCCACGTTCCGATGGGTTTCATCACTAAGACTTTAAACAAAGTCGTAATGACAAAACGCTTTAGCACGTGGCTGTATAGCAACCAGCAGGGATGTAGCATGTTGGACCAGAAGTGACATTCCTGAAGTGACGGAGGAGCTGTTGGGTGAGATGCCAACATGGTTGGGCTACTCTAGCTTGCCTGGTCACTGCAGCATTTGTGATAAGATTAAGGCAATTGAAGATTTTTTGCTTGTAAGTGAATTTTCAATGGATAGGGAAATAAATGGTACGTTAACGTTATTGCACTATTGGAGTTCCTCTTTTCTTTCTCTTTTATGAATGATGTTACTTTTTATGATTGAGCTGATCTAGAGGGTCCTGGTAATGGAGCAAATTAATTAAAGAAAATAATTTTATTATGACAAACATAGGAATGTGAGGCATAAATATGCGGTGAGTATCCACTGAACGCTTGGTGTGGTGTGAACAACTTAAGAGTTAAAGAAGATTGCATACATCACATCAAGATTGTGGATTATTGGCCTTAGTTCACATATAGATACTGGTTGGGTCTTTCTTTCTTGGTATATTTCACGTGTAAGTTTTTTCAGTAAATTTGTCATATTATCATTAGTTTTAATATAAAATAGCATCGCTGTCCGTTCTACCTATAAAATAGTGTCGCTGTCCTTTCTGTCCTTTAAATTAGCGTAGCTGTCCTTTCTACCTAATTTAGAGCAAGTGCATAGTGGATACTATAGTGGCAGCTATCTATGCAAATCATTAGGATGATATTTTCTGTGGTGCAGAGGGATAGTTGTTGAGCATAAGGTGGTGGTGCACAACAGTTTATTTGGGAATGATTTTACATTTTATTATGTTTTATTTCTTTAGAAAAAAGTACAGAAAAATACTTGAATCTGCTAGAATCCACTGAACCTCTAACTTCCTTTTGTTGGCTGACAATGCTGCCTCTGCTGCACTGAATTCCTAAACATTGTTGTCAGCCCTGCCTGAGTTCTCCCCTGCTCTACTACAGAACTCTGCCTATGTTTGCCCCCCTCTATCCCAATCCACTGCATACAATTATTTCCCAGAAAAGCAAAGTTACTGCCTTGACTCCCAAGAGCCTCTCCACGCAATGGGTCCTGTTTATGAGTTAGTTCAGAATGGTAAATAAATAAATTGTTTGACTATTCACTAAAATATCCAATCAAGTGCAAATGAAATAAGCAAATAGAAGTTTGCTTTTCATGTGACTAGATAAATGGAATGGATATTTACACAATTTAGGTGTCGATTCTAAACCTATACCTACCTAAATCAAGTATCTAAATAAGTCTCAATGAGTGTAGGTATAGGGTTCTTGGGTAATGTCGTTTTGGGGGTGGATCCATCTCAGTAGTAATAGAGCTGCCAGCAGCTTCCTATCCAAGACTTTTACAAGCCTAGTGATGATGTCACAGGGTGCATTGAAAGCTGTTTCTTGGTAGAGAAACAAGGTAAAAGAACAAATCAATGCTCTAGAGCAGTGGTCTCCAAACTGCGGCCCAGAGAAATGTGGTCCCTTGCTTGCCTTTTTTAAGGCCCCTGGGACACTATTCCTCCTTCTGATACAATACAAAATTCCTTCTACTTCAACAATGGGGTATAATTCCTGTCACTGATACCAACAATAGGGCACTATTTCTATCACTGTCCCCAAAAATGAGGCACTATTCTGATATCAATGATGGGGCACTATTCCTCCCACCGGCACCAATGATGGGGCACAATTCTTCCCACTGACATCAGTGATTGGGGCACTATTCCTCCCACCGGGAACCAATGATGGGACACTATTCCTCCCAGTGACACCAACTGCAGGGCCCTATTCTTCCCACTGACACCAATGATGGGATACTATTTTTCCCGCTGACACCAAATGCAGGACCCTATTCATTCCACTTACACCAATGATGGGGCACTATTCCTTTCCCAGATACCAACAATGGGGCACTATTTCTTCCCCTAATACCAACAATGGGGCACTATTCCTCCCAATGACACCAATAATGGGGTATTCTTTACTCTCATTGACACCAGAGAATTGTCTACTCACACTAACTACAGTCCAACCCCTTCAAAATCTGAAGGACAGTAAATTGGCCCTTTGTTCAGAAATTTTGGAGACCCCAGCTCTAGAGTTAGGGAGGGAGGTCTGAAGGTAAAATTTGTGTCATTCATTCACTTCTAGTCCTCGATTTCTCAACGTCTTACCAGGTTATTATGAAGGGCTGTATCAAATGCATTTGCAATAAGAGCATTTGCCATAGCCTGGATCTGATTGTATAAAAAAATGTATTGTAATAAATACAGTGGGTACGGAAAGTATTCAGGCCCCCTTACATTTTTCACTCTTTGTTATATTGCAGCCATTTGCTAAAATCATTTAAGTTCATTCTTCTTCCTCATGAATGTACACATAGCACCCCATACTGACAGAAAAACACAGAATTGTTGACATTGTTGCAGATTTATTAAAAAAAAAAAACTGAAATATCACATGGTCCTAAGTATTCAGACCCTTTGCTGTGACACTCATATATTTAACTCAGGTGCTTTCCATTTCTTCTGATCATCCTTGAGATGGTTCTACACCTTCATTTGAGTCCAGCTGTGTTTGATTATACTGATTGGACTTGATTAGGAAAGCCACACACCTGTCTATATAAGACCTTCCAGATCACAATGCATGTCAGAGCAAATGAGAGTCATGAGGTCAAAGGAACTGCCTGAAGAGCTCAGAGACAGAATTGTGGCAAGGCACAGATCTGGCCAAGGTTACAAAAAGATTTCTGCTGCACTTAAGGTTCCTAAGAGCACAGTGGCCTCCATAATCCTCAAATGGAAGACGTTTGGGACGACCAGAACCCTTCCTAGAGCTGGCCGTCCGGCCAAACTGAGCTATCGGGGGAGAAGAGCCTTGGTGAGAGAAGTAAAGAAGAACCCAAAGATCACTGTGGCTGAGCTCCAGAGATGCAGTCAGGAGATGGGAGAAAGTTGTAGAAAGTCAACCATCACTGCAGCCCTCCACCAGTCGGGGCATTATGGCAGAGTGGTCCGACGGAAGCCTCTCCTCAGTGTAAGACACATGAAAGCCCGCATGGAGTTTGCTAAAAAACACCTGAAGGACTCCAAGATGGTGAGAAATAAGATTCTCTGGTCTGATGAGACCAAAATAGAACTTTTTGGCCTTAATTCTAAGCGGTATGTGTGGAGAAAACCAGGCACTGCTCATCACCTGTCCAATACAGTCCCAACAGGGAAGAATGGTGGTGGCAGCATCATGCTGTGGGGGTGTTTTTCAGCTGCAGGGACAGGACGACTGGTTGCAATCGAGGGAAAGATGAATGCGGCCAAGTACAGGGATATCCTGGACAAAAACCTTCTCCAGAGTGCTCTGGACCTCAGACTGGGCCGAAGGTTTACCTTCCAACAAGACAATGACCCTAAGCACACAGCTAAAATAATGAAGGAGTGGCTTCACAACAACTCCGTGACTGTTCTTGAATGGCCCAGCCAGAGCCCTGACTTAAACCCAATTGAGCATCTCTGGAGAACCCTAAAAATGGCTGTCCACCAACGTTTACCATCCAACCTGACAGAACTGGAGAGGATCTGCAAGGAGGAATGGCAGAGGATCCCCAAATCCAGGTGTGAAAGACTTGTTGCATCTTTCCCAAAAAGATTCCTGGCTGTATTAGATCAAAAGGGGGCTTCTACTACATACTGAGCAAAGGGTCTGAATACTTAGGACCATGTGATATTTCAGTTTTTCTTTTTTAATAAATCTGCAACAATGTCAACAATTCTGTGTTTTTCTGTCAGTATGGGGTGCTATGTGTACATTCATGAGGAAGAAGAATGAACTTAAATGATTTTAGCAAATGGCTGCAATATAACAAAGAGTGAAAAATTTAAGGGGGTCTGAATACTTTCCGTACCCACTGTATGACCTATAGTGCACAATTCTAAAGCTGAACTCTAGCCTTACCTTCAATTCTGAACAGTTATACAGACTGCTCCCCTGTGAAAAAAAATTGCTTATTCTGAATTCACTGCACAGTGTACCCTTTCATTCACAGCGCTTAGGGTGTTCACCTCTTCTCTCCTACACTCCCGGTTGGGGTAGGCCCTTGCCGTTCTCATGTACCATGCAGGGCTGTTGGTCCTGCATTGTGCTTGATGATATCAGCGTGCAACCGCCAGAGTCCTAAAACAGAAACGGAGGGGCAACAGTCAGAGTGTCGGGAGGAAGCCTGCCAGAACGAAGAATAAGGTAAGTATTACAGATTATTCTTCTTCCCCTAGACCTTAATGAGCATTTAACCCTTGCAGTGTGGTTGGAGGGGGGGGTGTATATGCTGTAGTTCGGCTTTCAGTTCTTTCAATCATGGAGGCTCAGCATCACATGAATCCATTAATTAGGGCAATCTGCAGACTGACACCTGGCCATAAAGGCATTTTTCTTTTTAAATTCTTTGTTTAGATCTTACAATCTGTAAAAAAAGAGGCAGATTTTCCACATATATGATTTCATCAATAGTGAAATGCTGGATTTTGCGTATTAGTAGTAACTTCTTATAGCAGCAGGGTTGCCCTCAACCAAGCATCGGTCAGTTGGAAAGTGATACCATGAATTTTGTCCCGGAAATTTGGCAGGGCAGGGCAGTCCCAAATAAAATATACTAGCAACCTCTGACATCTCCAGCAGAGGTGTGAGCACTGTAGAGACAATTTATGTAAAGTTTCAGGAACCCTGAACCAGCGAGCTACCATGTTATAGCGTGATCCCTGTATTTTATTATAAATAGAAGATTTGTGGGCAATCTGCATTATTATACCAAGAAGGTCATATTTAAGTCCTATTGCCAGCGAGATAGAAACAGGGAGACACAATGACTGGCAGGTTGCAATAGACACTTGTGTGAGACTGACAGGCCAAGTTAGATAGGAGAATCTCCAGACATATTTGTTCCAAAGCAGTGGGAATAGGTGGGAGGATGGAGTAAGAAATGTGTCAATTGCATGGCTTGCCATAGCGATAAAGGGGGATATGACATATGTTGAATTTTAGAAACAAATCTTCATCCAGACAACATCTGGAAGTATTGAAGCCAAGTGTTACCTGAATCTTTTAGGTAATTTGTTCATTTGGTCTGTAAATTTTGGATAACCAATAACTGGGGTCAAGCACAATGGGTAGGAGTAAGGATATGTTTCTTGTTTTGAGCAAGCACGTCAAGAGTAACCCCAATCAAGGGGTGTAGCCTGACCTATGGGAGTAGGTCATCTTGAAGCCACGGGAGATAATTGGGAGGAGTATATGATGCAGCTTGCACAATCTGATTCCATCGTTTTTCTTGATGATGCATATACCAGTCAAGAACTTATGTCATACGTATTGCTCTTTGAGATTTGAACAGGTCCAGCAGTCTTATACCACCTTGTATTTTAGGCTGTGACAGAAGGCAATAACTCAGATGATGGCCCTTTTGTGACCAAAGGAATTGGCTAAATTCTGTGCATACTTGCTTGAGAAAGTGTATCAGAACACAAATGGGAAGATCTTGTAAAAGGTATTGGAGTTTTGGGAGGACATCCAGAATGCAGTTTCTTCCAAAACAAGAAAGAGATTCTTTGTCCCACTTGCATAAGCCCTGTCTGATTTTAGTAATGAAAATTTGCAGAGAAAATAGATTTGACAGATTTGAGGTAAGATTAACCCCCAAGTATTTAATATGGGTTGAGTCCCAGCTGAAAGAGAAATGGAATTTAATGTTTTCAGGCGAACGTTGGGGCATAAAGTTGGTATTGAGGGCTTCTGATTTTTGGCAAATGACCTTGAAGTTCGACAGCTTACAATATCTCTAGAGCAGCAAGAAGGTTCCGGAGAGACAGTTAGTTGCGTTACAAATAATAACAAATCATCAGCATAGGCTGCAGTATTCCAAGCCTGCAGATACTAAGCCGTGAATATTCAAGTCAGATCCAATGTAGCAAAGGAGGGGTTTAAGCGTCAAGATAAAAACCGAGGTGGAGTGGAGTTATGGAAATAACAAAAATAAAAAAAACTCTTGACTCCACTCGGACATGGATTCTTGTGATTCATATGAAACAGCCTAGCTGGTAGATGATACTAAAAAGCCAACAAAAATGCAAATAAGGATTAACTTTTGGGAAACAAGAAACAAAACAATGACTTACTGTAGCTAGAAGGGCACTTCAAGCATATTATATAGAAACGTGAATCCTGGAGAGATAGACGCAATACAGGTGAGGGTGGTTGTCTAAAGGACCCCTCCTCTAGGCCAACTCCCCCGCGTCCAGACCAGGAAAGCACGGTAACCTTTTTGGCAGTCAGGACTGGAGATGTCGTGCATACTGGGTACGTAAGAGAGAAAACCTTAAGATGCCATCAAATAAAAGCAAAGTAGCAGGGTACATGACAAGGTAACATGACATGGGGCAGAGCAACTGACAAACAATACTGGGAGAGAGCCAACCTCTGGTGCAACACACCACGGTACTTACTGAGTCCTCAAATTAAGATGCAATCCAGGAGTCTGTGAGTCTGTGTACATGTCCATGGACATAGAAGTGGAGACTACATGTGAGCCACTGGAGAAATAAAAGCCCTGTCAGAAGGGTTCAAAAGGACTCTTTCAATACTTGTGGTCTGTTGGACACCTTGTCCTAGGGAGTTGGTCTCTCTTGGCGTGATCTGGACCTTTTCTGACATGGGGGAAGTCAAGGCAAGATTAAACCGCCCGATTCTCCTTCTGTCAGCGCCAGCTAGTTGGGGATGTCTATAGGCTTTGCACTCAGAAATGTAAACTGGTCAGGGAGCTGGTCTCAGCAATGAAGGAGAAAACTGTTGCCAATTTTCCTGACTTGGATCAGTGAACCTCACTTGTGCAGTGCACCATTGTTGTGAATCAAGTCCAGGGGAGGTTGCACCGCACATGGGCAAGGTGACTCTAGAGAGATCAGGGCAGTAGATGAACATGTGCTTTATCGAATTCCACCAGACAAGTGCACTATGCCCACTGCATTATTTCTAACCTGACCCCAAAGAAACATATCCAGCATAGAACATCCCTCAGACAAGAATACATTCCCACTCTTGACCCTACCACATTGTGTACTCTTTAAAGTTCTAGGTGATCAGTAAGAGGTTTGTCTAGGACTTTGTTGAGAATAGCAGTCACCATGGATCAGAGTTCCTAGCCAGGGGTAGCCTTCAGAATGCCATGATGCAACCATATGTTGGGTGAAGAATCTGTGAAGAAGAAGCAGCCTCTCCTTTAATTTGCAGCTGTGCTGGGTCCTGGGGATGGGGCCTTCTTGGAAGCAGCCTCATCTATATTCACCTCGCACACGTTCCTGGGAACAAGGCTCATCCGTAGTGGGTGCTGCAGGGACTAACAGCTGGTTACTGGAAAATCACAAGTAAATGCACATATTTGCCAGCACACCAAGGCTCCTTAAATGTGGTTCAAAAGTTTTTATTGCAGAATGATTACATCACAAGAGAAAGTGCAACATTCCGGAGGACCCCTTGGTCAGGCATGTGATGATCTTGGGAGCAGAACAGTCAGGTCCTTTCAGTGGGTTTGATACCAAGAAATCCCACAGGTTGGGCTGTGTAAGAGGTCTGTCAAGCTTTTAAGTCCTTTCCTCATCAGTCATATGCGCTAAACCCTTGTAAAATAGCAGCGGGAGAGAGAAACGACTCCTGAAAAAACACGTCTGCTCTCCTCCATAGCGGGGCATGTCCCCTTCTATAAAGGCATTAAATAGTTACATATCCTTTCTAAGAGCCAGCCTACTGCTTGCATCAGGGTTGAGAGCATTTGAGAGGCGTGCTGAGTCAGGGTGCTGGGATGTTTTTAGAAAGCTATGTACAGCATCCTGCTAGACCTTCCCACCAGCCATAATATGCATGCAATGCATAGGGAAGCACAGAGAAACAGTGATGATGTCACTGGGTCCAAAATAGGGTATGTCATGAAAAGAAAATGGTTTTATGAGGGAAAGGATGAACCAGGGAAAGCAAAACATAAGCAGATTAGACTTTAGCTTAAAGCAAAACAGAAATGAAAGTATGCTTGAAAGAGAACCGGAGAAACAATGAGGCTTAACCAGTGATGCAAAGAGCATCATTTCAAGTGCAATGGCCCAAAGCTTCCAATCAGGAATTATGTTTCATTGCTCACCATCATTGTTTTCTTCACTGCTTTACTAAATAAGCTTGCTATGTCTGTCTGTAGGTGAGCATTAAGGCTGGAGCTGCTAAGGCACTACTGATCTATTTCAGAACTGTAGGAGGCTAATAAAACTGCACTGCATTTAAGCTTGATATTGTACATTTCAGTGCTTTTCAGCCACTCTGATTCAATTGTAATGATGGGCTATCACCTGCAGTTACAAACTCAAAACTGCATGGCGTCTAGAACAGCCATCAAAGATGAGATAAGATGGTGTGAAAAGTCACAAGACAAAAAAATGTATGCCGATTTTACTTTTCTGTTTAAAATGAGGAATGCTACATATTTAGCAACATTATAAAAATTCCCTCTTGTCAACTGTGTCAAATTGTAAAAATGTTCTTAAAGCGGTAGTATCCCACTTTTTGAAACTTTTACCTACAGGTAAGCCTATAATAAGGCTTATCTGTAGGTACAAATAATATCTCCTAAACCGGCACGGTTTAGGAGATATTTACAGTGCATGCAGCCGCTCGCGCGAGCGGCGCATGCGCACTGAAGGTCCGGGGGACCTTCAATTAAGTTGCCGGGAGCTTGCCGGAAAAATCACTCCCGTGCGCATGCGCGGGAGTGACGTCATCGCGGCTCCGGCGAATCATCGCGCCGGAGCCGTCTCTTCCGGCCAATCAGCGCGCCGGAGCCGCCGAACCCGGAAGAGACGACGAGGGACCATGGCAGCGCCCGCAGCGATGTCCGGGGGTCCGTGTCGGGGCTTCGTTTTAAGGTAAGTTACACATAATGGGCTAGTATGCGATGCATACTAGCTCATTATGCCTTTGTCTTGCAGGTTTTTTTTTTTTATTTTTTTTTTTATAGAGTTTACAACCGCTTTAAAAGAGAAGTTTGGGTTTTGTTTTTAGAAATCATACGTATGTAGCGCTACCCCCGTAGGAGCCGCTGGTGAATGTGGTTGTCTCCCATCCTGCACAGCCAGGCACACAAATTTTGAGTCACTCAGAGACAAGAAGCAATCCTTGCAGTTTTTTTTTTTTTTTTATTTAAATTTATTTATTTAGGGGTATTGAACTTTGATGGGGGAAGGGTGCATATGGGATGCCTACTAGATTGAAGGAAATTGGTAGGGACTTAACTATATACACTCCAGTATATACAATCTCTTCTCCTCAGCCTCCAGCACATAAATAGCTCGCAGACTATCACTCCCAGAACCAGCTAGCACTCATTTGAGGATCTGATACTGGCTCTGTCAGGCCCAAAGCAAATACCCATTGCAGGCAGGGACCGGGGGCCCCTATGGTGTAGCAAAAATGTAAGTATTTTTAGTGCTAGCTGTTCTACATGTGGCTACTGCTCCCAGTAACACCTCCTCAGACCCTTCTGGCTGCAGCTGCCCTTTCCACTGCCTGTGCCACCACAGTCCTCCTGACTGTCTCTGTTACCATCCCAGACCGTCCCATCCCAATCCTCTCAGGCGTACCTCCCAGTCCTCCTGACTGGGTGTCACTCACCAGCCCTCTTGGCTGTTCCTTGTTCCTCCTGGAGACTTGCCTGGCAGTGTTCACCCACTGTGCTCTCATTGCTCCCTTGCCTCCTGGCCAGGACACCTCAGTGTGTCTTTAGAGGGTCCAGTCCGCACCCGAGCCCAGGCCCAAGGTCACCCCCCCCCAGACCAGGGAGCTCCCTAAAAGGCTATGACAACCTAACAGCCTAACGCTCCATCTTCAGCTTCCACTTAAACAACTCCTCCCCAGCCAGGCTGACTCAGAGTATTTGGCAAGAGACAGAGAAGGCAAGAAAGGAGGAGGAGTGGCCCTGTATGCAGGGCCGGTGCTTCCACTAGGCAAACTAGGCAGCCGCCTAGGGCGCATTGCCACCTAGGGGCGCAGCCATGAGTCAGCACTCACTCTCCGTCATGAATGATCCTTGTGAGCTGAGGGGAGGGGCGGCAGGGGGGGAGGAAGTAGGGACATAAGAAGATGCCAGGTGTCTGAGGCAGTAGCAGAACTACCAGGCCCTGGCTTTCCACCATTGTTGGGGGAGCCCCAAGGGGCAGGAAAGAGCCCACTGGAGTGCTACCTGCATGATGATCCTTTTCGTCTGGAGCTGCGCGGCCTAAACCATGGGCGGGAAGTCACTCTCTAAACTGAGCTGGTAGGCAGCGGTTCATTTCCCTGGGTCGGTATTAAGCAGGGAGTGGAGGAGAGCTGAACTTGAGCCGGAGCTCAACACTAGAGGGCGGCACCTTTACTGGAGCAGAAGCGACAAGGCACCGGAATAGTCTGAGGATGTTGGTGATGAAGGAGGTGCGGAGCTCTCTGACTGCTGCTTCTCCCTCCACCAGGAGTCGGTTGGAGCTGTGGTGAGCACTGTGGTCCAGGAGAGGAGCGTCCTGGGAGAAGGAATAAGCAGGATGACGGTGAAAGAGGGCAGAGTGCAGGCCACTCTCTTCATACTGCCCAGTGAGTGTCCCCAGAACAGAGGATCAGGGTCCCTGGGTGTGACATGGAGGATCCCTGGTGTGAAAGAGAATTGGGGTAACCAGGTGTGCCACGGGGAATCTAAATCACCAGGTGTGAAATGGGGGAGAGGGGTCACAAGTGTTACAGGGGTTCGTGGTCACCAGGTGTGCCATGAGGAATTGGGATCCCTGGGTGTGCCATGGGGGATTAAGGTCCCCAGGTGTGACATGAAGGAACATCAGGGTCCCCAGGTATCACATGGAGGAACATCAGGGTCTCCAGGTGTGACATGGAAAAACATCAGGGTCTCCGGGTATGACATGGAGGAACATCAGGGTCCCCAGGTGTGACATGGAGGAACATCAGGGTCCCCAGGTGTGACATGGAGGAACATCAGGGTCCCCAGGTGTGACATGGAGGAACATCAGGGTCCCCAGGTGTGACATGGAAAAACATCAGGGTCTCCGGGTATGACATGGAGGAACATCAGGGACCCCTGATGTGACATAGAGGAACATTGAGATCACTGGGTATGACAACATGACATGGAGGAACACAGGGGTCCCTGGTTATGACATGGAGGAACATCAGGGTCAGTGGGTATGACAGCAGTATATGGAGGAATATTGGGGTCCCAGGATGTGACATGGAAAAACATCAGGGTCTCTAGGTGTGACATGTAGGAATATGGGGGTCACTGGGTATGACAGCATTACATGGAGGAACCATCAGATCAGGGTCACTGGATATGACATAGAGTCAGTTTTGGTTACGTTGCAGTTTGCTAATCATGCAGTAACTCGTGTAGGTGTGATATATAGACCACCTGGTCAAGTCAAAGAACTAGATGATCTACTAGTTGAAGAAATAGCTAAAATGATAATGAAAGGAGAAGTTATCATTATGGGAGATTTCAATCTTCCAGATATAAACTGGAAAACCAAAATAGCAAGTTCTACCAGGAGTACAGATATTCTAAATTCCCTACTGGGGTTGTCTCTGCAACAAGTGGTTGAGGAGCCAACCCGGAGGGGGGCCATTTTGGATTTGGTATTCACAAATGGGGATTCGGTATATGATGTCATTGTAGGCGAAACCTTGGGATCTAGTGATCACCAGTCAGTGTGGTTTAATATAAGAACTGTGAAAGAGTCACACCGCACAAAAACAAAAGTTTTAGATTTTAGAAAAACAGACTTTTCAAAAATGAAATTAGTCATAAATGAGTCCTTATCAGACTGGTACGGATTACATGGAGTCCAGGAGAAATGGGACTACTTAAAAGGTGCATTATTGAAGGCAACAGAAAATTGCATTAGACTTGTCAGTAAAAGCAAAAAAAGGAAGAGACCACTGTGGTACTCAGCAGAAGTGGCCCAAATCATTAAAAATACAAAGCTAGCATTTTGTAATTATAAAAAAACCCAGAGCAATGAAGATAAGGAAATCTACAAGATTAGGCAGAAAGAGGCCAAGAAAGTTATAAGAACTTCTAAAGCGCAGGCAGAAGAAAAACTAGCTCAGTCTATGAAAAAGGGGGATAAGACATTCTTCAGATATATAAATGAAAAAAGGAAATTAAAACAAGGAATAACTAAATTAAAAACAAAGGACGGAAGGTATGTAGAAGAGAATAAAGGGCTAGCCGACTGCCTTAATGAATACTTCTGTTCAGTTTTTACAGAAGAAAAAGAAGGAGAAGGACCTCCACTTGAAAGGATGACTAATGAATTGTTTGATGCATGTGTCTTTACAGAGGAAGACGTTCTAAGATTGCTGTCTAAAGTGAAGACAAATAAGTCACAGGGTCCTGATGAGATACACCCAAAATTATTAAAAGAGCTTAGTGGTGAGCTGGCAAAACCATTAACAGATTTATTTAACCAATCATTAATAACAGGAGTCGTCCCGAAAGATTGGAAATTGGCAAATGTCGTGCCCATTCCCAAGAAAGGTAGTAGGGAGGAATCAAGCAACTATAGACCAGTGAGTCTGACATCAATAGTAGGCAAATTAATGGAAACCCTATTAAAGGATAGGATTGTGGAACATCTTAAATCCCATGGATTGCAAGATGAAAAACAACATGGGTTTACTTCAGGGAGATCATGTCAAACAAATCTTATAGATTTTTTTGACTGGGTGACTAAAATAATAGACGGTGGAGGTACAGTAGACATTGCATATCTAGATTTTAGTAAGGCTTTTGACACTGTCCCCCATAGAAGACTTATCAATAAACTGCAGTCATTGAGCATGGACTCCCATATTGTTGAGTGGATTAGGCAGTGGCTGAGTGACAGACAACAGAGGATTTTTAGTCAATGGAGAACATTCAGAACAAGGTCATGTTACCAGTGGGGTACCTCAGGGATCTGTACTGGGACCAATTTTGTTTAATATCTTCATAAGTGATATTGCAAAGGGCCTCGATGGTAAGGTTTGTCTTTTTGCTGATGACACAAAGATATGTAACAGGGTTGATGTTCCTGGAGGGAAACGCCAAATGGAAAAGGATTTAGGAAAACTAGAAGAATGGTCAGAACTCTGGCAACTGAAATTTAATGTGGATAACTGCAAGATAATGCACCTGGGGCGTAAAAACCCAAGGACAGAATATAGAATATTTGACACAGTCCTGACCTCAGTATCTGAGGAAAGGGATTTAGGAGTAATTATTTCAGAAGACTTAAATGTGGGAAGACAATGTAATAGAGCAGCACGAAATGCCAGCAGAATGCTTGGATGTATAGGGAGAGGTATAAGCAGTAGAAAGAGAGAAGTGCTTATGCCGCTGTACAGAACACTGGTGAGACCTCACTTGGAGTATTGTGCGCAGTACAATAGTACAGAGAAGAGCTACTAAACTAGTACATGGATTGCAGGAAAAAACTTACCAGGAAAGGTTAAAGGACCTTAACATGTATAGCTTGGAAGAAAGAAGAGACAGAGGGGATATGATAGAAACTTTTAAATACATAAAGGGAATCAACTCGGTAAAGGAGGAGAGCATATTTAAAAGAAGAAAAACTACCACAAGAGGACACAGTTTTAAATTAGAGGGGCAAAGGTTTAAAAGTAATATGAGGAAGTATTACTTTACTGAGAGAGTAGTGGATGCATGGAATAACCTTCCTGCAGAAGTGGTAGCTGCAAATACAGTGAAGGAGTTTAAGCATGCATGGGATAGGCATAAGGCTATCCTTCATATAAGATAGGGCCAGGGACTATTCATAGGATTCAGATATATTGGGCAGACTAGATGGGCCAAATGGTTCTTATCTGCCGACACATTCTATGTTTCTATGTTTCTATGCCCCCTGCCAACCTAAGTTGGGGATCAGTCAGGGCCCTCAGAATACTCCAGGCAGCTCCACCTTACTCCCCCTTCCCTTTTTTTAAAAGGTTCCAGCTTATTCTAGAAATAGGGGGGAGGCACCAGGGACCTGAAGAACGGCGAAGAACTGGCTCGTTTGAGGATAGCCCTGGATCCCTGGACAGGTAGGTTTCCTTCTAATAAAAGTCAGCAGCTACGCTATTTGTAGCTGCTGGCTTTTATTTATTTTTATTCAAACACACTGAAGAATGCTTTTTAAGCAATTGGAATTTTGATGGTGCTCAAGGATCCACATACCAAAAAAACTTAAATATATTTTTTTAAATTTAAACTACTGTATACATATAAAACTACTATACAATAAAGAATGTTCCTATTGTAAGGGTTAATTTCAGTCAGCATCCATTCCTTCTCCCATCCAACGTGAGGTACTTTACCGAACGGGTACCTAGGAACAGATCTGAACCACACACTAGTAATATCCCATATATATTCAGAGCTTTATTTCCTGTATACAAACTTTTAAATGTGAAAGCAAGTGGGCAGGTATAATATGGCCCTTTAACCACTTACCGCAAATCGACATAGCCCTACTTCGGCTGCAATAAGTGCTTGTACCGGGGTGATGCCTGCAGCCAGAGGCATCATCCCAGTACCATTTTTTAGAGCCGGCGGTCGGCTTTCAGGCGGTAAGGACCGATGCGGCCGATCCATCCCACCGAGCTACCAGCCGGCGGTTGGAGTCCCGGTCAAAGCCGGATTCGGCTTCGATCAGGTCTCAGATGACGTAACCTGGAGGTGGCGTCCATGACATTACGTCCGGGTTACTCGGCTGCTAAAGGGGCCGGATTCAAAAAGTGACTGTATTCAAAAATTTAGTTTTCGCCATTTTGAATACATTGAAGTGCAGTGGAGGGGTCTAGGGTCTTTTAGACCCCTGAGATCCCTCCATAAAGAGTACCTGTCACTGCCTATTTCTGTCACAAGGGATGTTTACATTGCTTGTGACAGCAATAAAAGTGATCAGATTTTTTTTTTTAAAAAACCTGTGCTAAAATTAAAAAAATAAATAAAATAAATAGGGGGAAAAAAATGTTGAACTGCCCCCCGGTGCATGAAAGAAAACGTATACGGAAGTTGCGCCCGCAAATGAAATCGCTGTTCAAACCACACATGTGAGGCATCACCACAATCGCCAAAGCAAGATCAATAATAAAAAGAGCTACTCTGTAATTCTAAACTGGTAACTGTTAAAAAATTTTAAAACTTCACCTATGGAGATTTTAATTGACCGTAGTTTGTCACTATGCCGCGGGTGTGCACAATTTTAAACCGTAACATGTTGGGTATCTATTTATTCGGCGTGACATCATCTTTCACAATATACAAAAAAATGGGCTAACTTTACTGATTAGTTTTTTTTAATTGCAGTGAAATATAATTTTTCCCCAAAAAAATGGTGTTTGAAAGACTGCTACGCAAATACCACGTGACAAAAAATATTGCAATGACCGCCATTTTATTCCCCAGAGTCTTTGCTAATATATATATATATATATATATATATATATATATATATATATATATATATAATGTTTGGGGGTTCTAAGTAATTTCCTAGAAAAAAATACTGATTTTAACTTGTAAACAACATGTGTCAGAAATGGGCTCGGTCCTTAACCGCTTGCCGACTGCGCACAGTATATTTACTGCGGCAGTCGGCCCCGGCCAGGCAGAGTGACGTAGGTCTACGTCGCTCGCCTGTCACTCCTTCCAGAGCCAATAGCGGGCGGGCGCGCGCCCGCCGAGGCGCGCGCCCGCCTCGGCTCGTTCACGGAGGAGTGCGGGAGTGTGACTGGCGGACCCGATGTCCGCCGGTCACACTACGATCGCCGCTACAGCGGGAGAAAGACAGAGCGGCTTGTGTAAACAAGCCACCTGTCAGTTCTCCCTGTGTAAAAGTGAAGATCAAACAGTTCTACTATGTAGAACTGTTGATCTTTGTTTTTACACTAGTAGACCTGTCCCTGCACAGTTAGAATCACGCCCCTAGGACACACTTAACCCCTCCCTGTCCAATACTGTTAACCCCTTCCCTGCCAGTGTCATTTTTGCAGTAACAGTGCATATATATAGCACTGATTACTGCAGTAATGTCACTGGTACCCCCAAAAGTGTCAAAAATGTCAGTCAAGGGTCCGATCTGTCCGCCGCAATGTCGCAGTACCGCAAAAAAAATCGCAGATCGCCGCCATTACTCGTTAAAAAAAAAAACACCAAAAATGACAAAAATCTTTCCCTTTGTTAGTAAACGCGATAACTTTTGCGCAAACCAATCAAAATACGCTTTTTGCGATTTTTTTTACCAAACATAGGTAGCGTAAAACAAATTGGCCGAAAATTTTAAAAAATTTTGATTTTTACATTTTTTATGGGGGGAATTTCATATAAAAAAAGTGAAAAATATTGTTGTTTTTGCAAAAATTACGCTCTTTTTTTGTTTATAGCGCGTGATCAAAAAATCGCACAGGTGATCAAATACCACCAAAAGAAAGCTCTGTTTGTGGGAAAAAAAGGACGTGAAATTCGTTTAGGTACAGCGTCGCATGACCGCGCGATTGTCCGTTAAAGTCACGCAGTAAAAAATCGCAAAATAACCCCTGGTCTTTTAGCAGGAAAATCCTCCGGTGGTAAAGTGGTTAAGAGCCGGTTCACACTGGGGCGACTTGTCAGGCGACCTGGTCGCCTGACAAGGTGCCGTGGGTCGCCTGCCATAGATTAGCACAGGACCCGTTCTAATAGGAGCGACACAAGTCGCTCAGACTTAGAAAAAGGGTTCTGAGCTTCTTTGGGGCGACCTGGAGCGACCTGCATTGACTTCAATGATATGAAGTCCGTGCGGGTCTCTCCGAGGTCGCAGTGCGCGCTGTGCACCGCGACTTCACAGGTCGCCCCGGCAAGTCGGGTCGCCTGTTTGTGAACCGCCACTAAGTGGTTAACCAATAAAAATAATACAGGTTGAAAAAGGAGTATACATTTTAGCAAATTCATAAGTCATTAAAATCTTCTAAAACACTACTCATTGTTTTGACTTTCCTGTGAGAAATGATGCCATTATCTTAGGCTAGTTGCATTCTCACACTACTTTTTATGACCAACTTTATTATCTTAGTTACATTGTTAGAGGACACAAGCACAAGTAGAACAGTGAAAGGCTGAGTGAGGAACAGACAAAGAGACAAGAGAAAAACAGAGAAACATAAAGAGTAACTCTACCATGGACTAAAGAACAAACATCGAAGTATAAAGGGTAACACTATCAGCTGTATGTCACTTCCTCTATTGATAGGGATGCCTAACATTCCCTTCAATAACTCTACCACATTGGAATCCCAGTAACTGCTTGTATGTTTATAATTTCCAAATTACAGATATGATTACTCCTAAATATCCAATGGGTACAACATCTATTAAGAATTAAATCTCGATGACATGGTATCCAAGGGGGAGTTTCTATGAATACTTTATCTAGGCAATTTGCGAGAAAAAAAAAACGCTTCTTCAGGAGGGAGGGAGATGTAATAGATCTACAATTGAAAATAAAATCATAAATGGTATTTCATATATTCACGCAATTGTAAAAAGGGAAAAGCATATTATATAAAGTGGAAGTACTCACTGCTAGTAAGAGTAGGACCCTGTTGACCAAAAATTTCACAACACTGGGTCCCTCATGGCAAGCACAGGGGTATTCTGAGGGGGAAAAGAGAAAATAATAGTGCATATAGGTATAATGGTGGAATAATATATCTTATCTATATATGGGAAATAATAACTTAGGTCAGCATATTAATATATACTAGCATGGAACATTAGTTCACCAACCTGATAAATGTAAAATAAAAAGGAACACCTGCAGTCACTGTAAATGATGGTGATCAGAATATTAGTAATGCTGAAGATGACCTATACCATTTTCAATTGTAGATCTATTACATCTCTCTCTATCTCCTGAAGAAGCAGTGTTTTTCCATGAAACAGTTAGCGATTCAAAGACACTTATCCTTGGATACCATATTAGTGATATATAATCCTGATTTGGAGCTGTACTCATTGGATATTTAAAAGTAATAATTATATTTGTAATTTGGAAATTATAAACATACAAGCGGTTACTGAGATTCCAAGGTGGTAGAATTTTTGGAGGGAATGTTAAGCACCCCTATCAATAGAGGATGTGATATACAGAAAGGGTTTTTATTGCATAGTACTTACTGTATATGTGTTAATGAGTGGTTATGTGGTTTAAATACAAACAAAAAAAAAAAAAAAAACATTTTTAAGTTTATTTTGTTGTGTGGCTTCTTGAGCACCATAAATAAAACGTCCAATTGTTTTGAATATTTTATAAGCTTAACCCCTTTAGTCTGTAATAGATGACTCTACACCTGAAAATATGCAGGCCCCTGCTATTACCCCCCAACTTACAAAACAAAGAGTCACAACAAAAACAGCCTCGGCTTTGCTAATGTAGTTTTGGCCTTTCACCTCAACCAGGACATCGTTCTTCTGTTCCTCTGTCTGATTTCAGCTCATCGGAAGGCAAGCTCCTTCCATTGTCTGGATGTAGTTTGGGCTCTGTAAATTTACCTTGCAGCTACAGTGTTCATTAGAATGACTGACTTTCTCCCACAAAAGGATACCTGCTTCTCTTTCCACAATTCCACAAGTTTATGGTCTCAAGGATTGGGTTCCACCCTTTCCTGTCAAGGTGCATGCTACTGTATCTGTGATTGTTTCTGTAGCTTTTCGGCATCAAGTAACCTTTTCCAGATTTGCAAGGCTGCCACCTAGCCCATATTCTCAAAGATTAGTCAGGTGGATTTTCAGGCCTCTTCTGATGCTTTGACATAAGGTTCTTCAGAGGGTTCCCCAGTTCTGTTGTTTTTTTCTAGTGGGCCTGTTAGTGCTTTGTTGCTGATGCCCACTCCTCAACTGAATTGCTTTTGGCAGTCTGACATTCCCTGAATTCCTGTGTCCCTCCATCGATGAAAAAAGAAAAAAACAGAAGTTACTGGCCAAAAAAGACTTGTTGTTATACAACATAGAATGCATAAAAGGAGGAGCTGTGCCAAATCAAAATAATTTAAAGTGGAACTTTAGACAGTAATAAGATTTGTGTACTTAATGTAAAATCTATTTCTTGTAGACCATGGAGGGACACAGAAACTTAGAGACTGTCCGGTTATATTGCTGCCAACAAGTGAAATGGACACTAGCAAACAAAAATAAATTGTGGACCAGCCTAGTAAAAGCCCTCCTGCTTACAGCACGCCTCAGTTTTGTAATAAAGCCGTACTAAGCGCACAATCATAGACACAGAAAGGTGGGATCTTTGTACATCAATAGACTCCAGGAAATATAATTACAAAAATCTTTTTTTTTTAATTGTGTTTTGTTTTTTTATTTATTAAATTTGTCATAATCACCTCTAAATCAACTGTCCTGGAAGAGAATTCTGCAGACTTGCTACCAATTCCAAGGCAGAAGAAAAGTATCTGTCTTCGAAGCCTCTTAAGGAAGCTGCTATTCTTCTTCTGGATTACATATTAGTTATAGTCTATTCAGCTTCACAGCAAGTAATGTCTCAGCCACTGAATTGAAATGGAACCTGAGATTCAGAGAATAGCTTCTATTAGAGGCTGCTGAGACAGGTGTTAGTGACAAATTCTCTTTAATGACCAGAGCAATTGCCATAAAACAGACTTATACTGGAAAACAAAGGAGTTATTTTAAAATGTACTCTTAAGAAAAGTAAGAAAACTGCTGAAGTACTTGTAGTTCAATGAAAGTAATTTAACAATCCTCCAAATGCCAGGTCAAGTGACCAATGCCGATACGAAGGATTTGTGGGTACATAAAAAAGTCATCAGGCACATCTGCTAATTGGCTACCTCAGTCCCAAAGATCACCTGCACCATGTGACCAAAGCTTACAATGTCTGAACAGGTTGAGTATAAAATGATCTAGAATTTGTGTGTTGAAGGGTCGGCTGGTTAAATAACACAGCACCGTCCCCAAATTGTAGGGCAGTAAATCAATAGGGTCCAGGTGTGAGAGTGGAAAGTAGAGGATGAGGGAACCAGGACAAAGATAGGAAGGTGATCAAGCACACCTGGGCAGTAGGGGATTTAGTTGTGCCAGATATGTATACAAACACAAAAAATATTTTTTTATATTCTTTTATAAAATAATCCCAATATTTTATTAAGGCATAGGCTTATACACATTGATTTTAATCTTTAAAAACAAAGAAAGTGTTTAGAAAAGTGCACAATGTACACATGCATATAAACAATCTGTGGTCAGGTTAGCTGGGGGATCAACGCGTTTCGCAGAAACAGCTTCCTCAGGACCCAACAGCAGTATCTCAAAGCATCTCTATAGTCACATTTTCTGTTGTTTTAAAAACATAACTCAAGGAGATAAAGGCATTATGCCACCCATCAACTGTCGTAACCCAGGCTGTCTTAACGTGTATCCCGGTAAAACCTGAGATATATACAAAGACGGGGGATGGGCTACTGATCCAGCCTGTAATGACTATGACGGATGTGTCCACACTCGCCCATAGGTAACCCCATGGGTGAAAGAAAAAATCCCCTCTAAGACAGGGGCAGGAGGTGAAGCAGTCAGGAGGATAGATGTCCAATTTGAAACGAAAATCTCATAACCACAAAGGGAAACAGGTAATAGTTTCCATCCACAACTAAGCCAATAGCCACAAACACAGACTGTCACCTATATGCCCCAGGGATAGTGGACACACCCGGCATAGTCATTATAGGCTGGATCAGTAGCCCATCCCCCGTCTTTGTATATATCTCAGGTTTTACCGGGATATAGGTTAAGACAGCCTGGGTTACGACACTTGATGGATGGCATAATGCCTTTATCTCCTCGAGTTATGTTTTTAAAACAACGGAGAATGGGATTATACACAAGTGCTTTGAGATACTGCTGTTGGGTCCTGAGGAAGCTGTTTCTGCGAAACACGTTGATCTACCAGCTAACCTGACCACAGATTGTTTATATGCATGTGTACATTGTGCACTTTTCTAAACACTTTCTTTCTTTTAAAGATTAAAATCAATGTGTATAAGCCTATGCCTTAATAAAATATTGGGATTTTTTTTATAAAAAGTTATTTTTTGTGTTTGTATACATATCTGGCACAACTAAATCCCCTACTGCCCAGGTATGCTTGATCACCTTCCTATCTTTGTCCTGGTTCCCTCATCCTCTACTTTCCACTTGCACACCTGGACCCTATTGATTTACTGCTATAAAATGATCTATGCCTTTGTTGTGATTCTACCTTTGGAAGACAGTTAGCAGGGTTAGAAATTAATTCAATTGAATGAGATATGCAGACTGACAGCTCAAAAACTGTGTCCAGGAGCCCACTTATGCAGGTAAGCTGTCTTTCTGTTTTTATATCAAAAACTGTTTTGTGGCAGATTTTGTAGAGAATTTATTGGAGATGATGCGACTGCACAAGTCCACTCATGAACACAGCTGATGCCCAATCAGTCCTCCGTTAGAATTAGCTTTTTGTGTTTTTGGAGTACTTTAGTGTATTCAATTTTGAGTTCTTTGTATTTGTGTTTTTCCTAATCTTTGTGTAATTGAATGTTACGTAACATCGTAAAAAAAAACACACACACATATATATATATATATATATATATATATATATATATATATGTACATTATACATATGATACATTGTGTTGCTATGGGGTGGTGATTTTATTGCATATGTATTTGTTAGTTATTATAGCATAGTTAGATTTTTAAGACTGTGTGTTTTAAAAACCTAAGCTCCCCCCATTGATATGCAAATAAACCAGTCAGATTGGCTTAGGAGCTAAGCAGAGGACAGGATATGATGTAAGTGAAAGTTTGGGGCCAGAGCATAGCACTTTTGAACAAGCATGTGAGAAAAAAGACAAAGTTGTTTCTGGAAGGCAAAGAGGCAAGATATGGCTGCTAGAAGCTAAAGGACTTTGGAGAAAGTTGTTGGACTCTGAGAAAAGAACCATGAAGGACATTACATCTTGATTCCATCTCTAAGTTGAGTAACTGTTTAGTTTACTTATTGCATACATATTGTACATGCTTATTTTGCTAGAATTGGCTTGTGCATGTTGTAGGCATATTTTGTAACTATGAATTGTATTTTGAGCAGTTGTATGTGTGACTTTTCTGTTTAGTAAAAGCATTGATATATTACAAAGGTCTAGGTTTCCTTGGCTTCTACCGCAAGAACCCTCAAAAAGACGAAAGCAAAACATTTGGGGGCTCATAGGTGGAATTTGCGCTAAAGCCCAGCTGAAGCAGACCTGTTTTCTGTGGTGTATCCTGTTGCTTGTGCTGAGTAAAGATGCTGTGTACACTGTTTAGGAAGATTAAGGCTGCAAAGGTTTCTTGTGTCCAGGAAGAGAAGGCGTACCCTTCCTATCTGGGCCAGGGACAGTGGATGTCTGTTGCAAAGGAGCTGACTAGGTATGCTTCTCCTTTGAACAGAGCTTGGGGGGATGGAGTCTCTGACCTTTCCCCAGATTTTAATCTCAAACGTTTTAGGTTCAGTAAGGAAGAGATGCGGGCAGTTGCTGTGTTTAGTTTGCACTTCCTGCATGCTCTACATATTGAATCTGAAAAGAGGAAAAAGGCAGAGTCAGAAATAGACCTCCTGAAGCTTGTAAGCAAAAGTAGGACATGTGCCATTATTACTTACCATAAGTGGGAAGCTGGGAATTTGATCAGCTCAAATAGAGATGGCTGAGTTGAGTAAGATAACAAGAAGACAAGACCTATGGTCTCCAGGAGACACATGTGGACTGATTTACTTCAAGGTGGAGGTCCCTAGAGAGGAAATAGATGGGATTCCTACACCAACATTGCTTAAAAAGTTGAAGCAAGTGGTTGGTAATGGTAGATTCAGTCACATTGGGTGTTTATGTTGCCATAAAATGGGTCATTTTGCTACAGGAGTGCCATGCTGTGAAGACTGGACAACAGAAGGCCAGTGTTCCCAGAACGAAGAGAGATTCAGGTTTATTCTTTCTGATGGAAATCAATGCATTTCCGTGAAAGTATTAAAAGGCAACAGTGGGGACCCTACAACAATTTTGCAGTTGAAACTGGGGAAATAGAGAAATGTGAGCTATGTTTTTGGCACAGTTGGAAGGAATATTTATTTATTTAATGTTTTTATATTTTTATTGAGTTTCATTTCAATTTAATATACAACAATAAGAAAAAGAAAGTTCTTCCATATTACAAACTCATATTATCCCCCCCTAAGTCCTCCCTCCCCTTACATTTATAACCTTCCCATATTGCGGTCCTACCTCTATTTACCTGAATAGGTTTAACATGACCCAATTTTTAATCAATCAATTATTCTTTCCATGTTTCAATGTAATCTAGTCTTTTTAAAGTTAATCAATTTTCCCATTTATTGGAGAAACATTCTATTTTTTTTTTCTTCCATACTACACAGGTATTCCATGTCATGCATATATTTGACCCTACCGCACCACTCCCTTGTAGTGGGAGCTTCTGTATTGAACCAATTTTTTGGAGTTGTCCCTTTTGCTGCATTTAGCAGGTTTGGAACTATTGAAATTCTATATTCTTTTAAGGGCCTACTTGTTCTATGAAATAAACATGTCGAGGGGTCATCTATGATGGTCTCTTTGATGATTTTCCTAATTAATTGTTGTATTCTTAACCAGAATTCTCGAATCTTGGGACATCCCCACCAGATATGAGCCATTGTGCCCAGCACCTGACAACCTCTCCAACACATATTTGATTTCTCTGGCTGAGAGCTATGCGCTATAACCGGTGTAATATACCACCTTGAGAGACACTTATACAGTCAGGTCCATAAATATTGGGACATCGACACAATTCTAATCTTTTTGGCTCTATACACAACCACAATGGATTTGAAATGAAACAAACAACATGTGCTTTAATTGCAGACTTTCGGCTTTAATTTGAAGGTATTTACATCCAAATCAGGTGAAAGGTGTAGGAATTACAACAGTTTCTATATGTGCCTCCCACTTTTTAAGGTACCAAAAGTAATGGGACAATTGGCTGCTCATCTGTTCCATGGCCAGGTGTGTGCTATTCCCTCATTATCCCATTTACAAGGAGCAGATAAAAGGTCCAGAGTTAATTTCAAGTGTGCTATTTGCATTTGGAATCTGTTGCTGTCAACTCTCAATATGAGATCCAAAGAGCTATCACTATCAGTGAAGCAAGCAATCATTAAGCTGAAAAAACAAAACAAACCCATCAGAGAGATAGTAAAAACATTAGGTGTGGCCAAATCAACTGTTTGGAACATCCTTAAAAAGAAAGAGCTCCACAACCCCAAAAGACCCGGAAGACCACGGAAAACTGTGGCGGATGACCGAAGAATTCTTTCCCTGGTGAAGAAAACACCCTTCACAACAGTTGAACACTCTCCAGGAGGTAGGTGTATGTGTGTCAAAGTCAACAATCAAGAGAAGACTTCACCGGAGTGAATACAGAGGGTTCACCACAAGATGTAAACCATTGGTGAGCCTCAAAAATAGGAAGGCCAGATTAGAGTTTGCCAAACAACATCTAAAAAAGCCTTCACAGTTCTGGAACAACATCCTATGGACAGATGAGACCAAGATCAACTTGTACCAGAGTGATGGGAAGAGAAGAGTATGGAGAAGGAAAGGAACTGCTCATGATCCAAAGCATACCACCTCATCAGTGAAGCATGGTGGTGGTAGTGTCATGGCGTGGGCATGTATGGCTGCCAATGGAACCGGTTCTCTTGTATTTATTGATGATGTGACTGCTGACAGGATTAATTCTGAAGGGTTTCGGGCAATATTATCTGCTCATATTCAGCCAAATGCTTCAGAACTCATTGGACGGCGCTTCACAGTGCAGATGGACAATGACCTGAAGAATACTGCAAAAGCAACCAAAGAGTTTTTTAACCACTTGCCGACCGCCGCAAGTACATATACTGCGGCGGTCAGCCAATCACAGGCAAAGTGACGTATGGGTACGTCACTAGCCTGTGAGGCTCTGGGGAGCGAGCGCGCGCTGCCGGAGGTGCGCTCCTGCTCCTGCTCGGTCACGAACCCCCCCTCGCGATCGTCCGTTAGAGCGGGAGAAAGGCAGGCGGCTGATGTAAACAAGCCGCCTGTCATTCTCCCTTGTGTAAGAACAGTGATCATACGGTTCTACTATGTAGGACCGTTGATCACTGTTCCTACCGCTCAAGCCACAGCCAATCACAGTTAGAATCACGCCCCTAGGGACACACACAACCCCTCCCTCTCAAAAAAAGTTAACCCCTTCACTGCCAGTGTCATTTTACAGTAACAGTGCATATGTATAGCACTGATTACTATAGTAATGTCACTGGTAACCCCAAAAGTGTCAAAAATGTCAGTCAAAGGTCCGATCTGTCCGCCGCAATGTCGCAGTCCTGCAAAAAGGAAATCGCAGTTCGCCGCCATTACACGTTAAAAAAAAAAACAACAAAAATTACAAAAATCTTTCCCTTAGTTAGTAAACGCAATAACTTTTGCTCAAACCAATCAAAATACACTTTTTCCGATTTTTTTTTATACCAAAAATATGTAGCATAAAACAAATTGGCCTAAAATGTTAAAAAAATTTGATTTTTACATTTTTTGGGGAATGTCATATAAAAAAATGTGAAAAATATTGTTATTTTTTCAAAATTGATGCTCTTTTCTTGTTTATAGCGCATGATCAAAAAATCTCTGTTTGTGGGAAAAAAAGGACGTCAAATTTGTTTGGGTACAGCGTCGCACGACCGCGCAATTGTCCGTTAAATTCACGCAGTGCCGAATCGCAAAATAGGCCTAGTCAGGAAGGGGGTAAAATCTTCCGGGGCTTAAGGGGTTAAGGGAAAGAAGTGGAATGTTATGCAATGGCCAAGTCAATCACCTGAGTGTGGTTATGAGTAAGCGACTGGTTATGTCGTGAAACGCGTCAACCTGACACGGCTGTTCCTGTACACTGTCTGTCTGTTACACTTTTGAGGAATAAAGAAAATTATTGGTTTCATCAAAAATCCTGAGTGCGGTCTCACACTTCAAAATTTGCATATCCCTGGATGGCGGATCCGAATGGCACCAGGTCTTGATACATGCACCTGAGCGGCTTTCCCTTCTCTCCTCAAGTCAATCACCTGACCTGAATCCGATTGAGCATGCATTTCACTTGCTGAAGACAAAACTGAAGGGAAAATGCCCCAAGAACAAGCAGGAACTAAAGACAGTTGCAGTAGAGGCCTGGCAGAGCATCACCTGGGATAAAACCCAGTGTCTGGTTATGTCTATGCGTTCCAGACTTCAGGCTGTAATTGACTGCAAAGGATTTGCAACCAAGTATTAAAAAGTGAAAGTTTGATTTATGATTGTTAATCTGTCCCATTACTTTTGGTCCCTTAAAAAGTGGGAGGCACATATACAAACTGTTGTAATTCCTACACCGTTCACCTGATTTGGATGTAAATACCCTGTAAATTAAAGCTGAAAGTCTGCAGTTAAAGCACATCTTGTTTGTTTCATCTCAAATCCATTGTGGTAGTATATAAAGCCAAAAAGATTAGAATTGTGTTGATGTCCCAATATTTATGGACCTGACTGTAATTCATCTCAATGGTATTCACATCCCTGGCCGTACAATGTACAGCTCTCAGCACACCATTCAATTTGTCCTCTTCCAAACTTAACCCTATTTCTCTTTCACAATTTTCTATAAAGTGGAGTTTCTTCATACCCATCAGATCAGTAAACATCTTATATATTTGAGACATAGTATGACTCAGGCCCGGATTGGCTAATCGGGAGCAGCGGGAGAATTCCCGGTAGCCTGGTCTGTTTTTTGGCCACGAGGGCCGTTGTCATGGCACTGGAACAATATTCCTTCCAGTGGCAGATCACTGAGTACAGGGACACTGGAGCTCTGATCCTAGCCGGGGGCGGGCTCTGGGGCATAGTCATATAACCCCGCCTATTCCGCTCCTCCCCTGCACTGCTTGTTTGATAATGTGCTGGTGGTCCCCGTACCCCCTTGGCTGGCTGGGCGGAGTTAGTGCTGCGACATCCAATAGCGCTGCCAGTGACTGTGTCAGACCGGTACAGAAGGGCGGTGTCTCGGTCAGGTCCGCCATTGGCTCTGATCTGAGGCTGCGTGTCAATGGGGGACTCCGGAGTTTCTCTGCTGGGGAGGTGACACAGGGGAGACAGTAGGTGCCGGTGCATGGAGTATCCCCGCTGTAATGTCAGAGGGATGGGGGAGGTGTGGTCCGTATCTGTATATAAACTAAAATATGTGTAAATATGTACAATATCAATGTATATACTACTATTTTTATGTGGGAGTGAGCTGCTGCTGAGAAAAAAAGGGGGCTTCCTTTTTGTGATGTAAAATATGTAGTTGTATCAGCGCTGCTCATAAAAAAATTTCATAACATGTGCTGTAAAAATATTGCTCAATATTCCAAGTGCTACTATTATGACAAAATATTCTATTCACCTATCTAAATATAATAATTATTAAATAAATGTGCAATCATATAATAATGTGAACAACTCTCTGTATAAATATCAATATATCAATAGGTGCCAAGTGCCAATCATATAAAGTGCCAAGTGATGTAAACCAATATATTATATTATATAAGTGACCATAAATAAATAAATAAATAAATAATGTCACACAGGGATTTATCCCATAAATACAAAAAGTGCTCCGTGCTCAGTATTCCAAAAATTGATGATAGCAGTTCCACATAAAGTCTCTGTGCACACACAACCAGTGCTCTGTGCCAGGTGCTAAACACTATGTGCTCCCCTCTTGGTCCCTCACTCACCGGATCGTAATTATATGAGCGCCTGTAGATATAAATCCTTGAGCTGTACAGGGCTTCTCTGCAGATAGACTCTGGGTATATGTGGGGTGGGCTCACACAATATTCCTAACAGGTAACATAGATTCCGGATTCTCTGGTTATACTCTAAATGCTCCCCAATAGGAATGCCATAAAAGAGAGAAGATCCTCCATAGTGTAATATGTCTAGTAAAGCTTTATTCAATAAGTAATCCACTTACATAAAACCAAGTAAAGAAATCACTCTTCTTCCGCGTGGTGGACGCTCCTCTCAGCACTCTGGTATAGTGAGAGTGGTGAGCAGGGCCGGCCTTAGGTGATCAGGCGCCCTGTGCAAGCTAATCCCGTGGCGCCCCCCCGCGCGAATTTTCTTGCACCTTTTTTGCACTTTATTTGACTTTTCTTTTTTATGATCACTAATAACTTAGCCCCCCTTACATAAGAGCCCCCCTTACATCAGAGACCCCCCACACAAAGCCCCCCTTAAATCAGAGACCCCCGACACAGAGCCCCCTTACATCAGAGACCCCACACACAGAGCCCCCCTCACATCAGAGACCCCCAACACAAAGCCCCCCTCACATCAGAGACCCCCGACACAAAGCCCCCCTCACATCATAGACCCCCGACTCAAAGCCCCCCTTACATCAGAGACCCCCCACACAAAGCCCCCCTCACATCAGAGACCCCCCACACAGAGCCCCCCTCACATCAGAGACCCCCGACACAAAGCCCCCCTCACATCAGTGACCCCCGACACAAAGCCCCCCTCACATCAGAGACCCCCCACACAGAGCCCCCCTCACATCAGAGACCCCCGACACAAAGCCCCCCTCACATCAGAGACCCCCGACACAAAGCCCCCCTCACATCAGAGACCCCCCACACAGAGCCCCCCTCACATCAGAGACCCCCACACAGAGCCCCCCTTACATCAGAGACCCCCGACCCAAAGCCCCCCTTACATCAGAGACCCCCGACACAAAGCCCCCCTTACATCAGAGACCCCCCACACAGAGCCCCCCTCACATCAGAGACCCCCCACATCAGAGACCCCCAACACAAAGCCCCCCTCACATCAGAGACCCCCGACCCAAAGCCCCCCTCACATCAGAGACCCCCCACACAGAGCCCCCCTCACATCAGAGACCCCCGACACAAAGCCCCCCTCACATCAGAGACCCCCCACACAGAGCCCCCCTCACATCAGAGACCCCCGACACAAAGCCCCCCTTACATCAGACCCCCCCCTCCCCACGGAGCCCCGCACATCAGAGACCCCCTTACACAAAGCCCCCCTAACATCAGAGACCCCCTACACACACACACACAAAGCCCCCCTCACATCCTCACATCAGAGACCCCCCCACAAAAAGCCCCCCTTACATCAGACCCCCCCTCCCCACGGAACCCCCCACATCAGAGAGCCCCCCCTTACATCACAGACCCCCCACAAAAAGCCCCCCCACACAGAGCCCCCCCCCACACATAGCCCCCCACATCAGAGAGCCCCCCCTTACATCACAGACCCCCACACATAGCCCCCCTCACACAGAGCCCACCCCCCCACACATAGAGCCCCCCCTTACATCACAGACCCCCCCCCCCCTTACATTTTTTGAAGGAGAGAGATGTCACTTACTTTACTTTGTCTGCAGCTTTTTTTTTTCTTTAAACTTCCCGCCCACACATCCCCGGGAGTGTGGGCGGGCGGGAGGAGGAGAAGGGGCGGGGCGAGGAGGAGCTGACGATCTCTCCTCTGGCGTCAGTGCAGGGAGGGAGGAGAGATCGTCAGCTCCTCCTCGCCCCGCCCCTTCTCCTCCTCCCGCCCGCCCACACTCCCGGGGATGTGTGGGCACTGGGCAGGAAATCAGCGTGGATTCCGTGGAAGGATCGGAGGCTGAGCTGTGTGAGAGATACACAGCTCGCCTCACTGCAGCAATAGGTGATCGAGGCACAGCTGCACAGCAGGAGGTAAGCGGCGGCCGCGGCCTGTGTTGGCCCTGTCCAGGCCGCAGTCGCCGCTCACCTCCCGCTGTGCAGCCGTGCCTCGATCACCTATTGTTGCAGTGAGGCGAGCTGTGTATCTCTCACACAGCTCAGCCTGATCCTCTGCGAGCTGTGATGGCCGCACGGCGCCCTTGTTGCCCATGGCGCCCTGTGCGGCCGCACAGCTCGCACACCCCAAAGGCCGGCCCTGGTGGTGAGAGGAGGTTCCACCACGCGAAAGAAGAGTGATTTCTTTACTTGGTTTTATGTAAGTGGATTTGTATCCGTATCTGTATATGGCGTTATATCTCATAGACTGCTATATACACATCAGTTGTGTCACCCACACATAGATAGCGGTCCAGGGGAGATCAGTGTTCAGGGAGCAGAGGAAGATCAATACTACCCCGTCCGGAGATAGGCTACTAACCCCCTGATTTCAAACCCCCCATTGCCTGCTATTGGTACAGTCTTTATCTCTTTAGTTGTGTGTAAATTATAAGCTGCCCTGGATATGTGGGAGGCCAGAGGCCTCCAATCAATAGGCTGCATTCACGTCTCTGTGAAAATTGCAGACACTGAGGTGGCACCATTGCAAACTTATATTCCGAGGTTTTAATTACATTAAATTACCTAAAGTGGGCCGGTCTAAGGCATGAAACTCCAGGGCTGAAAATGAGTCCCACTCCGGCCCTGGTATGACTTAATGTTGCTGATGGATTACAAAGCCTTTTCACGATGTTCAATTCCTTTTCCGATCTGATGGGTTAAGGAAGAGATCCTACAAATTGTTTCAATTGCCTATATCTCCACTCATTTAATATCAAACCTTCCCTATTTTTGAGTTTGTGTAAAGACCTAATCTTCCCATTATGTGTTATATATTTTAACTGCAAATCCCTTAACAAACCACTAAACTGTTTCTCTATTACTGGTAAAAAATATTTTGTGCCTTGTGATAATAATGGAGAGTTGTATTCCCACCCAGCCTGCTTATATAGAGCATCCCATATTTTAAATACTACTCTCATAATTTTGTGTGCATAATCGTGTACCTCCCTATACTTTGGTCAGACTCAAATGTTCTTATCCAAATGTGTTTGACCTAATGTGATTTCCATCTCAACCCATCATTTCCCTGTGTTTTTTCTTTTTATCTATTCTACCATTTGTGATATCACTGCTGCTGTGTTGTATTGTTTAATATCCAGTACCGCTAATCACCCCTGCATCTTAGCCCTGCTGAGAACTGCATACTGCCCCCTGTGTTTTTTCTCCTGCCATATGAAATTTAACAACATTCTTTTAATAGTTTTGAAGAATGCTATTGGAATAGCAATAGGTAACATTTAGAATCTATATAATTGTAGCACCCGCCTAGATAGGTGCTAGGTAGGGAGTATAGTTTGTTCTGCCTGCTTATCACTAGAGCGGTAGGTAAAACATAGTTGCTCTATCTGCTTAACAGGGGAGCAGGATTTCTAGTCAGGCCTGTTGCATGTGTCTATGTGTGATTCATCCGGTCTGAGGTAGTGTCCCCACTGTGTCCAATAGGGGAGCTTGTTGGACAGTGGAGGAAACCCAGCCAGTGATGCACAGGCTTTGTAACTGTCCCAGTGGGTTGGCACAGAGAGTGGTGCATCCTGGGATAGATTATAAAAGCCAAGGGAACCTGTGACAGGGTGTCTTTGGGTGGGAAGCCAGGTCCCAGGAGAGGGCGATGGCTGTCTCTCCTCCTGTTTGCTGAGGAAGGTGGCACAGGCAGTCGGCCTAGTGAACCAGTGGTGTGGCTGAACCCGGAGATCCAGTGAAACTGACTGTGGAGGTGAAGGCAGAGAAACTCTGGAAAAACAGTGTCCGTGAGTACAGGGGAGCTTGCCAAAGGGTCTACCCAGTAAGGGGACCACTCCAGTGGCTAGAGTCAGCGGACGGGTTTCAGAACACAGGCAGTGATAGTAAAGGGGGTGCTAAGTTGTTAACCCTGAAGAGAATATTCAAACAGGAACAGTCTATTTATCTTCACTTCTGTGGCAAGGTGAAGTAGCGGCCTTGCCGCACACTACAGAGCGTTGTCCTCAAGTTTGTGCATAGTTCATAGTTGGAGTATCCCACTCATCCCTTCTCCCATCCCAGTTCTAAATAAAACACAAAAACCAAATCCGCTGGACTGATTATTGTCTGAGCCAAGAACTGTTACTGCCGTTTATCTACTGTCAGTTGCTAATGGTAACCCAGGGGACCCAAGAAAGTGTAATTCTCAGCAGCTCTCTAGGGGGCAGTGCTACATAATATTTTAGGCAGGATTATCATTTTAAACATATTTATTCTGCCTAACCAAGAGATTGGGCAGCTTGCTGTATTCCTCATATTTAACTTTATCTCATCAAGCACAGGTATGTAATTAGCTTGATATAAATTTTCAGGTAGTGGGGTTAGGTTTATCCCTAGATAGTTTAATTTTTCCTTCACCCAAGTAAATGGAAATTCCTTTCGTAGGGAACATTTAATCTGCTTTGTCTTTCACTCTTTTAAGGTGCTGAGCATTGAGAGATGGAGCAGGCAGAACAGAAGAACTTGAGGAAGATGCGGATGAGTTCCTGATGGTGACTGAATTGGAGTGGACTTTCATCTGAGCATTTCCTTATGACCAAAAAGACAAGAGACTTTCATCATTTGGGACTTTCTTTCCACAGACTGCAAAGGACATTGCTAGCCCTGCTCAAAGTAATGTTGCAGCCTTCCAAGGACAACATAAATTCTGATCGCTCAGAAGGGGTGCCAGGGGCGCAGGCTGAGGGGGGGCGCAAAAACACTGGCAGTGTAGCAGTGAATTACCGCTCCTCCGTGCAGCCTGCACCCCCCTCCTTTTCTTTACCTCGCCTTCCGCCCATCAAGTGCTGCCATCGGCTGCTGTGCTGATCGGAGGTGAGGGGGAGCGCACCCGGTAAAAGGTTCACAGGGGGGGGGAGTGTGTGTCTGCGGGGAGCCACGCCGCGATGCAGTGAGGTAGGATGGAGAGTGTGCGGACCGGTATGTGTGATCTCCGGGGAGGAGGTCCTCTGTCCATTGTGTGTCTGGGAGGACTCCCTCTCACTCCTTGTCATCCCCCTCACTCCCTGTCACCCCCCCCCTCACTCCCTATTAACCCTCTCACTCCCTGTCACCTCCTCTCTCTCCCTGTCACCCCCCTGTCTCTCTCCCTGTCTCCCCCTCTCACTCTCCCTGTCTCCCCCCTCTCACTGCCTGTCACCCTCCTCTCACTCCCTGCCTGTCATCCCCTCTCTCTCCCTGTCACCCCCCTCTCTCTCTCTCCCTGTCATTTCCCTCTCTCTCTCTCTCTCTCCCCCTGAAACCCCCCTCTAACTCTCCCTGCCCCCCCTCTCACTGCCTGTCACCCTCCTCTCACTCCATCCCTGTCACCCCTTTTTCTCTCTCTCTCCCTGTCACCCCCCCTCTCTCTCTCCCTGTCACCCCCCTCTCTCTCTCTTTACCTGTCACCCCCCCTCTCTCTCTCTCTCTCTCCCTGTCACCCCCCTCTATCTCTCTCTCTCACCCCCTCTCTCTCTCTCCCTGTCACCTGCCCTCTCCCTCTCTCTCCCTGTCACCTGCCCTCTCTCTCCCTGTCACCTGCCCCCCCCTCTCTCTCTCTCTCCCTGTCATCTGCCCTCTCTCTCTCAATTCAATTCAATTCAAATAAGCTTTATTGGCAGGACCAAATACATTTTAGCATTGCCAAAGCAGTTGAGTTTGGGGGGGGGGGGGGATTTTTTCTTCCTATTTACAATACGGGGGGGGGGGGTATTTTACCCTTTCCTTGATAAAGGCTTTAAGAGATGTTGAAGTTGTAAATTTAGATAAATATCAACAGGTGGAATGTTTTGCTATGGATTTTTTAGGTTTTTATAGCATATGTATTAGTTAGTATAGCATAGTTTGATTTTTAAGACCATGTGTTTTAAAAATCTAAAAATCCGCTGGCAACAAAGGCGAGTACACCCCTGCGTTAAAATAGCCATTTTCCCTCCACTGTGTCATGTGACTCATTAGTGTTACAAGGTCTCAAGTGTGAATGGGGAGCAGGTGTGTTAAATTTGGTGGTATCGCACTCATTCTCTCATACTGGTCACTGGAAATTCAACATGGCAACTCATGGCAAAGAATTCTCTGAGAATCTGAAAAAAATAATTGTTGCTCTACATAAAGATGGCCTAGGCTCATAGGCATCCGCAGGTAGGGGCAAGGGGGGCAAATGCCCCCCCCCCCCTGGAATCTCAACTTCCCCTTTCAAGTGGTTGTTAAGCCACTTTATGCCATCCTGTGTAGTCTGTTTAATAATCCTGTGTGTCTGTGTTTTAAAAAAATAAGCCGTTCTTTACCAGTTTTCAAAAGGGCTAAGCGATGCTCACATGACCCGTTGGCTCTCTCCTCTCCCCATCTGACAGCTGCCTGCAGCGGGCGGGGCTAAGGATTCCTCACTGATGTCAGTCGGGAGGGGAGTAGAAGGGGAGGGGGAGAGGAGGCGGGTCACGTGAGCGGCACTCTGAAAACTGTTTTGTTTATATAAAACACAGATACAGGGGCACACAGGATTATTAGACTGTAGAAAGGATATGAAACTTTAAATGAAACTACAGGAGCAGACAGGGAGGGATGGGGGAGAGAGGGGGGAGGAGGACAGGAGGGCTGCGAATGATGGAGGCACGTAAACTGACCACGGTGTCGGGGCTCAGCAGCCATGGTATATGGTGGTCAGTTTACAGAGGGGAGGACATAGCCAGGCAGGATAAGCCAGGTATTTTAGGTGATAGAAGGGGCCAAATTACACAGCAAAGCAATGTGCTGTATAACATGCTTTAAGGGAACAGGATCAATTTTATTTTTTTAGGTTAACAAATGCTTTAAAAATAAATGCTTCTCTTTGCTCTTTAAAAATAAATACTCAAAATAAGTATAATGACTAAGCTCCTCCCCTTCAAGACATTGTTGCAAAGGGGCGGAGCATGGGTGAAAAAAGTTCTGCGGACGCCCATGCCAAGGCAGGCTATAATAAGATTGCCAAGACTCTGAAACAAGGATGCAGCTCTGTGGCCAAGACCTTACAGCGGTTTAACAGGACAGGTTTCACTCAGAACAGGCCCTGCTCAGCATCATATCCAGAGGTCGTCTTTGGGAAAAAGACGTATGAGTGCTGCCAGCTTTGCTGCAGAGGTTGAAGGGGTGGGGGGGGTCAGCCTGTCAGTGCTCAGACCATATGCATCAAGTTGGTCTGCATGGCTTTCATGCCAGAAGAACGTCTCTTTTAACCACTTCCGGCCCGCGCTATAGCCGAAGTAGCGCGGACTCGAATTTCCAGGAGGCCTCCCAGTAACAGGCTCCCCGCTCCCGTGAGCGCGCATCAGGGAAAATCCGTGTCGGCCATGTCCCTTGGACACAGCCAATCACAGATCGTGGTGAATGGCCAATCATTTACCACGTGATCGGACCGTGCAATGAGAGATGATCTCACATGTAAACATATGAGATCATCTCTCATCGCCAGCTCTCTTCCTCACACGGAGACTGCAGTGTGAGGAAGAGGAGAGCAGATCACCGGTAAGGGGACACAAAGGAATGTAATCAGGGCACTGATCACCAGTGCCCTGATTACAGAAGAGGGGAAAAAAATGCCACAACTGCCCACAGTGCCCCCCATCAGTGCCCACAGTCAGTGCCCATAGTGCTGCCAGTCAGTGCCCATCAGTGCCTGCTCATCTAGGCACTGATGGGCACTGACTACCAGCACTATGGGCACTGATGGTGCTGCCCATCAGTGCCACCCGTCAGTATCCATCAGTGCCACCCATCAGTGTTCATCAGTGCCACCCATCAGTGCGACCTCTCAGTGCCCGTCAGTGCCGCCTCTCAGTGCCCATCAGTGCCACCTCTCAGTGCCACCTATCAGTGCTCATCAGTACCGCCTATCAGTGCCACCTATCAGTGCTTATCAGTGCGGCATATTAGTACCTCCTCATCAGTGCCCATAAGTGCCACCTCATCAGTGCCCATCAGTGCAGCCTATCAGTGCCCATCAGTGCCGCCTCATCAGCGCACATCAGTGAAGGAGAAAAATGTATTTATTTTCAAAATTTACTCACAGAAAATAAGAAAAACTTTTTTTTTTCAAAATTTTCTGTCTTTTTTCTTTTTTTTTTTGTTAAGAAATAAAAAACCCAGAGGTGATTAAATACCACCAAAAGAAAGCTCTATTTGTGTGAAAAAAAAAGATAAAAATGTCATATGGGTACAGTGTAGCATGACCGCGCAATTTTCATTCAAAGTGTGAGAGCGCTGAAAGCTGAAAATTGGCCTGGGCAGGAAGGGGGTATAAGTGCCCAGTAGGCAAGTGGTTAAAGATGATGCACATGAAAGCCCGCAAACACTTTCCTGAAGACAAGCAGACTATGGGCATGGATTACTGGAACCATGTCCTGTGGTCTGATGAGACCAAGATAAACTTATTTGATTGAGGTGGTATCAAGCGTGTGTTGCGGCAACCAGGTGAGGAGTACAGAGACAAGTGTTTCTTGCCTACAGTCAAGAATGGTGGTGGGAGTGTCATGGTCTGGGGCTGCACGAGTGCTGCTCGCACTGGGGATCTACAGATCATTGAAGGAACCATGAATGCCAACATGTACTGTGACATACTGAAGCAGAGCATGATCCCCTCCATTCGTGGTCTGTGCCGCAGGGCAGTATTCAAACATGACAACGACCCCAAACACACCTCCAAGACGACCACTGCCTTGCTAAAGAAGCTGAGGGTAAAGGTGATAGACTAGCCAAGCATGTCTCCAGGTGTAAACCCTATTGAGCATCTGTTGGGCAGCCTCAAACGGAATGTGGAGGAGCGCAAGGTCTCTAACATCCACCAGCTACGTGATGTTGTCATGCAGGAGTGGAAGAGGACTCCAGTGGCAACCTGTAAACTCCATGCCCAAGAGGGTTAAGGCAGTGGTGGAAAATAATGGTGGCCACACAAAATATTGACTTTTTGGGCCCAATTTGGACATTTTCACTTTTGTTTCCAGCGGTTTAGACATTAATGGCTGTGTGTTGAGTTATTTTGAGGGGGCAGCAAATTTACACCGTTATACAAGCTACTTTACATTGTAGCAAAGTGTAATTTCTTCAGTGTGGTCACATGAAAAGATATAATATAATACGGTATTTACAAAAATGTGGGGGTGTACTCACTTTTGTGAGATACTGTATTTTGTAACTGAATTGTGTTTTATGCAAGTGTATGTGAGGCTTTTCTGTTTAGTAAAAGCATTAATACACTACAGAGGTCTAAGTTTCCCTGGCTTATACCACAAGAACCATTAAAAAGACAAAAGCAAAACATGCTGTATATATACAGTCAGGTCCATAAATATTGGGACATCGACACAATTCTAATCCTTTTGGCTCTATTCACCATTTGAAATGAAACAAACAAGATGTGCTTTAACTGCAGACTTTCAGCTTTAATTTGAGGGTATTTACATCCAAATCAGGTGAGCGGTGTAGGAATTAAAAACAGTTTGTATAAGTGCCTTCCACTTTTTAACCACTTTAACACTGCTCACTGTGCCTCTACTGCGGCACAGTGGCTCGTTATCGTCTGGCGACGTAGACCTACGTCACCAGACATTCCCCTCTCTCGGTGGCGCGCACGCGCCGTCGGAGGCTTGCTCCCGCTGTATTCAGTCATAGCGGGAGCAAGCAAGTGAAATGCATGCTCAATCAGATTCAGGTCAGGTAATTGACTTGGCCATTACATAACATTCCACTTCTTTCCCTTAAAAAAACTCTTTTCGCAGTATGCTTCGGGTCATTGTCCATCTGCACTGTGAAGCGCCGTCCAATGAGTTCTGAAGCATTTGGCTGAATATGAGCAGATAATATTGCCCTGAACACTTCAGAATTCATCCTGCTGCTTTTGTCAGCAGTCACATCATCAATAAATACAAGAGAACCAGTTCCATTGGCAGCCATACATGCCCACGCCATGACACTACCACCACCATGCTTCACTGATGAGGTGGTATGCTTTGGATCATGAGCAGTTCCTTTCCTTCTCCATACTCTTCTCTTCCCATCACTCTGGTACAAGTTGATCTTGGTCTCATCTGTCCATAGGATGTTGTTCCAGAACTGTGAAGGCTTTTTTAGATGTTGTTTGGCAAACTCTAATCTGGCCTTCCTGTTTTTGAGGCTCACCAATGGTTTACATCTGTATTCACTCTGGTGAAGTCTTCTCTTGATTGTTGACTTTGACACACATACACCTACCTCCTGAAGAGTGTTCTTGATCTGGCCAACTGCTGTGAAGGGTGGTTTTTTCACCAGAGAAAGAATTCTTCGGTCATTCACCACAGTTGTTTTCCGTGGTCTTCCAGGTCTTTTGGTGTTGCTGAGCTCTTTCTTTTTTAAGGATATTACAAACAGTTGATTTGGCCACACCTAATGTATTTGCTATCTCTCTGATGAGTTTGTTTTGTTTTTTCAGCCTAATAATGGCTTGCTTCACTGATAGTGACAGCTCTTTGAATCTCATATTGAGAGTTGACAGCAACAGATTCCAAATGCAAATAGCACACTTGAAATGAACTCTGGACCTTTTTTCTGCTCCTTGTAAATGGGATAATGAGGGAATAACACACACCTGGCCATGGAACAGCTGAGCAGCCAATTGTCCCATTACTTTTGGTCCCTTAAAAAGTGGGAGGCACATATATAAACTGTTGTAATTCCTACATCTTTCACCTGATTTGGATGTAAATACCCTCAAATTAAAGCTGAAAGTCTGCAGTTAAAGCACATCTTGTTTGTTTCATTTCAAATCCATTGTGGTGGTGTATAGAGCCACAAAGATTAGAATTGTGTCGATGTCCCAATATTTATGGACCTGACTGTATAAGGTCCCACAGTTAATAGTGCATGTCAGAAAACAAACCAAGCCATGAAGTCCATGGAATTGTCTGTAGACCACCGAGACAGGATTGTATCGAGGCACAAATCTGGGGAAGGGTACAGAAAATTTTCTGCAACATTGAAGGCCCCAAAGAGCACAGTGGCCTCCATTATCCATAAATGGAAGAAGTTTGGAACCACCAGGACTCTTTCTAGAGAGGGCCGCCTGGCCAAACTGAGCAAATGGGGGAGAAGGGCCTTAGTCAGGGAGGTGACCAAGAACCCAATGGTCACTCTAACAGGGCTCTAGTGTTTCTCTGTGGAGAAAGAAGAACCTTCCAGAAGAAGAACCATCTCTGGAGCACTCCATCAATCAGGCCTGTATGGAAGAATGGCCAGATGAAAAGCCACTCCTCAGTAAAAGGCACATGACAGCCGCCTGGAGTGTGCCAAAATGCACCTAAATTACTCTCAGACCATGAGAAACAAAATTCTCTGGTCTGATGAAACAAAGATTAAACACTTTGGCCTGAATGGCAAGCTTCATGTCTGAAGGAAACCAAGCACTGCTCATCACCTGGCCAATACCATCCCTACAGTGAAGCATGGTGGTGGCAGCATCATGCTGTGGGGATGTTTTTCAGCTGCAGGAACTAGGAGACTAGTCAGGATCAAGGGAAAGTTAAATGCAGGAACCTACAGAGACATCCTTAATTAAAACCTCCTCCAGAGCGCTGGGGCGAAGGTTCATTTTCCAACAAGACAATGACCCTAAGTACACAGTCAAGAAAAGAAAGGAGCGGCTACCAGACAACTCTGTGAATGTCCTTGAGTGGCACCGCCAGAGCCCAGACTTAAACCTGATTGAACATCTCTGGAGAGATCTGAAAATGGCTGTGCACCGATGCTTCCAGGTTTTTTTTGTCAAAGCTTAATTGAACAAGCTGAAGTTAGAAGCTGATTGGCTACCACAGCTGCACCAGATTTTGCTCTCTCCAGTTTTAGTAAATAAACCCTATCAATGTGTCCTCAGCAGACACCCCTTGACTGATTAATCTTAAGGGAAAAAATAATCCATTCGGTATGGATTTTCCCAAACAACAATTTATGATTTATCAAGCCAAGATCAGAGAACAGAATAACTTCAGCCAGATAAGTTGTGCATTTTAATGGAAATATTCCATAAGAGAGATGTTTCTATGACCAGATCTCTGACTGCCATCTCTGGTCTCTGTTTGGTTAGCACTGTCACACTGAACTGTCTTGAACATCCAACAAATAAAACAAGACAATGACTTGTGTTAAGAACGAAGACATTGATACATATTACAAGAACAGGAAATTCCAGACTTTACAGCATATTTTAAGAAGAAGAATTCAGTGTTAAAGTTTAATGGAGCTGAAATGTTCCCCAGCAAGTTATAAGAAATGAATCAAAGGCATAGTTAACAATTAATACAATCAAGAATATTAAACACATGATCGGCTAACAGACAAGTTATACTATATGAATGAGAAATGAGTAACCTTTTTAAATGAAGGTTAAAAGTTAAAGGTTTTGATTTGTTGCATTACTTTTATTACTATATTTTACCTGTAGAATTTGGCCTGCATCCATCCATAAATGAAGGAAATAAAGTCGGGAGAAAGGAAAGAAGGAAGGTTGGAAGAGAGGGAAAGAGGGAGCGAGGAGGGAGGGAGGAGGAAGGAAGAATGGAAGCAAGGAAGTTCAGAAGTAATAGAGGGAGGAAGAAAGGAAGGGAGGAAAAGGAAGGAAGAGAGTGGTAATGAGGAGCAGAGAAGGAAAGTCTAGGTTCACACTATTGCGGGTGGTGCGGCTCATGTTTGCATGGGCACAGCAGTCTATTAATATGAATTGGTTGCTGTACCCGTGGGAAACACAGGAAAAAGGCTTTGGATGTTTACACAATGTAAGCTTTTACAGAAAAATACATTTATTAAATACAATGTACGTTAAATACACATATAAGCTTATGGGAAGATTTTTATTATATTAAATGGTCTTATGGTCTCTTTAGACTAATACAAAAGTAAAAAATATGTTTTTACTTGAAATACTCTCATCTTTTCATTCAAGGTGTCCCACAATACTGGGACACAAAAAGGTGGGTCCCCAATATAATCCAGTTCAAGTACATAAAAATACTTAAAATAGCTAGAAGTAGCTATAAAATGTAATTCTGGGCCTCCGATTGGCACTCTCCCCTAGAGGCTGCTAACCTATGCTCTAAAGTCTTTTGTTTTGTATGGAATTCCTTTTTTTATATTCATTAGTTATGTTTTCCAACAGATTTGCTATAAACTCTATTTTACAAGAGTGGCTTTTAAAAAAGCCTTTTATATGATGGTAAAATAAAGTTTATGAACTCATGGGAGTTTTATGCATTCCTACAATAAATTGATCTAGATTTTCATTTAATTTCTAATAAAAGATACAGATGATCAGACAAACGATACAAGAAAAAAAAGACCTTTCATGCTGCTACTGAGCACATTTGCTAGAAAGGAGCTATAAGTTCCTTTGTGAATGGCCCCACTATCTTTATTCATGCATGTCCATTAAAAAGCAAAGAAATGTCACCAGTCAGTCTGTGGAAACGTCCCTAAAGCAGATCATATAGCGAACTTCATTCAACATAACGAGAGGAGGCAAAACAAACTAACTATAAAATTGAACATAAAAGAAGCATTATTTTAGAATGTTAGATACCAATTGGAATATTAAACAACACACTATCCTGACCATTCTGTCTTTTCCATTTATAAATAGCAAAATAATACATTTTTCAGAGTTGCATTTCCTGAAGGACATACAGGGATTTCTTTTAAGCTGACCTCCAGGCACACAAAAAAAAATAGCCTAAATAGAGCGAATGCTGAATATGAAGTGGAAAAACCAAAAATTACAAACAGAAAGGCCTGTTTGTTGCCGAAGAGATATGCTGTGTCTCCCTTGCAATATAAGCTTCTTTCCTTCCTGTTCACTGGTGTAGGGATCTTCTGCTGTATTTGTACATAGATGTTTGTTTGTTACTTACCACAGTTATTTATTTATTTATTTATTTATTTATTTATTTATTTATACATGTATTTCCCGCCCCTGCTACCTGGGTCAAAAATGCCAGAAGATGGAAGTGGATAGGATGAGAGGAACTGAGCCACATGACTCTACACATTTTTCACCCAGACCATAAGCAGAGCCCCTTATTTGGGCTAGAAAACACCTTTGGCAAAGCACTTGGACCTACCACACTCTGTGTGTTTGTGGCAGATCATCCTTTTTCTACCATTTCGCAACATCCTTGTGCTTTCTGCCTCTTTGGGTCGCAGGACTCCCTTCACAGCTCCCAGGACAGACATCCTCTGTGTTATTCCTCTTTTATTTCCAAGCTGATTTATACCTTGTCAATAGCACCCACTCCTGAGGAAGTGAATTTATGTTCAAGAAACACGTTAAGATATGGGATGCATCTTCTTATTAATCTGACTGTATGGAAACATCTGTAAGAACAGTTTGATGGAATGGATACAGAAATAATGGGATTTTTGTAAGAACCTACCGTAAAATCCTTTTCTCTTTAGTCCATTGACAGACACAGCTCTCATACTTCTTAGCCATTTTGGCTATGCTGCCCCCTGCAGGAGTAGTACTAGGCAGGAAAAAAAGCAATTCACCATGCCCACGGGGCTGTCCCTATAGGCATAACCCTACACACCCTGCTCCAGCAAAACAGTTTTGTTGCAAGCAGTCAAAGAAGACAGAAAACCATCCCCGTATCAGAGGGACAGGTGCTGCGTCTGTCAATGGACTTGAGAACAGGATTTTACGATAAGTTCTTACAAAAATCCAGTTTTCTCTACCGTCCATTGACAGACACAGTTCTCATACTTCTTAGCCATTGAGTCGTCCCAAATTAGTGTAGGCATGAGGGGTGGGGAGGACGCAACCAGATAGTAAACGTAAACTCCAAAGGCTAAACATGGCCAACTAGGTAACAAGGAGCTCAACCAGGAACAACAGGAGCTCACCCATGAAAGAAAAAAACCCTATAGAGAAATAAATATTTGTCTTATGAAACAGCAGTCTGCAAAATCTTGCGGGCAAAGGAAGCATCTGAAGATGCCAACCTTGTAGAATTTTATAAAAGTGTGGACAGATGACCAAGTCGCTGCTTTACAAACTTGCGCTACTGAGGCCTGATGACGAAAAGCCCAAGAGGCACTCAGCGCTCTAGTAGAATGCGCCTTCACAGGAAAAGGAGGAACCTGACCCTTCAGTGAATAAGCCTGAACAACAGTCTGCCTGATCCATCTGGATATGGTCACAGCAGGCGCAGCCAAACCTTTCCGAGGTCCTTCGGTAAGAACAAATAGAGAGTCAGATTTTCTAAAAGTTACCGTCAGATAAACCCTTATCGCCCGAACCACATCCAGAGATTGCAAGGCAATTTACTTGGGATGCTTAGGCTTAGGACATAGGGAAGGCAACACGTCTTCATTGATATGAAAATCTAACACCACCTTAGGAAGAAAGGACGGATTAGGTCGGAGAACCACTTTATCTCTGGAAACCACCAAATAAGATGAACGACAGGACAAAGCAGCCAACTCAGACACTCTGCGGGCAGAAGTAATTGCCACTAGAAAGATAACCTTCGTGGATAAAGCAAGCAGAGAAATCTCCCTAATGTTCTCAAAAGGAGGCTTTTGAAGAACAGACAGAACAAGTTTGAGATCCCACGGAGGCAACGGGGATCTCCACTACATCCTAAGGCACAGAATTTTAAAGATCCATCTATCCCAGTGAATATGGCAAGCTGCTAATGCAGATATCAGACACCCTTTCATGCCTGCAACTACATGTCATCTGGTAAGAGGCTGACCCAATTCTTTGTGTGAAAGTGTTCGGTGGGTGTACCTAACTTTCCTGGTATTTATTTGGATCTTGATTTACTCATGCATTATGTATTCTTTGATCTCCAGCCACTAAGCACAACCTCATCTAAAGTCCCGCGGGCCAGTTTTCTCTGTTTCTGTATGCATTTAGGGATGGAGGTGTGCTTTGGTGGTAATCAGACCACTATTCTTTTTTGTACCTGTATTTAGGGTGGAAGACACCCACAAGTGCCCATCGGTGATCTGGTTTCCTCCCGGCTGTGATTTCAATCTTGGTAGCCCCCCCTTTTCCTTTTTTCCTTGTTTCCTATATTTACTCATGTAATACTTATTTACTTCAGATCCATTCTTCATTTTGTACAGTACGAAATATGTCAACATGCTCATTTAGCTCCTCTGTGATGCTTCTCACACTGGACACTCTTAATATTTTTTGATACTTTTGCTGGCCTTTGTGTGTCGGGGGCGCTGTTTCCTACCCCGGGAGCTGCGATGTATTAAGAGGGAGCCTCTGTCTCCCTTGCTGTCCCCGCCCCTCCCCTCCCCATGGGAGGAGCGGGTCCACCTTTACATCGGCGTCATGCCGCACACCCAGCGCTGTGCGTCAGTGGCCACACTGACGTCGCCACGCTGTTGTGTGTTTTTTCATCAGCGGGACGGAGAGGTCCGCACTCGGCGCTCCTCTCCATGTGATCACGGACGCCTCGGCTCCGTTTGATCTCTTCCCACCCGCTCCACATGACGTTAGGGTCCGAGGCTTGCTGCCGGGATGGGATCCACATGGTAGGTTGTTCACTCGGTGCCTTCCCTTACCTCCTCCTTCCCCAGGCGCATCTCCTCCCCACACCCATGCCCTTGGGTCACCAGTCCATCCCTTCCTCACTACCCCACCCCACTCACTCCACACCCTTCTCCACCTGTACACCATACACCGCTGTTCCCCTCTCTATCCCACTTTCACCTGTATGATTTCCTGCATGTTGCTTTTCCTTTCCCAACACCCATTTGGGATCTCCTTTTGTGCACCTCACCAGCTTTACCTTCCACCTATCCATCTCACCATCACCAGTAGCAATTCTGCTACCATTTCAGCATTTTCCACATTTGTCACATGACAGGTATGGAAGTTACATCTCCCCACCACCCATACACTAGCTATTAAGCTATATCATGTGCTATGGTAGTACATGCTATGAATTTTACTCATGCAACTTGTCCAATTATGCAATAAAAATTAATTATTGTTTTACTCATGCATTATGTATTTTTTGATCTCCAGCCACTAAGCACAACCTCATTTAAAGTCCCGCGGGCCAGTTTTCTCTGTTTCTGTATGCATTTAGGGATGGAGGTGTGCTTTGGTGGTAACCAGACCACTATTCTTTTTTGTACCTTGATAACACATACGCCCATGTGTTATTTTTATCTGGTAAGGGGCACATCCGATCACGGTGGAGGCTTCACTGCTCACATCTACTTTGGATTTTGCACTTTTGGATTTTGTTCACATGCATGTCAGTTGAACATAATTTTGGACATTTATTTTTCACCTTATGGACTCACTCTTTCTGATTGATAGATTGATTGTCACCACGTTGTCAAACCTGATTTATTATTAATTGGTTTATTCAATTTTGGATAGGTTTGTCTTCTCACATTATCACCATTTTTGTTGATTTGCCAATATATGTATCTTTTAGACACATCATTGAGCAGTTTAGCGCAACTGATACACCATTTTTCACAGAAAAAGCATTGGCCCAGACCGCCAATGGAATTGTCCAGGTAGCAGGCAGAGATTTGCCAAAGTATTGGTCCTGGGAGTAGTTCAGTAAGCAGGCACAGGCATGGCCAGTTCAGGTGGCAAGCAGAGGCATGGCCAGTCCAAGTGGCAGGCAGAGGCATGGCCAGTTCAAGAGGCAGCAGGCATCACTGTAAGGCTCAGGGCTTTGGTCATGTAAAACCTGAGGATAGGGCTTCACCCACCCAAATCTCTTTGAAGCTTCCGAGTCTCCAGATCCTAATCCAAGAAAACAAAAACCCGGAGAAAAAAGTTTTCTCCACTCAGAAATTCTATTCTGGAGCCCTGTGCTGTCTTGAATCCCACTAATACAGTGGCAGGGCAAACGATCAGTTCAGGAGGTAGGCAAAAAGAATGGTCATTTAACAGGCCGAGGTCCATTCATGTGTAAGGCAGAAACATGGTTGGCAGAGGCATAGTCGATAAACAGTCCAGGTCATACACAAAAATAGCAGAAACTGGAAAAATATCTTCACATCATAGTCGATAAACAGTCCGGGTCATACCCAGAAATTGCAGATAGTGGTAACTGGAAAAACGTCTTTACTTCACTAATAGCGTAGTGAAGTATGATAAATCCGATAGCACTCTTAAATACAGAGGCCTGGCTTGGAGGGACATTGGGCACAGTAGTATCGGGTGTCACAGTGAATTCCTATTCTTGAACACACATGACATTTTTTGGGGGTTTTGTGACCTGTGTGGGTAGGAGGGAGGATATCCGGAGAAGTGCCTTTCATGAAGTCTCGCTAATGTATCGGAGCAAATTTGTTCAGGAGCATGGCTATGGGGACAGAGAAGGGCCGTGATAACGTCCTCTTGAAATTTTAGATATGTTGTTTGGGTTGGGTGTATTTGGAAAAACTAACATATGAATTGAACAGGGCTAGTTGATTTAAATAAATGGCGACTTTCATATACCAAAACAGTGACCTCCTGGTGGCCAGGTAGGGCAACATCAGCTGGTCGTTCATATCCAACCCTCCCCCATGAAATGGTTATATTAATGAACACATTTTGGCTTCTGGACGGGACCTCGTCTTGTCTGAAGTTCCACCAAGGTGTTGTCATTTATTGTGGAAAGGATGTAGACGTCTCTTTCATCTCTTCACTTTACAGCTAGTACCTCTTCATTCCGCATACTGGCTTTTTACCCTAGATTTAATTTCCTGGTGACCAATCTCTGTGGGAAGCCCTTGCAGTTGGACCGTGCTGTCCCACAGGCCACAGTCTTCTTCAGGTAGAGATGGTGGAAAAGTGTGAGACGTGTAGAAATTGTCTACATATAGGTGGTAACCCTTCCCAAACAGTGGTTCTATCAGCTGCCAGACGATTTTGCCACTTTTCCCCAAAGAGGTAGGGTATCCAGGGAGTTTAGCTAACTGTCCTTTCCCTCGTAAATTTTAAAATCGTATGTTTAACCGGTGCCCCTGTCACATGCCTTGTAAAATGTTACCCCATATTTGGCCCGTTTACTGGGGAGGTAGTGCTTGATGCCAAGTCTTCCGGTGAAGTGGACTAGGGATTCATACACACAAATATTTATATCGGGGGTAAACATTTGCTTGAAGCTGGAGCAAAAAAAAAAACTAATTAGGGGCCAGATTTTGAATAATTTATCATAATTATTATTATTATTATTATTATACAGGATTTATATAGCGCCAACAGTTTGCGCAGCGCTTAACAAAATGAGGGCAGACATTACAGTTACACTACAATTTGGAACAAAAGGAATCAGAGGGCCCTGCTCGTTAGAGCTTACAATCTAAAAGGGAGGGTCAATTGATACAAAAGGCAATAGCTGTGGGGGATGCGCTGATGGAGCAAGAGAAACAGTGTTATTAGTTAGTAGCCGGGTAGGCTTCTTTAAAGAGAAGGGTTTTCAGGGATCGTCTAAAGATGGATAGATTAGGGGACAGTCGGACAGATTGGGGTAGAGATGATTTTGAGGGAAGCACTGGGTATTGTTGTTGAAATGTAAAAATCGCATTATCATTTCATAATGGGTTCTGGGCATCAAAGAGGAGTAGACTGGCATATGATGGATAGGTTGGGTAGACCAATAGGAATGGAGTTATTTTTTTTTTTTTGTCAGCCCCATGTTGAGGGTTAGTCCAAGGAAAATTTAAATTCTTCCACGGTGAGGGGTTTTCAAACAAAGGAAGGGCATAAGAAGAATTGGGAGTGCTGGCAATATGTTGGCTGGCGTACAGATTACAGTACACTGCTCCATGATGTAGTTCAGCAGATCATCCGTAAAAAAGAAATTAAAATAATAAAGTGGGGTTACATTTTCCGATTGTATTTGAGTGCATGGCTGTGCTGTAAAAGGGGGAATTACAGGTTCTGCTGAAGTATCAGGCAGCCATGTAGGGTATAATAATACATCCAAGAGGGTAGTATGGGTCCTGCCTTGTTGTGGATGGAACGCCCCGTTACTAGCATCTGGCCTATCGTGTAGGAACGATGCCATGCTTGTGCTTGCCACTGCACAAGGACTTGCAGAACTGCTGGTGGATGCCTGCCTATAATCTTGGAGTGCTGCACTGCTGGTGGATGCTTCAAGATTTGTTGTGCTGCTAGTGGATGCCTCAGGGTTTGTTGCTCTGCTGGTGGATGCCTGCACCTGCTAAAATTTCTTGAGCCTCTTTGTTAGGATTCTGTCCTCAGTTTCCATTGCAGAGACACTGCTTTCTACTGGCTCATACCTGCTATCCGAGTCTGATGGAGAGAATTCCCCGCTACTCTCGTCCGACATATTCTGGAGTAAATAGAAAGAATCCTCGCCGCTAAATAATTTTTTAGCCATGTGGACAGATGATTCCTGGGACAGATGTGTCAGATGTGTGACATGTTAAACGGGGATGTGGCAGATCACAGACAGATGTGACAGATCAGGGACAAGTGTGGCAGATCAAGGACAGGTGAGGCAAATCAGGGACAGGTGTGGCAGATCATTGACAGATGTGGTAAATCACGGACAGGTGTGGCAGATGATGTGCGCCAGATGATCGCGGACAGGGGTTTTCACTGTTAAGGACACTAGCTGGGTGATCAGTGTGTAACTAGCAGTAAAATTGCTATAAACTCACTGATCCCCAGGCTGAAAGCACAGATTGTCTCTTCTCCTCGCTGACAGGCTCTGTGTGAGAAGAGCAGATAGCCGTTACAATGGCTGTGTTTACATTAAATGACAGCTGTGATTGGACACAGACGTCATGTGATCAGGAGGGCCAATCATAGAGCCCTCCTGCCGAGCGGTGTTGCTCTGTCTCCAAGGGACACAGGCACACCGAGATCACGCAGCTGCGCGTGCACCCGGCCGCACAATATCTCTCCTTCTGAAGGACGTTCCTAAATGTCCACTCAGAAGGAGGAAGCTCCCAACCGGCCATTTATATGCATTGGCCGGGTGGGAAGAGGTTAAGAAATTGAAACGTGTGTTCTTTTATTGGATTTATATCTGGTTCCCACATTAACTGGATGCAGTTATATTCTGACGATTGTCAACCCTTGAAAAAGTCGCATCAGCAGGTGACATAATTTCCAGTCGTGGCTGAGATCAGAAATTTGGATTTACTAGTGTCTTTCTTGTGTGTGACACCACGGTCTCACTGGATTGATTGCCAAAGCGATTTTAACTAATGCCCCGTACACACATACCGATTGTCGGCCATAAATATTCGGCCGACGACCAATCGGCCGATTGTAGGCTTGTTAGTATGATGCTTCCGACAGCCGACAGCGCATTTTCGGCCAAACAGAATCTGTCGTGCAAGCATTAAAATTTTTGTTGGCCAACACCAGAACGGCCGATTGTTCGCCAGTCAGTACAGATTTCGGCCGACAGACAGCAGATTTGCAAGACTGGGCATGCTCAGACAAGAAAAAAGACAAGGAAAGTTAACCATCACATGACATCACTTCTGCAGTTGGCTGTTGTTGGCCGACAAAATTCGTGTGCAGTCTTTTGCAGTTTTCAACAGACACGACAGCCCTGGACAAAAGACGGCCAATCGTTCGGTACGTGTGTACGAGGCTTAAGTCTACATGTTTTTATAATAAAGCCGTACATTACTTCTACATCCACTATCTGGATTTCTATTTTTGTTTCTGTATTGGCCATTTTGAGCACCTTCCACCATTAAGGTGGAGACTACTGATCCAATTGAAGCGTATAACGATGAGTCCTACCATGAGCAGCCTTTGCACATAGTGGTGGAGCACGTGGATCTAACATGGAAATACATGATATATGATTATCACTATGTTTGAAGGATTATCACAGTATCTTAAATAAGAACTGTCTATGTGGAACGTTGGCTGGACTGCCTTTCTGGACTAATATGAGGTGAGAGGACAAAAAGAGAATACGATTTTCAGAACTCAGACGCCGCCAGGTACACCCTGATTGACTGAACCACATCCAAAGAATGCAAGGCAATCTCTTTAGTGGGCTTAGGACACAAGGAAGGCAACACAATGTCTTAATTTAAATGGAAACCAGAGACGACCTTAGGAAGGAACGACTGACAGGGACCAAGCACCACTTTGTTTCTGCGAACCACCAGGTAAGGTGAATGACAAGACAACGCAGCCAACTCGGACACCCTGCACGCAGAAGTAATAGCCACCAAGAAGGCCACCTTCTGCGACAAAGTAAGCAGAGGAATTTCACAAATATTTTCAAAAGGCGGTTTCGGAAGAACCGACACCACCAAATTGAGGTCCCATGGAGGTAACGGAGACCTCACTGGGGGAGCCAGGTGGCGGACCCTCTGAACAAAGGTGTGAACCAAGAATTTTTTGGCCCACGGGCTCTGAAAGAAAATTGCCACGGACGAAATCTGGCCTTTAATGGTACCCATGGCCAAATGCTGATCTACACCTCTTTGGAGAAACACCAAGACCCGAGACACCGAAAGGGAAAGGGGGGGAACGCCTCGAGACTCACACCACGCAATGTACGCCTTCCAGACTCGATGATAAATCTTCCTAGAAATAGATTTGCTAGCTTTTAACAGCATATGAATCACCAATCCAGACACCCCTCTATCCCTCAGCACCTGGCTTTTAATAGCCAAGCCGTTAAAGCCAGCGACTGTAAAGCAGGATGGAAGATCGGCCCTTGAGCTTCTCTGAGAGGGAGACTCCAAGGGACATCGGCGACCAGCCGTACCAGGTCTGAGTACCCAGATCTGCAAGCCCAGTCCGGGGCCACTAGGAAGACCAGAATCCCATCTGCCTCGATTCTTCGACAGAAGTGTTATAGGAGAAAATGCGTATACCAGACGATACTGGCCCCAAGGGGCCACCAGAGCATCTGTGGCGTCAGTCAGAGGATCCTAAGACCTTGCTATGAATCTCTGCAGCTTCCTTTTGAGACCAGAGACCAACAGGTACACATGAGGAGTCACCCCCCCTGAGGCACAGTTGATGAAACACCTCCTGGTGGAGAGACCCTTCTCCCTGATCCAACTTCTGCCGACTGAGGTTATCCGCCTGCCAATTTTCCACCCCTGGAATATGCACGGAAGAGAAGGCTAGAAGAAAGCCCTTTGCACATTTTAGAATGCCAGCTACTTCCCAGGCCGCTAAGCTATTTTTGGTGCCCCTTGATGACTGACATATGCCACAGCCGTGCACCTGCAGATGATCCATCCAATGAATTAGGCAAAGCCTGATTGCCTATCAATATCCTGGAAATTCGGGCAGAATGGACTCCTCCAGTCCAAACCCTCTGAGCCAGATCGGTACCCAAGACACCTACCCATCTGGAAAAGCTGGCATCAGTTGTAACCACCGTCCAGAAGAGGGGGGAAGGATTTTCCCTGTCAAAATGCCGTAGAGCGGAGCCACCAAATCAGGGATCCCCTCATACTCGGGCTCAGCAGGATCACATTGTCTAGAGACTGTGGATTCTTGCTCCATTTGACAAGGATCTCCTTCTGTAGAGACCTAGTATAGAACCCCCTCGAAGGTGGGGACCATCAGTCCCAGCACTTGCATATACAATCCCTGAGTGATGATCGCCGGTTGGATAACAGGAGCCACGTCACATCCTGCAAATTCTTGAGTTTCTCCTCCGGTAGAAAAACCCAGCCTAAGGTTGTGTACAGGGTCAGGCCCAGATAATCCAGTTTTGTGGATGGAACCAGAACAGATTTTTGGAAATTCAGTTTTCATCCAAACTCTTGCAAAGTTTGCACAGAAATGTCCAGATTGTCTTTTAGGGCATTCGGAGACTCTGCTCGCAGGAGATCGTCCAGGTACCCCAGCACCGCAATCTCCTTCTGCCTTCGTAAAGCCAAAACCGGGGCCAACACTTTTGTAAACACCCGAGGAGCCAAGGTGAGACCAAAGGGTAATGCCACAAATTGATAGTGCTCCTCACCCAGGGCAAAGCGAAGGAAACGCTGATGCCCAACATACAGTGGGTACGGAAAGTATTCAGACCCCCTTAAATGTTTCACTCTTTGTTATATTGCAGCCATTTGCTAAAATCATTTAGGTTCATTCTTCTTCCTCATGAATGTACACATAGCACCCCATACTGACAGAAAAACACAGAATTGTTGACATTGTTGCAGATTTATTAAAAAAAAAAACTGAAATATCACATGGTCCTAAGTATTCAGACCCTTTGCTGTGACACTCATATATTTAACTCAGGTGCTTTCCATTTCTTCTGATCATCCTTGAGATGGTTCTACACCTTCATTTGAGTCCAGCTGTGTTTGATTATACTGAATGGACTTGATTAGGAAAGCCACACACCTGTCTATATAAGACCTTCCAGATCACAATGCATGTCAGAGCAAGTGAGAATCATGAGGTCAAAAGGAACTGCCTGAAGAGCTCAGAGACAGAATTGTGGCAAGGCACAGATCTGGCCAAGGTTACAAAAAGATTTCTGCTGCACTTAAGGTTCCTAAGAGCACAGTGGCCTCCATAATCCTCAAATGGAAGACGTTTGGGACAATCAGAACCCTTCCTAGAGCTGGCCGTCCGGCCAAACTGAGCTATCGGGGGAGAAGAGCCTTGGTGAGAGAGGTAAAGAAGAACCCAAAGATCACTGTGGCTGAGCTCCAGAGATGCAGTCAGGAGATGGGAGAAAGTTGTAGAAAGTCAACCATCACTGCAGCCCTCCACCAGTCGGGGCTTTATGGCAGAGTGGCCCGACGGAAGCCTCTCCTCAGTGTAAGACACATGAAAGCCCGCATGGAGTTTGCTAAAAAAACACCTGAAGGACTCCAAGATGGTGAGAAATAAGATTCTCTGGTCTGATGAGACCAAAATAGAACTTTTTGGCCTTAATTCTAAGCGGTATGTGTGGAGAAAACCAGGCACTGCTCATCACCTGTCCAATACAGTCCCAACAGTGAAGCATGGTGGTGGCAGCATCATGCTGTGGGGGTGTTTTTCAGCTGCTGGGACAGGACGACTGGTTGCAATCGAGGGAAAGATGAATGCGGCCAAGTACAGGGATATCCTGGACAAAAACCTTCTCCAGAGTGCTCTGGACCTCAGACTGGGCCGAAGGTTTACCTTCCAACAAGACAATGACCCTAAGCACACAGCTAAAATAACGAAGGAGTGGCTTCACAACAACTCCGTGACTGTTCTTGAATGGCCCAGCCAGGGCCCTGACTTAAACCCAATTGAGCATCTCTGGAGAGACCTAAAAATGGCTGTCCACCAACGTTTACCATCCAACCTGACAGAATTGGAGAGGATCTGCAAGGAGGAATGGCAGAGGATCCACAAATCCAGGTGTGAAAGACTTGTTGCATCTTTCCCAAAAAGGCTCCTGGCTGTGTTAGATCAAAAAGGGGCTTCTACTAAATACTGAGCAAAGGGTCTGAATACTTAGGACCATGTGATATTTCAGTTTTTCTTTTTTAATAAATCTGCAACAATGTCAACAATTCTGTGTTTTTCTGTCAGTATGGGGTGCTATGTGTACATTCATGAGGAAGAAAAATGAACTTAAATGATTTTAGCAAATGGCTGCAATATAACAAAGAGCGAAAAATTTAAGGGGGTCTGAATACTTTCCGTACCCACTGTATATTGGGTTATAAAGGTAGGTAAGCGTCCTTGATATCGATAGAGGCCAGGAAATCCCCTTGATGGAGGGGATGCCACCAATGAGTGAATGGGCTCCATTCAAAATTTCTGAACCCGCACAAAGCGTTTCAAAGTCTTGAGATCCAGAATTGGATAAACCTTGTCTTCCTTCCCAGGAACAGTAAACAGGTTTGAATAAAACCCCTGAAATCGCTCCGATTCTGGAACCGGTACAATGACCCCCTGTGAGAGCAGATCCTGTACCGCTCCAAGCAAACCTCGTGGACGATCTGGAGACAAACGCAGATTAGAAGGTAAGAACCTTGCCGAAGGCAAGGACCGAAACTAGATCTTGTACGCACACTGAATGAACTCGTGGACCCATTTGTCTTGAATCCAGGAGGTCCACGGATCCAGAAAGAAGCAAAGACATCCCCCCCACCCCAAGTACGGGTGAGAGCGCCCGTTCAGGCAGAAGCGAGCTTGTCTGCAGTTCCGGGGGGGCAGCTCTTGACTTACTTGGCCAGGGCCTCTCCCCCCGGGGTTATGGGTGAATTTTGATCCCTGGTCCTTAGATTCCGAACCACTTATGGGCAGGTGAAGAAAGGACTACGCTTGCAACGAGTCTCTTTACTCCTGGCAGACTGCGGAAGCAGAGTACTCTTATGGGCCATACACACTATACAATTTTCTTTAGATTTTTTCCTTCAGACTTACCAAAACCATATAAATATGAGGTCAAACCTAAACACTTTCAATATGTATGCAATCAGGCAGGCCCTTGCACTACATAGAAAAGGTAAATCTAAGGCTGGCCATACACGATACAATTTTCTTGAAATTTACCTTCAACTATGTAGTACAAAGGCCTGCCTTATTAGATACAAGTGAAAGTGTTGTTTAGCTTTGACCTCATATTATGTGGTTTGTGGTAAATCTAACAGAAAATTGTACAACAAAAGTTGAACATGTATGGCCAGCCTTAAGGAAATCTGACAACAAAAGTTGTAATGTTTATCCAGCTTAACCCACCTGTAATTAATGATTGACTAATGATCTCCTCAATGCAAGCACCGAACAAGCGGTCTCCTAAAAAAGGGAGATCAGTCAATACCTTCTTGGAAAGCCTAGTCCCCAGACCAGCATTTCAGCCATATCATGCAGCGCAGTCACTGCCGTCAAGGACACCCTGCAGGCTAAGGGAGCCGCATCTAGAGAGGCATCACAGATAAACTGTAACCCCTGGACCAATCTTTCATGATGTTCAATCCTCGGTTAAACGGTATAAACGCAGTGTTATCCCATATTTATTGAATGCGGCCAAATGTCTGATTCCAAAACACTGGAAGCAGGCTTCTTGTCCCACAGTGGCTGAATGGAAGGGGGGGGGGGGGGAAACGGGTCATGGGAGTGGAACGCTGGGTCCATACTGTTGGGGACCGGCTGGATTGCTTTCATGACATCTGGTCGGGATGGATGTTCTGCTCTGATGAGATCCCTGATCTGTAGTCACTCCTTTGTCGGGGAATTGTGTACCTTCTTGGTGTTTTACTTTGGTAATGGCAACCATTATTAAGACCTCAGATTCTGTTCACCGGGATATTGCCCTCCATGTCGCTGTGGATGTTCATTGTCCCCACCCACATTACTAGTTCCATACTTACATGTGTGCTGGTCCTCCAGATTTTACTCTTCTCCCTCTCTATGTTTACGTCTTCCTTTTCTTTCTGCACTTTTTATTTTCTCTCTCTCTCTTCTTCTATCTCTTGCTCTCCCATACTTATTACGGTTTATTGGCTATCGTCTCCGATTATGCATTTGTATAGGTGTTATCTCACCTTTGGACTGGAGCACGGTTTTACTTCTGGGAGGCCCAGACCACTCTACAGGTTGACATAAGATAAGGTTACACTCTGGCCTATGGGCAAAACCTACTGATATGCGTTCATACCTGTTGTCTAACCATATTTGCCTTCAGTAAATCCACCCCAATGAGTTTTAGTACAAGAGAGTCGGGTTAGCGCCCTTCAAGGAAGCTAGGCTGCTCATGCCTTCTAGCTGGTTGATATGGGCCACTGCTGAGGTGGCATTGATTGACTGCACCCAAACTGTTGAGATGATTTACTAAAACTGCAGAGTGTAACATTTGATGCAGCTATACATAAAAAAAACAATTGGCCAGGCTTTGTCAATGCCCATTTGAGCAAGCTGAAATTAGAGGCTGATAGACAAAAGAATGCTCCGATTGGCAGAGCGAAACACGTCAAACCGTTACTCTCACGCACTACGTCACTTCCGGTATGAGCGGATGGAACGCAGAGGAAAGTTTGGCGTCCCCGAGTTAGGAGTTGTTACCGCAGATTGTGATCTGATACACTGTAAGTGCAATCTATATTGATTTTTAATAAAGTTGATAATACTGCACGATGAGGTCTCTCTCCATTTGAATTTTATGGTGGATCTATTCCTAGATGCTTTTTATCAGAAACTGTTGCGATCTATTGGTGAGGAGATTGATCTGAGGTGCTGATAATTTGGTGACTTCCTGGGAGGTGTTTTTTGCTTATAAGGCTTGAACCCTCATACAGTCCGCTGAGTAGGGGACTGAGAGGGGAGCACCCAGATACTTGAGCACTGAGCACTTTAATCATCTCTGGTGAAAGACAGCAGACAAGCACAGAGCACTTTTTATATGAAGAGGATAATTTACTTATTGTCACTGAGCACTGGACACTTTAATATTGATATCAATTATATGTTTACACCAATGAGCTAATGGCATTAATATATAGCACTTTATAACTTATAATATTTTTGGACATTTGCTTGGATTTATTTATTTACATATTCATGATAATGAGTTTTATATCACTGAGCACTTTATAACACATGGTATGATATTTATTTAAAGGATAATTTTGCATTTATTGGCATTAGCCACACATTATGGACTTATCCATGAATGAGCAGCGCTGATACTCACCTATTCATCCCCAGCCTGCCAGACATGAATCTGTTTTAGGACCTTTCCAAAAGTAGGGAAGGAAAGATTTTCCCACTGTTCAGGCTGGAGTGGTGATTCACAAAGAAGTTGTTGTGTGACTGATTAGGAGTATGGGTAGAGGGACAGGGAAAGCGCTTGCTTTTTCCATGCTAGCAATGTTTAGTTGGAGAGTTCTTGAGTGGCTTTGGGTGAACGATACTACCTCAATGGAGGAGACCATTAGATCCAGGAACTCTTATAGCAAATCTGACTGTGGGATTTCTATTGGATCTCATGTTTTCAAGCATGAGCTCTTAGAGAAAACTTTTGCTTGTCTACGATCAGACCCACGAATTCTAGGCAAATGGAATGCTGAAGAGATTTTTTTGAAATTGCTCATCCAAACAGAGGCCTGGAATAGCTGAATTGTCTTTTGGACATTTGCTGACAGTTGAATCCTGCAGGAGAAAGTCATCTAGACAGTCTGTCACTTGAATACTCCGAGTTCTGAGTAGGTAAGCAAGCATGCCAAGACCTCTGAACACCCTTGGAGCCGATTTCTTCACAAAAGGCCTTCAGACACCAGCAAAAAAAAAAACACCAAGGTCTCACACAGTGGGTGGGGTTATAGTGGAGGGGACTATTTTCTTAAATGTGTGCCAGTGTGCAACCACCTGTAGGTACACAAGCCTAAAACCCGTAGTGTATGAATAAGTTGCCTGTGTCATGTACAAGAGAACTGATTTTGCCACATTTTAGGCCAATTCTGTAATAACGTATTGCTTTTTTTTTTTTTGTTACAATTCCTACAGTTTCCTTTCAACCAAGTCTAGGGTAATCACAATAGCATAGTGGGTATGTTTTTTTTTTTTTTTTTTTTTTAGACATTTCCTTGACTAGAAATCTTATGAACAAGAAGTAAAATCTTTATTTTGTAGGTTGCTATGAACAAAAACACGTATCCATAGCAAAGTAATTGAACAAAGATTTATAATGATGTGACTATTATCTTCAGTTCTTTAAATGCAAAGGCCATTGTACATTGGATTGGTAGTTATCCTCTGCATCACGGAATTGTGCAGGGCCATCTGACATATGACTCAATTTGCTCACTGACCTGGAACTGACATTAGCCTAACTGGAATAGCCTCCTCTACGTAAACAAGAGGCATTGCCTAACATTACTGCCGGTATTATATGTCTATCCAACACCTGAACACAAAATCTTGGTACAGTGATATGCAACGCACCTTCAGCCATAAGCACCTAAACTAATTCAGTTCAGTCTCTCTGACCTCTCGATTCTGTAGAGGCTGAAAGGTCAACTCATTCATTGACCATATTGCCCGTTTATCAGCTGTACACAATTACATTGCACCAAATTCAATATGGTTGTATCTAGGGATATCATTAAGAAACTCATTTGCCATGCTTTTTGTTGGAAAACCTGATGCTGTTTTCCATACAGAGTCTTCATAAAGTCAGTGTCAGGCACCTATTGCATTGGTCTTAAGGTGAATCTGTAACCCATTTGTATAATTTAGGCTCGAGAGGTCTGCTATTAAAGCAGCACATTTTCCTGTGTGCACCTGCCTGGCAAGATAGCTTGTCAGGAAGAGGGTTAACAGTTTGATAATTTAATTTGCATTGTATGGCATTCAACCGGGAAAGTTGTCAACAGGGAGTTAAACCTCTGCCTAGCTAGCAATTAAAATCACTATTTAGTTTTAGCCTTACAGAACTCTATAAAGATGCAAAATTTGGTAAAATGAGTGAAACTGTTTTAAATGCGAACTAATTTACATAAATATACTGCACAGAGAACATTCATTTCTGAATGCAAATGTTTTCTAGGAACCCTTGAATAGAAGGGATACTTGTACATAATGCTAGCTTGTGGAGACCCTTAAAACGCTACACCCACAAACCATGGTGCCAGAAGTATTACATTAATTGGAGTTGGACAAGCTTCTAGCAGTGAAGGCATTAGTGCACAAAATACACACACCAACCAATACATATACACTGTAAAAGACTTTCCTTTAAAGCAATTGTTTTGTCCTCACGCCCCCATGAGGGAGTAAGCCCCCCCCCCCCCAAGCAGCTTGTCCCCATGTTAATGGAGACAAACGCCTCATCCCCACAATCCCGGCTGGTGGTTATGGGGGGTCTGCGGGCAGGGGGCTTATTATAATCCCCCTCATGTGAATGAGTACATAAGTACCCCTACCCATTCAAAAAAATAAAGTGAAAAGCCCCCTGCCAGAAGACCCTTACTACCACTAGCCAGGTTGTGGGGATGAGGCCCTTGTCCATGGGTACAAGGTGCTATGTGGTGGGGGGCATTGGACCTCCCCTGCACATAAAGCATCCACCCCCCCCCCCCCCCCATGTTGAGGGCATGTGGCCTGGTGCAGGAGGACGCGCCCATTTGTCCCCTTTCCTGACCTGCCAGACTGCATGCCTTAGATAATTGTCTGGTATGGATTTAGGGGGGCACGTTTTTTTTTTTTTTTAACATCTTTCTATTGCCGGCAATGGTATTGTATTGCTGGCAATTTAAATGTTATTTGATTCTTTAGAAATGTTAGTTTTGCTGCACTAGGTTTTATCCACGGTACAGGTGCACCACTTTAAAAGGCAGACTAAAGGGACCCCCCAGGCACTATATTTTAAATACATTTTTCATTTTTATTGTTGCACTTTAAGCAGCATTAAAATCACTGCTCCTGTAAACTCTTTAAAAAAATAAATAAATAATAATAACAATAAAATCTTGCATTGATTCTTGCCCCCCACACCCTTTTTATAGCCAATTCCTTGCATATAAGCCTTTAAAATGGGGACACTTGATTTTCCAAGTTCAGGTCCTATGGACTTTAATTGGGTTTGTGGTTCGGACCAGAACTTTTTCTCTGTTCAGGAGTTCTGGTGCGAACCAAATGGGGGTGTTTGGCCCAATCTCTACTGTACTGTATACGGAATTTTTTTGTTTTAATGAATAGCACTTAGTATAAATAGACTTTATTGAAGCCAGTGCCTCCACACTGAGGCCGATGGTTGGGTCTACAGGTGCACAAGTTGTAACATTTCACAACTTCTAAAAAGGAATGTCAACAGTTACAATTCATGCAGAACACGGTCCGATAACATTGGAGAAGCATTTTCAGACATTTCTAGAGAAATGCTTATAGCATTGTTGTATATATATAGAACTACTTCCAATAAACTGCAAAACATTGATCAACGTTTCCAGTACAAGCTACAGTGTCAACACAAAGGGGAACCATAAATGTTTCATTTATGAAAAGTGTGTCAGATTTACCATCATGAAAAAAAAAAAAAATTAAAAGCTTTCAAATAAAGGCCATCACTGAACCATCACATAAGATACAAATTTATCAGTCCATTGTCTCTCCAGAAGCTACACTGGAGAAAAGCTGATGTTCACTCATCCTCAGTACTGGGAGTACTCCTTGGTTTGAAATTTGGCAATGATCCGTTCCAGCTGCCTCTTTGCTTCACACTGCGGGAAATTGCTCATATCATAGTACTGGACAGCAATCTTCACCAACCTGAAGAGTGGAAAAAGAAAGTTAAGTGTGGGGGGGGAGGGAAGTACTCTTAAAGATAAGAAAAACCCATTGATAGAAATCGAGAATGGGTTAAATCAGTAAAACAATGTTATCTGCTTTGCATGGAAAATGCCAGAGAATTTCCTTCAACTTTATGTAGTATGCTATGCCACAAATCTAAAAGACCCTTTTAAGGTATATGACTGGGGACCCCTTGCCCTACCCCCCCATATTAGACAAAGATCAGTATTAAGGCACACAAGCGGTACACGTGTTACAATGCTTTCCTTCATAGCCGCAGCAGTTTTAATTTGTTTTGCAGAGTGTTTTTTTTTTACCATTCTGCTAAACATTTTGTTAATCAGTACTGCTTGGATCTTGAAGAACGGGACATACCCCGAAAGCTTGTCCTGAAAATTTTTGTTAGTGCAAATAAAAAAAGTATCACGGACAGTACTCAATTGTCTCTGTCGCAAGTGCACTAATACGGCTACAATGACCTTTTGCAGAGTTTGAAAGGCTGCATCGCCTGTCAAACTCGCCCTTTGAGGCCAATGACACTGCACTGCAACAGCGAGCAAAATGCACACACACTATACATTCCTGGGAGGTGCCAGGATCGCATCCTGAATGCCTGGCTGTCACTGCTGTACTGTTCTCGAAAAGTGATTCACCATGGATGTTTAACATGTGATCAGTGGGATTATTCATATTTATAAAGTACTGATATTAGGTCCCCAAAAACCAGGAGAATGATTTAATAAAAGTCTGCACAAAGCTTGTGGTAAAAATGCAGGCATCTCTAGCACTCTGTAGGTTTGTTAAAGTGAACCTTCCCTCTCTAATGGTATATCGGGTGAGGGTTTTGCAAAACCACAGTGGTGCCAACATGCTCCCTGCCCCCACTAAACACTTACAGCAAGTAAAGCAAGGTAATGAAATGCGGTATGGCTTAATCAATATAGAACAGAAGCAATTAGGAGTTTGTACTTTGGATTGCCAAAACCTATGCAATGTTTAGGTTATCTGAATATGTTTGATCAAAAACCCAAATTTTACTACAATACAAATTGCGTGTATAGCAGAGTTATAGGGCTTTAAACATACCATTCTGGCTTTATGTCTGTGCATGTGCGGATGTAGTTCTTTGTTGTAAGCACAAATTCGTTATACAAGACCCACTCAGGCTTGTGGTCCAGAACTGTTGAGGGATGTAACTGCACGACTTGGTTGTCTTTCACGGTCAGATAATGGCCAGTCCGTTCCAAATGCGCCACCTTATGAGAGAAGATAAACCCAACTGTTAGAATTATAAGGATTATAATTCTTACAAAGCCGCTCAATAAAAAGGTACACACAGATAGTGAAGTTTATTTACACTTCATTGCTGAAGGGCACAGACAAATCTTTTCACAGTCAATAATCATAAGACTTGTACAGCTGCACAGATGTCAACAGTATGTCGAAGCACAACACTGCCATCCTTGAAATGCAACTTAATAAAAAGGATACTGGTTTGTTTTTAATATTATCAAGATAAACTAAATCCATGGACCCATTTACTTTGGAGCTCTCTAAATTGGTTACTGGAAAGAGGCAATCACTGGTGAAATAAAACAAACAAGTGTTGATACTTTAAGCGTTTGCTCACAACATGGTCATGGAATCCTACAGTATCCCAGGAGCACTCAAAAAACCCAACACTACCAGCGGCGCTAAAGAGCTTGGCTACTGTGTAACAGATCATTGCTCTCTGCACCGCAGCAAAGGAGGAGAGTTATAAACAATACTTTTAACAAACTGTGAATAACTGGAGGTTGAAGTGTTGAGGTCCCCCAGCCCACAGCTGGTGGTCACATAGTTGCGATGAAGGTGAAAAGGGTTCTCTCTACACAGATAACCTCTTTGCTCATATGCCCGGAGATGATTATTTTTTGTAAATCAGCTAATCCTCCTCCTCTTCGCAAAAATGGCTGACAAAAGCACAACGGGATGTCAGACTCAGGTGGAACGCACACCTGCTAAGAGATGAGCGGCGAGGATTGTAACTTTACAGACGTTTAACAGCCGGTGCTGCTTTATGGCACATGGAAATGTAAGTGCATTGGCATAAGTTTTTACCAAGGATATTGTATGATAAACATATTGCACGATTATAGCGTTATTGTTTTTTATTATGGGACTTTCCTGCTGATATTGGATATAAGAGTAAAGGAGGTGGACACCATGTATACACCATCTATAGGATTGTAACTACATAAGCTTGAGGGTTCTGCTGGACCAAAGATATCTGGTGAGTGGCCTCCCCTTATATTAGGTGGAGGAGCACGCAAGCAGAGGGGAACACTATTGAGTGTGAAGATCACTCGCGTGTTGAAGGAAAGATGGCATGGTGAAATAATTTGGATTTTTGTCTTACTGTAAAATTCTCCCTGATGTTCATTGACAGACAGCTCCAGAATCTTCTTAATCATTGGGTTATGCTGCCTCCTACAGGAGTAGGTCACTAGGCAGGAAAAAGCTTCACCATGCCTATGGGGCAGTCCCAGGGGATATACTCCCACTTTCTGCTATAGGCACTCAGTTTTGTTGCAAGCGGTGTCAGAAGAAATATAACCCAACTCAATTGCGGGGTGGGTGCTGTGTCCATCAAACATCAGAGAAAAGGATTTTACGGTAAAACAAAAATCCAATTTTCTTTTTAGTTCACTGACGGACACATCTCCAGAATCTTCTTGACCATTGGGATGTCCCAAAGTGGTGTCAACATGAGAGGTGGGAAAGAAACAGCAGAAAAAATTCCCAAAAGGCAAATACGGAGGTAATACGGAGCTCAATCAGTAACAATTGGAGCTCACCTGAAACATACACCCTCAAAGAGGACTAGTCCTCCCAAACAGCAGCCAGCAAATCCTTGCGGTCAAAGAAGTATTCGCAGATGCCAGCACATCCACTGTAAAAATTTTGTTAAAGTGTGCACGGACGCCTGATGGCAGGCATCACCGACGCCTGATGGCAGAAGGCCCAGGAGGCACTAAGCACCCGCGTAGAATGCACCTTAACTGAGAAAGGAGAACCTGACCCTTGATTGAATAGGTCTGCACCACCCTTCTGTCTGATCCATCTGGAAATGGTAGCAGCAAACGCAGCCAAATCCTTATGAGGTCCATCCATAAGAACAAAAAGCGAATCTGATTTCCTAAACAACTCAGTAGCCGCCAGGTACACCCTGAACGCCCGAACCACAGCCAGAGAAGCAAGGCAATCTCCTTAAGATGCCTAGGCTTAGGACAAAGGGAAGGCAACACCATGTCTTCATTCAGATGGAAACCAGAAACAACCTTAGGAAGTAACGACTGACAATGACAAAGCACTATTTAATCTCCGTGAACCACTAAGTAAGGTGAACGAGAAGACAAAGCTGCCAGCTCCGACATCCTACGTGCAGAAGAAAAAGCCACCAAGAAGGCTACCTTCTGGGACAATGTAAGCAGAGGAATCTCTCAAATATTTTTCAATGGCAGTTATTTAAGAACCGACAGCACCAATCGGAGATCCCACAAGGGCAACGGAGACGGCACTGGGGGAGCCAAGTGGCGAACCCCATGAACAAAGGTGCAAACCAAAGAATGCGTAGCCAAAAGACGTTGAAAGAAAACCGCCAAGGCCAAATCTGGCCCTTGATGTTACCCGAGGCCAGACGTTGCTTAACAACTCGGAGGAAAGCCAAACTCCGAGGCACCAAAAAGGAGCGGAGGTGAACCCAAGAGATTCACACACGCAAAGTACGCTCATTAAACACGATGGTAAATCTTCCTAGAAGTGGATTTACTAGCCTGCAGCATTGTGGGATTTACCGATTCATACAAACCCTCTATCCTTCAGCACCAGGCCTTCTTTCAGCCAAGCCATTAGGCCAGCGACTGTAAGGAAAGATGGAAGATTGGCCCTTGGGCCAACAGATCTCCTCTAAGAGAAGGTCTCCAAAGAGCATCGGCGACCAACCGTATCAGATCTGCGTACCAAAACCGGCGAGGCCAGTCTGGAGCCACTAGGATGGCCGTAATCCCTTCTGCCTCATACCTACGCAGGAATCTTGGCAGAGGTTCTAGAAGAGGAAAGACGTATAGAAGACGATACTGGCCCCAAGAAGCCATCGGTGTCTCTCTGGCATTGGCCAGAGGATCACGAGACTGAGATTTTCCCTGTCGAAGCGCCGGAGAGCAAACAAACCAAATCAGAGACCCCTCCCAGGGAGGGGCCCATGTACATCCTAAAAGACCATCAAGGGAGGGAGGACACTACTCACCACACAATGGAACAGGGTGGGCACCACTCCAGGTAGACCACCGCACCATCTTTGAATGGGGGTGCTGCAGGCTAGAGGTACACTGCGACTCAGGTTGTAACCAGGTCTGAGCATCCTCACGAGACATTTAACTTGCCAACCAGCCCCCGTCCACTGGGGCTATGTCACGGCCGACCTAGCACGGAGCTAAGATTGTGTCACGCTTGCTGGTCAGATTGGGGAGACCTTAAGTATCTAGAATATCCAGTGCATCGCCCGGTCCGGCAGTTGATTGTAATTCTCACAGGAACAGAAATTGATAAGAGGAAAAAAATCCATTTAAAAAAGAAAAAATGCTAGGACTGGAGATCCCAGCAAGGAACTAGGTCATTATTCCTGACTAGGCAGGAAAAAAAAACTGAGTGCCTATAGCAGGAAGTGGGAGTATATCCTGGGACTGCCCCATAGGCCTGCTAAAGCTTTTTCCTGCCTAGTGTCCTACTCCTGTAGGGGCAGCATAACCCAATGGTCAAGAAGATTTTGGAGCTGTGTCCGTCAGTGAACGAAAGAGAAAGTATTTTTCACAAGGTGAAGGAAAGATGGCGAAATAGAAGATTTTTTTTTGTTTAGAAATATATCATATTACAGGACTTATACTGGTTACCATTTTTTTTTTTTTTTAAACACATTTGTCTTTTGATTTTTCATGATTGCATTGGAATATTTATAAATACACTAGTTGGGTTTAAGCTAGGGCCTCAACACACGAATTACATATATTTTTGGGGTATGCTAAAATTGATGGCAGCAGTTTATTGAATAGCACTATATAGCAATTGCACACAAGGGGAGCACTTTTTCATATAGCTATCACAACATGAGATGCCTCAAGTGCTGTCATTGTATGGGGGAGGCTATGTAAACATCCCTGAAGGTAAGGTAATACTTAAACCACTTCAGCTCCAGAAGATTTTACCCCCTCTATAACCAAGCTATTTTTTGCTATGTGGCACTGCGCTACTTAAATGGGCAATTGCATGGTCATGTAATGCTGTACCCAAATGAAATTTATATAATGTTTTCACACAAATAGAGCTTTTTGGTGGTATTTGATCACCAGTTTTTTTATTTTTTACTAAATAAATAAAAATAAAAAAAAAAAAACCCCCAAACACAAATTTTTACTTTCTGTATTACATCAAAATTTATTCTTCATGAATGTTAGCCAAAATGTATTGTGCTGCATTCCTTTGGTAAAAAAAAAAAAACACAATAAGTGTATATTGATTGGTTTGCGTGAAAGTTATAGTATCTACAAATGATGGGATATATATATATTTTTTTTTTTTATACTAGTAATGGCAGCGATCAGCGCTAATATACACTGCAATGAAGGAGTTAACTGTGTGCCTACAATGTTTACTGTGTGTTCTGTGAACTGTTTTAACTAAGATGTGCTGGTTTTTACTTCCTGCTTAGCAGGAAGGAAAAAAAAATGAAAACTGTGAAGAGATCTGTGTTTAACAACACAGAGCTTTCTTCTATCATTCGCTCATCGGGTTCTGGCCATAAATCATTGGCTGGGAACCGCTGATCAGCTTATGCTGTAGTGAATGACAGCACAGCCAGGGAAGCGGGAGCCCAGTAAATCTGCAGTAGGCGGCCAAGTGGTTCAAGACAAGTGGTTTGAGTTTAAAATGAAAACAAATATCAGCTAGAATGTCTAAAAACCTTGTACACCCATAGGCAGCTTTACCTGAATAACCATAAATTAGGGCACAAATGTTACAAATTATGTTCACCCTTTATCTCGCCACAACATAAATGCAGCTGTAGAACAGAAAAGAATAAGCAGCAGAGGGGAGTTACAAATCCCTCACATGGCATTGGGCTGCCAAGTCTATCCTATTTGAAAATACTAGCTGCCTGCCTGATTGCTGACCCCACGTCCTTGAGTCAATGATCTAGAACAAATTTGAAAAACAGGAAATTCAGTTCTAACTTTGACTGCAGATATCAACCATTTTCAATAGGAGGCAATTTACATATTACTTCTTTAACCTCTTGCCAAGGACTATACACATCTGCAGCCTTGCTGAAGTTGGAAGAGGTTAATCAATGCTAAAAGCACCTGCAATGTAGATACACAGAGGTTTTCAGCCACTATTGGTTTAACTGCTTTAAAGGGACCACAGTGACCAGCTCAAATTATAGGTAGTGACAGGGTCTCTCAATATGCGTTCACAATTTCTTCTATGAATGAACCTTGCATACGTAAAGTTATGAGGGCTGAATATATAGATTTGCAAGTTATTATTTGGACATGCTTATGTCAGTGATTGAGAAGAAACGCATCTTGAGCAGGCCTTTATGAAAAATTCCCAGTAGACCATGGATACATTTCTGTGCATGAAGCACTCATCTAAATATGAGGTGACATACTTGACAGTGTGCCATATGCTAGGTAATTTCATCTAATTCAAGTGACTGAAAAAGCAAAACAAGAGCACGAGTCAACATGAACATCAGGAGTTAATTTCTTCATATCACAGATCAGTAGGGAGGCCAAGATCCATTTATGTGGAGTTAATTGCTTGTACTTTCTCAAGTCCCTCCAGTTCTCACATTCGAATTCCTAAAAGACCTTGTTATATGATTTTAGTCACTTTCATAATCGTTTATGCAATTTATTTCCCATCTGAGCTCAACCTCAAAGGCAGGAATTCAAAGTTCCTTCTACAGACGTTCAGACGTACCTGCATAAAATAGCCGGTAACCAAAGCTTTTCTAATATTAATGTAATAATCCCGGCTTGTGAAGTCTGTACTTCGTCGTGGCAAGTTAAATCTGTCCATGATTCGTGACAGCTGCTGCCGTACATTGTCTGCAGACATCAGGGACCTGTAGTTAATGAAGTTGTCATAACACCACTGAGACGACTCATGATCTGGGGAAAGAAGAAGATTTGGACACCTTGATCAGAGATGGAGGGAAGAAAAAAATCGGAAATACTCAGCTAAATAAGACCTTTCCAACTTTCATACTCTAAAGGAAAATCTACTGACAGCAAACAGCAAAGTATAACTTTAGATTAGATTTAGACATCTGTACAATCAAAAATGGGCTCTAGTAACACTCGGAACACTTAAAGGTGAAGTACAGCCAAACAAGCTTGTTTGGCTGTACTTCTCCTGTGGATCACAGGAGTGCAGATCGTTCAGCACTCCTGTGACCAGTTTTCAACCGACAGCGAGCTCAAACCTGCTGTCAGCTGACGACACAAAGATGGTTCCAGGCTGAGGAAATATCGCGATTATATGATCAGGATCCACCCAAAAGTCTGGAATGGGACCTGGCTCAGCCTCTCAGCGAGCCACTGAGAGCCTGAGTCAGCCATTCAGGGGTTGGACAGAGACCAGAACGGTGATGGACAGTCATCAGCTCTCTGCTTACAAAGCACTTAGAACTGAGCGATCGCTCTTCAAGCCAGCAGAGGGCCGATACTGCATCCACCTATGCAAGTTGTTTTTTTTTTTTTTAAATAAAAAAAAAAAAAAAAAAAAAAAAAAAACACAACAGCAGGGACCTGTAGTTAGTAATGAAGTTGTCATAAAACCACTGAGACAAAAAAAAAAAAAAAAACCACATTCCCATACTTCTTGTTTAAGATCATGCAACTGCCTCTTCCCCTTGCCTACACTTGGAGCCTCACAGCTTCACTTCTCTAGTTAAATCACACACTGGCAGAAAGAGCAGCCTTGTGTGAATGCCTGGTGGACTGGTCAAGTCTGTTTGTACACAGGCCAATCCTTAGCCTGCAAATATATAAATCAGTGTTGCCCATACAGGGATAGAACTGTGTTCAAGAATATGTTACATTTCCAAAAAACACAGAACCACAACAGAAAAAAAAAAAAATATAAAAAAACCTTGGTTTCCTATAACATGAGGTCTGGTAATGTTGACACAAGTCTATCAGAACAAGTTTGTTGAGCACTCTTGCCTTGCAGCATATTTGGAGTCCGACACAAAAGCAAAGTTCCTATACTCTACTTCCATGAAGATTGCTACAAATGTGCACATCTTTCCTAAACTGTTAACAGGGAAACTAGACTAAGGCCTCTTTCACACAGGTGTTCTGTATGTCCGTATATCACCCCATCCGTTTGCGGGTGATATATACTGACATAATGCATGTCAATGGGATTGCGGATGACCATCAGCTGACATCCGATTTGCGTCCTTTCAGTTCTGTTCCGTTTTTTGGAACGGAACAGAACCCTATTTTTTTCTTCCGTTTAAAAAACTGAAAGGACGCAAAATCAGATGTCAGCGGTGTCATCCGCAATCCCATAGACATACATTATGTCCGTATATCATCCTCAAACGGATGGGAAGATATGCGGACATACGGACCGGACGACAAGTGTCATCCATGACCGTAAAAAAAAAAAAAAAAAAAAAGCCGAAGCGGATCGCAATACGGTCCGCTCCGTGTGAAAGAGGTCTAAGTTCTTAGGAATTGTATTCCAAGTAACTTTTTAAGCACACAGAAAAAGCAGACTACTTTTCCAGACTTGCAATCCTCAATTTTCCAAGTCTTGGCGTCCAAAGATTAAGCCACCATTTCCCAGAATACATGACTTGTATGATTTGACTGGTTCACAATTTTTTTGCACTACCTCCTTTAGTGATGGCTGCCAGTGCTAGGCACCAGAAGCAGCATGACTAAATGCTGTATTCGAAGGCCTTGTATCCATAGACTTTAATGACAGACAAGAAACCAATCTGACTGAACGCCTGATCTCAAGGATTTGGCACAAACAAACTGTAAAAGCAAATGGATATCTCCAGTTGCCCCAAAGGAGGTAAGGGAAGCGAGTCTAGTAAGATAAGCGACCATATTTACAGCCACAAAAGTAGCAGTATAGTAAGGTTGCACAAGTAGTAAAAATAAATACAGGTTACATTCTAGGTTTTCAAGATGGAACAAAACTTGAAAAGTGGCAGGAAACCTTGATTTCTCAACAGTTTGTTTGCACCAGCTTGGACAAAATGCTCTACATGCCAGAAAGGACTGGCTACTGCTTAGGCTGTAATATACTGTTACAGAAGGCAGTACTGGGTTCCAGCAGAAGTATGAGTAATCCCCTCCACTCCAGAATATAGACAATCAGTTTGATTGCATCTCTGTCATTTAGGAGAAGCCTTTTTCCTCAATGTATACATGACTTCATCTGATTGGCTGAGATGGAGATCCTTACATCATCCATCCACCTCTCCATATTTTCCTAAATAGTTGAGATGCGATACACCCAAGTATATAGCGAATAGTAGAGGGGAAGCGGTTTGTAGTGCTGCCGGAACATAGTGTTGCTTACAGTAACACAAGCTAAATTAGCATATACATTACAGCCTAAGCAGCCAGTCCATTCTGGCATGCATATCATTTCCAAGCTGGTTCAAATTTGGAAGGGATAGTAAACCCAGGACTCTGTTTAACAAGGTTAATATATATTTGGACACAGGCACAATTTTCATACTTTTGGCTCTGTATGCCACCAGAAAAAATTAAAACAAAACAATCCACATCAATTTGAAGTGCAGTCTTTCAGCTTGAAGTTCAAGGGGTTGAACATAAGAATCAATCACAAATTTTAGCAACTGCAACCATTTTTATACACAATCACCCCATTTTCAGGGGCTCAAATGTAATTGGACAAATGAATATCATAAATAAATGTTCATTTTTAATATTGTGTTGAGAATCCTTTACTGGCAATGGCTCCCTGAAGTCCGGAACCCAATAGAATTTTTGTAAGATCTTACTGTAAAATTATTTTCTCTGAGTCCTCTGACAGTCGCCGCCCACTCATACAGTCTTCGCTTATGGGTATTGACCTCTTATCCACAGGAGTAAGCTAGGCCGAAGATTGTTAGAAACTGTCAAAAACTTTGCATAGACACACCTACAGGGGGCTGTCCCTCTGGTCCAATACCCCCGGCTAGCCTCATTACAAATTCAGTTTGGTAGCAAGCAGTAGATAGTCCATGAACCCCAAAAGAGGGGTGGGGGGCGGCGACTGTCCGAGGACTCAGAGAAAATAATTTTACGGTAAGATCTTACAAAAATTCTATTTTCTCTTAAGTCCTCTGACAGTCGCCGCCCATTCATACAGTCTTCACTTATGGGATGTCCCAAAGCAGTGTAGACATGAGGGGTGGGAAACGCAACCGTCTCAAGGTAACGAAGCACCCAAGATCAGATAAAAGAACCTTATCTGAACCAGAAAGGTAACCCACCGGGTAACAGGAAAGCTCAACAGGAGCAAACAAACCCAGGAAGGCAAAATAACCAAGGGGGGGGGGGGGGGGGGAACCCCAACAGGAGGGGACTGGCTAAAAACGCCATGAATCCTCCCCCCCCCCCCCCCCCGAGTACTGCTGCACTCACAACTTTGCAGCCAAAGGAGGCATCTGCTGATGCCTAAACATCAAGTGTGTAAATGTTGTAAAGGCGTGCACGGACGACCAGGTCGCCGCTGGCACACTAGGGACCCTGCCGCCTGATGGCGAAAGGCCCAAGACGCACCCACCGCTCGGAAGAGTGCGCCCTGACAGGGAAGGGCGGAACCCGTTCCCTAAGCGAAGAAGCCTGTACAACCGTCCGTCTGAACCATTCAGAAATGGTTGCCGCAGACGTAGCCATACCCTTCCGAGGTCCTCAGGAAGGACAAAAAGAGAATCTGACTTTCAGAAGGATTCGGTAAACGACAGGTAAACCCTGATCGCCCTGACAACTAACAACCTGACATCTAAAGAATGCAAGACAAACTCCTTAGGATTCGCACACAGGGAAGGTAAAACAATGTCCACATGGAGATGGGTTTCAGACATCACCTTCGGAAGGAAGGATTGAGGAGGTCGCAAGACCTCCCTATGAACAACCAGGTAGGGGGAGCTGCAAGATAGGGCCGCCAACTCCGACACTCAGAGCAGATGTGATCGCCACCAGAAAGGAGACTTTCCCTGACAGCGCAGCCAGAAGAATCTCCCTGATGTTCTCAAATGGAGGCCGTTGCAAAACGGACAGAACTAAATTCAAGCCCCAAGGGGCTAAGGGCGCCCTCCAAGGGGGGGGGGCCAGATGACGTACTCCTTGAATAAAGGTGCGGCTCAAGGAATTTGACGCCAAGGGGCGCTGGAAAAGAATGGCCAGCGCAGATATCTGACCATTAATAGTGGTCAGCGCAAGACGTTGGTCCACACCGGATTGCAGGAAGGCTAACACCCTCGCCACCGAAAGGGAGCGAGGATGGAAACCCTGCGATTCGCACCAGGCGAAGAAAGCCATCCAGGTACGACGACAAATCTTACCAGACGAGGCATTCCTAACTCCAAGCAAGGTAGGAATGACCGTCGACGAGAGACCCCGCTCTCTCAAGACCTGGCTTTTAACAGCCACGCCGTCAAAGCCAGCGACTGTAAGGCAGGACCGAAGAGCAGCCCGAGACAACAGATCGTCTCGTAAGGGGAGTCGCCAGGGAGGCACGACGACCATTTGCATGATGTCCGCGTACCAAGACCGGCGCGGCTAGTCGGGGCCCCCAGGACCACCAACCTCGGTTCTGAGACCAACCTGCGAAGGAAACGTGACAACAACTGGACCGGGTGGGGTGGGGGAGGAGGCATAAATCAGGAGATACTGATTCCAAGGCACCACCAGCGCGTCCGAGGCGGCTGCCAGAGGATCGCGTGTTCTTGCCACGAACCTTCCCAACTTGTCGTTTAGAGGAGGCGCGCAATCGCGCCGCAGCATCTGAAACACCTCCGGGTGTAGGGACCATTCCCCCTTGGTCCGAGGTTTGGCGATTCAGATAATATGGACCCTTGGTTTCATTTATTGTGATTTGATTTGGATGAACATTTTAGTGTTTAATATTTTCATCTAGAGTGCCATCGAGAAGATCTGAATTCATTGTCCAATTTCTTCTTAACTTGATTATTTTTAATTTCCATTTATGTATTTTATTGTAATTTACATGTATTTTACCGCTATGTGAAGAGAGTGCGGCATCTTTCTCCTACTTATGGTTTTAAGTGTAAGCACCAGAGGGCGCTGTGATCTCCGATCAGTGGCGTGCAGTTTTTACTGAAAGTATTGTTATGAATTTCCAGTTTCTATTATAAGACTGGTCTTTTAACCTTTTTTACCAAAGCTGGTCCCATGTTATGTGGTGATCGCTGTAAGGGGGTTGTTATACCTCCGTGTTGGTCTCTGTATCTGCCATATCCGGGCGGTGGAGCGCCAGCAGACCGTTTCCGGGTACTGGTGAATCTGATTATTTCCGCCCGTCTCAATACTATATATATATATATATATATATATATATATATATATATATATATATATATATATATATATATATATATATATATATATATATATATATATATGGCGTCGACGCCGTAGGACCACACCCCTTGACGACGTCAATCTCTGACGAAACGCGTCGGGTGGAGCCTACGGCGACGCACGCCACACGAGGAAGAGACACGGCGGCCATTTTGCTGGTGGGGTGCACGAGCACCCAACCATAGGAAGGTGAATTTGCAACGCTCTCTATTAGCGGCTGTCTAGTAAGTCTAATTTTTATCCTTTGGGGCTAATAAACTTTTAAACAGTATACACTATGAGGTGGCGTTTTGTTTCCTCCTATGGGGACCCCGTAAGGATTGGATGACTGCCTGCTTTATTGGTACGAACAAGTGAGGAAGAGTGAAGGATCGCGGCTTCCCAGGGCTTGTGTATTAAGCGCTTCTGACCTTTGTGATGAGGGTCATTGGGATCTGGTAAGGATCAGTGTGTGCGGGTGCCTGGTGGTGGTTTCCCTCGCTGAGGATCTTCACTTCTTTCTTTTTGAATTTTCCATTGTGCATTCATGTGAAAGATATAAGAACTGTTGCATGCCATCCGCAACTGTTAAGGACGTTCTGTGCAGACAGTAACAAGATTAGCGCCACATTTTGTATCCATGACTCAGATAGTCGGCCTGCCAGTTTTCCACACCCGGAATGTGAACTGCCGAAAACGCAGAGGCCCGCATCTCAGGCCAAGGCAGAACCTCGGCCACTTTCTTGGCCGCCCGGGCACTCCTGGTGCCCCCTTGGTGATTGATGTACGCCACCGCAGTGGTGTTGTCCGTCTGCAGCCACACAGGGTGGCCCTGAAGACGATCCCACCAACGGAGCAAACACCGTCTTCCAAGACAGTTCGGTAGGGAGGATTCCTCCTCCAACCAAGTGCCCTGGGCAGACAATTTGCCCAGAACGCCACCCCAGCCTGACAGGCGTCCGTGGCGATCACCGTCCATAACGGCCGGAAGGATTTCCCTTCCGCTAGAGCCGGAGACTGGAGCCACAATAGAAGGTCCGCTCTGACCCAGTGACTCAAGGTATCCACCTTACCAAGGACTAAGGATGCCTGTACCACCCGGCTAGGATCTCCTCTTGCAGAGATTGCGTGTGGAACTTGCAAACGGCATCGCCTCGAAGGCTGACACCATCAATCCTTGGGACCGCATGCAGGTCCTGAGTGAGGAGGATTCGTTGGGGGACCTGACCTCGTTCTGAAGAGTCCGGAGTTTGTCCTCCGGCAGGAAAACTCTCGCATGGGCGGAGTCCAGGACCATTCCCAGGTAAGGGAGACGAACAGAAGGGGACAATGTCGACTTCTGAAAGTTGATGGCCCTCCTGAACTCCTGGAGCGTCTGAACCGTGGTTGACAGATCGTGCCACAGAGTTGGACTGGAACCCGATCTTAACAGGAGATCGTCCAGATATCCAAGGATTGCGATACCCTGCGCCCGCAACAGGACCAGAACAGGAGTCAAAACTTTGGTAAACACCCTTGGAGCCGAAGCGAGACCGAAAGGTAACATCACGAACTGCTAGTGCTCCTCCGCGATTGCGAATCGGAGGTACCTCCGATGACCCTCCAAGTTAGGGATGTGTAGATACGCATCCTTGAGATCGATTGAAGCCCGGAATCTTCTGGGCTCAGAGAGGCCACCACAAATCGGAGGGATTCCATACAGAATTTTTGAACCCGCATAAAGCGGTTTAGAAACTGTAGTTCCAGAATTGGACGCACCTTGACCTCCTTTTCTGGGCACCGTGAATAGATTTGAGTAAAAACCCCCAAAACCCGTCCCGATGCGACACCGGGACGATCACCCCCTGGGCGAGGAGATCCTGAACCGCCCGTTGGAGATCTTGAAAACAATCTGGGGTCAAATGAAGATTTGAGGGAAAGAATATATGTCTGCTGGGCACGATCGAAATTTGATCTTGTACTCCGACCGAATGAGTTCCTGAACCCATCTGTCCTGAATGGCAGACGGGGCTGCCGTGCCAGAGTGGGCGGCTTTAGACTTGCCCGCCGAAGGCTTCTTCTGGCCACCAGAGGCCATAAAGGATTTGCCCTAGTCCTGTGCCTGAAAGGCATGAAAGGACCCCTGGTTAGGTTTAAAGGAAGGACCCCGCTTACCACGGAAAAAACTTACCCTTGGACACATGGGGCAGCAGAGTGCTTTTACCCCCAGTGACCCCCTTAACCAACTTGCCCAGCGAGTCCCCAAAAAAGGCGATTCCCTGCATAAGGGATGTCAGACACCGTCTTCCTGGAAGTCTGGTTGGCCGACCAGCTTTACAGCCACACAAGGGGACAGATTAGCACTGCAACAGCAGATAAGCGTGAGACTAAAGGGGCCTCAATCAAGGCCGCATCACACAGGCATAAAACCGCCTGAATAATTTGGTCCACCATCACCAAAGTAGCAGGAGGGGCGGAATCAGCCACAAGGGTGCGTCTGAGCACCTTAGTGCACTCCACCAGAGCCTGAGAGACCATTACTGAGGTGAACACGGTCTTCAGCAAGGAACCTACCACCACATAGGAGTGGCGGGTAAGAGATTCCACCCGCCTATCCGCCGGGTCTCTAAGCACCGGATAAGCCTCCGTGGGCATCAGAGTGGCCTTGTGTAATCTGGATACCGTGTGGTCCACCTTAGGGGCCACAGTCCAGCGCAAATCCGTTGGAGACGCAAAGCGATAACCATTTAGGTACCACAAAAATGGGCTTTAAAGTGCGCCATTGTTCATTCACCGTTTCGTGAAACTCAGCAGGACAGGGAAATACCTGAGCCGCTGTCTGGGTTCTGCAGGTGCCAAAGGAAGACCGGTTACCCGGTGGCCGGGGCTCATCCTCTAAGTGTAGCGCATCTGTAACAGAACTAATAAGCGCGGGCATAGCAGCGTGTTCTTTGGCTGACCCAGAGGGGGGAGTCGTCACCCTTATCCTCCTCCCCTTCCGACAGAGGACTGGGACCCTTCAGGGGGCACACAGTCCATGGCAACCATTCCAGCTCTGAATCAGAAGACTGAGAAAGCCTGGGCCGTTTTCTAGAGGCCAGCTCAGACATCAACAGATCCACTTTAGACGGCAAAGTCGCAATGCAGCAGTAAGGGAGCCCATCGCAGAGCTGGGGGGAATTTGCTGTCCTGGGACTCCATAACACACATTTAAAAAATGTATGGCGCTGGCCCTTTAAGTGACAGCGGCGGATTCCGCCGCAATGAGGACTAGTCTATAGCACTAAGGACCCGAACATAATACTGCCAGCAAAGGTAGTACCCTAAAAAACCAGCACACAAGCCCCCCAGAAGTGTTACCACACTCCCAGCACGATCGGATCGTCAGGATGAAGGAAATGACGTCACGCCGCTAGAGGCCCAACAGTGGTCTGAGCTAAGCAAAAATGGCTGCCAATGCAAAGTAATGGGGAGGCTCCGGGAAAATGTCCGCCGAACCCAAAGCAAAGAAACATTGCCACACGCAAGAGGGCGCCCGAAGGGCGCGAATTACACTAGAGAAAATGACTGCTGACTGCCCATACATGAAGCCAGAACAGCCTGCCCACATCCAAAATGGTGGCCCCACTATTTTTACACCGCAGCGGCCCCCACAACCATACCTGTACCCCCAAAGTTACACAACACACTCCCGAGGGACTCAGGGACCCTCGCAAACCCCCCACAGAGCGGCATGACCGCAAATAGCACCCCAGCAGGGACCGTGAGGGAGACACAGGGACCACACAGACCGACATGAGGGGGATCACACAGACTCTAAACAGACTGCCATCCCCATGAGAGAAGGCCCCACACACACACACCCCTGGGCATACGTCATAGACAGAGGGGGGTAGCATGGTACTCACCGATCCATGCAAATTCGTCGGCGCCACTCTGCGATGGGAAGCCTCCCATCCCAGGTGGTGGGGGTGCCGTCAGCCAAAAGAGGATTCTAGCAACACACGGCGTACCGCAGTTGAGGCATCCTAGCGAAGTGGCCACTTTGCGGGCTTTGTCCTTAAGGACAGGGACAGGTCGTTTGTGAGGCCAGGGCGTATGCGTAGCCTGCTAAACGCTCGATGGCGGGCTGGGATTCCGTAAGGCTCTAGTACAACCAGTCCGATTCCCAGCTCCGCAAACGCTGTAGTATTCCGAAGTCTGACTAACTAAGCGCAGGAACAAATAAAAAGCTATCAGTGCAAAGAAAACACCTTAGTATAAAATAAAATGTAAGAAAACAGAAGAAAAGGCTGAGACTGTAGCCCCAGCACAGGGAAGCCTATCTTACTCCTAACTAGGCAAAAGACAAACTGAATTGGGAATGAGGATAGCAGGGGGTATTGGACCAGAGGGACAGCCTCCTGTAGGTGTGTCTATGCAAAGTTTTGTGAATGTTTCTAACAAAATCTTCTGCCTAGCTTACTCCTGTGGATAAGAGGTCAATACCCATAAGTGAAGACTGTATGAGTGGGTGGCGACTGTCAGAGGACATAAGAGAAAACTGGGTTTCCTCCTTTCTGATGCTTTGCCAGGCTGTAACTGCAGCTATTTTCAGTTCTTTGTCTGTGGGTCTTTCGGCCTTTAGTTTTGCCTTCAGCAAGTGAAATGCATGCTCAATTGGGTTGAGATCAGGTGATTGACTCAGCCATTGCACAGTATTCCACTTTCCTTCAAAAGCTCCTGGGTTGCTTTTGCAGTGTGTTTTGGATCATTGTCCATCTGTACTTTGAAGCGCCATCCAATCAACTTTGCTGCATTTGGCTGAATCTGGGCTGACCGTATATCTCTAAACACTGCGGAATTCATCCGGCTGCTTCTTTCACATCAACAAACACCAATGACCCAGTGCCACTGGAAGCCATGCATGCCCATGCCATCACACTGCCTCCACCATGTTTTACAGATGTGTTCTTTGGATCCTGAGCTGTTTCAAGCCTTCGCCACACTTTTCTTCCCGTCATTCTGGTACAGATTGTTATTAGTTTCATCCGTCCAAAGAATGCTTTTCCAGAAGTCTGGCTTTTTTTTTTTCTTTTTTATTGGCAAAGTCGAATCTGGCTTTTCTATTCTTCAGGCTTATGAATGATTTGCACCTTGTGGTGAACAGTCTGTTTTTGTTCTCATGAAGTCTTTGATTGTAGACTTTGACAATGATACGCCCACCTCCAGGAGAGTGCCCTCTACTTGTCTGGATGGATGTTGTGAATGGGTTTTTCTTTACCATAGAGCGGATCCTGCAATCACCCACCACCACTGTTGTCTTCAGTGGACGTCCAGGTCTTTTTATGTTGCTGAGCTCACCAGTTGGTGGTTCTTTCATTAGAATGTACCAAACTGTTGATTTGGCCACCCCTAATGTTGCCATTATCGCTCTGATGGATTTGTTTAGTTTTTGAAGCCTTAGTGGCCTATTACACTTGCATGAACGGCTCCTTTGAACGCACGATGAAGGTTCCCAGCAAAAGATTCTAAGTTTGGTTTAGCATTTGTAATCAACTCCAGACCTTTTACCTGCTTAATTGATGAAGAAATAAAGAGGTAGCAGCCCACACCTGGCCATGAAACATCTTTTGATTCAATTGTCCAATTACTTTTGGTACCTTGGGGAAAAAAAGGGGGGGTGGGCACAATTAAGTGAGTGGGCGCTTTCAGCTCAAATCCATTTTAGAACTGTAGAGTGATGTTTTGGTAAATAACTGAAATAGTGCCTGTGTCCTAATACATATGGGCCTAACTGCATCTTGTGTTTTACTGCGGATGTGCAAGGGCACAACACACTTTTTCACACATTTTCCTTACATAAAAAGCAAACAGAAATGCCTATTAAGTGTATTTTCAAGTGTTATGTGTACATAAACACAGAGAAAAGAATTTAAGGAAAACTCACTTTGTTTGAAAGCGTGGTAGACATTCAGCAGTGTCAGATGATCACCATCTATGTGGGCAAACCTCATCTTGGCTTCATCTGCAGCTTTCTTGACTTCCGTGGGTCGAATAAAACACTGTGGGACTAAACAAGGTTGGTATGGGCCCAACACAAATGCCCATATCGATGAGTCACGCATTCACTGACAGAGGAACAAGGCCTAGCTAGGTCAGTTCACAGAGCATAGGGCAGGGCAGGATTGGCCTCCAACTGCATCTTGGGCTGCTTACTACATCAACAACTAACCACATCTGTAAGACAAGAGGGTTTCACAACTACAGAGAACCTGATTATAAGAGCTAATACTTATGTAGGTAACAACATGACAGCCATCATTGGAGCAATTGTATGCATTACAATCACAAAGTCTCAATGAAATGATCCAAAACGGCTGCCTCTTCAAGATTGAACCTATTAAAACTGAGTTGCAGCATTGTGGCCACTAAAGGCTATTCCTTAGACTTAGCTGAATAAAACCACAGCTGGCATGGTGTGGTGTGGAGGTGGTGGCAGTAGTGGACTGTAGCAAAAACATTGAAATGCTGTCAAATACAATTTCAGCGTACACCTTTTTCTTGCATGTGCTCACAAAGTACAATGTAAGCAAATGTGAAGAACAGAACAGTGTCCCTCAACTATTTAAAAGTATATACCATTTTATAAGGCAATATTTACTGGATTATCCCTGGTGTGGAGAAAGTAATGCTAAGAAGCCCTTATTATCCCTACCCCCATATTGTGTACAAATCTATTAAGGTTTTCCATTTTTTTGTTAATGGTTTCATTTACCCAACTATTTGAAACAAAACCAGTGGATTAGAGGACAACGTTTCTGTCAAATTTCTTCCAACTTGGAGGAAAAAAAAGACCTAAGTACTACTTGAAAAGGTAAAGCTGAACTGCAGGTTAAAATAAAATTAACCACACAGTTGGCCTCCCCCAAAAATACAAGGGTTGAATGTTCATTCTGACCTAGATGAAACAAACAGCTAGGTTGGGACCCCAACAGTGATTTGGGTTGAGACCCTCACTTACAAAGCAGGATTGATGGTCCTGCATTGAACATAATGACTTCAAAGTGCTTGGGATTGACAGAGTGGCAAAGAGCAGCAGAATTGGGGGATTGGACACATGACTGGGAAGACAACTTCAGGAGTGAGGAATAAGTACAACTGCTCTTCATGTTCACTGCAAGGGGGGGGGGGGGGGGGCACACTGCAAGAATTGCTTTTCATCTTGCATGCTTGGGATTAAATATAAACACTCACTGGGTTTGGTTAACAAGTTAAAATATACTATACTATGGTCACCAGACATTTTTTATGGCTTCTCCGGAGCTTTCCATGTTTGCAATCCTCCCAGAGACCAAAAATCCAGCTTGCATGACAGGATCAAAGTATTTCCCATTGACTGCCACACCAAGATGATGTACAGCGCAAAAGCACAAGGAGGAATAGGCATGCTGTGATTTCCAATTAAAATAAATTGCTGGTCTGAAAAGTTTGTGTGTGATCATCAGGCACACAAACAGATGAAAGCTAAGAACATTCTGAAGACTGACTTTACGTTGATGAAATACAAATAAAAATGGTTTAAAAGGAAAATCTGTGCTGACAGAATTATGCAGGCTTCAACTCCAGGAACCCTCCTCTGGAAAACATGTATGCAGACCCAGCAGCTCAGATGTCACATGACTGTTCTGGGATGGGAACTGGGAACTAGAAACAGCCAGGCAGTTAGCACTTTCAAAAGAGCAGCCTGCATAATCTCTCCACAAGCTTCGGATATTCCTCACTGTAAGGGTTATGGAGGACAAGGTTTAATAAAAAAAAGTGACACAACTGACCTGACTAAAGGCTAGACTTGCACACCATAAAAGGCCGGTACTTTTTTTTCCCCCCTTTTATAATTTTACATTTATAGTATCTACCTGGAATATTTGCTCCACTTAGCATTTTAAGTTATCTTTAGGATGTCACCTAATGGTTTGACCAATACAAAGATCAAGTTTAAAGAGTAACCCCAGAAGAAAGTAATTCCCCTCTGGGTGATTTATGTATATTGTAGGGATTTTAACAAATTGTTGCAGATTTCTACTTTTTGTAATTCCAAAGAAATAGCTGTTTGTCTGTGATCATGTGCTTAGTGAATCTGTATGGGAGTGGACTTTAGAATTATCAATCAGCAGCTGCAATGGACTAATGAGGAAAGTGATAGGGTCTGCATCCCCTTAAACGTGATTTCTCTTTGGGAGTATCTCACCAAACGTGACATTTTTGTTGCAGGGGATGCTAAAAATCAGAATTTTATCTTCGAGCAGACTTCTGGGAAAATCAGTAAGCCAATCACACAAGCAGGTAATTACATTTTCAAGGGGCAATGAAACCGCAGTAACCTGCCTGGGAGTACCACATATATGATCATACCAACGTATTAAACTCATATATGGTGATATGAAAGTTTGACGAATGTTCTTACGAACCTTTAACATTATAATGTCTGTAATAAACTGCGTATTTAAGAGATGAAAAGTCTTCTACTGATTTTGGTTACCCTCAAAATCCCATAAGAGGAATTATATAGGTTAAGAGTCAACTATCTGTAGCCAAATTAATCTACTCTTGCAATTAAAACACAATTTTTATATTTTTTTACACTATACCCATGAAATGAAAATGTGATTTAGGGAATAAAAAGACAGGCCGATTTGGGATGAATGCCAAACAGTAAAATGATGTAATCACATTTAAATACGTTTTGCCAATTCATATTTCTGCTATAGTGGACATGCAGATGGTATTAGAACTATGTGAGGGGACACATTTTAAAAACCCTTTTGAGCAGTGAAAATCTTGCCTACACACACTAGACTGCCACCACCTCCAGACAAACTATTACCAAAGTAACTCTGCCCTGCCCATCTGCTCTGAGTCTGAATAATCTGAAAACAGCTCTAAAAAAAAAAAAAAAAAAAAAAAAAAATTAAATTAAAAGAACGATAGGGATTTTGCAGTTAAGAATATTTACATACTGCAGCAAACAAAAAGAAAACATGTCACTTTTTTTAAATAGTCTTTAGGCCAAATTTAGAAGAGTCATACTGTACTGATTGCCTGCTAAAACTTTCTCCGCCATCTGGCAAAAAGCTGTGCATATCCTTTTTTTGATTCTGCAAGATACGGAGTAACCGCTATGACATTCACAATTACATATGAAAGTTTTACTGCAATAAGCCAAGGCTTTTAGAAAGAAATGCTACTTAGTAACCATCACAACGTGATTTAAACATGAATTGATCCATTTCGTATAACGTATAGCTGTAGGATTTGATATTGTATACGTGTACTTTGCATAAGGAAAAAAGTACTTTACATGTAGTTGTGAATGTGTCAATTACCGCTTTTACTGGACACTACCTACCTTGCAATATTTACTTCATAAACCATTTAGGTAAATCATAATGATGCTCTGCACAGTTGGACTCGAGCAGTTTGTTTGTCCCACAACAGCCAATCAGCTTTTTCTTTATACTGTGCAGTAAGGATTGACTGATGTGGACAATACAAACGACGAGACAATTCTTCCCTCAGACACACACAAATTCGTAGGCCACTAACCGTGCATATTTGCTAGACCTCTCAGACCCAAACACAGCTGTGTTAATCTGAAACGTAAAAGTGCCGAACCAATCCCGTCACTTGTGATTCTGTGACAAGAAAACATGCGCTGTTAGTGGTCTGTGAGCGTGTTAGGAACAGAAGGCAACCGATGGACACTGCTGTTGCATTTAACACATGTAAACTGAAGCTAGAGCCCCTACAATAGGGCTATATTCAGTCTTGAAATGAAGGTGTGTTGAGGGAAACAGGCATCACCTTTACAAGTACCCTGCTATTACCTGACAACATAGCAGTTATGGATAGGATCTCATTAGAACAGTTGTATTCACAACTGGCAATAACCATCTTGGCAAGCTGAGGGTCCAGAGGAAACTCCGCCATCATGGATCCCAGTTCAGTTAGGTCACCGTCATCGTTTAAGGCAGCCAGGTAATTCAGCAGCTCCAATGCTCGCATTAAAGTTTCAGGTGCTATGGTGGAAAAAAAGAAAAAAATGTACCATTAGTAACAAGAGAAAAATTACACCAGCCTTTGTGATAGTATTCTTGGTTTCTGAACAAGCCCCAACTCTTTACTATTCTACGGGACAGTTCAGCAACACCTTTGTATGCTATATCCTCAGTAAAAGTGATCCTTTTACTGGAACAGATGTTTGTGACTCAAGCAGCCAACCGTTCCTGTCAGTGGATGGATTCAAAGCTGAAACAGATCTTTAATGGATGCATTGGGCATTCACGGTTAGCGCCAAACTATTTAATTGCAAACTAAAAGGAATGATGTGCTGAAATCACAAGTCGGGTGAAAGAATTCCCTTGAAGGACGAAAAAAAAAACCCCCACACACAACATTGTGTATGTCAGTCACTTTATTAAAAAAATATGAAAGATATATTAAGCAGATTATAAATTAAGTGCACAAGAGCATAAAGTATTCTCTTCAGTCAGCAGCCCAACATGATTTCTTTCTTTACTATGAAAAACTCAGAGGGTTCTTGACAACCGTATCTTTAAAATATATTTTGCTATACATGTACAAGCATGTGCTTAGACAATTGAATTGTTTTATTATATATGTTTAACACCTGTAAAACTATTGCACAGGACCTCAAAAATGCAATTGTACCTAGAACTCAATAGTAAAGCATCTGCTTTGTGCCAAGTAATGCAGCACAGAAATTGTCAAATATCATTACGCTGCTGGGACAAGGTAGGTCCCCCCAATGTCCAGGCTTATATATTTTACATCTATTTTTACAGATGTCATTCAGCAAGACCGCCATGCCTGATACAAATAGCCCCCAAATAGTCTCTTGTACAACTAAATGCAAATAATGAGAAAAGCAAATAAAAGATTAATTTAGGTTAACGTTGCAGTAATACCTTAAACTGTCCACTCATTAAAAATAAGTAAATCCTCTTTAAAAAAAAATAAAAAATCTGCTAAACTATCCATTAGTCACATTTTGCAGACCTGGGAAAAATGTTAAAGAGTGAACAAGTTTTGTATGTGACATTTTTAAACACTATGCCATTTTAAGGAAACACGTGAAAGCAGCTTGCAAAAATCTGGTATTAACAAGGGAAGCAATAACATGCCATGTGTGATATTCTGCAGTGCTACAGAATGTGTCAAAAAACTGGACATTACATACATTTAATATTTAAGTCTAAAGCAAAACGCTCAGCCACAGCTACGATCAAGATGAGGTAGTTACTTAAAAGTGGACTTTTCAATAATAGGTTGATATAAATGAAATAGTCAAAATTAACAGGAAAAAGACCAAGTGGCCTTTTTTTTTTTTTGGACATTCCGGTCTAAAGAAAAGACCAAGGTTGTTCTAAGCATGTATATTCATATGGCACTTTTCCACTGCGAGTACTGGCTCGGCTCCACTCAGCACTGCTTGGCCCAGTTCGGTTTGCTTTTCCACTGCGTAGTACGAGTCGGCACGTTTCAGCACTGTATAGGCTCTACTCGGCACGTTTTGCTTTTCCACTTTAGTAAGTGGGTGGGATTACAACGATTCTCTGACCAATCAGTGGCTAGTAGTGACAAATAATCAAGGCTGCATGCGAAGCATTGTGGGATATGGTATAGGTACAGCCCGCTTGGAACCCCAACCGAGGTGGTACTGTTTAAGCGAGCCGTACCGTGTACTGGAAAAGCGCCACTGTACCAAACCGTTCAAACACGTACCATGCAGTGCAAAAGCGCCAAAGCGAGCCATACCATGCAGTGGAAAAGCACATATATATTCACTTATAGTTGACCTGTACTACCTTTGCTGGAAGTTAATTGCAAGAACCCCCTACTTGGCTCTCAATTTATTTAAACCAGCTTCCCCATCCAGAGTTCTGTAACTGTGATTGCATTAGAGATTATAAGGCTGCTACGACACTACTGGTTTTCTCCCCCTTGTGCAGGGGGACTGGTCTTTTGTAACCACAAAACAAAAAACACCACAAAGGATATAGTACTTTCTCAAGCTACCAAAACTTTTTTTTTTGGACATGTATAATGTAGTAACAAGACAGTACAAAAGGCCAAACCTCCCAACCCCCCCAGGGAACACTCTCCTCCCAACTACTTCCCCCCCAGCTCCTTCACCCCCAACAACCTCCTCACTCCTAAGTTTCCCCCTGTAATCCAGAGTCCCACCCAAGACCCTCTCTCTACCACCTAGCCCAGCTCCCCCTTTAGGGCTGCAACAAATTATTTTCATAATCGATTAGTTGGCCGATTATGGTTTTGAATAATCGATAAAAAAAAAAAAAAAGTGGGGTGTATAATTTAATGTAAAGTTTCAAATAAAAAAGGCAATTTATTCTTAAATATCTCTATGCAGTGGTAAATATAAATAACCAACTATATGGTTATTTATATTTACCACTGCATAGAGATAGAGTTAAACTGGATTTTTGACTTACCGTAAAATCCCTTTCTCTTAAGTTCATTGACAGACACAGTCTCTGATGTATATCAGTAGGGTTATGCTACCCCCTACAGGAGGACACTAGGCAGAAAAAGTTCTGGCTATGCTTATGGGCAAGTCCCATTGGGTACCCCCTCTCTTCCTGTATAGGATGTCAGTTTTGTATCAATGCAGTGTCAGAGAAATAATACCAACCCAACTCAAAATAGAGGGGCGGGTACTGCGTCCATCAATGAATTTAAGAGAAAAGGATTTTATGGTTAGTCAAAAATCCAGTTCTCTATCGTTCATTGACGGACGCAGTCTTTGATGCATATCAGAAGGGACGTCCCAAAGCAGTGCCATCAAATGAGGGGTGGGAACAGCAGAAAATTAAGTGCCCAAGGCTAAACATAGCCAACCAGGCAACATAGGACTCATCAGAAAAAGACGAGGCCCACCTGAAAAAAAAACATCAAACACCCTCAAGGAAGGCTAAGAAGCCCTCTTAAACAGAAGCCTGCAAATCTGTGCAGACAAAAGAGGCATCTGCAGATGCCAGCACATCCACCTAAATTTTGTGAAGGTATGAACAGACAACCAGGTAGCCGCCTTGCAAACCCAAAGCACAGATGCATAATGGCGAAAAGTCCAGGAAGCACTTCGTGCCCGAGTAGAATGCACTAACAGGGAAAAGAGAAACCTGACTCTTAATTGAATAAGCCTGCACCACTGTCTCATCCATCTGGAAATAGTCACAGCAGACGCAGGCAGACCTTTCTTTGTGCAAATTCCTTAGGATGTTTTGACTTAGGACACAAAGAGGGTAACACAATGTCCTTATTGAAGTGAAAACTGGAAACCACCTTTGGAAGGAAAAACGGATCCGGATGAAGTACCACTTTATCCCAGTGAACCACCAGATAGAGAGAACAGAACGCCATCAGTTCAGACACCCTGCACTCAGACGTAATAGCCACCAAGGCCACCTTCTGCGATAAGGTAAGCAGGGGAATCTCCTGAATACTTTCAAAAGGAGGTTTCTGAAGGACCGACAGCACCAAATTAAGGCCCCAAGGTGATAACGGAGGTTGCACCGGAGGTGCCAAAAATCGCACCCCTGGATGAAGTTACGCACCAGGGAATGGGTGGGTAATGGCCTTTGGAAGAAAATTGCCAAGGCCGAAACCTGACCCTTGATAGTATGCAAGGCCAACTTCTGATCAACTCCCCTTTGAAGGAAGGCCAAAATCCGAGCCACTGAGTAAGCACAAGGGGGAGCTCCAAGAGACTCACACCACGCAATATACGACTTTCACATACGATGATAAATCTTCCTAGAAGTCGATTTCTTCGCTTTAGGCAAAGTGGCAATCACTGAAACAGACAATCCCCTGTCCTTCAGCATCTGGCTTTCAACAGCCAAGCCGTCAAAGCCAGCGACTGTAAAGCAGGATGGAAGATTGGCCCCCGAGACCATAAATCCTCAGAGAGGAAGCCTCCAAGGAGCGTCTGCGACTAGCCACTCCAGAGCCACAAGAACAACCGGTATCCCTTCCACCTCAATCCTGCGGACAGGGTTCATACACATTTTTACCAATAAAATTCCATGACTTCACGTAAATATTCATGACCTAAAGTTTCATGAAATGTCTATGTATACATGTTAAATAAGAAGAAAATCCATGTCACACCCAGCTTATTTTTTACTAAAATAAATGACAATCTTTGTAGTGTACAGTACCTCTGCAGTTAGGGTTTCATTTCTGGATACAGCGTGACTCAAAATGGTCCCTTGTTTTACAGTGGATGAGATTGAAGCACCGCTGCCCGCAGCTGAGAGCCGGTGTCACTTCAGGCACACGGGTGAAAAAGCCAGCGATCGGATTGTAAGCCGTCGAGCACGCAGCTGCAGACTGGTGCTTTGCACCTTTAGCATGGCTAGACAGCGCTGCCTCTCCCATGTTCGAAATGTCAAAACGCTTTACGACACACTGTACATTTAGCACGTCCCGGGTCCTGATCTTTCTCCAGCCACCTCTCATACTTTTCGTCATGAAGCCATACATTTTTAAAGCTGCATTTCCCTGGCATTGCTGTAACACTGTGAACACATTAACTTTAGCTGAAACGGTTACCCCGGTTTGTAATTTGACCAATATACTGTAACTGGAAAAAGATTAATGGCCGCTCCTGCTTGGGGTTAAGGCATCAGTTCAGGCAGTCATGATGGAGGTTCAAGCGGACTGGTATGGATGGCAGTCTGATGCACAAAAAGCAGCACCTACTCTTTTAGGCCCAAGCCACAGTCATGAGGTGCAGGCGGACTGGTATGGATGGCACAGATCTGATGCACAAATGCGGCACTTACTCTTGGAGAAAGAACAGTAAATGGGTGCTCCTGCTTGCCGGAATAAAGTAGTTCAGGCAGTCATGAAGGTGCAGCTGGACACTGTGATATGGATGGCACAGTTAAATGCACAAAATGCGGCGCTTACTACTCTTAGGCCGAAGCTACAGTCCGACAAACAGGCCGAAAAGAGTTAACAGAAAGGCGCCACTCAGTGGATTGGATGCTTAATAATTTTATTGACATATTTTACATTGGTATAAGCGTATAGGACTGGTAGGTGTCCTTCCGGGTCTGCAGTTTGCCCTTACTGTCAGTCACTGGCCAGCAGCAGCCGAGGACATGAACCAATCAGGCAGCGGGGAGGGCCGGCCGCGGTTTGCCCCGAGACTGACTGGCCAGCAGCAACAGCCGGGAGATTACAACCAATCAGGCAGCGGAAGCGTCACGGGAGGGCGGGCCGGCCGCATGAACGTGATGACGCGGGGGTGCGGTAACCAAAACTGTTACCGCCCCCTTACGCGTCATCACGCTCATGAGGCCGGCCCGCCCTCCAGTGACACTTCCGCTGTCTGATTGGTTGTAATCTCCCGGCTGTTGCTGCTGGCCAGTCTCAGGGCAAACCGCGGCCGGCCCTTCCCGCTGCCTGATTGGTTCATCTCTTCGGCTGCTGCTGGCCAGTGACAGTAAGGGCATACCGCGGACCCGGAAGGACGCTTACACCGATTTAAATACAGTATGTGGCAATAAAATCATTAGGGAATAAAATTATACAAAAAAATCATTAAGCATCCGCTCCCCGCTCCTCCACAGTTCTCATATTCCATGACTTTTCCAAAACCTAGTGGGGTTTACTAATTCTCCATGACTTTCCCAGGCCTGGAAAGTGTCATCTAAAAATTCCATGACTTTTCCAGGACCGTACGAACCCTGTGCGGAAGAAGTCTTGGCAGCAATTTGAGAGGAGGAAAGGCAAGCACCAGCTGATACTGACCCTACCGGACCACCAGTGCATCTGCGGTGTCTGCCAGATGGTCCCAGGAGCAGGCCACAAACCTCTGCACTCTTCGGTTGATCCGAGACGCCAACAGATCCACATCTGGAGTGCCCCAACTAAGGCACAACTGCCGGAAAACATCCGGATAAAGAGACCATTCCCCTGCATCCAAGGCCTGTTGGCTGAGGTAATCTACCTGACACTCCTGGAATGTGAATAGCGGAGAGAGCTGGAACAAAGTGTTCAGACCACTGAAGGGTGCCTGCCACTTCTAAAGCCGCAAGGACACTTTTGTGCCCCCTTGGTGATTGACCTAACCCATGGCATTGTCCGATTGGATTGCGCACCGGACAACCCTGCAGGTGCTCGGTCCAGTGGACTAGGCAAAACATTGATAGGTAACCTGGACTCTTCCAGGGACCATACTCCCTGAGCAGACAACCTGCTGAGAACCCCTCTCAACCCGGACAGACTGGCATCCATGGTGATCATCATCAAATACACAGGGAGGAAGGATTTTCCTAGCTTGAGCATCAGGGACCGAAGCCACCATACCAGGGACTCCCTGGTCACCTGGCTCAGATGGATCTGGTTGTCCAGGAAACTTGGATTCTTGTTCCATATGAGAAGGATTTCCTTCTGGAGGATCCGCACGTGGAATTGAGCGAAGGAGACCGCCAACAGTCCCAGAACGCTCATACAGGTCCGAAGGGACGATCATTTTCTGGACAGCAACAGCTGAACCACAGTCTGGAGTTTTTGAAGTTTTTTCGGAGGAAGAAACACCCTGGCTGAGGAAGAGTCTAAAGTCAGGCCCAGATAGTCCAGTCTCATGGAAGGGACCAAGGATGACTTCTGAAGGTTCAGAATCCACCCAAACTCCTCCAGAGTTCTCATGGTGATGGTGATATCCAATTTTATTTCCAGCACCGTAGGAGACTCTGCATGTAGAAGTAGATCGTCCAGGTACCCCAGGACCAATATCCCCAGCTGCCGCAACAGTGCCAGGACCTAAGCCAACATTTTTGTGAAGACCCCAGGAGCAGAGGCAAGACCAAAAGGGGCAACGCGACAGACTGATAGTGATCCTCTCCCACGGCAAAACAGAGAAACCGTTGGTGTCGTGTACATATTGGTATGTAAAGGTAGGCATCTTTGAAGTCCATGGAGGCCAGGAAATCCCCGATGTAGGGAAGCCACCACCGTGCCAACTGATTCCACCTTGAATTTTTGAACTCGCCCAAAGCAATTCAGTGCCTTCAGGTCCAGGATCGGACACACCTTGCCTTCCTTCCTGGGGATCCTAAACAGGTTTGAATAAAAACCCTGAAAACGTTCCTTGCACTGAACCGAAAATATTACACCCTGTTTACCAGATCCGGAACTGCCCCAAAGAGAGCCTGTAAGCGATCCGGGGATAGTCGCACATTGGAATGAAAAAACCTTACCAGAGGTACGGATTGAAACTCGATCTTGTAACCATATGATCTGAACCCATTTGTCTTGTATCCAGGACAGCCACAAACCGGCTAAGACGTCACCCTAGATTCGGGTGAGGGCGCACCTTCAGGCCGAGGTGACTTTGTCCCCCGGTCTGGAGAAACTAGATTTTTGTTTGCCAGACCAGTTTGCGAAACAAGGGCAACCGTAAACACCAGACTTTTCTGCCCGTTGGATCCTTAAAGGACCGGGAATCCTCCACTGGGATTATGGTAGCTTTATTCAGTCTTGATACCGAAGGGTTCCACCGTAGGTGGCACAGTCCACTTCTTTATAAGACACTCCTCAAAAGGGTAGCGTCAAGCGCTTAGGCACCCCACGGGAACGCTTTGGGCGGTCCCATTCTCTTGAGCATGGCGTCAAAATACGCGGGAAAGGGCAAAACCTTTGCCGCTCTGAATGACTTGCGAGTGCCAAAACGTAACCTGCACCTCCGTCACAGCTGTGTCCTCCAATTTAAGGGTCTCACGCACAGATACAACCATTGCGTCCCCCAGCACCTTATCTTGCACGGCAGTAAAGGTAGAAATGTCTGCGGTGGCTGAGTCAGACTCAGAATCTGAGACATCAGATAAGGCAGGGGTTGGCAGAGGGCGTTTTTTAGCACCTCGCCCTTTAAAGGCTACCTCAACCTGGGACACAAACGATTCCAGGACCGCCGAAATGGCATCTATAGACCACTGCGGTTCGGAAGGCCCTGCGGCCTCCTTGAGGGGGTCAGATGGGGACAAATGATCTTTAGGGTCCATGTTGCACCAGGGGAACCCGTCAGCAAAAGTTGAAAACAAAGTGACCAAAAATGTATTTATGTTTTTTTTAAAAAGCATTCCACCACGCCACAATGCCCCCCAGAGGTCAGGCAAAGTGCACTGGAGAGCCCCAGGCTCAGTGTACCAAAGATGCACCAGGAGGCCTAGAAAGTCTGCACAGCGCGTCAGCAGCAATCTCGATCCAAAAAGGGAGGATCTGAGAAACAGCCCAGGGTATAGGGAGGGGCTCCACCCACAAAAAAACGCCTCCAGGAACTCCCATTCTGATTCCTATTAGAGAAGACCACCGAAAAATGGCCGTGCTGGGTGTACCAAGATCGCCGCCGATGATCTCAGCACACGAGGCTACAAGAGAATGGTGGCCTGCAGAGCAACTGAGGGCCCTCGAGGGGACCCCCCAGACTCCAAAATGGGATCCAACATTTACTCACCATAAAGTAACAGGCGGGCGCCATCTCCTGACAGAACCCCTCTCCGCCGAAGTGGGGGGCTGTTGGCTAAATAGGAACGCTGCCACTCAGGCCTAGACCCAGTCGTGTGCGACCTGGAGAGAAGTTTAACTCACAGGGCCAGTCCCTGTCCAGTGGGACTATGTCGCAGCCGACCCAGCTCAGAGCTAAGACGGCGCGCTCAATGGCTGGCTGGGGTGACCACTGGATCTATACATCCAGCACGTCGACCGGATCCAGCTTAGTTTCTTGTAGATCTCAGAGAAAAAAATCCAGAGAAAAAGCGAACTAAAAAAAAGAATCTAGAAAAAAAAAAAAAATAATAAATTTCCCAGGACCAGGGATCCCAGCAAGGAACTAGGTTCTTACTCCTGACTAGGCAGATTAAAACGGACATCCTATGCAGGAAGACAGAGGGTATACCACCTGGGACTGCCCATACGCCTGTGGCCAGAACTTTTTTTCTGCCTAGTGTCCTACTCCTGTGGGGGGCAGCATAAACCTAATGAAATGCTTTAGAGACTGCATCAGTCAATGAATGATTGAGAAATCTCTAATTCACTCTGAGAACACCAGACAGAAGAGAAGAGAACTACTGTATATACTATTAGAGGTATATATATATATATATATATATATATATATATATATTAGAGGTTGAATCTGGTAAATATGAGACTCCAAGATCTTATTTTTTATTTAAAGAAAAAGAATATTAAAAAAGTTTATGATTTTCAGAAAGAACAGTAATATAATATTGTATGACAGATTCCCTTGTCATAGGTAGGTGGCTTGATAAAAGCTACCTGCACCGGCTGTCACTTATGCTGGCCATACAAAACAATGTCTTCCTCTAAAATAAATTTTAAGAAAGTTTGTTCGATTTTCTAATCGTTGGTGGGGACGTCCGTTTTCGACCACAGTAACGGTAAATTCAAAGAAGCAGAATAGAAAATTTCTTGGTCAAAGAAATTCTCAGATAGTGTAAGTGGTTTTCCTTCAGAAATGACTATATATATATATATATATATATATATATCATATGATACATGGGCATTTTAACTAGGAGTCAGACATGAAACTATATAAAAAGGTGGAAGGGAGATAGTACTAAAAGCTGAGACTTTTTTTCATGGATAGGATCATTTTAAATATAATGCACAATACTGGTAAAAGTTTACTTTAAATGGAATTGTAATGCCTTAAATCACCTCCAGTCTATCAGTTTCCACCTTCAAATGCTGATCTTCCCCGTACAGAAAGTCTTTAAAGTGATGTTAACAAATCATACATTCTGTATGCAAGCCAACTAATCAGCTGACCAACTAATCGATTATGAAAATAGTTGACCACTATTTTCATAATTGATTAGTTGTCGATTAATCGCTTAGTTGTTTCGGCCCTATAATTTTTATTATAGAAATGGTAGCTTGCTGTTTTGTATAGATTTTTGGAGCCACCTTCCCTAATTATTGGGTAACATCACCATGTTACACATCACTATCAGGATGACTTTAAAAAAAAAAAAAAAAAAAAATTGTACCCATCACTTCTGCACTTTTGTGTAGGCAGACTGTAGTAGGTGGACCTGCTGGACCCCTCCCACAGCTAGTCTCTCAGCATTGGCCATGTGCAGCAAAGTGGCGTCACCGTTAATTTTACAAGGCGATGTCTGTGTTTGCAAAGACACACAAAAAAAAAAAAAAAACACAACTACCAGCCTATGCACAGTTTTATATTTTAGATAATTTAAGAAGATACACAATGTCTGTGTATTCTTTAAAAAGGATTGCTGAGCTTGTAAGATATTTCAGCCACACATGGCCTGGGATTAAGGTTTTGCATACACTGCACAGCAAAATAATCCCCTTACCTGGAGGATCCATAAAGTCAAAGTGGACCAAGTCATCAATACCAAGCTTTTTCAACTGCAGCACCACGGAACCCAAATTTGACCTCAAAATTTCAGGGTATGTGTTATCCTAAAGAAGAATAGAGATATACATTTAATAGGTGATACTACACAAACCTTTAAAATTATTTATTTTTATAGCAATTACTGTCAGCCTCTAAATAAAGTTAAAGTTGACCATCAGGATTATATTTCCATAAAGCTGTGGACAAATACAAAAATAGACCATTAAAGTTGTCTTTTAATTCAGTAAGTATTCATTAAAAATAATTCAGTAAACTGGAACTTCTCCATGCCAGTGATTGCATGCCACAGGATCCCTCCCCTCCCCCCCGGCCAAAGAAAAAAAAAAAGTAAAGAAGCAGAATAGGAATAGTCAATGCAAACTACATATCTTACCAACAGCAAAGAATGTCTTAATGTAGGTTAATAAAGTTATACCTGCATTTCAGTTTTGTAGGCTTTCTCTGTGTAAAGTCTAAAGCACTTTCCTGGCCTAGTACGACCGGCACGACCTGCCCTTTGCTGTGCTGAAGCCTTGCTGATAGCTGTCACCAGAAGGGACTCTACTCTAATGCGAGGGTTGTACACCTAGAATAAATCAAACAGAAAATTATTGACAATGCTACATTGTGAACATTTTGCACAGCACTATGAAATATACCACTGCACTGACATTACTACACTGCATCCCTTTAAACTGCTGGTCCTCCAGATACATTTTAAAGGCGATTACAGACATCGAATGTAATTCAGGCCGCATTGTTGTGCACATCGCACGTGATGTCTTTGCAATGCGAATATAGCCATACAGTTTGTATGGCTGAAATCGCATAGCATCTACATCAAAATGGTGCAGAACCCTTCTTTTGTCCGCACTGGAATCTTATCACATAGGTGTTCAGACCCATGCGATCTGATCCCATCCAATTCCACAGTTCGCACCGCAATCTGCAAACTGATTTGGGGTTGTCCTTAACTTTATATTGACACTCACATCAGTTCGCAGAACACAGTGTGAACTGCCTGCGATTGAGATATGTGATGTACAGGAATCGCTAGGATTCCCGCATTACATCAGTGTGCACCTAGCCTGAGGCATGGTGCATCTCTGTATAGATGTAGACAAAAGTATATGAATGTGCAATTTACCAACTGTAACTGTAGAATAGAAACCCATCAACCCAGCAGAGGAAAGCTGGTGTGGCACCTACTGGTAAAGGTCCACAAACTTTAGCAAAGCTAAAATTGTGGCCAAATTTGATAAGAATTCTATACAACGGTTCTTAATTGTTATCAGACTTAACTCAGGACTGCTTAAATTCTAAAGACTAGGACTCAACATACCTTTTGCTTAGCAAAACCAGGATCAATCACAAATACAACACCATCAATAGTCAATGAGGTCTCAGCAATATTGGTGGAAACGACAACCTGTAAAAGAAGAAGACATTGCAAACAACTTTTAAAAGACAGTACAGGCACCATGACATCTACGTGTATTAATAGGCACGGGACTGAAAATTATCATGATTTTATCATCGGAAACCATCACTGGTAGAGGTGCGCAGAAAGGAAATTTTGGTGCCAAAACCAAAAAAAGCAGAATTCATTTGACCGAAAACCGAAACCAAAAATGACAGTTTTTACAAAATATTTATATAGAATTGTATTATATTCCACTATTTAATATCATGAATTTAAAATTGCCAGCCATTATTGGCCCCTTTCGTGCAAGAAAAGCTCCAGAAAAATGCATCCCTTTAAATACTGTGTATGTTTTCACACTGGTCCATTGTACTTCTGTTGTGGTGTTAAAAATCTTGCTTGTTGCATTTTTGGTCAGAAAAAAAAAAAAAAAACACCGCACCTCCCCGCTGAAATGCATTGAAAACACAACAACACACGTGTTCCGTCTTAAAGTGGTTTTTGAATTACATGACCTATAAAAACAAATTATAAGCACAGTAAAATAGAGGCAAAATTGCCATGTTTTCAGTGCCATTATCGCCACATTTTCCTCTTAGCAAAAGGCCGATAACACCATTTTCAGCCTGTATGTTTTTGCGGCCAAAATTTGGTGCATCCCTATTCACTTGTGTAGGAAATGGTGTCTCCATGTTTCAGGCATTCTAGGACACCAAAATTTCAGATTCCTGTTGAGGCAGTCATACTTTCCTTAGCATCCAAGACATACACCCAGTTGTGTACTTGTCCCCAGTTATGCAGTCTCATCTACTGTGATATATTATTATTATTATACAGGATTTATATAGCGCCAACAGTTTGCGCAGCGCTTTACAATGTGAGGGAAGACAATACAGTTACAATACAGTTCAAAACAGGAGGAAGTAGTGGGCCCTGCTCGTTAGAGCTTACAATCTAGAAGGGAGGGTCAAGTGAAACAAAAAGGCAATAACCGTGGGGGATGGGTTGATGGAGAAAATGGAGGTACATTTATTAGGGGCTGGTAGGATAGGCTTCTCTGAAAAGGAGGGTTTTCAGAGATCGCCTAAAAGCTAATAGAGTAGGAGATAATCGGACAGATAAGGGTAAGGAGTTCCATAGGATTGGAGAGGCTCTGCAAAAGTCCTGGAGGCGAGAATGGGAGGAGGTGACGAGGGGGCTAGAGAGCTGGAGGTTTTGAGAGGAATGAAGAGAGCGATTTGGTTGGTATTTTGAGACGAGGCTGGTGATGTAGCTGGGGGCTAAGCTGTGGATTGCTTTGTAAGATGTTAGTATTTTGAATTTAATTTGTTGGGTGAGCGGAAGCCAGTGGAGGGCTTGACAGAGAGGAGTAGCGGACACTGAGCGATTGGTGAGGTGGACGAGTCTGGCGGCAGCATTCATGATGGATTGAAGGGGGGTATGCCAACGAGAAGGGAATTGCAGTAGTCGAGGCGCGAGATGACCAGAGAGTGAACTAGGAGTTTTGTTGTGTCTTTGGTTAGAAAGGGGCGTATTTTGGAGATGTTGCGGAGGCTGAGGCGGCAAGATTTGGACAGCGATTGGATGTGGGGTTTAAAGGAGAGTTCAGAGTCCAGGAAAACACCTAAGACCTTGGCATGCGGGGATGGGCTGATAGTAATGCCATCGATGATATACTGTCCATATGTCTATAGGTGCTCAATATCTATAGGACAGCAGCAAGCATGTGTAAAGAAAAGTTAGTTAAGATCTTTACAGTATATACACAAAACTGATCTGAAGGGGACAATATAGCTAAAAAAAACAATTTCCACTGTAAGATGTGCAGGAATCAGCAGGAGCTCTGATGGGTTCGTGCTTGCTATAACCAATGTATAAAACCGATAAACCAGAGGCAAAAAAGCTCCACCCAATTTATGGGAGAAGGATTTTTTCTGACGGTTATTCAGCCCAGCTTAGCTATGACATACCAAAGAGTAGTCGTCACATAAAAGTCCTCTGTATATACAAAAATGGTCGAAAGTATTGTGACGCCTGCCTTTACACGCACATGAACTTTAATGGCATCCCAATATTGAGTTGGCTCACCCTCTTCAGCCATAACAGCTTCAATTTTTCTGGGAAGGCTGTCTAAAAGGTTTAAGAGTGTCGATGGGAATGTTTGACTATTCTTCTAGAAGCGCATTTGGGAGGTCAGGCACTGATGTTGGATGAGAAGGCCTGGCTCGCAGTCTCCCCTCTAATTCATCCCAAAGGTGTTCTATCAGGTCAGGACTGTGCAGGCCAGTCAAGTTCCTCCATTCCAAACTCGCTCATCCATAGCTTTATGAGCCTTGCTTTGTGCACTGGTGCGCAGTTGGAACAGGAAGGGGCCATCCACCAACTGTTCCCACAAAGTTGGGAGCATGAAATTGTCCAAAATGTCTTGGTATGCTGACGCCTAAAGAGTTCCCTTCACTGGAACTAAGGGCAAAGCCCAACCCCTACAAACCCACCCCACACCAAATGATTTGGATCAGTGCACAAAGCAAGGTCCATAAAGACATGGATGAGTGAGTAATGCCTCGTACACACGCAACGATTATCGGCCGACCGATTGTCCGTCTTTTGTCCAGAGTGGTGTTTTGTTGGTTGGAATGTGCCTAGACTGCACACGAATTTTCTCGGCCAACAAAAATCAACTTCAGAAGTGATGTCATGTGCTGGTTTACTTTCCGTGTGTTTTTTCTTCTCTGAGCATGCCCAGTCTTGCGCATCAGATTTTTGTCTGCCGAAATCTGTACTGACTGACGGAAAATTGGCCGCTGTGTTTACGGCCAACAAAAATTTTATAGCCTGCACACCAGATTTTTTTCGGCCGAAAAGTCGCAGTCGGTTGTCGAAAACCTCATACTAAAGCCGAAAATAGGCCGATCGGACGTTGGCCGAAAATTCCCGGCCAATAATCGATACGTGTGTACGGGGCTTTAGGGGTAGAGGAACTTGACTAGCTTGCCTAGTCCTGACCTCAACCCGATAGAACACCTTCGGGATGAATTAGAGCAGAGACTGCGAGCTAGGCCTTCTCGTCCAACATCAGCGATTGAGCTCACAAATGCGCTTCTGGAAGAATGGTCAAACATTCCCATAGACACACTCCTAAACCTTGTGGACAGCCTTACCAGAACATATGAAGCCGTTACAGTAGCAAAGGGTGGGTCAACTCAATATTTAACCCTACGGACTAAGACTGGGATGTCATTAAAGTTCATGTGCGTGTAAAGGCAGGCGACCCAATACTTTTGACAATATAGTGTACATGTTACTCTGAATGTGTAGAACAATTACAGCCATGAAAAAACAGTGAACAGTGTTGTTTCCGCTTACTGATTAAAAATAGTTTTGAGTTGTCACAAATTCCTCTGCGGTTATATTAAACATATTCAAGCACATAAATGTAAAAGCAAACACCTTCACATCTTCCAAGACTGAGCATGCCTCATCAGCAAAACTACATTTGCTCTGTGTTGGAAATGTCATCTGTGGACAGCGGGATTATGTGAACGTAGCAGAAGGGGATACCTGGGTATCTATCGAGGCTTAAAATTAATTTATAGCCATAGCCAATCATTAACATGATTTCTTAATCGTTGCGGAGTAACAGCACCTGGTACATGCAATGCAGCAGTAAATGAAATTTTATGGATGACTATAAATTCAGTATCTCCTTTATTAATTCCAGACACATAGAAGTGCCCTTATACATTATTTTACAATGCAAGCCACATGAAATGAAGAGGCTTCAGCACAGACATGTGAAAGATTAAATCTGCTTTTAACCACTTCTGGACAGGAAGGATTTGACTCCTTAATGACCAGGCCATTTTTCGCGATTCAGCACTGCGTTACTTTAAAGGAAAACTGCGCGGTCGTGCGACACTGTACCCAAATATAATTAATGTCCTTTTTCCCCACAAATAGAGATTTCTTTTGGTGGTATTTGATCACCTGTGCAATTTTTATTTTTCGCACTATAAACAAAAAAAGAGCGACATTTCTGAAAAAAAAAAAAAACAATTTCTCACTTTCTGCTATATACCATTCCCAAAAAAAACAAAGTTTAAAAATCATAATTTTTTTATCCTTTTAGGCCAATTTGTATTCTGCTACATATTTTTGGGAACAAAAAAAAACCCAAATAAGTGTATTTTCATTGTTTTGCACAAAAGTTATTGCATCTACAAACTAGGGGAAAGATTTGTCATTTTTATGTTTATTTTTTACTAGTAATGGTGGCGATCTGCGATTTTTAGCGGGACTGCGACATTGCGGCAGAAAGATCGTACCCGTGACATTTTTTACACTTTTGGGGGGACCAGTGACATTACTACAGTAATCACTGCTAAAAATATGCACTGTTACTGTACTGACATTGGAAGGGAAGGGGTTAACCTAGGGGTGATCAAAGGTTTAAGTACGAGCGTAGGGTTACTAACCGTGGGGGAGGGGGGGGGATGGGCTTGTGAAATGGCCACAGAGACCTGTGATCCTATATAGGATTATTTGATTATTTCAGAGAGAAAAAAGGCCAGCTGTGTTTACAACAGCTGACCATCCTCAGCGATTGCGGGTGCCCGGCGGCAATCGTGGCCGCCGGCCCCGTGGATTGGCTTCCCCTCTGGCTAGAGGGGGCAGGAGCGCACCCCAAAGCACCACTCACGCAACCGACGTAGGGCTACGTCGGTTCGCGCAGGAGAGCCAGCTTGCCGCAGTAAATGTGCAGCGGGTGGTCTTAAAGCATTTAACATACAATTTTTACGAATAGGAATTGGAAAGCCACGCGATTATTTATATAAAGCAGTAGTAAACTTGGGGGGGGGGGGGAGAGACGCATAATGTGCTAGTATGCAAAGGACTTGCCTCAAAAACGAAGCCCCCCGCCCCCCCAATGTTGGGCTGTCACCACTGCAGGTTTCCATCTTCACCCGGTCTTCCTTCCGGGTTCGCGGGCTGCAGCAGCTTGGTTGGCTAAGCCGCAAAGACGTCATGAGTAAATGAGTCTCAGCCACGGCACACAGCTCAAAGAACGGCAAGAGCGCATGCGTCTGACGTTACTGGCTGCTGCTCACTAGAATATCTCCACACGCGTAGGAGATATTCATTTTACCTACAAGGTGCAAGGTACTAAAACTAATGAAATTAGAAGAGTATCCCAACTAAATTCTCAATACTTACTTTCCTTCCTATTGCACCATTTGCTTTCTTGGGTGGAGGGGGCTCAAATATTCTCTGCTGCTGTTGGGGTGGGAGGGTAGAATATAATGGGATGATCTTTATGTCGCCAACTTCAGGACCCAAGTCATCAATCTCCCGCTTAATCCTTTTGCAAGCTTCATCAATCTCCTACAAAAACAAAATGAAGCAAGAGACAGAACACATCTGTAAATCTGCATACAATGCAACAGAAAACTGACAACAGAATAAAAGCTACCAGTGTGATTATTTTCACTAAGAAACCCTTGCACTGGGGAGAGAAAAAAAAAATTTGTCATTACTGAACTTCACAAAATGCTAGATATGCCCAACTGTTATGCCAATTATAAGTAAGCAACTACAAGCACTAAAGAATGATCAGCAATGACAGCATGTATTAGCATTGCCCCCCCCTAAATGCAGTTACATTTAAGCCCCCTTCACATGGGGAGATTTTCCCTGTGCCCCATACCAGGCAGTCTTCTACTGGCACAGGTACTACGTGCATCCCTGTGCCAGTTTCACATTTTAGTCTATTGAAACATGCAGCTGCACAGACACAACCTCTGTGTCCCTAGGTGGGTGAAGGTCCCACAACTCACCGTGTGTATTTGGGGACCCACACTCACATCTCATATAGGCCAGTAAAAGACAGCCCTGCATGGGGCACAGAGAAAACCACCTCATGTGAACAGGGCCCAATTATCCCACCCAATAACTTCACTGATTCCCCACACCGTCAGAGAGTGGGGCATCCAGGTTTGTGAAGACCTTCCCTATGCGACTGCTCTGGACTGAGCAGCCAATCACCAGGCATAAATGCTTTCAAGAACAAATGTCAACCCCATCTACACTCCAAAAAATGGCAACACGAACTTAGATGGGATTGCTGCAGCAGGGAGAAGCATGAGGAAGGCTGGAAAGTATAAACCTCTGTAGACATGACCAAGGTACAGACAGACAATAGGCAAAGTGACAGGGACTTCAAGTTTTCTTCATATTTTGACTTTTTTTTTGCAGTTTTTTTATTTAAGGAATATGAGACATCACAAATTAAGAAAACATAAGAGGTATTTGTGACAAACAATGGTAATATATGTTATATCATAATAAACACAACATAAACTTGATAGTATACAAAATAAATAAATATATATATATATATATATATATATATATATATATATATATTACACACACACACACACACGGTAAAGGGAATAGGAAAGGGAAAAAGGGAGATTTCTATTACAAGAAGAATAAAGTGAAGTCAAAGAGTGCAACCAATACCTGGGAATGATAATTTCGGTGATATTTTCTGTAAGGTGTTATGTACTGGTGTAAACCTGGTCAGCAAAGGAGTGGGTGGTGGTTGGGGAGAGGAAGGCACTCATGACAGTGAGAGTGGACTCTCACTTAGAACAAGTGTAAGATGACCTGGGGTATTAAGTGCATCACAGGCCCTTTGTTCTTTGCACAACTTCATGAACCCTAATTTGAGCCGTGGTAAGAGGTCTAGGACCTGCATCCATGCACATTAATTCAGTTGGGGTATGGGTGAAGAATGCTGGAAGCAGTCCTGAGACCCCCCTTTGTCTAATTGGGACCCATCTTCAAGTATTGGCATGTGCAAGGAATATGGGTAACCTACTTACATACACAAGTAGCATGCAAAAGACAGGTCATTAAATAGAATTTGTGCATTGTGCATTCATGAGAAATGAGTCACTACAGCATTCCACTTGTGTAGTTTTACACTGTAGAAAACCATTTGGTCTATCTCTTCCATGATCAGTTGCTAGTGATTTCAGTCCCTTCATATCATATATTAGTCAGCACTGTCCTTTATGTTTAAACTATCTTGTGCTACAAACCTTCACCCAATTCACAGCAATTGGCATTTAAAATTAATTAATTAAAAAAAAAAAAACACACCACAAAATGTTTTTTTGTAAGTGCTGCATATTTTGCAAATACACAAAAGAGAAAGGTGTGTCTACACACCAATTCTGTACAACCCCAATTCCAAAAAAGTTAAAGACGTGTGTAAAAGTAAAATCTACACTGTTTTCAAATAGAAATGCATTAGAAAAACTTCCAGATCTCTCTAAATTATAATGGAGAGAGCCAATTAAATTTTACTATAAAAAAAAAAGAAAAAAATGATGTAAAAAGGATGTAAAGTGCCTAGGTCAAGCAAGCAACATCTACCATTATCAACAAAAACGGAGCATTCAGATTTGAGTCAACATTCCCTTCAAAACTGTAAGAGGTTATACAAAGGAAGAGTAGCCAACATATTGGATAAATATCTCAGAGCAATGTTCCTGAAATATGCAACAAAGAAGAAAAAGGAAAGGAATAAAAGGAAATTAAAAAATGGCATGCCAGTCAGGACTGACACTGTACAAACCTCTTGGCCTGTGAGAAACAAAAGTAGGTCTCCTTCTTCCTCTTCACACATGTGAATCTGGATTACTGTGCGGATAGCAGCTTCTAGATAGTCTCTCTCTGGCTCTGGTGTATAGAAGATTTCTACAGGATGTGTGCGTCCAGGAATAGTCAGGAGAGGACAGCTATCAAAATACACTTGGAATTTGCCTGCATCAAGTGTGGCACTCATGACTATAACCTAAATCAAAACATGAAAGAAAAGATACATTTTCAGTGATCTTCTGGCTGTAGCACTATACAGGATTACCAGGCTTAAAAAAAATAAATAAATAAAAACACATTTTTAATGCAGGTAAATGCAAACCGGTCATTAACAAAAGATGCAATACGTTCGAAGCAGCACAGCCATTTAAATCGACTCCTATTAGTCTCTGCAACTCCTACCGACTGTCCACTTTCTAGTGGAAGTTATTCAGGAAGATCACTTTTAAACATGCTGGAAGGTACGCAAACCCACCATGTATCATGGGCACCCTGGATGGCCATGGTGGGTGTCTGCAGGGAGAGCAGAGGATGATCAGTAAACATCTGTTCACTGGTCATCCCTGCATTGAAGTCAGAAGCAACAAGCATTTTGTCTCTCGTTTCTCAGCTGTTATTTCCAGCTGCTGTGGCTAGGGAACAAGGTGACCAAACTGAGGTCTACAAAAAAACTGTAGGTGTACAGCAGAATGAACTGAAGTTTCATGTGTCTCTGTTCAAGCAAAAGTAGTAGGGGTGCACCGATCAGACTTTTCTTGTCCCGATATCTGGCATTGTGTATCTGCCGATACCGATCTGTAACTACACACATACACAATATGCATGCGGCTGCAGTACAGAGCAAAGCCGCTGCTTCACGTGTACGGCTCCTCCATTCACAGGCGGAGTGCATCTGATATCACTCTGCCTGTGAGCCGGACCTATACAGGAAGTAGCGGCTCCCATCCCATACTACTACACCAAGTAAGGGACGGCTGAGCCGGAAATCCGCAAAACCGGATCGGCCCGTGGATTGGAGGCTTCGTGCAAGTAAGGGGCGGCTGAGCCGGGACTCAGCAAAACCGCATTGGCCCGCGGATCGGTTACTTTTACCGATCCAACTATTGTGCCAGTATCGGTGCCGATATCCGATCCTAATATCGGATCGGTGCATCCCTAAAAAGTAGCAGCAGGGACACTGTATGATGGGAAGGAGGAAGGGAGTAAGAACTCCACCGGATGTAGTCACAGCTCTGAACGTATAATGTTAACCTCTTTCAGGGTAGAAACTGTTGGGAATGGGGAATTTAAAAGGCAGACTAGAGTGGGTAAATTAAGTTTTGAGCACGTCACCATTTATTTTTTTTTTGGGTTAATAGATTTCTAAAGGTGCTATTGACATGAACTTTCCACTACATGTGGTAACAACCAATGCAATCCGTACATACAAAGAAACCGGAACAAATAAGTTCAGAAATTAAGTTATATGTAATAAAATGAAAAGACAGGAAAAAGTAGTAAAAACGCTAACTGATATTTAATACTTCATACAAAATCCTTTGTTGGTAATGACAGCTTAAGACCCCTCCTGTATGGAGAAACTAGTTAGCATGCATTGCCCAGGTGTGATTGGTCTCATTCTTCCGCACAGTCTTCAAATCTTGAAGGTTCCATGGACCTCTTATGAACTCTGATCTTTAGTTCTTTCTATTGGATTAGAGTCGAGCGATTGGCTGGGCCATTCTAGCAGCTTTATTTCCTCTTTCTTTGAAACCAATTGAGAGTTTCCTTGGTTTTGTGTTTGGGATCACTGTCTTGCTGAAATGTCCAGCATCGTTTCATCTTCATCATTCTGGGAGATGGCAGCAGATTTTTATGTCCTTGTACATTTTTCCATTGACCTTTCAATGATATGAAGTTTGCTATTTCCATATGCTGAAAAACAGCCCCACACAGTGATGTTTCCACCTTCAAACTTCACTGTAGGTATGGTGTTTTTGGGGTGATGTGCAGTGTCATTTGACCTCCAAAGATGGCGTTTTACGGCATCCAAAGAGTTCGATTTTGGTCTCATCTGACCAGACTATGTTCTCCCAGTATCTCACAGGCTTGTCTAAATGTTGTGCAGCAAACTTGCTTCAACATGCTTGATCTTCAGCAATGGAGTCTTGCATGGGGAGTGTGCATACAGGCCATGGCGGTTGAGTACATTACTTATTTTCTTTGACACATTGTACTTGCTAATACCAGGTCTTTCTGAAGCTCTCCACAAGTGGTCCTTGGCTCTTGGACAACTCTACAGATAATTCCTTTTCACATCTCGGTCAGAAATCTAGAGGAGCACCTGGGACCACGTCTGGTTTATGGTGAAATTATGTTCTTTCCACTTCCAGATTATGGCCCAAACGGTGCTCATTGGAACATTTAGATGTTTAGAAATAATTATGTAACCAATGCCATCTGTATGTTTTGCAACAATAGGGTTGCAAAGGTTATAAGAGTGCTTTACTTTTACCCATCATGATATGCGTCTTTTGTGACCCCTTGGTGGTGAAAGACCTTTTAATATAGACAATCAGTTGAGACTGAACCAGCGGATATGAATTTGCACTGAAAAGGGGCAGGATTGCTTTCAGCTGGTGTCTTGGCTTTCCATGCCTTTTTTGCACCACCTTCTTGCGTGTTTCATACTTTTTCCTTGTGTCATTCCATTCTATTACATATAACTTAATTTCTGAAGTTATTGGTTTTGTTTTTTTTATCAATGTATAGATTGCATGAGTTGTTACCGACACGTGGTGAAAATTTAGAGTCAACAGCATCTTTAGCAATATATTTACCTAGAAAATTGGTGACGTGTTCAATACTTATTTTTCCCCCTCTGTATGTAAAGGAGGTAACTCCTGTTTCTCAGCTTAACCAGCCTACGTATTAAATAAGTATTCAAAGACAGGGGCAAGCGCTAAGGCAACAACAGCTCTAGACACAAACTTTTACCAGAAAATCCATATTTTTCATGGGAAAGGCTGCTGCATTAGGTTCTAGACTTAAATCATAACACAAATAAAACTTGGGCAATGTTCAGATTGGGCAGTCAGGACTTTGTAGGCAGCATGCTCCAAGTCTACTGAATAGTTTTTGTAAGGAAAAAAAAAAAAAAGGCTTACCTTTAAATCATTCCTTTGCCGTACAACCTCTTTTAAAACGCCCATTAAAATATCAGTCGCCAACGTTCTCTCGTGAGCTTCGTCCAGAATAACTACACCATATCTTTCTAACAATGGGTCATTCATAGCCTCACGAAGCAACATACCATCAGTCATGTACCTGGCAAAAAAGAAAACCACGTAAGATAACCAGGTATGCACAGACAGTAGGTAGCCTTGCTGCTTGACAGTTCTAAGGCTGCAATTAAAATGCTCACCCTTAAAACCAAATTTTCCTAACAATATAAGTTTTACTCCTTTTCTTGGGAGTCCATTGAAGAACATCCAGAAAAAAAAAAAAAAAAAAAAAGATACAAATTGAGTTACAGTGAGTAAAATAAGTATTTGATCCCCAAACAAAATGTGACTAGTACTTGGTGGAGAAACCCTTGTTGGCAAGCACAGAGGTAAGAGGTTTCTTGTAGTTTATACCAGGTTCGCCTACAATCTCAGGAGAGATTTTGGTCCACTCTTCTACAGATCTCTAAATCCTTAAGGTTTCTTGGCTGTCCCTTGGAAACTTAAAATTTCAGCTCACTCCATAAATTTTCTATATACGATTAAGGTCTGGAGACTGGCTAGACCACTCCATAACCTTAATGTGCTTCTTGTTGAGCCGCTTCTTCTTTGTTGCCTTGGTGGTAGGTTTTGGATCAATGTCATGCTGGAAGACCCATACACGACCATCTTCAGTTTTCTGGCTGAGGGAAGGTTCTCATCCAAGATCTTACAATACATGACCCCGTGTATTGGCCCCCTCAATGCGGCTAAGTCGGTCTGTATCTTTAGCAGAGAAACCACTCCAAAGCATGTTTCCACCTTCGTGCTTGACTGTAGGAATGGTGTTCTTAAAGCAGAACTCCACTCAAAAGGGGAAGTTCCACTTTACGGACCCGTCCCCTTCCGTTCAGAGCACTGCAGAATTCTCCCTACCCCTGCAGTCTTCTGGGCCACCGACAGGTCCCAGAATGCTTCATCCACCACTCAGGATACGCAGCGTGACTCACGCATGCGCAAGCTGTCACAGCCGAGTACCCATAGCGAAGATGCCAGCGCCGCCGAGGGAGGATGGAGGATGAAGATGGCTAAGGTGAGCTCACCGCTGGACAGTGGGACAGGTAAGTGGCTTTTTTTTGTACCATCCAGTACAGGGGGGAGAAAGAATTTGCCCTGGCGAAGTGCCGGAGAACAAAGCCACCAGATCAGGGACCCTCTAGTACCCTGGCTCAGCAGGATTGGATTATCTATAGACTGTGGATTCTTGTCCCATTTGACCAGAATCTCTCTTTGCAGAGATCCCTTGTGGAACTGTGCAAACGGAACCGCCTCAAAGGCAGACAACATCAGGCCCAGCACCTGCATTTAAGTCCGAAGGGATGACTGTCTGTTGGACAACAGAAGTTGAATTGCTTCCTGCAGCCTCTGGAGTTTTTTCAGAAGAAGGAACGCTCTGGCTAAGGCCGAGTCCAGAGTCAGACCCAGATAGTCCAGATTTGTGGACAGAACCAGAGCAGACTTCAGAAGGTTCAGAATCCAACCAACCTCCCTTAGAGTTTGCAGAGTAATCTCCAAGTTGTCCACCAGAGCAGTCAGAGACTCCACTTGCAGCAGATCGTCCAGGTACCCTAGTACCACGATCCCCCGCTGATGCAACAATGCCAGCACTGGAGCCAACACTTTTGTGAAGACCTGAGGAGCCACAAACTGATAATGCTCCTCTCCCAGGGCAAAGCAGAGGAAGCGCTGGTGACCAACACATATTGGAATGTGAAGGTAAGCGTCCTTGATGTAGATAGAAGCAAGAAGATCCCCTCAGGGATGTCACTACCGTGCTAATGGACTCCATTTGAAACTTCTGCACCCACAAAAAGCAGTTTAGCACCTTGAGGTCCAGAATTGGGCATACCTTGCCCTCCTTCCTGTGGACTGTAAACAGGTTTGAATAAAACCCCTGAACACATTGCAGTTAGAACCGGGACAATCACCCCTTGGCTCAGCAAGTCTTGCACTGCCCCAAAGAGACCCGTAAGCGGTCTGGGGACCGGCACAAGTTGGAGGGAAAAAACCTTTCCAGAGGGAAAGAACGAAATCTGATCTTCTAGCCGGACTGTATGACTTTGTGGATCCACTTGTCCTGTACCAGGGAGGTCCACGGATCCAGAAATCAGCAAAGACATACGGGTGAGGGCACCCCTTCATGCTGAGAGAGCCTTTTCCGCAGGTCTGGAGAAGCCAGCTCTCGGCTTGCCAGACCAGGTTCGTTTGGATCCTCCGGAGGAGGCCCTAAAGGGCTTTGATCCCTTGTCTTAAGACAGAGGGGGGGAAACACGCCTAAGGACCACTGCTGAGCTTTGCAATCAGAGGAGCCGAAACCAAAAGAGGCATCACAGATAAACTGCAGCCCCTGGACCAACTGGTCCACCAGCTCAGCAAAACAGGGGGAAGCTGCTCCCCCTCCAGGTCCTGGCGTAAAAACTTTGCCCACTTGGTCAGAGTTTGTGACACCAGGGCAATAGTAAAAACCGGCTTAAGTGCCGAATCACCCACAGTGTACATATGGTGGGCCACAGCCTCCGCTTTTCTGTCAGCCAGGTTCTTAAAGGCAGGGAGTCCTCATAAGGGTACCGCATAGCAAAACGGTTAGGGACCACAAGGGGACGTTTTGGACAACCTCACTGTTTAGCGACAATTTTGTCAAAGTAAGCGAAAAGGGGGCACACTCTTGCCTCTCTGGAAGGCCTGCGAGTGCCAAAAGGAATCGACGCACTAGCCGCAGCCTCCATTTTCAAAGTCTCACTCCGCACAGATACAATCAGTGCATCCACCAGCGCCTTTTCATGTGCGGCTACAGAAGCAGAGGAATCATCCTCACCATCTGAGAAATCAGGGTGACTGATCTGAATCCGATGATACAGATGAGGCATGTGAACGCAGGGGGGACGCTTTTTGATTCCCCATTTCCCCAGGATCAAATCCACCTTGGACACCAAAGACTCTAGAACCACCGTCCGTGCAGTAAGGGATTTTTGGGACCCGGAGGGCCCGGCAGCCTCCGAGAGGGGATCGGGGGGGGGGAGGGGAATGTGCTCCAGGGACTCCATGAATGAAAAAGCAGGACCCAAAAAAAAAAGTGTAAAAACACGGCAGCACCACAGGTCGCCAGGCACAGAGCACCAACTGATCCTATAGCAGAGAGGGAGAGGACCCCTACCAGACTCACCACCCACCGATCAGGCACCGCAGCACCAGGCTATCTGCACACACATGCGGCGATCAGGAAGAGAAAGATCCACGAGTCAGTACCATGGGATAAGGCGGGGCTCCCACCGCCGAAATCACCACCCATATACGCTTTACAGTCATGGCCGCCGCTATTAGCAATTACAAACCACTAGAAAATGGCCGCCGAATCTATATCACACAGGCTACAAGAAAATGGGGGCTCCACAAGGCTTCGGGGGGCCCAAAAGACCCAAAAAAGACACCAGCAGGAAGGGGGGCCCTGGCAGGAGCCCCCACCAGGTACAGCCCCCTTCAAAAAGACGATCATCCGGTCAAACACCATGGCAGCCAAATCAAAGAAGCTTGTGGACAAACTTTCCTGGTTGCAGATGGCACTATACCCCAATCCCTGTGCACAGAGAAATATATATAAAAAAATGCTTTTTGGTATTAGCCTTAGAAAGTTTTGTTCAGTCAGCATTATATATTGTAATTTTACATATTTAGAACTATAGGGAGAGGCCCATGCACCTAAAGAGACGCAAGCTCCTCATTTACTTACTTCAGGATAGTTTTTGCACTGCTGCAGTCTTCAAATCGAATAGAGTAACCAACTTCCTGGCCCAGCATGACATCCATTTCATCAGCGACTCTCTGTGCCACACTCATTGCGGCTACTCTTCTAGGCTGGGTACATGCAACACCTCTCTTAGGCCCGGGCAAAGATCTCATGTAATCAACACACCACTGGGGAATCTATAATGCACAAAGTGATTTTACCTTTTTAAAATTCAGCCATTCTTAGATTACAAAAAAATGTGACTTATTGAATTTAGGTTTTCAAAGCTAAGATGCGCAAGGTGTCACTGTCAATTCTCAGAAATTGACCAGCATGCTGGTGAATCATCTCAAGGACCTCCCAATCTGGGAAAAGGAAACACTCTAATGCTCAAGCTGCCACCACTCAAGTTACAGGGTTGTGGGAAACCTTGCTCCTGACATCTCTGGTCATGCATTTCCCTGCTCCTCAGTTTGGATGGAACATGTGCTGATAATACACCCCCACAATGAGGAGACCCCTTAGATATTTGTCCACAGATCGCAACCATATACTGTTGAGATCAAAGTTGAATTGCCAGCAACTAACCCTATCCAATGGGATATAAGAGGTTTATTAATACCTTTCACATGTTCTATAGTTAAAGTACAACTAAAGACAACTTTTTTTTTTTTTTTTGTATTTTGGATAGTGTGGAGATGCATTAGAACAGCTGTCTGTTTTTACTATTGTCTGTGCCCCTGTTCGAGAGATTCACCCTCTTTATTTGTCTTGTTTACCATTATCATCAAAAGTTAAAAACAATCAACACAACTGTAATAGAGGGGAAATCTTTCAATGGGGACACTAGGTCTGGTGACCCCAATGGACTTCCTTATTTTTCAGATCTCTCCCCAACGGGACACAGATGGCCCAAAAAAAAAAAAAAATATATATATATATATATATATATATATATATATATATATATATATATATATATATATATATATATATATATATATCTCACACACACATATACACGGGTTATACCCTCCCTTACTGTATCCAAAATGAAAAAGTTTTTTTGCCTATATGTCTACTATAAGCTGGCATGTTTGGGGTCTACCATCTTCTTCCTGTGTAATCAAGCTTTTGCAGAAAGTTTATAATAATGCACTGTACAGTACGAAAGTTATGAGTTCTTCTATTATTCAGATTTGTCAAGCATCTCAGGGGCCAAGATGGAACATTACACTTGGAATGTGCAATTTAGATGACTAGACTGGTATACAGTGAGAACTCTCATCGGATACTAGACCCCTGCTGTCAAAATATAAATAAGAGCCTGGCTTCCTTTTGATACCGTATCGGTAAAGTATGTTCAAGATTACCTCAGCTCTTACCAGTCTAGGACAGGACTTGTGCTGGGACTTTAAAAATGTTCATGAAAAATGTACAGGCCATGCAGTGGAGTACAGCTCATCTATAGAAATAAATGGGCCTATAGTCCAATTAGCTAAATGTACTTAGCCTTAAAGAAAGCAAAATGCAGCCACCTCATCTAAAGAATTGTTTCTGGGTTTAGATTAACTTTAATTATGTGTCAGCATTTCTCCAGAAAGCAGTAGATACCTGTGTGGTTTTCCCAGAACCAGTCTCTCCCACTAAAACAAAGCTTTGGTTTCTGGTAAGAATATCCGTAAAACGCTCCTTGTACTCCCAGACTGGCAACTGCAGCCGTTTCTTTAAGATCTCATAGTACCGCGGTGTGTGGGGCAGGTTGGTGAATGGATTGATGCCTTGAGGAAGCGCTGCTGGCTTTACAGTTGGAATACCACCGGCTGCTATAAATGGGGTATTTGATGCGCTACGTGAATCCTTATCCTTGTCCCTATCTCTTTCACGATCTCTATCCCTGTCCCGATCCCGGTCTCGATCCTTTGATCTGTCGTCTCTATCTCGATCTCGGTCCTTCCTAAAATAAGAGATAAAAAAATGATTGAAAAGAAAATATCAAGTGACTAACATATGCTATAGCAGACAGTGTAAAGATGAAAGATTTGGGAGCATCAACACAAGAGTTATAGCAGTTTTTTTGGTTTTAGGAAGGCAAGCAAGAGTTAAATCCACCTCTTACTAATCTTCCAATTGCAACCTGTTTGCAAGAAACAGCTGAATACAAAAACTGTAAGGCCCCTTTCACATTTGCAGACTGTGTCAGTTTTCATCCATCCGTTGACAGATTGACAAACTTCATGCAATTTTTCTTTGAAAAAAAAAACATTACTGAACTGATGAAACGAAAGGTCCGAATATGTTAAAGGGCCCCAGCAGCATTAGGCCCCTTTCAGACTAGGCGGACAGCATCAAGAGGACCCACCTGCTCAGCTGGGGATCTCTCCGCTGATCCCAGCTGAGCAGGCAGGTGACAGGAACTGTGTCCATTCCACTAGGCACAGCGGACACAGCTTGCTGTTTTCTATGGGGTGGTCTGATTGAAATGGACTGCCTGCCCGTTTCCATTCGACTGTCATCCAATCCAATGGACGGGAACCGGATCCCCATCTGTTTTTAGCAGACCGAATTGGACTGGATGCTGGCAGGTGTCAGCCAACATTGGTAGCTTCATTGAGAATAGGTTGTCTAATTGGGTTCACCTGGAAAACTGACTGATCAGTCCGCTGGAGTGAAAAGGACATTACTATCAAACATTTCCATTCATCAGTAATATTCTAGGAAACTGATAAATTCTCATAATTATTGGGACTTCTTTACTCTAGGGATGGACAGGTATTGAAGCCATTCCATGGAGTTTAGCAGGCAAACTGGTGAAAAACATGCGCTTCCACTGACAGAAGAAAATACCCCAAGGAGTTACTAGCAGCTGTCAATGTTTTGGGCATGATGCCAACTTGTCTTCTGAAAATGTATTCATCTCTATTTTGTGTGCATCTAATGTAATCTAACATTATCTCAACTCATTCAGATTGCAATTTTACAAAGAAAACCTATTACCAGTTTGCCAAAGGACCTTAACCACTTCAATACCGGGCACTTTCACCCCCTTCCTGCCCAGGCCAATTTTCAGTTTTCAGCTCTGTCTCACTTTGAATGACAATTGCATGCTCATGCAACACTGTACCCATAAGAAATGTTGATCTTTTTTTTTTTTTTTACTAGAAAATTACTTAGAACCCTCAAACATTATATATTTTTTAGCAAAGACAGGAGAATAAAATGGCGGTCATTGCAATTATTTTTGTCACGCGGTATTTGCGCAGTGGTCTTTCAAACGCAATTTTATTGAAAACAAATTAATTTCACTGCATTTAAGAAACGAAACAGTAAAAGTTAGCCAAATTTTTTTGCATATTGTGAAAGATGTCACACCAAGTAGATAGATACCAAACATGTTACAGTTTAAAATTGTGCACAATCGTGGAATGGTGTCAAACCATGGTACTTAAAGATCTCCATAGGCGTTGCTTGAACATTTTTTAAATATCTTGGATCCTGGCATTTATGGGCCTGAAGAAATGAGGATTAATTTTAGATATATACCATAGTTTGTATACTCTATAAACTTTCCTACAGACTAAATATACACTGATTTGGGTTATTTTCACCAAAGAAATGTAACAGAATACACTTTGTCCTAAATTAATGAACAAATATTTACTTCAGGGTTCATACACATTTTCACCAATAAAATTCCATGTCTACGTTTTATGTCTAAAATGTCTACGTATACATGTTAAATAAGAAGAAAATCCATGTCACACCCAGCATATTTTTACTAAAATAAATGACAATCTTTGTAGTGTACAGTACCTCTGCAGTTAGGGTTTAGTTTCTGGATACAGCGTGACTCAAAATGGTCCCTTGTTTTACAGTGGATGAGATGGAAGCACCGCTGCCGCAGCTGGGAGCCGGTGTCACTTCAGGCGCACGGGTGAAAAAGCCAGCGATCGGATTGGAAGCTGTCAAGCACGCAGCTGCAGACTGGTGCTTTGCACCTTTAGCGTGGCTAGACAGCGCTGTCTCTCCCATGTTCGAAATGTCAAACGTTTTACGACACACACTGTACATTTAGCGGACATGATACAGGACAAGGTCAGAGACTGCAGACATGATAAAGGAGGTGGTCAGAGACTGCAGACATGATAAAGGAGGTGGTCAGAGACTGCAGACATGATAAAGGAGGTGGTCAGAGACTGCGGACATGATAAAGGAGGTGGTCAGAGGCTGCGGACATGATACAGGAGGTAGTCAGAGGCTGCGGACATGATACAGGAGGTAGTCAGAGGCTGCGGACATGATACAGGAGCACAGGGGAAGCAGAGAGCACTGGAGGAGCTGAAGGGCACGGGGGGGGGGGGGGGGGGGGGACTGGAGAGAATTAAGGGGGGGTTTGGAAGGCGCAGGGGGGGGGGGGGGGGGAGCATAGAAAACCAGGGGGATGGAGAGCACAGGGGGAGAGGGGGGGACTGGAGAGCACTGTCTGGGGGGAACTGGAAATCACTGAGGGGGGGAGCCAGGGAGCTGGAGAGCACTGGGGGAGCTGGAGAGCACTGGGGGAGCTGGAGAGCACTGGGGGAGCCGGAGAGCATGGGGGGGAGAGATGAAAAGCACCGGGGGGGCGGCGGCTAAAGAGCACCGGGGGGGGGGGGCGGCGGCTAAAGAGCACCGGGGGGGGGGGGCGGCTAAAGAGCACCGGGGGGGCGGCGGCTAAAGAGCACCGGGGGGGCGGCGGCTAAAGAGCACCGGGGGAGGGGGGGCGGCTAAAGAGCACCGGGGGAGGGGGGGCGGCTAAAGAGCACCGGGGGAGGGGGGGCGGCTAAAGAGCACCGGGGGAGGGGGGGCGGCTAAAGAGCACCGGGGGAGGGGGGGGGCGGCTAAAGAGCACCGGGGGAGGGGGGGGGCGGCTAAAGAGCACCGGGGGAGGGGGGGGCGGCTAAAGAGCACCGGGGGAGGGGGGGGGCGGCTAAAGAGCACCGGGGGAGGGGGGGGGCGGCTAAAGAGCACCGGGGGAGGGGGGGGGCGGCTAAAGAGCACCGGGGGAGGGGGGGGGGCGGCTAAAGAGCACCGGGGGGCGGGGGGCTAAAGAGCACCGGGGGGCGGGGGGCTAAAGAGCACCGGGGGGGGCGGCGGCTAAAGAGCACCGGGGGGGGGCGGCGGCTAAAGAGCACCGGGGGGGCGGCGGCTAAAGAGCACCGGGGGGGCGGCGGCTAAAGAGCACCGGGGGGGCGGCGGCTAAAGAGCACCGGGGGGGCGGCGGCTAAAGAGCACCGGGGGGGCGGCGGCTAAAGAGCACCGGGGGGGCGGCGGCTAAAGAGCACCGGGGGGGCGGCGGCTAAAGAGCACCGGGGGAGGGGGGGCGGCTAAAGAGCACCGGGGGAGGGGGGGCGGCTAAAGAGCACCGGGGGAGGGGGGGCGGCTAAAGAGCACCGGGGGAGGGGGGGGCGGCTAAAGAGCACCGGGGGAGGGGGGGGGCGGCTAAAGAGCACCGGGGGAGGGGGGGGGCGGCTAAAGAGCACCGGGGGAGGGGGGGGCGGCTAAAGAGCACCGGGGGAGGGGGGGGCGGCTAAAGAGCACCGGGGGGCTAAAGAGCACCGGGGGGCTAAAGAGCACCGGGGGGCTAAAGAGCACCGGGGGGCTAAAGAGCACCGGGGGGCTAAAGAGCACCGGGGGGCTAAAGAACACCGGGGGGCTAAAGAACACCGGGGGGGGGGGGGGCTAAAGAACACCGGGGGGGGGGGGCTAAAGAACACCGGGGGGGGGCTAAAGAACACTGGGGGGGGCCCAAAGAACACTGGGGGGGGCCCAAAGAACACTGGGGGGGCCCAAAGAACACTGGGGGGGGCCCAAAGAACACTGGGGGGGGGGCCCAAAGAACACTGGGGGGGGGGCCCAAAGAACACTGGGGGGGGGGCCCAAAGAACACTGGGGGGGGGCCCAAAGAACACTGGGGGGGGGCCCAAAGAACACTGGGGGGGGGCCCAAAGAACACTGGGGGGGGGCCCAAAGAACACTGGGGGGGGGCCCAAAGAACACTGGGGGGGGGCCCAAAGAACACTGGGGGGGGGGCCAAAGAACACTGGGGGGGGGGCCAAAGAACACTGGGGGGGGGCCAAAGAGCACCGAGGGGGGGCTAAAGAGCACCGAGGGGGGGCTAAAGAGCACTGAGGGGGGGCATTTTTACATTCAGCGTATAGCACTGGTACAGGTAGGTGTCCTTCCGGGTCCGCAGTTTGCCCTTACTGTCAGTCACTGGCCAGCAGCAGCCGAGGAGATGATCGTGAACCAATCAGGCAGCGGGGAGGGCCGGCCGCGGTTTGCCTGGAGACACTGACTGGCCAGCAGCAGCAATAACAGCCGGGAGATAACAAACCAATCACAGACAGCGGAAGAGTCACTGGAGGGCGTCCCAGAACGAGAGCCGCACCGCTCCGCCGTCATTGGGCGGTGGGCCAGCGGCAAGTGGTTAAATACCACCAAAAGAAAACTCCATTTGTGTGAGCAAAATTATCAAAATTGTATATGGGTAGTGTTGCATGACCATGCAATTGTCAAAGTGTGACAGCGCTGAAAATTGGCCTGGGCAGGAAGGGGAAAAAGTGCTGGTTTTGAAGTGGTTGGCAGTGGCAACAGAATCTACCATCGCAAGCTCCTTTTTATAAAGAAATGAGGTTAAGAAGTATCCTGTTTTCTATATATTGTTTACCTGGTAATCATGCCAGTCACTCTGATTTCAAAACTATACACTCCCACTTCTCTAAGACCCTTATGCAGCTGAAATGATAGAAGTAATCCCATAATCTATTATCCAAAAAAAAAAAAAAAAATGTTCAGGTATTTTGGCAGGCACCAGCTGCAAGAATACAACAGCTGCACTTATAGCATGGAAGGAGGAATCTGTTGAGTTTATTTTTGTTCAGGCTCCGTTCACACGTGAGTGTTTTTCAGCTCAGAGCTCAGAAACAGTCACCAAGCAAAATCCCATTCACTTCAGAGGCCCCTGTTCACATTTAAGCGTTTTTTCACCTGTAGCAAAACGGTTGTCACATGAGCTACTTTTCAGGCAGATTTCTGCATTTTTGTCCCCTTAGACTTCAATGGAAAAGGCCAGTGAGAAATTAGTGTTTTTAGCTCAAACAACTCCCCCCACTTTTCTAGCATCACTACACACCTTACACAGGTATCTATTGGCCACAAAAATGCCTAAGAGGAAAACGCCTGGAAAAAAAAAAAAAAAAAAAACTCCTATATTTGCAAATCTGCCTGAAAAAATGCCTTAAAACACTGAGCTCAATTGTAGTCTAAAGCCCCGTACACACGCATCGATTATTGGCCGTGAATTTTCGGCCAACGTCCGATCGGCCGATTTTCGGCTTGTTAGTATGATGCTTCCGACAACCGACTGCGACTTTTCGGCCGAATAAAATCTGGTGTGCATGCTATAAAATTTTTGTTGGCCGTCAACACAACGGCCGATTTTCCGTCAGTCAGTACAGATTTCGGCAGACAAAAATCTGATGAGCAAGACTGGGCATGCTCAGAGAAAATTTGTGTGCAGTCTAGGCACATTCCAACCAACAAAACACCACTCTGGACAAAAGTCGGACGATCGGTCGGCCGATAATCGTGTGTGTGTGAGGCATAAGTCCACAGGATGAACAAAAATGAATCGGTGTGTATACCTGAACGTTATGATGCCCGCAGCAAGGCAAATGACTCTGCACCTGTACTTCTCTGCCTGTCTGAGGATAACATTGGAGGGTTGGGACTTCCCCCGATTCTTGTCAAACATACAAACTTTGCCATTCACTTTACATTCAAAAGGAAGGATTTGGGAAAACTTACAGGGAGGTTTCCCAACAAGTTGGGCACAAATTAGTCAACATGACCAAAAGCTAAAAGTTTTCATTTCCCTTTCTATTTTTTTTTTAACCACTTACTCATTGGGCACTTAAACCCCATTCCTAACAAGAACAATTTTAAGCTTTCAGTGTTGTCAGTCACATTTTGAATGACAATTACCCAGTCATGAAACGCTGTACATATATGAAATGTTTGTCCTTTTTTCACACAAATAGAGATTTCTTTTGGTGCTATTTAATCATCATTGGGTTTTTTATTTTTTGCGCTATAAATGAAGAAAGAGAGAATAAAAAAAAAAATGCATTTTTCTGTGTTTCGGTTTGAAAATTATTAATTTTTCTTCATAAGTTTTGGCCAAAAGTTATACTGCTACATATCTTTGGTAAAAATAACCCAAACAAGTATATATTTGGTCTACGTGAAGGTTATAAAAAGTCTACAAGCTATGCCGCATGGGAGACTTTTACAAAGCCTGGCTACATACAGAAGCCCAACATCCAAGTAGCACCTCCAGGTTATTTTAGAAGAATTACACATATAATTTCCTGACAACATATCACCTTTGAAGGCCCTGGAGCACGAGGATAATGGAAACGCCAACAAAATGAACCCATTTTGGAAAGCAAATACCCCCCAACAATTAATCTAGGGAGGCATAATGCGTCTTTTGAACGTCTCTTTTTTCCAACAAGTTTTTGGAAAATAAAAACAAATTTTTTTTTTTTTTTTTACACAAAGCTGTCAATTTAGAAGACATTTCTAACACATAGCAATGACATACCAAAATACATTCTGCTCCTCCTCCTGAGTATGCTGATACCACATGTGAGACTTTTACACAGCCTGGCCACATACAGAGGCCCAAAATGGAGGGAGCACCATCATTTCTGGACTACCCATGACACTTTTGTGAGGCACCACTGAGGCAGGGGATGAGTGGTGCTGCAGCCTCCCTCCTCTCATGCTGTACCGATCGCTATATACAGCGTGCGAGGAGAGGACTGAACCGGACATGCACTGGTTTGTTGATGACAGAGCGTTCACGTAATAAAGGGCCGCTGTCATTGAACCGATCGGAGGCCACGTGACTACTCTATGTTTCCCACCTCCCGGAATGACATCTCAGCTCTCTCCTCCTGATGACACCAATGGGGAGTCTCGACCCCTCCCGCTCTAGCTGTCAGATCAGGAGAGGGAGACTAGAGTAGTCAAGTGACTGCCAAACCGGAAGGTTTTACCCCCCTTAATGACCAGGCCCATTTTTTTGCAATATGGCACTGCGTTATTTAACTTGACAATTGTGTGGTTGTGCGACGCTGTACCCATTAAAATTGATGTCCTTTTTTCCCCACAAATAGAGCTTTCTTTTGTTAGTATTTGATCACCTCTGCGTTATTTATTTTTTGCATTATAAACAAAAATACCCCCATTAGGCTCCGTTCACATCTAGGCGTTTTGGGGCGTTTTTCTGCTCTAGGATCAGCTCTCAAAACGCCCAACAAGACAAATCCTATTCATTTCAATGGCCCCTGTTCACATCTGAGCGTTTTGACGCTGTAAGCAAAACGCCCAACGCTCAAAAAATACATGAGCTTCTTTTTGGGCAGATTACAGGCGTTTTCCATTGGTTTCTATTCAATCTAAAAACACCTGCACAAAAAACGCCTGTAAATCGCGGTAAAAAAATCGCAGTAAAAAACGCGCGAAAACGCTCAGGTGTGAATGTAGCCTTAGACTTACCGGTAACGGTATTTCCATGAATCTTCCAGGACAGTTACTTAGAGAGATTATTGGCTCTGCCTTCTACAGGAAACACAGATAAGACAATTTCAAAAGCCCTACCCTTCCTCTGTCCTGCAGTTATTTTGAAGATTAAAGAGGAAGTAAACCCTCCTCTGACACTTTTACCTATAGGTAAGCCTATGATAAGGCTTACCTATAGGTACTGTAAATATCTCCTAAACATATCTCCTAAACATGTACCGTTTAGGAGATATTTACCTTGGATGCATCCAGTGACGTCACTGGCGCATGCGCTCTGAAGGACCGGTCGCTCGTGCCGTTCCTTCAGAGCCCCGTGCCGTGACTGTCGGCTCCCGTGCACGGGAGTGACGTCACCGCGGCTCCGGCCAGATGGCCGGATGCCGCGATCCCGGAAGATGGGCGACTGGACATGTCGCCCGTCATCCAGCTAAGCGGGCGGCACGGCGGGGGCTCGTTCTAAGGTAAGTATTTCATAATGAGCTAGTATGCGATGCATACTAGCTCATTATGTGTTTCTCGTGCAGGGTGAAAAAGAAAAGAAATTCAAGTTAGACTTACCGGTAACTTGTTTTCCAATAGTCTTTCAGGACAGCACCTTAGAGAGATGGCTCCTCCCTCTCCTCATCAGGAAACACCCCATCCACCAGATTTTAAAAGGAGGCTTCTCCCACCATTCATCAGTTTGTAGAAGAGTACCTCCGGCCCATGCTGGAACACATAAACAGATATGGTTAATCACAGCAATACATTTTATACAATAGGGCGGGATCCTCCTGCTGTCCTGAAAGACTATTGGAAAACAAGTTACCGGTAAGTCTAACTTGAATTTTCCCTAAAACGTCTTTCAGGACAGCACCTTAGAGAGGATTATCGAGACTTACTCAATTTAGGGAGGGACCACAGCTTGCAGGACCTTTCTGCCAAAAGCCTGATCTTCAGCTGCCAAAAGGTCCAACCTATAGTGTCTTGCAAATGTAAAGTAGCTTGACCACGTAGCCGCTTTGCAGATCTGATCTGGAGTGGCACCAGCTTTCTCTGCCCATGTAGTGGCTAACGCTCTAGTAGAGTGAGCTCTGATCCCCTGTGGGGGAGACAATTTCATTTGGGAGTAAGCCTCTGAAATAGCGGATCTGAGCCATCTGGCTATTGATCCTTTTGATGCCTGGCGACCTTTTTTGTTGCCAGAGAAAAGAACAAAAAGAGAGTTTGATGATCTAAACTCTTTAGTAACCTCCAAGTAGTGTATAAGAACCCTTCTTACATCTAGGTAGTGAAAGCCTTCTTCCTTATCTCCTGATGGATTAGGGCAGAAGGTAGGTAACACAATTTCTTGTGAGCGGTTTCTCGTTGAAGCTACTTTTGGGAGAAACCCTGGATCTGTCTTGAGAATTATCCTGTCTGGATATATGGACAAGAAAGGTTCGATAGCTGATAAAGCATGTAATTCACTGATTCTTCTTGCTGATGTTATTGCCACCAAGAAGACCGTCTTGAGGGTAAGGTTTTTTAGTGTAACCGTTTCTAGTGGTTCAAAAGGTTCCTTTGTGAAGGCCTGAAGGACCACCGACAAGTCCCATTTGGGGAAGCTTCTGACAGGCACTGGTCTGGAGCGGGTAAGGGCCCTGAAAAATCTGATGATTAAAGATTCTGAAGAAATGGGCCTTTCCAAGAATACCCCCAGGGCTGTAACTTGTACCTTGAGGGTACTTACTGCCAAACCTTTTCCTGCGCCCTCCTGTAGGAACTCCAAAATTGAAGTAGTACTGTTCAATTTTTGATCTTTCGATTCACACCAGGTATTATATGTCTTCCAAACTTTTGCATATATATTCCTTGTGACTTTTTTCCTACTGGAAAGTAGAGTAGCAATTAATGCGTCTGAAAATCCTTTCCTTTTCAGCAGTTGCTCCTCAGATACCAGGCGGTGAGCTTTAGCTTTTCCACTTCTGGATGATAGACTGGACCTTGAAGCAGTAGGTCTTGACGAAGAGGGAGCTGAAAAGCAGGTTTGACTGACAGTTGAAGGACAGTCGAAAACCAAACCCTTTTGGGCCAATAGGGTGTGATCAGGATCACTGAGGCTCTTTCCATTTGGATTTTTCTCAATACCAACGGAATGAGCTGGAAGGGGGGGAAGGCATACCCCAACCTGAACCTCCAGGGATGTGCCAGGGAATCTACTCCCAGAGAGTTGTCGCTTCTGTGGAGTGAGAAGTAAAGTGGAAGTTTTGCGTTTTCTTTCGTTGCAAACAGATCCACCTCTGGCTTTCCCCAAGTCTTGGTTATCAACATGAAGACTTCTGGGTTCAAGCTCCATTCTGCTTCTCGGATCTTCTGCCTGCTTAAATAATCCGCCACACTGTTTAGTGTACCTTTTAGGTGGATTGCTGACAAGGAAAGTAACTGCCTTTCCGCCCATTGCAGAATTTCCGTTGCCAAAAGCTGTAGGGTTTTGCTTCTTGTGCCCCCTTGCTTGTTTAGATATGCCACTGTAGTGGCGTTGTCTGAAAGGACTTGAACATGAGTCCCCTGAAGATTTTGAGAGAAGGCAGTTAGGGCTAGGCCGACTGCCTTTAATTCCTTCCAATTTGAGGATTTTCTTGTCTCGGTCTGAGACCAAACCCCCTGTGCCAGGTTTTGGTTCCAGTGGGCTCCCCACCCCCACCTGCTGGCATCCGTTGTTAACCTCTGGTCTGCCGGGAAGGACCAGGCCAAACCCTGAGACAAGGTTATCCGATTTCTCCACCACCAAAGGGACCTCTTGACCTTGGTGGGGATTTTTACCTTTAAGTCCAAAGTCTCTGGATTGTGATCCCAGATTCTGAGGAGGAAATATTGGAGTGGTCGAAAATGCAGCCTTGCCCATTGGACAGCTGGAATTGATGCAGTCAGGTTTCCAAGGACTGACATGATCTCTCTGATCGACCACCACTGATTTGTTTGTAGCCTTGCTACCAAATTCTGTATTTTGACCTGTTTGTCTTCTGGTAGGAAGATTCTTTGTTCCACAGAGCATAACTGAAACCCTAGGAACTGAACCCGCTGAGCCGGTGTGAGATTCGATTTCTTGATGTTCACTATCCATCCCAGAGCTTCTAGATGACCTCTTGCCTTGTGCAGGTCCTCTTGAAGTTTTTCCTTTGACGGGGCAAAGAAAAGCAGGTAGTCCAGGTAAGGCACCACAGAGATTCCCTGAAGGCGGAGGGGAGCTAGACACTCTGCCATTACCTTCGTAAAAATACGAGGGGAGGATGATAGCCCGAAAGGGAGTGCTTTGAATTGGATATGGAGCATTTCCTTTCCCAGATTTACTGCCAACCTTAGGAATCTCTGTGAGTGAGGGGCAATAGGGATATGTAGGTAAGCATCCCTTAAGTCGATTGATGCCATGAAGCATCCTTTTGTTAACAGGGTTCTGACTGTAAGAATTGAGTCCATTCGAAACTTTTTGTACAGAACTGACCTGTTTAATGGTTTCAGATTCAGTATAAGACGAAAATCCCCCGATGGTTTCTTTATCAAAAATATGTGGGAATAGAATCCCTGATGTTGTTCCTCCACTGGAACTGGACAGACAACTCCCTGTCGCCTCAGGTCCTTTAACAGGTCCATCATAGCCAGGGCTTTTTCTGCATCTCTTGGGAGGTTTGTGACAAAGAACCTTTCGGGTGGCGTCTCTGAAAACTCTATGTTGTAGCCTTGGGACAGCATACCCAGAATGTATTGATTTTCTGTTATGGCTGCCCAATAGGGGAGGAATTCCCTCAATCTTCCTCCCACCGGCAATGTCTTGTCATTGTGTTTTGTTGGTTGACACAGGAGGATGGAAGAGAACACCTCCTTTCCCTTTGGGTTTTTGTGTCGACCAGTTTCTTCTCTTCTCCTGGGGTCTGCTATTTTGCTGAGCTTTTTGAGGTCGAAAAAGCTTCTTTGCTGCCTGTTTCTTCTTCACAGGAAAAGACTTCTTTTTGTCTGCTGTTCTATCTAGAACAGAGTCTAGCCCAGGCCCGAATAGTAGATCCCCTTGAAAAGGAAGTCCACATAGCTTATTTTTAGAAGCTGTATCTCCAGGCCATGTCTTTAACCAAAGAGCCCTTCTGGTTGAGTTGGATAAAGCTGCAGATCTTGCGGTCATCTTCACTGACTCCGCTGAAGCGTCAGAAATGAAGGCTATGGCCGTGGAGAGCGTGGAAAAGGAATCCAAAATTTCCTGTTTAGGTGAGTCTGCTGTGATGTGTGCTTTTAGCTGGCTAAGCCAGTATTCCAGATTCCTGGACACACAGGTTACTGCCATGGCAGGTTTCAGACTCCCCATGATGGATTGCCAGGATCTCTTAAGTTGCTGGTCCATCTTCTTATCCATGGGATCCCTCAGTATTCCCATGTCTTCAAATGCTAGGTCTGTTGACCTAGAAACCTGGGAGAAGGCTGCATCAATCTTTGGCATCTTATTCCAGGGAGCTCCTGGGTCCTCATCAAAAGGAAATCGCCTTTTAAAGGCTTTAGGGAAGAAGGTTTTCTTTTCCGGATCAGTCCACTCATGTTTTATTGCATCTGAGATGGTCTGATGTACTGGGAAGATACGGCCCTTAGGCTCTTCCAAGCCTGCATACATTTTGTCATGTAGGGACAGTTCCTTCTTTTCTTCCTCTAGACCCAGGGTGATATAAACTGCCCTCAGGAGACCATCCACTTGCTCTAAGGATAGTTTGTATTTAGTGGGCCTGCTTTGTGCCCCTCCCTCCTCTTCTTCCTCTGAATCCTCCTTGGAATGTGAGGGGGAATTATCTCCTTGGGTGGAAGGAACCCCTTCTGTCCCCACCGAAGGAAGCAATTGTGAACCCTGAGAGGACAGTGAGGCTGATGGCTGACTCAGGGCAGGGTCCTGTAGGGATGACCGAAAAGATTGGATGGTAGCATCCAATTCCTTCCTCACAGATGCGACTAAATCGCCACAAACTGCAGATGCTTCTTCCTTTACTAGTGCATCAATACATCCCTGGCAAAGTGTCTTTTTCCAACTTTCCGACAACTTTGCTTTGCATGAAGGACACTTTCTCTTGAAAACAGTTTCAGAGCTTTTAGCCTGGAAGACATGAATGGGAAAACATACACATGCTTCTTAAAAGTCAGCCTGATTCTCAGGGCCACCAAAGGTGCACAGAAAGACATTTAAAGGGAAGTCCCATGTGCCCTGACAGGCCCCCAGCCACCGGGGGGATAGTAAAAGGGATGGAGAGAGACCCCACAGTAAGATAGGCCATATAAAGATACCCCTTACCTGGGCCTTACTGGTGCCTGTGCCTGTCCCACTCGCTGAAGAAGCTTCCATCGCTTGGCAGCGGTATCACCCGTGGCTTCGGTACCGGTTCCGGAGACCAAAGCGCACCTGCACTGGACCGGATCCGGAATAAGGCACCAGCTTGCTCCTCCCTTCTTCCTCTGCGTCCGGCGGAAATGACGCCATACGCCCCCTGCAGAACGCTGCCCTTTCCGGAACCTCACTTCCGGTCCGGACGAGCGTCACTCGATCCGGAGAAATGGCGGCAAATTTGAAAAAAAAAAAAGCGGCGGAAGCCTAAGAAAAATCGTTCCGCTCCTCCAAGATGCCTTCCCAGGGCTGTGCTCTGCGGGGTCCTGACTCAGCCTAGAGCACTGAAGAGGAAGAAGGAGCCCATGCACTGCAGTCGGTCGCGTGAATGGGAGAAGCAACCGTCTCCAAAAAAAAGGGTAGGTGGACGTAGGAAGCCCGGTCTCTCAGGATAGCACCTTAAGAGCCCAGCTCCCCACAGAGGTGTTCCTCGGCCGGAGGAAACACAAAAACTGATGAATGGTGGGAGAAGCCTCCTTTTAAAATCTGGTGGATGGGGTGTTTCCTGATGAGGAGAGGGAGGAGCCATCTCTCTAAGGTGCTGTCCTGAAAGACGTTTTAGGGGAAAAAAAAAGGTTTACAACCTCTTTAAGTAAACCTCCACCAATGTGCACAAGGCAGAGGAGAAATAGAAAAAAAAAAAAAAAAAAAAAAAACTCAGTAACCACCACCAAGCTATAAGTCAGAATGGTGTCCAAAAAAGGACAGGGTGGAAATCCAGACGCTGTCCTGGAAGATTCACGGAAATACCGTTACCGGTAAGTCTAATGGGGGTTTTCCCCTTTATCTTCCAGGACAGCTACTTAGAGAAGATAAGCACAATTCTATATCTTAGGGAGGGACAAAAGCCTGCAGCACTTTACTTCCAAAGGAGAGGTCCCACTGGAGAGCATTTGTACTCTATAATGCCTGATGAACGCATAAGGAGAAGACCAAACCGCGGCCCTGGAAATTTCTTCCCACAATGCTCCTGCTCTTTCTGTCCAAGAGGTAGACACAGATTTGGTAGAATGCACTCTAATCCGGTTAGGAGGGGCCTGACCTGAAGAACTGTAAGCTTCACAATTTCTCTGATACACCAAGCAATGGAGCTCCTGGAGGCCCTAGCGCAGTGTTTCTCAACTCTGGTCCTCAGGGCACATTAACAGGCAAGATTTTAAGTATTACTTTGGGGAGATGTAGACTAGAATACTGCAATCACTGAGCAACAAATAATATCACCTGGGATGTATTTCAGTTTTATTGCAAGCCTGGCCTGTTAGTGTGCCCTGAGGACCGGAGTTTGAGAAACACTGCCCTAGACCCCCTTTCAGATCCACAAAACGAGATGCGGAGAGGATTTTCCAAATTTACTGGTCATTTCTAAATAACGAAGGCATCTTCTAATGTCAAAGCAACTAAATCTTTTCCTCCTCAGGATTTCTGGGGGAGGTACAAAAACTAGGAAGGATTACTTCTTGGGACTTGTGAAACCTGTAGGAAACCTTAGGTAAATACAGAGGGTCTGGTAATAACCACCCTATCGTCCAAAATTCTCAAAAAGGGGTCTTTACAGGAAAGGGACTCTAAATCTGAAAACCTTCTGCCTGAAGTGAGGGCTAACAGGAAAGCCATCTTCATAGATATTGACTTTTAAGGAAATCTCACTCAAGGGCTCGAAGGGAGCTTTGGTAAGCGCATTCAGCACTAAAGACAGATCCCAAGGAGGAATCTGTACAACTAATCTAGGAGTAGGTCTAGATAAAAAAAAAAAAAAAACTTTCAATCAATGGATTCTCGGCCAGCCTGACATCGATTTAAAGTGAAAGGGCAGAAATCTGTAAAGGGTACTAACAGAAAGACCCTTTTTAACTCCCTTCTGTAAAAAATCTAGGAGACAGGAAATAGAAAAAGAATCAATTCCAGCCTTATTCTGTCAGGTTACAAATGTCTTCCAGACTTTGCCATACATTTTTCTTGTGACCAATTTATGACTGCCTAGAATAGTACTAATAACCCTTTCCGAACATCCCTTTAACTGTAGGATGAGCCGCTCAGCCTACAGGCCGTCAAGCTGGTAAATCTGAAGGTTTTGATGGAACACTGGCCCTTGCCGAAAGAGATCCCTTAGATCTGGCAGGGGCCGGGGGGCGCAGTGGAGAGGGAAACCAACTACTTCTGGGCCACCAAGGGGCTATCTGAATTACCTCCGCCTGTTCCTGAACAATCTTTTGGATCACTAGAAGTAACATGACTATTGGCGGGAAGGCATAAGAAAGAAACTCCAAGGAAAGGTCAGTGCATCTGTTCCCAACATCGTTGTCTCTCTTTCCAGGGAGAAGGCGGCAGGGAGAAGTAACATGACTATTGACAGGAAGGTATAAGAGAGAAACTCCAAGGAAAGGTCAGTGCATCTGAAAAAGAGCAAAAGAAAACCTTCTACTGATAGAAGATTAGTCTCCACACTGGCCCCATCTCAAGAAAGCACATACCTTTGGGGCCATGTTTGAGGAAGAGGCAGCCACTGGGTCAGTCTGTGGGGGTGCTCTTTCCACACTGTTAAAATCAGCTCCATTGCAAGAGAAACCCCCCCGATGTGCACTACTGGTAAAGTATCTCGCCAGCCAGGAAGTGCTCCGCTGCCTGAGGACTCTTTGCAGCCAGAAAATCAGCCACTATCCATGTTGGTCATTGGAAATATAACAATCTCTGTGTCCGGGAAGTGTGCCGCGCTACTTCTGGTTCTGCGCCATTTTGCTGCGTCACCAGATGCCATCTTGGTACACCCAGAGAAGGAAAACATGCAGAGACGCCCACACTGTATTCTCTCCCCACGCGTACGTAGCGGGACGCACCTCGGAGCCGAAAGATGAGTTACCCTACCACACTAAAGCCCCGTACACATGATCAGATTATCGAACGAGCCGAAAAGTCAGAGTCAGCTGTCAAAAGCACTATACTAACAATCCGAAAATCGGCAGATCGGTCGCCAGGCGAAATTTCCCTTCAGATTTTCTTATCGTGTGTACGGGCCTCAAGGCAAGTATCACTGCAAGGGAAAAACTCTCTGAGAAATATTGGGATTACAGTAGACAAGCCACAACTGGTCTAACACCTGTAACCTAGAGAGGGTGGGGTCCACCAACCACAGTAACCAGACCCAAGAAAATAAACGTTACATGTGTACTCCTGAAGGTCTGGAAACACAAAAACAACTGAGGGTCAGAGAAAGGGGAAGGATTTTTAAATCGTGTCTCATTTGTATTTCCTGTAGTAAGCTGAGCCAGTCATCTCTCTAAGTAGCTGTCCTGGAAGATAAAGGAGTAAAAGAGAGAATTCTGAAAACAAAAGACAATATTTTTTACTTTCTGCTATAAAACATTCCCAATAAAAATTATTTAAAAAAAAAAAAAAAATCCCAATAAGTGTATATTGACTGGCTAGTGCAAAAGTTCTCCCGTCTACAAAGTATGGGAAAATTTTATGTCATTTTTACTCATATTACTTTATTTTATTTTTTACTAGTAATGGCGGCGATCAGCAATTTTTAGGGGGACTTTGACATTGCAGCAGACCAGTTAAATGTGCTCCTAGGGAGTGCTAACTGTGTGGGGAATCGACTCACTGGATGAACACATACCTGGGTTCATCTCTGACAGAACGGATACATGCCTTGTTTACATAGGCAGACCGCCGTTCTGTCTCCATGGGGAGTGATCGCGGGTGGCCGGTGGACATCACGTCCGCCGGACCTGCTTATTGGCTCCCCTTCTGGCCAATACGCCAGATGGGGAGCCCCCAATATCTATTATACGAAGCGACGTACAGGTACGTTGTTTCGCGTAATAGAGCTGACCTGGTCGCCAAGTGGTTAATAATGGACATTCTTAGGCCTCGTTCACTTGGGCATACTTCAGCAAACGCCTTTGCGAGGACCATGTTTGCCCACATGGGGATGAACAAGTGTTCTACAAAACCCCGTACAAGTAGTTCTATTCATGTTGGTTGAGATGCAGCAGCTGCAAGGACACATCTGCTGCTCCCAGTTGACAGCTGTGTATGTCCCAAAACACACCCACATGGCTGTCAAACTGGGAGCAGCAGATGTGTCCTTGCAGCTGCTGCGTCTCAACATTCTTAGAACTACCTGTACGGGATTTGCAGAACACTTGTTCATCCCCATGTGGGCAAACAAAGCCCTTGCACAGGTGTACACTTAAGTAGGCCCACGTCAATGAGGCTTTTTTGTGACAATTTTTTTTTAATCTATTAAAGGAGTTGTAAATTCACAGGGTTTTTATCTTAATGCATTCTATGCATTAGGATAAAAAGTCGCCTGTGTGTAGCAGCCTTCCCAGCACCACCTGATGCTTACTTAAGCCCCATCTTTATCCAAGCCCCATCTTTATCCAGCGAAGTCCATGAAACCCTCGGCCGTCCGGGACTCTCCCTCCTGATTGGCTGAGACACAGCCGCAGCGCCATTGGTTCCAGCGGCTGTCAAAGTCAGTTAGCCAATCAGGAGAAAAAGGGGGTGGGCCGAATGGCAGCTCTGTGTCTAATGGACACAGAGCTGAAGCTCAGCTTGGGTGCCCCCATAGCAATCTGCTTTCTGTGGGGGAACTCGATAGGAGGGAGGGGCCAAGAGCAGCAATGAGGGACCCGAAAAGGAGGATCCAGGCTGCTCTGTGCACAAACCAACTGCACAGGGGAGGTAAGTAGAACATGTTTGTTTTAAAAAACAAGACTTTACAATCACTTTCAACATTCCAACCCGAGAGTGCAGAAGCAAATGGGTGGTGCGGACACTCACACAAAGCATTTTTATGGGAGAGAGTTGTCTTATCTGAAGACAAAAAATACTCATAACATGCCTCTATTCCCAGATATGCCAAGTAATCTGTTACGTGTCACAGTATAATTACCAAACCCCAGGTGGGAGTCGATCACCAGAGAAAGATACAAACACTGCAACTGCCTGCAGGAAACCCCAGGAGCCAAGTTATGGCTTTTAGAGCACATTGCCATCAACAGATGTTTCTTGGCTCATTATAACAACCTGCTGACTTGGCTTTTATCCAGATATTGGTGTTAAAATATTAAACCCAAAATAAAAAATGATATTGTAGCTTACCAATTCTTAGTTGTGATGGTTGCATTAGCTTTCTTTTTTTCCCCCAAATCTTGATCTTGCAAGCAAGCCCTGCCACAATACATTTACTACGGCAGGGTGGTAGCGGCAGGCTCAGCAACAATGGGTTTGCTCACCCACGATGAGTGCTGACCGGGAAGGGGACCCGGACATGACGTCAGACTCTGGGGGAAGGAGGACCAATAAGAGGCTTGAACTGCTATAGAGCCACTGGTGATGAGCGGCATGTGTGGTGACCCAATGCAGTGGGGGACATGAGGAGTGCCTGCTTCTCGTATGGTTGTCCTAACAACTTTCCAATGTTCTATTTACTATATTGGCATCATTCATGACTATTATTGCTGCCATCATTCATCATCATCGGTGGGTTCATATAGCGCTTACATGTGGTTAACCCTTGTGTGACCGATTAGGGATTACACATGCTCTGAATTGAGATGAATACATTGTAAAATCTCAGTTACTGTCAGTTGGTCTAAGAGCCCATTCAGACTAGCGCGACTTGTCAGGCGACCAAGTCGCCTGACAAGTCACGGTCGGTCGCTCGCCATTGAGTAGTACAGGACCCGTTCTAATAGGAGTGACACAAGTCACTCAGACTTAGAAAAAGGGTCCTGAACTACTTTGGGGCGACCTGGGAGCGACTTGCATAGACCTCCATTATGTGAAGTCCCTGCAAGTCGCGCCGAAGTCGCGGTGCATGCTGTGCACCGCGACTTCACAGGTCGCCCCTCGAAGTCGATCGCGCCAGTCTGAATGGGCTGTAAACAAGTTATAAATATATTTGGACCCAACATGTAAACTTGGTGTGATGTTTCTGTTCAGATTTTTTTAACTTAAAAATTGACAGACAACCTTTATTACCAATAATATGTAATGTACTTTACAATGTTCCTGACATATTTCAGCTCCCTGGATTTTTTTTTCTTCATCTGGCCTTTAGACATTACTCCTACATGTAAAAATCTACTTTTTTTTTGCTAGAAAATTACTTTGAACTCCCAAAAACACATTTTTAGCACAGACCCTATAGAATAAAATGGTGGGTGAAGCAATTTTTTTTTTGTCACACGGTATTTGCGCAGCGTTTTTTTTTTTTTTTTTTTGAAACAATTTTTTTGGGGAGAAAAAAAAAAAAAAAAACTTTCATTAATTAAACTAAAAAAATGAAAGAAAAAAAATACTAAGCCCAATTTTTTTTTTATACAGTGAAAGAGAATATTATGTAGAGCTGCACGATTCTGGCTAAAATGAGAATCACAATTTTTTTGCTTAGAATAAAGATCACGATTCTCGGCGCAACATCATCTTTTACATTATATAAAAAAACAATTGGGCTAACTTGTTTTTTTTCCCCAAAAAACTGCATTTGAAAGACTTCTGCACAAATACCGTGTGACATAAAAGATTGCAATGATCGCCATTTTATTCTCTAGAGTCTCTGCTAAAAAAAATAAGTTTTTTAAATTTAAAAATAAATTTTCTAGCAAAAAATACTTTAAGGAGGTTAAACTGCTCTCCCTTAGCCCCGGTTCACACTTGTGCGTGTGCGGGGTTCACATGTAATGTCGGAGCGCACTGCTCCGACATTACATGCGATCGGCTGTGCGGTGCGAGTTTAGCCATACAGTTTGTATGGCTAAATTCGCACTGCACCCGCAGCAAACACGCACAGGGACCCTTTTTGGCAGCCGCATCAGGATCGGATCGCACAGCGGTTCACACTTGTGCAATCCGATCCTGTGCGAACTGCACGATCGCACTGCGATATGCGATCAAACTGGGGGTGTCGTTAAGATTACATTGACACCCCCAGCGTATCGCATATGGCAGTGTGAACAGCCGGGGGTGCGTGTGCGATGCGGGAACAGGCTGCGGATTCGCAGCCTTCCCGCATCGCATAAATGTGAACCGAGGCTTACAGCCGGAAGTTCATTACTTTGATCTAAAGAACGAAAAGATACATTGTAAAGCATTTTGTTTATACTTATCTAGCAGCTTTAACAATTTGATAAACATTTGCCGAAGACTTTTTTTTTTTTTTTTTTACAGCTGTGAGTGAGCAGAAAACGGCTCAGTAAGAATCGAGGACATGCAGTTTTTGCAGTTTTAAGATAGTCAGGGGGGTGAATCGAGATCGCGATTTTTTAACGATTAATTGTGCAGCTCTAATATTATGCCAAGTAAATAGATACCCAACATGTCACGCTTTTAGTATTGGGTCTGCCCGTTGAATGGTGGCAAACTACAGGCCTTGAGGCGGAACAGGAAGTTCCAAACTGCTCGTCGCTCCTGGTTTCTGGGGTTACAGAGGAACGAGGTCAGTTGCTCTCTCTGTACCGGGAAGCCCTTGCTGCCCGCATCGCTCCCGGGCTCCGCTACCAGAGAGGAGAGCCCGGAAGAAGCGGCGAAAGGGTGGTTGCAGGGGGGTTGCCCCTCCCGCAGAAGTGATCGAGTGACTGGCTGAATAGATAGATACCGGGTTGATGCATGTAGGTATAACCACTGAAACCTCAGGACATCCTATAGAGGGCAAGTGGTAAAAATCCAGCCTCACCCTGCTCTGCACATGCTCAGATGCTCTCCATTTTTAGGCACTGCCAGCCTTAATCACTTCAGCCCTGGAAGATTTACCCCCGACCCCATCATTCATGACCAGGCCATTTTTGGTGATACAGCACTGCATTACTTTAACTGACAATTGCGTTAGTTGTGACAATGTACCCAATAAATTGTATGTCTTTTTCCCCACAAATACAGCTTTCATTTGGTGGTATTTGATCAACTAAGCAGTTTTGCATTATGAAGAAAAAAAAAAAAATGTTTTTTTACTTTCTGCTATAAAACACATCCAATAAAAAAACATGTATTCTACTACATATTTTTGGTAAAAAAAATCCCAATAAGTGTATACTGATTGGTTTACAAAAACGTTATCACGTCTACAAACTAAGGGAAAGTTATATGGATTTTTTTTTTTTTTAGTATAATAACGACAATCACCGACATTTAGCGGGACTGCGATATTACAGCAAGACACTTTTTTGGGGTTAACCAAAATTAAATGTCTTTCTAGGAAGTGCTTGCTAACTGTGTGGGGGAAGAGCTTGTACTATGGGAAGACAGATCCGTGTTCCTGCTTAGCAGAAACACAGGATCCCAGCCTTCCCTTGTCACAGAACGGCGATCTGCCTCTCTCGGTAACGATCGGTGGGTTCGCTGGACTCACTGATTGGCTCCTGCTGGGTCTAAACAAGGCGGGAGTGGGTGGTCGTCAGCACTCCACAGACACGGAAGTGCAGAATCACATACTGTCCTGCACACAGGAGCCGCTGCCCCACAGGAAATGTATGTGGGGCGGTCGGGAAGAGGTTAAGGGCTCTCACACACTATATCCGTCAAACGGACTCCGCTTTTCTCAGCGGGGGATCGAGCCGCTGAGCAGCAGGATGACAGCTGTTCTCTGCGTTGTGTGCGGAGACACAGCTGTCAGTTCCCCATGCATCTATATGGGGGAAATCGGATGAGAATGGGCCGTTGGTCCGTTCTCATCCGATCCGCCGGACGGATGGAAAATAGGGTTTCTATCCGTCCAGATTTGACGGATCGGATGTCAGTGGACATGTCTACGCTGACATCCGATGCCCCATAGGAATGCATGGGGGGACCGTTCAGATCCGCCAAAAAAACTGACAGGCAAATCTGAACACCTGTGTGAAAGGGGCCTAAAGCAGACTTAGGGCTCTTTCACAAGGTCCGCATTCCGTTGCGGACTGTGCTCTGCTCAGCAGGGATCAATCTGCCGATCCCCGCTGAGCCGGCGGATGACAGCTCCGTCTCAGCACTGTGTGCGGAGAGGGAGGTGTCAGAGCCCCGCTGCTCTCTATGGGGAATCAGATGAGAGCGGACCGCCTGTCCACTCTCATCCGATCCCCAAGACGGATGGAAATAGGGTTTCCATCCGTCCGGATTTCACGGACAGGATCGGATGCGGATAGCAGCGGACATGTCACCACTGACATCCGCTGCTCCATAGGGCTGAATGGGGCATCTGATCAGATCCGCCTAAAAAACTGACAGGCGGATCTGATCAGACCGCCCGTGTGAAAGAGCCCATAAACCCACCAATTTACCAGTTTAAAAAAAAAAATCATACATTTAGGGCACGTGCTGTAAGAGTCGGTTCACACTGGGGCGACACCACTCTGCACGACTTCGGGAGGTGACTTGTCAGTCCCATGCACCACGACTTCGGAGCGACTTGAAGGGACTTCACATAATGGAAGTCTATGCAAGACAAGTAGCTCCCAGGTCGCCCCAAAGTAGTACAGGACCCTTTCTAAGTCGGAGAGACTTGTGTCACTCCTATTAGAACGGGTCCTGTACTACTCAATGGCGAGCGACTTGTCAGGCTGACAAGTCGCGCTAATGTGAACCGGCTCCTAATCTAACACTCCCATTGGTTGTGCCCACAACCAAACTGTCAAACCATGCAATGGCTGCTATCATACCTGAGCACATGTGCAGCATCATGGTAGTTGTAGACAGAGGCCAAGATGGCAGCTTGGCTACAATGATAGGAAGGCTCACTTCCACCTAAACCCAGCACCTGTATCTCGGGGGGGCTGGAGACAATCGGGCAGCAGCACAGGAGTCTGCCAGTCAGTTTTGCACACAATCCCGGTGGCTCCAGCCAACGGACTGTGTGCCAAGCCCAGCAGTATCCAACGTACCGCCCACCCCCCCCCCCCGTATGACGTATGGGCCTGGCAGCGAAAGGGTTAAACAAAAGCTGATCATTGTGGGCATCCCTGCTGGTTATAAACGGTTTGTCTCTTCTCTGTACACATACATTCTACTAGACAGTTTGTTCTTTAAAAAAATAAAAAATTCCTGGCTGGATCAGAGGAAAATAAGGGAAAGAAAGAATAAAAAGGAAGAGTAATGCAGCCAACACTAAGAATCGGTAAGCTGCAAAATAATAAAATGTTGGCTTTACTGCTTGAATACTACAAATAAAAGACAACGCTTTTTTGTTTGTTTTGTATGGAATGGAGGGATTGAACATGTCAGTGTGTATTTCTATCTGTATCCCCGGTATCAGAAAAAGTCCAAATTTTGGTTATCACCAGAACAGGAATAAAGAGGATATCCTCCAATGGGGACACTAGTTCTGGTGGCAGCCAGGCATCCCCTCACTTTGGAATTTCCTTTCACTTCCTGTTTAGATTATCGGACAGGAAGTGAAGGGAATTGTCTCTAATGGGACACAGATGGCAAATAACTGACAGTCAGTACAGAGCCGGGTGACACTCCTCCCACAACACAGGCAAATCGCCCTCTCCTATGTACTCCCCGGGAGGCCTGAGTCCACCATCGTGCTCCTAGGCCGCAGCCGGCACATTCAGGCCTCCGCCATGTTGCAGCGCGGACAAAGGAAACACCGAAAGCTCGCCTGTCCCCCTCCCCCCGCACTCACCCCTCTCTCTTCTTGCTCGCGGCATAGTCGTCACCCAGGTCTAACCGGTGGCGCTTCGACATGGCCGCTCCTTCTGCCACCGCGGAGGTCACGTGTCCGAGCTGGGGCCGTACGGAGGAAGAAAGCGCGCCGGGGATCAGGAGGAGCGCGAGGAGGAAGGAAGGCGCATGCGCTGTTTCGCCAAAGGGAAAAGGCGGGGCGGCGCAAACGGCGTGAGATAAGAAAAGAAACTTGATTGGACGATGTGGGTTAAACTAGAAACCTTAGACTGGGAACACCGTCTGGCCTATCAGATGGAGGGACGTAAGACGTCATCACGTCTGGGCCGTTGCAGTCGGTGCCAGAACTAGGAGGGGGCGATACAAGGAGGAGGAAAGGGAGGTTCAGGGAGGAGGAAAGGCATGGCGGGGAGGAATCCTTTAGTTATTGTAGAAGGGAATCAGGGTGGTAGTGACCTAAGCATGTGGTAAGTGTGGCTTCCTATAGAACTGGAGAAACTATTTTTACCACTTAGAATAGAGCAGTGGTTCTCAATTCCGGTCCTCGGGACCCACTAACAGGCCAGATTTTAAGTATTACCTTGGGGGATGCAGACTAGAATACTGCAATCACTGAGCAGCAAATGAGATCACCTGTGATGTAATTTAGTTATCTTGCAAACCTGGCCTGTTGGTGGGTCCCGAGGACCGGAATTGAGAACCACTGGAATAGAGTAAGGGAGGGCTAATGCTATATGTCTCTGTTGGGAAGATTTACTTCACGTAGCCAAAACAGGAACAGGAAAAAATCCCTCTTAAAGAGGTTGTACACTCGTTCAAAAAAAATTTTTTTTTTTTTACAACCTGCAAGAGAAACACATAATGAGCTAGTATGCATCGCATACTAGCTCATTATGAAATACTTACCTTAGAACGAGCCCCCGCCGTGCCGCTCTCTTACCTGTATGACGAGCGACATGTTCAGTCGCCCGTCTTCCGGGATCGCAGCATCCGGCCATCTGATTGGCCGGAGCCGCGGTGACATCACTCCTGCGCACGCGCGCGGGAGCCGACGGTCACGGCACGGGGCTCTGAAGGAACGGCACGATCAGCCGTTCCTTCAGAGCGCATGCACCAGTGACGTCACTGGCTGCATTAAAGGTAAATATCTCCTAAACCGTACATGTTTAGGAGATATTTACCTGGTGCCGTTCTGTCAGAGCCCCGTGCCGTGACCGTCGGCTCCCGCGCGCATGCTGGATGCCGCAAACCCGGAATAAGGGTGACAGAACATGTCACCCATGGGAGAGGTGCGCGGTCGGCACTTTGGGGGCTTCGTTTTAAGGTAAGTATTTCATAGTGAGCTAGTATGCGATGCATACTAGCTCATTATGTGTTTGTCTTTCAGGTTTTTAAAAAAAAAAAAATTGGAGGTTTACAACCTCTTTAACCACTTAAGCCCCGAAAGATTTTACCCCCTTCCTGACCAGGGGGGTTTTTGCGTTTTTTTTTTTTTTTACTGCGTGACTTTAATGGACAATTGCGCGGTCGTGTGACGCTGTACCTAAACGAATTTGACATCCTTTTTTTTCCCACAAACAGAGCTTTCTTTTGGTGGTATTTGATCACCTGTGCGATTTTTTGATCATGCGCTATAAACAAAAAAAGAGCATCAATTTTGCAAAAATAACAATATTTTTCACATTTTTTTATATGAAATTCCCCAAAAAAAAAATGTAAAAATCAAAATTTTTTAACATTTTCGGCCAATTTGTTTTATGCTACCTATGTTTGGTAAAAAAAAAATCGCAAAATGCGTATTTTGTTTGGTTTGCTCAAAAGTTATTGCGTTTACTAACGAAGGGAAAGATTTTTGTCATTTTTGGTGTTGTTTTTTTTTTTTTTTTTAACGAGTAATGGTGGCGATCTGCGTTTTTTTTTTTTTTTTGCGGGACTGCGACATTGCGGCGGACAGATCGAACCCTTGACTGACATTTTTGACACTTTTGGGGTTACCAGTGACATTACTACAGTAATCAGTGTTATACATATGCACTGTTACTGCAAAAATGACACTGGCAGGGAAGGGGTTAACTTTATTGGAGAGGGAGGGGTTAAGTGTGTCCTAGGGGCGTGATTCTAACTGTGATTGGACATGGCTACTAGTGTAAAAACAGAGATCAACGGTCCTACGTAGTAGAACCGTCTGATCTCCATTTTTACATAGGGGAGAATGACAGGCGGCTTGTTTACATTAGCTGCCTGCCTTTCTCCCTTCCCGGCGAACGATCGCGAGTGACCGGCGGACATCGGGTCTGCCGGTCACACGCACTGACTTGTTAGGGAACGAGCCAGAGCGGGCGCGCGCTCGCCCGCTATTGGCTCACAAGCCAGTGACAGGCTAGTGATGTACCGGTACATCACTTTGCCTGGCCGGGGCTGACCGCGGCAGTATATGTACTTGCGGCGGTCGGCAAGTGGTTAAGACCACCCGCCGCACATTTAATGCAGCAGGCTGCCTCTCCTGCGCGAACCAACTTAGACCAATGTCGGTCACGCGTGTGGTGCTGGGGGGCAAGCATGCACCGCCGATGTCCCCCTCCCGCCCCCACTAGGCAGCGGGCATGCTGATGCATGGGGCCGGCAGCCGCGATTGCCACTGGGCACCCGCGATCGCTCACACTGAGAGAGAAGGACGGGCAGCTGTTGTAAACACAGCTGACCGTTCTTCTCTCTGTAATAATCACAGAGCGCCTGTGATCCTTCTATATAGGATCACAGGTCTCTAATATCATTTCACAAGCCCATCCACCATACAGTTAGAAAACACTCGCCTAGGCTTGCACTTAACCCTTTGATCACCCCTGGGTTAACCCCTTCCCTGCCAATGGCATTGCAGTACTAGTGCATATTTTTAGCACTGATTACTGTAGTAATGACACTGGCCCTCCCAAAAGTGTCAAAAATGTCCTTTAGGGGTCCGATCTGTCCACCGCAATGTCGTAAACCCTTTTTTTTAGAAATGTCCCTCTTTTTTTTGTTTACAGCGCAAAATATAAAAAATGCACAGGCGGTCAAATACCACCAAAAGAAAGCTCTGTTTGTGGGGAAAAAAAGACATCAATTTTATTTCGGTACAGCGTCGCATGACCGCACAAGGTAAAACGCAATATAAGTTGCGGGACGCCTGTCGCCCAAAAGAAGTTCAGGAACTACTTTTAGGCGACAGGCGTCCCACAGTTCTGTTTGCATGATTTTACTGCGATTCGACGGGCAAAATCGCACCGCCATCGGAGTGCCTTTGAAAGTGATGGCGATCACAAGCGGCAATTCGGGATCGCAGGCAGAATCGTGGCAATTTCACCCGCAATCTGGGACGCCTATATGTGAACGGAGCCCTAATCACCAGTCACTGTGAGAAATGTGCACTCACCATCAATCCAGCAACCTCTATGTTGCTAAAGATCAACAAGCGCTATGGGATAAATCTTCCAGATCCTCCACCATTCGTCAGTAGGTCTAATTCTTCAATATTCACTTTTGTTTTTGTGCCCAGACCCCGGACCAATGTAAACAGCCTATCTGTCAACCAACACCACCGTTTGCTTGGCAACCGGCATGCATTCCAACAGCCGGAAGTTCAGTTTGGACATGATGTCAAACCGGAACGGCACCCACTAGAGCCTTGACTAGTTTCACTGATCACGTCTTCAGAAGACTACCTACGGATAGTGATGTCGCGAACCTAAAATTCGCCGTTCGCGAACGGCGAACGCGAACATCGGCAAATGTTCGCGAACCGGGCGAACCGCCATAGACTTCAATAGGCAGGCGAATTTTAAAACACACAGGGACTCTTTCTGGCCACAATAGTGATGGAAAAGTTGTTTCAAGGGGACTAACACCTGGACTGTGGCATGCCGGAGAGGGATCACGCAAAAAAAAGTTCTTAAAAATTATAATTTTTTGATAGAGAGCCAATTATTGGAAAAATTAAAAAAAAAAATAAAAATAAAAAATTTCTTTGGATTTAGCATCTGGGGGGTCTAAAAAGTGTACCTGTGAAGTTTCAGCTCTGTAGCATGTCCAGAACCCCTAAAAAACAGCATTTGTCTTATATTTTCAGGAATATGGCTTCTCTGCGGCTGGCTTTTTCTCTTGCAGGCATTTATCGGGCATTTTTTTAGGCAGGCATGTCATTTTTTGTATTTAGTGTCTGGGGGGTCTAAAAAGTGTACCTGTCAAGTTTCAGCTCTGTAGCATGTCCAGAACCCCTAAAAAACAGCATTTTTCTTATATTTTCAGGAATATGGCTTCTCTGCGGCTGGCTTTTTCTCTTGCAGGCATTTAGCGGGCATTTTTTTAGGCAGGCATGTAATTTTTTGTATTTAGTGTCTGGGGGGTCTAAAAAGTGTACCTGTCAAGTTTCAGCTCTGTAGCATGTCCAGAACCCCTAAAAAACAGCATTTTTCTTATATTTTCAGGAATATGGCTTCTCTGCGGCTGGCTTTTTCTCTTGCAGGCATTTAGCGGGCATTTTTTTAGGCAGGCATGTCATTTTTTGTATTTAGTGTCTGGGGGGTCTAAAAAGTGTACCTGTCAAGTTTCAGCTCTGTAGCATGTCCAGAACCCCTAAAAAACAGCATTTTTCTTATATTTTCAGGAATATGGCTTCTCTGCGGCTGGCTTTTTCTCTTGCAGGCATTTAGCGGGCATTTTTTTAGGCAGGCATGTCATTTTTTGTATTTAGTGTCTGGGGGGTCTAAAAAGTGTACCTGTCAAGTTTCAGCTCTGTAGCATGTCCAGAACCCCTAAAAAACAGCATTTTTCTTATATTTTCAGGAATGCGGCTTCTCTGCGGCTGGCTTTTTCTCTTGCAGGCATTTAGCGGGCATTTTTTTAGGCAGGCATGTCATTTTTTGTATTTAGTGTCTGGGGGGTCTAAAAAGTGTACCTGTCAAGTTTCAGCTCTGTAGCATGTCCAGAACCCCTAAAAAACAGCATTTTTCTTATATTTTCAGGAATACGGCTTCTCTGCGGCTGGCTTTTTTTCTTGCAGGCATTTAGCGGGCATTTTTTTAGGCAGGCATGTCATTTTTTGTATTTAGTGTCTGGGGGGTCTAAAAAGTGTACCTGTCAAGTTTCAGCTCTGTAGCATGTCCAGAACCCCTAAAAAACAGCATTTTTCTTATATTTTCAGGAATACGGCTTCTCTGCGGCTGGCTTTTTCTCTTGCAGGCATTTATCGGGCATTTTTTTAGGCAGGCATGTCATTTTTTGTATTTAGTGTCTGGGGGGTCTAAAAAGTGTACCTGTCAAGTTTCAGCTCTGTAGCATGTCCAGAACCCCTAAAAAACAGCATTTTTCTTATATTTTCAGGAATACGGCTTCTCTGCGGCTGGCTTTTTCTCTTGCAGGCATATATATCAGTGGTGGGTGGGCAGTGGCACAGTAAACTCTCTGTGGACCTGACAGCAGTCACTGGCACCCAGGCAACTGCAATTTAAAAAAATATATTTTTTTTTTTACTTTGCAAGCTGCTGTGCCACCTTATATATCAGTGGTGGGTGGGCAGTGGCACAGTACACTCTCTGTGGACCTGACAGCAGTCACTGGCACCCAGGCAACTGCAATTTTAAAAAATATATATTTTATTTTACTTTGCAAGCTGCTGTGCCACCTTATATATCAGTGGTGGGTGGGCAGTGGCACAGTACACTCTCTGTGGACCTGACAGCAGTCACTGGCACCCAGGCAACTGCAATTTTAAAAAAATATATTTTATTTTACTTTGCAAGCTGCTGTGCCACCTTATATATCAGTGGTGGGTGGGCAGTGGCACAGTACACTCTCTGTGGACCTGACAGCAGTCACTGGCACCCAGGCAACTGCAATTAAAAAATATATATATATTTTTTTACTTTGCAAGCTGCTGTGCCACCTTATATATCAGTGGTGGGTGGGCACACAGTGGCACTGCAGTGGGCACAGTACACTCTGTGGACCTGACAGTAACTGGCAGCCCAGGCAACTGCAATAATAAAAAATATTTTTTTTTTTCAATTTATTGCAACAAGATGCTGTGCCACCGTATATATATCAGTGGTGGGCAGTGCACTGCAGTGGGTACAGTGCACTCTGTGGACCTGACACAGCACTCACTGCAATTATGACAGAGGAAAAAAAAATATTTTTTAAAATGCAAGGTACTGTGCCTGTGCCACCCGAAATGAGTGTGGTGTGCACACAGTACAGTCTGTGGTAGGTCTGTGGCCTCTCACACACAGCGGGCAGGCAACTGCAGTGTACAATAGATATATATAGATATATATATAAAGAAAAAACTCTATTACCTTACCAGCCCTTAAAAGGGCTTTTGGGGACACTATATATATATATATATATATATATATATATATATATGTATATATATATAAATAAAAAAAATCCTCAATTACCAGCCCTTAAAAGGGCTTTTGGGGACACTAGATAGATATAGATATATATATATATAAGAAGAAACAACTCAATTACCAGCCCTTAAAAGGGCTTTTGGGGACGCTAGGTATATATATATATATATATATATATATATATATATATATATATATATTTATATATTAAAAAAAAAAAAAAACACAAATACCAGCCCTTAGAAGGGCTTTTTGGGGTGCTGATATTACAGCAGTAGTGGACCAAGAACACTGCAAGACCAGGAACACTGACTAACTGTCCCTAGCTTAACAGCAGCAGCAGCAGCAGCAGCAGCAGCAGCTCTCTCCCTACTCTCACTACACACACTGCTTCAGAATGATCTAAGATGGATGCTGCCCTTGCTTATTTATAGGAGGTGGGAGGGTGTGGGAGGGAGGTATGCTGATTGGCTCGAAATGTGTCTGCTGACTGTAAAGTTCAGGGTCAAAGTTTGCCTCAATGATGTCTTATGGGGGGCGGACCGAACATCGCATATGTTCGCCGGCAGCGGCGAACGCGAACATGCTAAGTTCGCCGGGAACTGTTCGCCGGCGAACAGTTCTATACATCTCTACCTACGGATCATTTAGGGACATATAGATTTACATGCATAGTGGTGGATCCCAACGCACATTTATGGACTTTTTTTAAAAATAATTTTTACAGTATTAATATTGTGTTTCGCTTTATATGAACTATTATTTTTTGTATTTATGGCTGATAGCACCTTGCTATCTTTCTTTATATTATTCATGAAGTGAGTATAATTACTTTCATCTTAACCACTTAAGCCCCGGAAGATTTTACCCCCTTCCTGACCAGGGGGTATTTTGCGATTCGGCACTGCGTGACTTTAACGGACAATTGCGCGGTCGTGCGACTCTGTACCTAAACAAATTTGGCGTCCTTTTTTTCCCACAAACAGAGCTTTCTTTTGGTGGTATTTGATCACCTGTGCGATTTTTTGATCATGCGCTATAAACAAAAAAAGAGCGTACATTTTGCAAAAATAGCAATATTTTTCACTTTTTTTTATATGAAATTCCCCCCAAAAAAAATGTAAAAATCAAAATTTTTTAACATTTTCGGCCAATTTGTTTTATGCTACCTATGTTTGGTAAAAAAATCGCAAAAAGCGTATTTTGATTGGTTTGCGTAAAAGTTATCGCGTTTACTAACAAAGGGAAAGATTTTTGTCATTTTTGTTGTTTTTTTTTTTAACGCGTAATGGCGGCGATCTGCGATTTTTATTTATTTATTTATTTTTTCGGTACTGCGACATTGCGGCGGACAGATCGGACCCTTGACTGACATTTTTGACACTTTTGGGGTTACCAGTGACATTACTGCAGTAATCAGTGCTATACATATGCACTGTTACATTAAAAATACACTGGTAGTGAAGGGGTTAACTTTATTTGAGAGGGAGGGGCTGTGTGTGTCCCTAGGGGCGTGCTTTCTACTGTGATTGGCTGTGGCTTGAGCTGTAAGGACACTGATCAACGGATCTACATAGTAGATCCGTGTGATCAGTGTTTTTACACCGAGGAGAATGACAGGTGGCTTGTTTACACAAGCCGCCTGACTTTCTCCCTCTCCCCCGCCGATCGCAGAGTGGCCGGCGGACATCGGGTCCGCCAGTCACACGCGCGGTGGGGGGGTCCGTGACCACGCGGGAGCGGGACCGCGCCTCCGGGGGCGCGCGCTCGCTCCCTAGACCCTCACAAGCAAGCGACGTAGCCCTACGTCACTTTGCCTGTGAGGGGCTGACCGCCGACGTAGATAGTCGTGCGGCGGTCGGCAAGTGGTTAAAGGGGGCAGATTCACTGGCTTAAAGCGGAGTTCCACCCTGGAATTTTTTTTTTTTTTTAAAAATACCCCCGGGACAGTCAGGGCTAGTGCATTCCACAATGGCTAGCCTCTGATCTGTCCCGGGTTGCACTTACCTGTTAGGACAAATACTTACCTTGAAAACGTCTTGTCCAGCGCTGCCATCTCAGATGTGGGCAGCTTGAAGCCAGCGAGATCCTCTTCGGCGTCCTCTTCCGCCTTCTTCGGTCCCTCGATGCCCTGCGCCGGCCCCGCTGTCACTTCCGGTGCGCGCGCGTCATCCCTCCACAGCTTCTGGGCATGCCCAGAAGCTGTTTAGAAGTGGATGACGCGCGCGCCCCGGAACTGGCATCGGGGCCGGTGCAGGCGCATTGATTCCTGGGAGCGATGACGTTCAGCTCCCAGGAATCATTGCAGAGCCAGGAAGTGACGACGGGCCGCGGCCGAGGAAGGAGGAAGAAGGAAGTAAGGTAAGTATATTTTCTTCGCTACGAGGTAAGTAAAAAAAAAAATGCGATTATCCATTTCTTTTTCAGGTGACCCGGAGCGAGAAGATGGAGGTAAGTATAAAATTAGGGTGGAACTCCACTTTAAAGTGACATGTATAAGCACTGAGCAGGCGCCTTTATAGTAACTACTTTAATACTAACTCAATATTACTCTGCCTGGCACTGCAAATATTATTGCTGGTCTACAGGAACCTTCAGATGCTACATAAGGCCCCTTCAGATCTAAATCTAATTTTCAGAATAAAGTGTCCTTGAACATAACAGCAAGGTTACGTGTCTTTCCAGTCCATTAATGATGCATCCACCATTGGAGGTGAAAGCAGCAGGCTGACCTTGTGGAGAGCTTCCTCCACTTCATCCCAGGCAATTGCCTCCTTAACTGCCTTTGCAAAAGGCACTATTAGGCAAAGTCAAAGCCTGTACTCCCTTTAATTATTAATATCTTCTTACTCTGACAAGTTCTTCAATTCGAAGGTCCCCTGCTGGCTCTGGTTGGAAGTGCTAGGTAATTATGCAGCTGACTGAGAAGTAGAGGCTTCATGTATCAACTCTTTGGCCGATTCTTTAACCACTTGCCGACCGCCCACCACAGTTTTACTGGCTGGCTTCGCTACTACGTCATTCGCGTGCGTGGTGCTAGGGATGCTTCCGTCCCCACTAGGCAGCGGGGATGCTGATGCACAGGGCTGGCAGCACCGATTGCCGACGGCCACCCGCGATTGCTCCCCGAGTCCCCGCTGAGAGAGAACTGTCAGCTGTTGTAAACAGCCGACCGTTGTCTCTGAAATGATCACAGAGCGCCTGTGATCCTTCTATATAGGATCACAGGTCTCTATGGTCATTTCTCAAGCCCCTCCCCCCACAGTAAACACTCCCCTAGGCTCACATTTAACTCTTTGATCACGCACTAGTTTAACCCCTTCCCTGCCAGTGGCATTATTACAGTAACAGTGCATATGTTTAGCTCTGATTACTGTAGTAATGTCACTGGTCCCCCCAAAAGTGTCAAAAAGATCAGTTAGGGGTCCGATCTGTCTACCGCAATGTCGCAGTCCTGCTAAAAATAGCAGATCGCCGCCATTACTAGTAAAAAATAAATAAATAAAAATGACAAATCTTTCCCCTAGTTTGTAGATGTGATACATTTTGCGCAAACTAATCAAAATACGCTTATTGCGATTTTTTTTTTTTTTTTTTAACAAAAATATGTAGCAGAATACAAATTGGCCTAAAAGGATGAAAACATTTTATTTTTATTTTTTTGGGAATGTTATATAGCGGAATGCGAAAAATATATATATTTTTTTTTTTGTCAGAATTGTCGTTCTTTTTTTGTTTATAGCGCAAAAAATAAAATTCACACAGGTGATCAAATACCACCAAAAGAAAGCTCTATTTGTGGGAAAAAATGGCATCAATTTTATTTCGATACAGCGGTGCACGACTGCACAATTTCTGTTAAATTAACACAGTGGCGAATCGCACAAAATGACCTGGTCATTAAGGGGGCGAATCCTTCCGGTCCAAAAGTGGTTAATCAAGGCCGCTACTTACTGACATCTGCCTCTGTCCGTTGCTGCTTCGTCTAAGCTGGCTTGATATACTAGCTTGTCAGGCAGTGACTTTCCACCACAAACGCAGAAACTATTATGGCTGGTAACCTATGATGTTTGAAGAGCAATAAGAGGCGAAATGATGACCTTGAGCAATAAGAGGCGAGATGATGACCTTGATCAACATTACCTGGATGCCTGCTTCTAGATGGTGACTTGTCTTGGCTTTTAGAGGATCTCCCTCTGTCTTGAGGTCCTTACAAGGCTGTAGATCTTACAACATCATTGGGACCAGATGCTCACTTTTTCTCAATATCTTCATTACTTACCTATTCCCTTTACCTTACAGGCAATGGGTGGTCTGACTGGGCTGCATGTCCCATAGAGACCGGGTAAAGCAGCAGACTGAAATGAAAAACAACATGACACAGTGATCCCAGAGCAAGCATTGAGAAGGAGCTAGGAAGAGCCCAGGTGAATGACATGAAGAGGGAAAAACATACCTGCAGACAATGATTACATAAGCATCAAGCATGTATGAGAAGAGAACACCACTGTGTTATGCACAAATATACCTTAAATGCATTTAAAACTGGCTCCCCTGGCTATCCGTGATAATATTGGTGCCCAAGCATGCTCAGAGTTCAACCTTGGTTCCCAGCACCATTTTAGAAAAGGGCCGGCCAGGACAAGATGCGCACAGTGGCCGCATCACTTTCTGCTGTCAACGTAGTGTACTTGCACTTCTGCAGCCATCTTGGAAATAGCAAATGCCCACAAACAGGTACAGGAAACACACTGAGAACCCAGACAAGAACAGAAAAGCAAAGGGAAAATGCTGCCACTTTCTCCAAAGTTTGTTTAAAGCTTTCTTTGACAGGCTTGCTAGACCACTAGAATGGGGCTCCAACCTTTATAGCTCATTTAGAGGCTGTACAAGAAGGACTTTCTCTCAGGAGAGGCTGGACAATGTCCCCCAGACCACCAGGAGGGGGCTCCAACTATATAGCTCATTTAGAGGCGGTACGGGAAGGACTTCCACCCAGGACTGGTTGAACCTGGCCGGAGTGACAAGCAGTAAGGGCAGGCCTGGACTGGCCATAGGGCAAACCAGACATTTGCCCAGTAGGCTGGGGCCACCATGTCCATTGACTGTTGATGAGTGGGCTACAGAGCGGGACGTAAGCGGCGACTACGCAGCCATTCCTGTGTCTCCTCTCCCAGCTCTCATGATCTCATTCTATCAGCATAGCAGGGGGCGGGAGGAGCTGGACAGGGACACACTAGTGATGGAACTACCAGTGGCATTGCTGGCTGCAGGGCTCTGAGCTAAGTGTCTTTCTCACAGACAGCTTAGAGCTAGTACTGACAGTTCGCCTTGCATGAAATGGAGAGGGGGAGAACTCATCTGCTCCTCCTGCCCCTCCCCTCCTGATTATTATTGAATTCAGTAACACCAGTGTTGGGATTACTATTACAGTCACTGACACCAATGTGGGATTTATTATTGCAGTCACTGACACCGGTGTGGGGATTACTATTGGAGTCACTGACACAAATGTGGGGTTTAAATTTGCAGTCACTGACACCAATGAGGTGTTTATTATATCAGTCTTTGACACCAAAGTAAGGTTTATTATTGTTGTCACTGACACCAACGTAGGGCTTTTTATTGCAGTCACTGACACCAATGTAAGGTGTATTATTTCTGACTAAGCATTTCTCATTTTGGTAGGTCTGCAGAATTCTCTGGGGGCCACAAACTGTACACAGTGAAGCAACACCCACCTTATTGACCACACCTCCATTTTACTTCTTAATACCTTCAAGGCATCCCTCCTAACTATGCTTGCATTGCTTGGTGACCAAATCAGTGCTATAACGAAATATAAATATAACAAGACCAATAGCCACATATCAAACTATAAGGTTAGTCCATCTGCTAAAGATCCAGTCAAAGAAATTGTACTGGCTCTCTCTTCTCTTCCTTTTCTCACAGGTGATCCAGGCAAAAGTGGGAACCATTGGCTCCTGCTGCTGTCCATCAAATCTTGTGAGGAGGGATCAAGGGGCGTGGCCAAGCGCACTGTGTGTGTTTATGCACATGGCTTGCTATGGGGGCACACGCAGGAAAGGTTGAGCTGACAGAACCAGCAGTGGACTCCAGAAGAGGAGAAAAGGGGCTGTCCGGTGCAATATAACTGAACAGAGCAGATAGTTATAACCTCTTTTTTATTTTAGCCCCTAGTGTCACTTTAAGAGCAGCTTCACACAGATTCGCTGTGCTATGGCCGCAGCACACCAAAACCGTGGGACATAAGGGAACCCTTTAGGAGAGCGCAGTGGGGGCAGTGTGAAAGCATGGGTGTGGTTAAATTTGGGTGTGGTCAATAGGGTGTCTTGGAATTTAATTTTGAAAATTTGGTCACCATACCCTGGGCCTGGGCTTTTGTTAAACCAGTTCTGGTGGGACTATTTGAGGCTTTAGCATTATAGTTGTCTTCCATTTTTCTGTGTATCCCAGATGTGTATATGCATATATGTTTGCATGTTTCTGTTTATTTGTATAACTTTTAATGATATTTTTATTTTATAACTTTTTACCTTTTTTTTTTTTTTTCAGCACATGTATCCTGGTTACTATGTACACAACTCATAGGTGCTGAAGATGATAACTAGGGGCAAAGAATACAATATCGCCCCCTCATCCTGCACCCCACTCTCCCTGGGCCTGGAAATGCTCAGGACTGTATTTTGTAGAAGTAAGTGGCTGACCAAGTCACTTCTAGACATGGCGCAAGAGCCAGGGCTTTACCATAGTTCAGCAAGACCCATTCAGATGAATCGTGCCACGCCTTGCGGCTCAGTGGTGCAGACTTTTAAGGGTTAAATCGAGCACAGAGGGGAGGACGTATCTCTTCCCAGCTATCTCTTAGCCACCCTCTGACAAGCCATCCACCACTTACTGCTTTTTATTTTTTTATGTCTTTTTTTCATGTTCTATTTAGATGCTCACAATGCATGCATTCAGACAGCTGGAGTGTGTATAAGAGTATACTGCCTGACTGTGTGTATGTATATATGCAGTGCATTCATTACGTATTCAGACCCTCTTCATTTTTTTAATATTGTTATGTTGCAGCCTGATACTACAATTGTTTACATTTTTTTTTCTCATTAACCACTTGCCGACCGGGCCATAGCCGAATGACTGCTATAGTGCGGACGGCTTATTCTGGGAGTCCTCCCAGAATCGCGCTTGCCGCACGCCCCCTTGGGCACACACACGGAAGAGTCCGTGCTGGGACCCAGCGCATCACGCATCGTGGTAAAGGGCCAATGACAGTGGCCCTTTACCACATGATCACTCAGTCCAATGACGGAGCTATCAGTTATCAACAAACTGAAACATCCGGTTCAGTTCTCTCCTCGCACGCTGTACACAGTGATTGGTACAGCGTGAGAGGAGAGAGACTGCCGCTGCACTCATCCCATGCCTCCTCCATGCCTTAGTTAGGCCCATCCATACCACAACCATGCCTCATCCTTGCCACATCCATGTTCATCCATGCCCACCCGTGCCTCATCCATGCCACCTCAATGCTCATCCGTGCCACATCCATGTCACGTCAGTGCTCATCCTTGCCACATAAGTGCTCATCCATGTCAAATCCATGCCACGTCAGTGCTCATCCATGCCACGTCAGTGCCACATCCATGCCGCGTCAGTGCTTAAATGTGGCACATCCATGCCACGTCAGTGCTCAACTGTGCCACATCAGTGCTCATGCGTGCCACATCTATGCCACGTCAGTGCTCATCCATGCCACGTCAGTGCTCATCCGTGCCTCATCCATGCCATGTTAGTGCTCATCCATGCCTCACCTATGCCATGTCAGTGCTCATCTGTGCCACATCCATGCCACATCAGTGCTAACCTGTGCCACATCATTGCTCATCTGTCACATCAGTGCTCATCCGTGCCACTACAGTGCTTATCAGTGCCCTACAGTGTATCACAAAATTGTAATGGGAAGTCAGGAAATGACGGTGTTCCCTGCATTTTGGGCCTCTGTATGTGGCCAGGCTGTGGAAAAGTCTCACATATGTGTTATCACCATACTCAGGAGGATTGGCAGAATGTATTTTGGGGTGTCATTTTTGCTGTGTATATATATGCTATGTGTTAGAAATATCTTATAAATGGACAACTTTGTATAAAAAAAATGCGTTTTTATTTTCTCTCAACATTTTCCAAAAACTTGTGGAAAAATAAAAGTTCAAAAGACGCATTATGCCTTCTAGATTATGTGTTGGGTTGTTTGCTTTCCAAAATGGGGTCATTTTGTGGGCGTTTCCATTGTCCTGGTGCTCCAGGACCTTCAAAAGTGTGATAGGTTGTCAAGAATTATGTGTAATTTTTTCTCCTAGAATGCCTAGAGGTACTCCTTGAATGTTGGGCCTCTGTATGTGGCCAGGCTGTGTAAAAGTGTCACACATGTGGTATCGCCATACTCAGAAGGAGTAGAAGAATGTATTTTGGGGTGTAGTTGCAAGTATGCCTATACAGTGTGTGAGAAATAATTTGGTAATATGACCATTTTGTGGAAAAAAAAAAAAATCTTAATTTCTCTATCGCTCATTGACAGACGTAGTCCTCGGTGATACAGCACCTTCGGGTTATGTTGCCTCCATAGGAGTAGGACTAGACAGGAAATAAAATGCTCTGGCCACACCCTAGGGGCAGTCCCAGAGGGTATATCCTCTCTCTCTCTGCCTCAGCAAATCAGTTTTTTTTCTGTCTAGTCAGGAGTAAGGACCTAGATACCTTGCTGGGATCTTCGGTCCTGGCAGGATTTTTTTCTTAGAAAAGAATTTTTTAAGACCGCTTTTTTTCCTCCAGTGTTCCTGTGAGATCTTCAAGCAAGAAAGCTGAACTGGGCGACGGGCGGGATGTTGAGATCCAGTGGTCACCCCAGTGGACATAGTCCCACTGGACGGGGACTGACCCTGCGAGTTAAACGTCTCGCTGAAACGCCAAAGACCATGAGTCACGGCACCCGTATTGGTCGACAGCCCTCCTACCTCGGTGGAGAGGGGTACTGTCAGGAGTTGGCGCCCGCCTGGTTCCGGTATGGTGAGTAGTATGTTCCCCCTTTCCCCCTGACGGGTCTTGTGGTGAACGCGGGCCCCTCTCTGTAATGGTAAGGATGGGTCTCCCCTCTATCCTACAACATGTCACAGATCCCCCTAATTGAGTGTGATTTTTGTGTACAAGAAGGAGTATGGTTTGGGAGCTGACAATCTAATTGTAAAAATGTGAAAATGATTGTAGTCAGTGGCAGTACTAGAACTTTACTGTGATAGTATAAGGTATCCTACCTGTCAGTAGCCACAGGGCGATGTCTATACATGTATACTGCATTCCAGATCATTCCTCCAGCTAAGCAGATGCCTCCCGACGGCCACGGACCGCATACGGCCCGCTAGGGTCCGGTACCTCCGACCACGCTGACCACCATGAGGGTGAAGGGTTGTGAGGCCGAGATCCTTCTGCAGACATGCCGCTATTCTGTGCAGGCCGCCGCCATTGTCTGGTAGATCGCACGAGGCCGCCATTTTGGTGTAGCCTCGTGTCTCCAGCATGGGGGCGGCCATGTTTGAGGTGACTCAAACACCTCATGAAGCCAGGGGGAGGAGCCGACAGGCGTGTTAAGGGGCGGAGCCGCCTCTTTTACCCAGGAAATAGGGCCAAAGACTTCCTGTCTGTAACAAGACAAGCACTGAGCAAGCTGATGAAAACTTCTGTGCATCAGGGATGAGCCTTGGGGTCTGTCTCTCTCTCTGTGGGGTCCAAAAAGGCAGGTAACACTGAGGGGCGCTGTTGCGACTGGGGGACACAAAAAAAAAAAAAAGTTTTTTTTTTTTTTTTACTTTGTCATTTTTTGTCGCTGGCAAGTGTCTTGTATAATCATTGACCCTGCCGCATAGGTATCCCCACCTGATCCCCTCAAGGTGGCCGCAGGACCCTCCAGTACCCCACTTGTTTTTAATGCATTATCGGCAGTTTTGGAGTCTTTGGTATCCCGGGTGGAGGTGGCCTGTCAGGGACGGGGGTCAAGTAGCGACCCCCGCCTACCCCTATTGTTTATCAGATACTTCAGATACGGATTCGGAGCTGGTCAATGCAGTTGCAGGTCCCTCTTAGGGGCTGTTGTCTCAGGTAATATCTCCTCAGCAGTGAGGAGCACGTTTCTGCCTCCGCCATAGCACAAGAGTGGTGGATGCACTAGTTGTGTCCGTCCGGGAAACCTTTAGTCTTGAGGTTACACCGGCAGAGGTAGCTGAGACTGAGATTCCTTTTTGGTACTTGTTAGCCTACCAAAAGGGTGAAGGTTTTTCCTTTACCCAAATGGGGTCGTTTTGAAACGAACCCCTGTTATTTCCAAACGCATGGCTAGGTGCTATCCGTTTAAGGAATTCCTCTTTATAGGATAGACGGTACCACCTGCTGTCTTGCCACAGACTGTTAGGATAAAAAGACCTCGTAACTAACGATGACCTTCCTTTTCTGCTCATATAGAGTTGTTCGTTCCGCGAGGGCGGGCGATAAGGCAAAACCCTCCAAAGCCCCTTTAGAGGGGTTTCAAAGGGCGCTGGTCGGGTAAACAAAAAGTCCGGCTCAGCCAAGCCTGAAGAATATAGCCTGATGCGCCCCTACCCATCTCTGGGGTGGGGGGGGAGGGATGTTTTCACCGGTTTCTGGAGGACACAGGATCGAGTTTCGATCACTTCCACCGGTGCGATTCTTCCCTTCTAACATTGAACGGTTTCAAGGGTTCTATTCGAACCTATTCACAATGCCCAGGAAAGAGGGCAAGGTGCGTCCAAATCTGGACTTGGGAAGAAATAGAGTCCATCCGTACAGTGGTGGCCTCCCTGCATCAAAGAGATTTCCTGGCGTCCATAGACATATAGGATGCCTATCTTTATATCCCCATCATTGCAGGACATCAGCGTTTTTTCGCTTTCCCAAAGATCATCCCTGGTTCCCACCAGGAGACTGAACTATCTGGGCCTAAGGTTGGATACATCCTGGGCAAGAGAGTTTCTCCTTGCTGGGAAACTCCAGAAGGTTCAGTCAACGATTCGGATGTTGCTGTCCGTCAATTGGCTGGGACTGATGGTGGCCTTCTTAGAGGCAGTACCGTATACCCAGTCTCATACCCGAATTCTCCTGAAGGAGATTCTTTTTTAATGGAATCAGAATTCCGATTCCCTGGACAATCGGATCCGGTTGAGCGAGCAGACCAGGAAGTCTCCGATGCTCAACCAGGGGAAGTCATTTCTTCCGATAGTATCCAGATTACCAATAAGGGTATCGGAACCAAGAGCGATCAGATTTTGTCTGATTTATTGGATCGAGCAGCTCTAGAGCAGCCCGATTCGGATCCAATCGCATATGGCCTCTTCATCCAGAGGTTTTTCCCTAGCTGTCCCTTCATTGGGACATCCCGGATGTGGATCTGTTGGCACCTTGGCCTAACAGGAAGGTGCGGAGGTTTGTAGCTCGCGCCACGATCCTCTAGCGGACGCAGCAGAAACGCTGATCGCCCCGTGGGGGCAGTATCAGCTACGGCATGCCTTCCATCCTCTCAAGTTGCTGCGGGAACTTCTTCGCAGGATAGAGGTGGAGGGAATTCCAGTTATTCTGGAAATTCCGGATTGACCTCGTCGAGCCTGGTACGCCAACTTGGCGAGGCTAGTCGCGGACGCTCCTTGGAGACTTCCTCTCAGGGAGGATTTGCGGTCTCAGGGACCGATCTTCCATCTTGCTTTACAGTCGCTGGCTTAATGGCCTGGCCATTGAGACCCAGGTACTGAAGGACAAGGGAGTGTCAGCTTCAGTTATTCCTACCTCCAGTTAAAGCAAGGAAAGCGACTTCCAGCACATGGAAGTCTTATATTGCATGGTGTGAATCTATTGGATTTCCCCCACATACCTATTCGGTGACCCGAATTTTGGTCTGTCTGCAACAAGGGGTTGAGCAGAAACTATCCTTGAGCACGATCAAGGGTCAGGTTTTCGGCGTTAGCAATCTTCTTTCAAGAAACCTTTGGCTAATCATTCCTTGGTGCGGAATTTCATCCAGGGGGTGCGACATCTGGCTCCGCCAGTGCGCGCACCCTTACCCGCCTGGTATCTTAATTTAGTGTGGTCGGTTCTTCAGAAACTTCTCTTTGAAGATATTAGGGAGATTCCCTTGCTTACATTCCCAGAAGGTGGCCTTCTTGATGGCCATTACTTCTGTACGCAGGGTGTCAGAACTGGCCGCATTATCCTGTCGTTCCCCAGATCTGGTGGTTCATAGGGATAAGGTGGTTCTTCTTCCGAATCCATCCTTCCTTCCTAAAGTGGTTTTCGTAAGACGGACTCACTTTTTGTGATCACGGATAGCCCTTGAAGGGGGTTGCCTGTGTCTGCCGCGACCATATCTACATGGATCAGTCAGACGGTGGTACAGGCTTATTCTATTAAGGGTCGGAATCCTCCGTTTCCTGTTAGGGCGCACTTCACTCGAGCGCTCAGTACTTCCTGGGCCTATCGCCATCAGGCGTCAGTGGTCCAGGTATGTAAGGCGGCCACCTGGTCGTCGGTACATACCTTTACAAAATTTTATAAAATTGATGTGATGGCATCGGCGGATGCCTCATTTGGCCGCAAGGTTTTGCAGGCCGCAATTTGAGGAGACCGGTGGTCTACCTCGAGGGTTTTTTTCTGTTTGAAAATTTTTTTGGTTAAGTCTCATCATTAAGGATGAGCATTGTAAACTTCTAGTTGGCACCGGTTGGGCCTTCTAGATTTGGATTTGATTTCCATTTTCCCACCCCTCATTTGTGATACTGCTCTGGGACTTCCCAAAGGTGCTGTATCACCGAGGACTACGTCTGTCAATGAGCGATAGAGAAAAATGGATTTTTGTAAAATCTTACCGTAAAATCCTTTTCTCTTAGCTCATTGACAGACGTAGTACCCGCCCCTCTGTTTTTTTGAGTTGGGTTGGGTTAAATTCTCTAAAGACTGCTTTTATGACATAACTCATTTGCTGAGGCAGAGAGAGAGAGGATATACCCTCTGGGACTGCCCCTAGGGTGTGGCCAGAGCATTTTATTTCCTGTCTAGTCCTACTCCTGTGGAGGCAACATAACCCGAAGGTGCTGTATCACCGAGGACTACGTCTGTCAATGAGCTAAGAGAAAAGGATTTTACGGTAAGATTTTACAAAAATCCATTTTTTGCAAAGAATTTTGAAAAAAAATTACAACTTCAAAAAACTCACCATGCCTCTTACTAAATACCTTGGAATGTCTGCTTTCCAAAAAGGGGTAATTTGGGGGGGTATTTGTACTTTACTGGTTTGTTAGGGTCTCAAGAAATGAGATTGGCCGTCAGTACATCAGGTATGATCAATTTTCAATGATTGGCACCATAGCTTATAGACTCTATAACCTTCACCAAGACCAAATAATATATATTTATTTGGGTTATTTTTACCAAAGATATGTAGTAGTATAACTTTTGGCCAAAATTTATGAAGAATAATTACTATATTTGCTAAATTTAAAACCGAAACAGAAAAATGAATTTTTCTCAGATCGCCTTTCAGGACAGCACCTGGAGAGAGCGCAGCTCCACCCAATTCACAGGAAACACTGCAAGATAAAAACTCCTCCTCTTCCACCATGCCTCAGTCATTTGTGTTTCCTCCTCCATGGTGGAAGCATTGCAGGAGCTTGGTGGAAGGGCTGCGCTCTCTCCAGGGGGAGAGGAAAAGTTTGATGCCCATTTTTGTTGATGTATATCGAGGACCATCCCAGCTCCCCTCCCTGAGTACAAAGGGGGTACGCTCCGGAGCCACTGACCTCTCTCGCTCAGGGGAGCAGAGACCCTTCGGAAGATCCTTGTCCGGGTGTCGGGGGTCCGCGGTTCGGCTGCTTAACCGGCAGCAGGCGGGGAATCGTTTTTTCGTTTAAATTTCCCGTATTTTTCGGACCCTGATCCCGGGGACGCGTGGCGTCAGTTCCGGTGGACGAGACTTCCGGAGGGGGCGTGACGGCTCTAGCTCCGGCCGCATTCGCAGGGGTCAGGAGGCAGGTCGAAGGTCGGTGCTTCCGCTTCCGGTCCACAGCGGGGGACGCGGGAAAGCAGCATTTGAATGTACAAACATTCGGAGAGAATCTGTCAGCACGCTGCACCTTTTCTGACATGGAAGAAAGGATTGCAGCATCGGTGGAAGCAGGCACCGCCAGCACCGGCCAGGCTCAGGTAGGAGAGGTACAGTGGTGCCTCTTTCCCTTACTATTGAGCTTTATTGGGTTTTCTGTTTTGCCTCCTTGGGAGTCCTGCCCTGCAGTTACTGAGTATACGGTTCTCGGTCTTGCAGGATATGTGTTTCTGGGAATCTTGTGACTTTTAAAGTGGGTCACTGCTTTGTTAATCACTAGAGTGGTGGTTTTCTTAAATGCTTCATGGGGATTCATGGTGGCTTCTCTGTTTATTAGGTTAAAGCCACAGTGAAAAACCAGAGCCCCAACACCAAGAAGGAAGTGTCCTTTGTGTTAAAACCCACTTAAGAGATTCCTGGTGAAACCCCTCTGCAGTTTGCAGTAGTAATTTCTTTGGGTGTGATCGATGCTCATAGGTATGAGTTCAAGGCCCAACCATGATAACACCTTGTGTGCTCACAGCTGTGTGTCATTATAAAGAGACTGTTCAGCTGAATAGTGAATTTATCCATTTATGGCACCCTATCCTCAGATTACCAAACAATCGGTGCACTTCTAATCACTGTATTAAGTGTTTCAGAGGATGAAAGGGCGAATGTGCTCTTGTTCCTCAAAAAGTTCAGAGTGGCTGAATCCTCTAGATATAAATCGTTAAAGATCTGGGAGCGATTTATTCCATGTTTGAAATGGCTATCCATAATGGAAGGGGTCTTTCCGGGCCATAGGGTCCTTACAGGGTCCTTGGAAATTAATTGAAGGACCCAGAGGGGTCTCTTTCTTTTCTAAAATCTCTAAAAAGGAGGTTTCCCTTTGAAGGGGATCAGACACATTTGTGGAACACAAAAACCCAGAGACGGTTTTCTCACAGGTGTCTTGTCGCACGGATGGCATTTGAGGATATGGGGATATTAAAGACGCCATGGATAAAAGGGCAGATTCTCTCCTTAAGAAGGCTTGGAATTCTACTACATCCAGCCTAAAGCCGGCCATGGCCTCCACGGTCGTAGCCAGAAATCTAGAGTGGTGGCTCGACCAGCTCAAGGGACATATGGAGGCTGGTGCATCAAGGAAAGATCTCCTGGAGTCTTTCCTGCTGATCCTAAAAGCAGTAAATACATGGCTGAGGCTTCTGCTGAAACGATCATAATGTCTGCCAGGCGGCAGCCCTCGTCAACTCTGCTCGAAGAGCAGTTGGTTGAAAAATTGGTCAGGAGTTTCAGCCTTTAAGGCCAAACTTTGTGGTTTGCCCTTTTCTGGTGACTTGCTTTTGGGCCTGAATTAAAAACAATTCTTTGACAGAACGGCAGATAAAAAGAGCCTTTCCGTCCAAAAAGAAATCGATCCCAAGCAAGGGATTTCGTCCTATCCCGCAATCCAACAAAAAGCGTGAACAGGACCAGAGACCCAGATGGGCCTCTCAGAAAGGTAAGGGAAAAAGTGGAATTCTCTTTACCTCCTGACAAGCAGACCCAAAGCAAGTGACAGCTGCCTTCCAGTGGGGGGAAGACTTTTAGGGTTCCTCCCACGGTGAGAAGAAGTGTCCGCAAGCCCCTTTGTAAAGAACGTTGTGGCTTAGGGATACATGCTGGAGTTCCTGGAGACTCCTCCAAGCAGATTTTTTGTTACTCTCAAGGGATCCGGAATGTCTTGTCAGCATGGCCGAGTGGTCTAAGGCACCAGACTCAAGAGTTGTTTCTTCACCTTGTGTGGTGAAGCTTCCTCAATCATGTCTCTGTGGCAAGAGCTGATTCAACAGGAAGTACTCTTTCAAGTTCCCAAGGAGTAACATGGCCGTGGGTTTTTATTCACACATTTTTCTGGTAAGGAAACCCTCAGGCAAGTATCGGATGATCTTGAATCGGAAGATTCTAAACAGATCCATCAGGTACAAACATTTCAGAATGGACACCATCTACTCGGGGACCAAGCTGCTGTTCCCAAACTGCTTTTTGGCATCTCTGGATTTGAGGGTTGCTTATTTACACATCCCAATACATCGAGACTACCAGAAGTTTCTGAGGCTGGCAGTAAATCTGGGGGAATCGGTCTGGCACCTGCAGTTCAGAGCCCTCCCCTTCGGTCTTTCATCCTCTCCCAGGGTGTTCACCAAAGTGATGGCAGACGCCCTAGAGTCTCTGAGGCTGAAGGGTATTTCCATTGTCCCATATCTAGACGATCTGCTAATATTTGCAGAATCCAAAAGCCAGATGTTGGGACACTCAGGACCACCTCAGGGGTCTGGGGTTGCTCAGGAATGTGGAGAAATCCAGTTTAATTCCATCCTAACAGATAAAACTTCTCGGGTACAGGATAGATTCTATCCTCCAAAAAAGTCTTCTTACCACAAGAGAAGATAGTGAAGACCCAGAATGCCGGGGCCCGGATGCAAACCAATCATCAGGTTACAGTCAGGTCAGCCATGGCAGTTCTGGGCTTGCTCACAGCTGCTATCCCTGCTGTACAATGGGCAAGGCTACATTCTCGCCTCCTCTAAAGAGACATTTTGCAGAAATGGTCACATCTGGACCCTCTGGAGAAATTTGTCAAAATTTCCACAAAAGCAAAAAGGTCTCTGTGGTGGTGGGGGAATTCCAGAAGTCTGGAAGACGGTCTGCAGTGGTCCTTCCATTCGGACAAACTTCTGACCACGAACTCCAGTGCCTGGGGCTGGGGAGCCCACTTAGATGGTCGGACAATACAAAGGACATGGTCCAAAACAAGGCCAGGAGGTCATCCAACACAGCGGGAGTTGAAAGCCATTTTCCTAGGTCTTTGGTCTTTTCAACAGGCAGTCAAGGGCCATCATGTCCAAGTTCTCTCGGACAACATGACAGTGGTAGCTTACGTGTCAAAACAAGGAGGCACAAGAAGCAGGCTGCTTTCCATATCTGGCAATCCAGCTCTCCTGGGCGGAGAAAAATCTTGCCTCCTTGACAGCTGTTCACCTAAAGGGATCACAAAATCTTCTGGCAGTTTTACTGAGCAGAAGAAAAGTACTGGAATCAGAATGGAGTCTGAACCAGGAAGTATTTTTGGAGATAGTGGAAGCCTGGGGACTTCCCCAGATAGATCTGTTTGTTTGTCAACAGAACGCCAAGGTCCAAAGATTCTTTTCCCTCCACAGGGAAGATCAGGCCTGGGTCTTGGATGCTCTAGCTCATCCATGAGACTTCCCTTTGTCTTATGCTTTTCCTCCGTTTCAACTAATCCCATTAGTTCTCAAGAATTTCAGGGAGGAAAAGACAAGTTTAATCCTGATCACACCTTTTTGACCAAAAAGGCCTTGGTTTGCTCCCCTGGTGAATCTGGCCTCACGGCCTCCTTGGAAGCTCCTATCCAGGAGAGATCTACTAACACAGGGGAACCTGATTTATCTGAAGTTTGACCGTCTACAACTGACAGTGTGGTTTCTGAGGAAGGCCTCCTAAGAGCCAGAGGCCTGTCGGAAAAGGTCATCTCTACCCTTCTCTCCAGTAGAAAGAAGGTGACCAGTGACATTTATATGAAAGTCTGGTAAAAGTATAACTCCTGGTGTTCCAGCAACAACTTTGAGATTAAAAGTTAGTTTCAGTGCTGAAGTTTCTCCATGAAGGAATGGAGAAAGGACTGGCAGCCAGCACTCTAAAAACGCAAGTGGCGGCTCTTTCAGTTTTTTCGAAAGGACATTGTCCCAAGAGACTTTAATTAGAGAGGCTTCTCTGAAGAATTTGGTTTTGAAAACTATCTTCCTGATAGCTATTACCACGGCCAGAAGAATTAGTGAAATTCAGGCCCTTTCAGTGTCAGACTCCTTTCTGACAGTTTTTTCAGATCGAGTTGTGCTGCGTACAGACCCAGCATTTCTTCCAAAGATTGCTTCATCTTTTCAAGGTCACAAGAAATTGTGTTACCAACCTTCTCCTCAACTCCTAAGAATACTTGTGAGGAATCCTTTCACACATTGAATGTGAGGAGATGTTTGCTTCAGTTCCTCCTCGTAACTAAAGAATTAAAAAAAAATCAAATACATTATTTGTTGTCTTCTCGGGATCTCGCATAGGAGAAAAAGCATCTAAGAGCACTCTAGGCAGATGGCTCAGAGGGGCTATTGAGCAAGCTTGTGTAGCTCAAGGTGAAGAACCTCCAGAAGGCATTCTAGCACATTCCACAAGGTCTGTGGCAACCTCATGGGCTGAAAGGGCCGGTGCTTCGCCTGAACAGATCTGCAAGGCAGCTACCTGGTCCAGTTTCTCAACCTTCCTTAGATACTACAGGTTGGACTTGTTGTCAGCTCAGGATCAAGCCTTCGGCAGAAAGGTTCTGCAGGCAGTGGTCCCACCCTAAGTGTAAGTTACTCGCTTATCCTCTCCAGGTGCTGTCCTGAAAGGCGATCTGAGAAAACCTTAGTTACTTACCGGTGACGGTATTTCTAAGAGCCTTTCAGGACAGCAGCAGCTACCCCCCCTGGTTTTTTTGTTTATAATCTTTTGTAAATGTTTAACCTGCGGTAGTTGTTGTTTATGTTCTATTTTTTCCAGCATGTCGGAGGTTACTCTAAATGACTGAGGCATGGTGGAAGAGGAGGAGTTTTTATCTTGCAGTGTTTCCTGTGAATTGGGTGGAGCTGCGCTCTCTCCAGGTGCTGTCCTGAAAGGCTCTTAGAAATACCGTCACCGGTAAGTAACTAAGGTTTTTTTACAAAATTTTCTCTTTTTTTTTTTTCATTTATAGCGCAAAAAATAAAAAACCCAATGATTATTAAATACCACCAAAAGAAAGCTCTATTTGTGTGAAAAAAGGACAAACATTTCATATGGGTACAGTGTTGCATGCCTGAGTATTTGTCATTCAAAATGTGAGAGCACTGAAAGCTGAATATTGGTGTGGTTAGGAAGGGGGTTTAAGTGCCCAGTGGGTAAGTGGTTAATATACAGTCAGTACCCCATAATGACAAAGCCAAAACATAATTTTAGAAATTAAGGAATGTAACCAATCCTTCAAATAGTCTGATCAAAATCAAATGGTATATGAATAAAGTCCACAGTGATAGTCAGCAAAGGTGCAGTGCTTTCTTGGATAAACACATTAGGAGAAATGACCACTCACCAGATCCAAATGCTGTCTCAACCAAGAGAACAGCACACACGCATAATGCAAAAAATTGCAAATCGATCTTCCAATGATGTCAATCAGCATCACATCCTCCACATAATGTCATATGCAACCAAAATAATAAAAATTATTTTTTTTGGAAAGCATAGTCTGCAGAATCACCCATGATAGTAGTGATAAATTGAATCCATGCATCACTCCGCCATTCCCACATGCAGTACAAACTCACCAGGTGAAGTATGACAACAGGCACTGCAAGCTCAGCCGAGATGAGTAGATGGATCCCAATACTGTCTCCAATATACTCTTGCTCCAGGCCACACAATCAGATAATTCAGGGGACACAGCCGCTCACACTACAAAATGAACCCAGTGCATGAAAAGACAGGGTATCGTAGTGTAGTACGTTTTATTATCGTAGGTCACAATAACAAAGTAACTACTGTATAGTACGTAAACCGCTGCTAAAAAAAATAAAATAACACTTGTGTTTCACATGTAGAACGCTGCTGCGGTCCACAATTGCAGCGGTGTGACGTCACACAATTAGATACACCCAACAGGTTCACTATGATACCCTGTCTTTTCATGCACTGGGTTCATTTTCTTTGCAATTTTTTGCATTATGTATGTGTGTGCTGTTCTCTTGGTTGAGACAGCATTTTGGATTTGGTGAGTGGTCATTTCCCCCATTGTGTTTATCCAAGAAAGCACTGCACCTTTACGGACTATCAATGTGGACTTTATTCATATACCATTTCAATGCAAGGCGGGAGGGAATAAAATTAGTGATAGGGGTACATAGGGCAATCGGCTTGGTAAGTAGGGTAATATAATTAAATCATAACATAATATTAATAAGGTACAAACAACCGATTGCCTAGCATATCTGACAGGAAAAAACGGGAAGGAAGGAGAAATTGGGACTTTGTGTGAAGTGTGTGAGGAAGGGGTTGGCAGATAGAATGGTAAAGTCACTGATACAAGGAAGGAACAATTTAATAATGTCATCATCTTACATAACATTACAAAAATTGCATGGTACATACATATGATACTTAGGTCAATGGTACAGTAAAAGACATGATAAATACCAAATCATACTAAGCTGATAAAATGTACATTGGAACAACAGTCGCTATTGGTTAGCATATATAGAATCCAAGTATATATTATAGTAAAAGATGCATCGATAGTATGTTCGATGTGTTTCATGAACAGTTCCACTTTATCAAGAGCAAATGCATCCTAAATAAAACTCAGCAGTAGAGTCAGCATACAATGATATAGAAACATCCTGCACAAAGAGGGATCCGCCCACATCCCCCGCGTCCAGACAGGGGCGAAGGAGGAGGGAGGCCCCCGGAGTGCATCACAGCTTCCTCACACACTTCACACAAAATCCCAATTTTCCCTTCCTTCCCGTTTTTTTCCTGTCAGATATGCTAGGCAATCAGTTGTTTGTACCATATTAATATTATGTTATGATTTCATTATATTACCCTACTTACCAAGCCGATTGCCCCCCTTGCATTTACATGACCAGGGATGGAGGCATCTAGCCCCATTTGGGCAGCGCCTCATATAATGTCCCAACCTTTTGAACTTTTTGTTCTTGTTTTTGTTTTTCATATACCATTTCATTTTGATCAGACTACTTGGTTAACCCAGGAAGGATTGGTTACATTCCTTCTTTTTTCGTCTTTTATATACATTTTTTGTATTTTTGCTTCTTAAGGGTTGTACATTTCCTTTTTTTTTTTTTTTGCTAGCAGCTGTGTTCGTGGTTTAGTGCTGGTCTCACATACTGTAATCAAGAATTTTAAAAAATGTATGAAAAACTAAATTAACGCCTTGGTATAAATATTCAGACCCTTTGCAAAAGCACTGGAAATTTAGCTCAGGCGCCTCCCATTTCTGTTGATCCTTGCTAAGATGTTTATACTTGATTGGAGTCCATCTGTGGTAAATTAAATTGAGTGGATATGATTTGGAAAGACACACACCTCTCTATTAAAGGGCTCATAGCTGACAATACATACTGTACCACAGCAAAGCCATGGGGTCAAAGGAACCGCCTGCAGAGTTCAGAGACAGGATTATTGCAAGGCACAGCTCTGGGGAAGGCTACAGAAAATTTCAGCTGCACTAAAGGTTCACAAGAACACAGTGGCATCCATAATTTCCAAATGGAAGACATTTGGCACAACCAGGGCTCTTCCAAGAGCTTGTCGTCTGACCAAACTGAGCAATTGGGGGAGGAGGACCTTCGTAAGAGAGGTCACCAAGAACACAATGGTCACTCTGACTGAGCTCCACAGATCCTGTGTGAAGATGGGAAAAGCTCCAGAAGGACAACTGTAACTGCAGCCCTCCACCAATCTGGACTGAGTGGCTAGACGAAAGCCTGTTCTCAGTGCAAAATACATGAAAGCCCGCTTGGAATTTGCAAAAAAAGTAGCTGAAGGACTTTCAAACTGTGAGGAACAAGATTCTCTGGTCTGATGAAACCAAGATTGAACTGTTTGGCCTCAATTCTAAACGTTCTGTCTGGAGGAAACCAGGGACCTCTCATCACCTGCCCAATACCATCCCAAAAGTGAAGCAGGGTGGTGGCAGCATCATATTTTGGGGGTGTTATTAAGCAGTAGGGACTAGGAGACTGGCCGGGGTTTAGGGAAACCGGAATGGAGCAAAGTACAAAAATGTCCTCAATGAAAACCTGTTCCACAGCGCTCAGGACCTCAGACTGGGCTTCTACCATGATAAGGTTCCTAAGCACACAGCCAAGACAACACAGTGGCTTAGGGACAACTCTGTGACTGTCCTAGAGTGGCCCAGCCAGAACCCTGGCATAAACCCTATTGAACATCTCAGGAGACATTCCCCATCAAACCTGACTGAGCTTGATTGGATTTGCAAAGAAGAACGGCAGAAAATTGCCCAATCCAGGTGGGCAAAGCTTGTCGCGTCATACCCAAAAATACTCGAGGCTGTAACTGCTGCCAAAGGTGCTTTAACGAAAATACTGAGTAAAGGGTCTGAATACTTAAGTGCATGTGATATTTCAGTTTTTTCTTTTTAATAATCTCACCAGCCACTTTATTAGGTACACCTGTAATTTGCTTGGCAACATAAATTGCTAATCAGCCAATCACATGGCAGCAACTCAGTGCAATTAGGCATCTAGCTGTGGTGAAGATGTCTTGCTGAAGTTCAAACTGAGCATTAGAATGGGGAAGAAAGGGAATTTAAGTCACTTTGAGCGTGCCAGGGTTGTTGGTGCCAGACGGGCTGGTCTGAGTATTTCAAAAACTGCTGATCCACTGGATTAAAATGCCCTGTTGATGTCAGAGGAGAATGGGCAGACTGGTTCAAGATGATAGAAAGGCAACAATAACTCAAATACCCACTTGTTACAACCAAGGTATACAGAATACCATCTCTGAATGCACAACACTTCGAATCTTGAAGTAGATTGGCTACAGAAGCAGAAGACCACACTGGGTGCCACTCCTGTCAGCTAAGAACAGGAAACTGAGGCTACAATTCGCACAGGCTCACCAAAATTGGACAAATTCCTTATAACACCTTCTGGTGAAATGCATTGAGGTCCTTATAGCGGTGATACTTCCGGTTTCTTCACGTCTGATTCAGGTGGAACACATGCCAGCTTTGGCAACAAGCGGCAAGGATTGTACTTTACCAGGTGATTTGTAGTGGGTGCCGCTGTATGGCACATTAAAATGTGAGTTTTTTTCTGGCATATGAATTTTTTTGAAACAATTTTTAAATAAATGTACTGCAGGATTATCCAATATTGTTTTTTTTTTCTGGGATATTTTTGCTGATGATGCTGGATGTATGCTGCACCTATTCTGATCCTAAGGAGATCTATATAAGGTGTGAGAGTCTGGGTGGCCAAAGTCATTTGGATATCTATACTGGCAATACTGGATGTATGCTGAGTCTTTCCTGATGTAAAGGAGTTCCATATAAGTTGTGAGGGTCCTGGTGACCCAAAGTCATCTGGCGAGTGGCCCCCTTACTTAAGGTGGAGGAGCACAAAAAATGAGCACTTTTTAAGAAGAGCATGGAGCACTAATCTACATGTGGTGTTTTAAAGAAATTTTATTAGGGACAGTCACGATTGAATTTAAATATAAGATATTCACATATTGTTAAAGCAACAGCATTGTATTGTTTAATAATATAAGTATATGTATTTGTTGTTTATGTGGACACACATTGTTATATAAGATAGCGCCTCAAACACAAATTTACATGCTTTTTGGCATTAACCAAAAATTGATGGCAGCTGCTTAATGAGTTAGTAGAAAGCTCTATAGGAGGCGCCATTTTCATTTTTTCTTAAAATTGGACAATAGACAATTGGAAAAACATTACCTGGTCTGATGAGTCTCGATTTCATTCAGATGGTAGGGTAGGAATTTGACGTAAACAACATAAAAAATCATGGATCCATCCTGCCTTGTATCAACGGTTCAGGCTGGTAATGGTGGCATAATGGTTTGGGAGATATTTTCTTGGCACGCTTTGGGCCCGTTTAGTACCAATTGAGCATCGTCTAATCGCCATGGCCTACCTGAATAATGTTGCTGACTATTTTTTCATCCCTTTATGACTACAGTGTACCCATCTTCTTATGGCTACTTCCAGCAGGATAATGCACCATGTCACAAAGCTCAAATCATATCACAACTGGTTTCTTGAACATGACAATGAGGTCATTGTACTCCAATGGCCTCCACACTCACCAGATCTCAATCCAGAAGAGCACCTTTGGGCTGTGGTGAAATGGGAGATTCTCATCATGAATGTGCAGCCAACAAATCTGCAGCAACTGCGTGATACTTTCATGTCAATATGGACCAAACTCTCTGTGGAATGTTTCCAACACCTTGTTGGATCTATGCCACAATAGATTAAGGTAGTTCTGAAGGCAAAAAGGGGTCCAACCCGGTACTAGCAAGGTTTTCCCATAATTAAGTGGCTGATGAGTGTATATACTCCATAAAAGTATACACCTTTTGTTCTTGCTTCATGGTTATGTGTGCACAATCAAGCAGGGCACCAGTGAAAGTCTGTACAAAAATATGTACTCGTGCATACATATACATACAGTATATAAATACACGTTGACACTACACATCAATAAATGTCAATGCCACTTTTGCTGGACGGCCTGATTCATTTTGTCAGCATTTACTTGTAGGCATACCAACCTTAATTGTGGGCATACCTGGGGATAGGGCCAAGTTGTGGAGGTTTCAGCAGTGTGGTTTGATTGTGAACTTGTGAGAGGCCTGTAGGGGATTAAACGTTTGTAAAGTGGTTCTTAACCACTTCACCCCAGAAGATTTTACCCCCTTCCTGACCAGGCCCTATTTTGCTATTCGGCACTGCGTTATTTTAACAGACAATTGCGCGGTCATGCGGCGCTGTACTCCAAACTAAATTTATGTCCTTTTTTTCCCCACAAATAGAGCTTTCTTTTGGTGGTATTTGATCACCTGTGCAATTTTTTTTTTTTTCGCTATAAACAAAAAAAGAGCGACAATTCCCTAAAAATAAATAAATAAAAATCAAAACTTTTTTAACATTTTAGGACAGTTTGTTTTCTGCTACATATTTTGGTAAAAAAAATCGCAATAAGCGTATTTTGATTGGTTTGCGCAAAAGTTATCACGTCTACTAACTGACATTTTTGACACTTTTGGGGGTACCGGTGACATTACTACAGTAATCAGTGCTAAAAATTTGCACTGTTTCTGTAATAATGCCATTGGCAGGGAAGGGGTTAACCCTGTGGGTGATCAAGGGGTTAAATGTAAGCCTAGGGGAGTGATTCTAACTGTATGGGGGTTCGGCTTCTGAAATGATCAGAGACGTGATCCTATATAGAAGGATCACATGAGCTCTGTGATCATCCCGGGGAGAAGGACGGTCGGATGTGTTTACAACAGATGATCGTCCTTCTCTCTCTGTGGGGAACGATCGTAGGTGTCAGGCGGCAATCGGCTTCCCCGCTTACGAGCGGGGACGGGAGCGTGCCGCCAGCGGTGCACGCTCACCCCCTAGACTCCCGAGAGCAAGCGCCGTACATGTACGCCGATTTGCCTGGGAGCGGCTGCCTGCCGCAGTACATCTGCGGCGGGCAGTTGTAAACAGGTTATACAAACAGCGCTGATTAGATACCACACTTATGCCACATAGTTTGTGTAACAGGCCTAAACTGTGGTAATACATGGTGCTGTTATGTAACGGTATCAGACCAGTGGTGATGTGCAATTTCTACTTTACTTAACAATGTGGAACGTAGATTACACAGGAGATAATGTGAACAGGGGTTTGCAGTACAAAACAGCAATATGAGGAAGGGAGAAACATTCATAAAACATGTGAAAACAATTCAGTTCTAGTAATGGCCACTAAATGGCAGCAGAATGTTCTGAGTTCAGTTTACTGATAGGATAAAGAACTGAAGATTCTCACGTGTTCCAAGAGATTGATCGTTCATTCAGCAGACTGTGAGCTGAGGGGATTTCCTGATGGCACAGACTTCACACAGGCACTGCTGATGCTGACTTCGGTCAGGAGGCTCTGGGGGCCGTAGATAGGACCAACCCACTGCTTGGACAGCTTCTCCACATGGACTGTAACAGAGCCCTCTCCAGTGACTGGGGCTTGGATAGATGCTGCGTGCTCTTGTGCTCACTGCTGGTGGCCCGCACACCAGACTTGGCAGATAAGGACCCAGCACCTGGGGACAGCTCACTTGCCCAGTCACTGCTGTCCCATCAGGCAGGATCTCTCTGAACACAGGAAGCTGGGCGGAGCTGGCATTTATACTCCCTGGGCGTGTCCTGGAACTCAGGGGATGCTGGGAGCCCAGAGGATATTGGGGAATCGAGTTAAAGGGACTTGCACCTGCATCTGGATAAGGGGGAACACAACTACAGTGCTATAGCAAACAAAATGTCATAGGCCCCTTTCACACGGGCGTTCCGTATGTCCGTATATCACCCCATCCGTTTGCAGGTGATATACGGACATAATGCATGTCAATAGGATTGCGGATGTCAGCGGATGACTATCCGCTGACATCCGATTTGCGTCCTTTCAGTTCTGTTCTGTTTTTTGGAACGGAACGGAACTGAACCCTATTTTTTCTTCCGTTTAAAAAACGGAAAGGATGCAAAATCGGATGTCAGCTGTGTCATCCGCTGACATCCGCAATCCCATAGACATACATTATGTCCGTATATCATCTGCAAACGGATGGGATGATATGCGGACATACGGACCGGATGAAACAAATGTCATCCGTGTCCGTGAAAAAAAAAAAGTGCCGGAGCGGATCGCAATACGGTCCGCTCCGTGTGAAAGGGGCCATACAGTTTTAAGTAACTCAAAAAGAATCTTAATAATGGCACCTGCTATACAAGATTTTTAATATTTACCTCCTGTGGGCAGTGAGTCCAAAGTCTGATGTTGTTTGGAGAAGTTGAAAAAAAAAAACAGACTAAAGCCTCATACACACGATCAGATTATCAAACGATCTGTCGTCCGTTTTTTTGTTGCAGGCTAGTCTCATGTCGAAAAAGAAGAGGTTACTTACATACGAAAATTCACGTATGACAGAATTCAACTTCAGAAGTGATGTCATGTGTTGAATTGTTTTGTATGTGTTCTTTCATTTCTGAGCATACATAGTCTTGCTCTTACAATTTTTTTCAGACGAAAACTGTATTAATTAAATGAAAATCGGATGTTGTGTTGACGTACGATAAAAATTTTATAGCCTGCACATCTAGTTTTTGTCGTCCGAAAATTAGTAATCGGCTATCGAAAGCACCATACTAACAATCCGAAATTTTCCTTTTCCGATTTTCGTATCGTGTGTACGGGCCTTTACTAGCCAGTACACCAGGTAAAAAAAAAAGAAAAAGCTCCTAAAAAAAGAAAACTAATTGGCAAGCAAAATATTTTGGTATTTTGTTTACTACTACTTTAACCTCCCTGGCGGTATGATTCTTTTGGATTTTAGGTGCTGAAAGCGGTACCATTATTTTAGGTGCTGAAAGCATGTAATTCTTGTGAATGAGCAGCCCAAACCAACTGTATACATTTATTATACATATTATATATATATAATATATATATGTATGTATACATATATTATGTATACATATATTATACATATATTATATATATATATATATATATATATACGTATATATATATATATATATATATATATATATAATGTATACAGTTGGTTTGGACTGCTCATTCACAAGAATTACGTGTGTGTATATATATATATATATATATATATATATATACGTGTGTATATATATATATATATATATATATATATATATATATATATATATGTGTGTGTATGTATATGTGTGTATATATATATATATATATACTGTATATATATGTATATATATATATATACATATATTTACATAAAAAGTACAGTAAAACTGCAGGAAAGGGCACTGGGGGGTAATGTAATGTGATTTTATTTTATTTTGAACGATATCAGTGTGTTTGGTGCATTTTACATTCGAATTTGCCGCCGGTTCCACCCCCCGGCGGACGTCACGTCGCCGGAGACGGAAGCCGGGGCTCGCAGACGATCGGGAGAGAGCTCCGCCGCCGCACACCGCTGGCAGTCTTCGCTGGATCCCGGAGAAAAGGTAAGTAAAACCTCCTCCAGCATCCAGCGATCTTCTTAGCGCTACCCCGAGTGTGACTCGGGGTTACCGCTTTTGGCACTAAAATCTTACCCCGAGTCACACTCGGGAATACCGCTAGGAAGGTTAAGGCAGATCTTCAATGGTAAGCAGAAAACTGGCTTTTATGACAGCCTCCTGCCCCCCAACACAAATGGTTTTAAAGCGGAGTTCCGACCACCAAAAAAAAATTTCAATGAAAATACCCCGGGACAGTCAGGGCTAGTACATTCCACAATGGATAGGCTCTGATCTGTCCCGGTTCGCACTTACCTTTTAGAAGAAATACTTACTTTGAACATTTCTTCTCCAGCGCTGCCATCTCAGGTGTGGGCAGCTGAAGCCAGCGCGATCCTCTTCTGCGTCCTCTTCGGTCCCACGATGCACTGCGCCGGCCCCGCCGTCATTTCCGGGACTGCAGCGTCATCCCTGCACAGCTTCTGGGCATGCCCAGAAGCTGTTTAGCAAGGTATGACGCGCCTGCACCGGAACTGACATCGGGGCCGATGACGTTCAGCTCCCAGGAATCATTGCAAAGCGGAAGTGACGGTGCGGGCCGCGGCCGCCGAGGGAGGAAGTGGAAGAAAGGTGAGTATATTTTTCTGCAATTACAAGGTAAGTAAAAAAAAATAAAAATCTTAATTATCCATTTCTGTTTCAGGTGACTAGAAGCAAGCGGATGGCATAGTCGATTTTGGGGCCGGAACTCCGCTTTAAGAAGTTAATTGTAAACAAACTGTTTGTTGCCCCACCCAAAAAAACACCCCGACCTCCAGGAGGTAATGTTGATGTCACCAGCATTACTGGGAGCCAAGGAAATGGCTTTGTTTATAAATACTTTTTTAAAGCTATTTACCTGTATGATGATGGCTTGGAGGCAGGTTGGTGGCAAAAAAAGCAGACTTTCTATTTGCCATAATTCAGACAGATTCTCCAGTATTTGATATTTCCTGAATTCTTGTATCTTCCACTGTACTGTAGTTCCATCAGCCAATTATTACAGAACACACTCCAGAGCATGTCAGATGTAAAGACCATTGTAGAGGCTTTAACCACTTAAGCCCCGGAAGATTTTACCCCCATTCCGACCAGGGGGTATTTTGCGATTCGGCACTGCGTGAATTTAACGCACAATTGCGCGGTCGTGCGACGCTGTACCTAAACGAATTTGACGTCCTTTTTTTCCCACAAACAGAGCTTTCTTTTGGTGGTATTTGATCACCTGTGCGATTTTTTGATCACGCGCTATAAACAAAAAAAGAGCGTCAATTTTGCAAAAATAGCAATATTTTTCACATTTTTTTATATGAAATTCCCCCCAAAAAAAATGTAAAAATCAAAATTTTTAAAAATTTTCGGCCAATTTGTTTTATGCTACCTATGTTTGGTAAAAAAAATCGCAAAAAGCGTATTTTGATTGGTTTGCGCAAAAGTTATCGCGTTTACTAACAAAGGGAAAGATTTTTGTCATTTTTGTTGTTTTTTTTTAACGCGTAATGGCGGCGATCTGCGATTTTTTTTGCGGTACTGCGACATTGCGGCGGACAGATCGGACCCTTGACTGACATTTTTGACACTTTTGGGGTTACCAGTGACATTTCTACAGTAATCAGTGCTATACATATGCACTGTTACTGTAAAAATACACTGGTAGTGAAGGGGTTAACTTTATTTGGAAGGGAGGGGCTGTGTGTGTCCCTAGGGGCGTGGTTTCTACTGTGATTGGCTGTGGCTCTAGCTGTAAGGACACTGATCAACGGATCTACATACCAGATCCGTTTTATCAGTGTCTTTGCAGCGAGGAGAATGACAGGCAGTTTGTTTACACAGGCTGCCTGACATTCTCCCTCTCCCCCGCCGATCGCCGAGTGACCGGCGGACATCGGGTCCGCTGGTCACACGCGCGGGGGGGTCCGTGACCACGCGGGAGCGCGTCCCCGGGGGCGCGCGCTCGCTCCCTAGACCCTCACAAGCAAGCAACGTAGCCCTACGTTAGTTTGCCTGTGAGGGGCTGACCGCCGACGTAGATAGTCGTGCGGCGGTCGGCAAGTGGTTAAAGTGTAACTCCACTTTTGTTGAGAAAAAAAAATAATCCCCTCTGGTTGATCTATATACTGTACATTACAAGGATTTTAACAAACTTTGTTGCAGAGTCTTACCTTTTGTTATTCTGAAGAAATCCCTGTGTGTTTCTCTGTGCCCCTGTGCCAAGTGAGTCTAATGGGAGTGGTTTCCTAATTATCAATAAGCTGTGCACCTGCAGGGCTCTAATGAGGAAAGCTGCTGGGCCTGAATCTCTTTAGATGTGATTTCCTAGTGGAAGTATCCCACCAAAAATTACATTTTTGTTGCAGGGGATGCCTTAAATCCTAACTGTATCATAGGGCAGACTTCTAGGAAAATTGGTGAGCCAACTCAAGCAGGAAATTAGGTTTATGGGGCATTTTGTACACATATTGCATTGAATTTTCATAAAATTACAGCTCTACAGATTTAATCACAATATGACTTGTATTGCAATTATATACGCTATATTATTTTTTCTTTATTTGCTTTTTTTCCCCCATAAAAGTGGAGTTACCCTTTAACACTTAGACAGCTGAGTTCGAATTCTCAGCCCCTAGAGTGACGCTTTTTTAAAAAAAAATTATTTTCTCTAAGAGTAAGCAGTTTTAACAATTCAGTGACTGATTTTACTTATTGCGGGTAATAAAAACTGCTCTTTGAACTTTCATAATTTTAAAAGTTGACAGATGTATGTTTAGCAGCACCAATATCATACATGAGTAAAAGTTATTATATAATATATCCTTTCTGAAATGATATTCAGATAAAAATTACACATTTTGCAGCTCTCTGCCTCACAATAAATGAGGCGGTAAGTTCTTATTTTGCTCACAGCAGTCCCCATTCTCAGGGGCTTCCATCCCAGGATAACACACTAATGATTATCTCTCCCTACTGGGAAACATTGCCTTTTTTTACAACCTGACAACGCTGTCATGGGAATTTATGTCTAGAATGAAGAGACCGAATATTTGATTTGCTTTCTTGAAAGTTGTGTATAGCTATCAAGTATATATACAATTCAAGTATATCTAAGCCATGATGGAACCAACATATTACTTCCCCTTAGTATGGCCATACACAGTTCATAAGATAATTAATCTGACAGATATGATCAAACTGTAAGGACATTTTGAGAACATGTGTATCCTTCTGATGCCTTATCAATTTTTGACAAAAATTATAACAGTAGGACATGGCAGAATTGTTTTTTTCTTTATTAGCTTCTGATCAAAAGTTTAACAAAGTCTACGACCTAACAAATTATCTTTTTCTGATCTGTTACGTAGGGATCTGCTGCCCTCTTCTGTCTATTATTGGTTCTGCTGCTCACATGTTTACAGAGATTATTTATGTAGAGCGCTTCCTGTCTCTGTGTGTCTGGGTCAGAAACCCCAGAAGAAGGAAATGGAGAGGGAGACAGAGAACTGAGCCACGTGACCTTATAGACACACAGGGGCTGCTACTGCTCCTGTATTTTCACCCAGTCCAAAAGAAGTGACTATTAAACATGTATTTCTATATAGGTTCTAATAGTTTATCTTCAGCTGCCCATAGCTTCTTGAGTGTGTATCTAAACCCTTGTCTCTATGGTTATTCTCTCACATGCACATTACCAGATTGAAAGGTCTGTGCTAATGTATGTGTGTAATGGTCACCTTCCAGTATATTAGTAGGTGAACTTATTTATTGCAATAGAGTTTATATGCAGCTCCTTTTTTTTTTTATTAACCCTGTCCCTTTTGGTCTGGGATTCTATAACTAGTTTTAGCTCAAGGCTCAATAACTAGCTTAGGATAGAGGCAGGTTAGACATCCGACGGCCACTTCTGGTAGTTAGAGGTCTGGTTGCATGTCCGATTAGAAAATACAAGGGACTAAAGCGCAGAGTAAATAGACTGACTCTGAGTTCTAGTGCCCCATCACAGTTTTATGCATGTGGGAAGCTGCATTTTAGAATGGTTGGACAACGGCTGGAGGGTCTCCTCATCACCCCAGATCTTGTCTTCAGGTGTCTTACACCAAGACAACCGCTGCATTGCGATCATCCTCAGCAGCCCCTGCAACTGGGCTTTGCTGCAACATTCATCTGGAGGTACCTCGGTGAACGACTACCTATATCCGGGTATATGTGCACAATTCCACCAGGACTTCTATGAGGCACTTTGCTGATATTTGTTTGTACATTGGATTTATGTACTATTGTTAATCTTTTCTTATATAAAGCTTGTATTATTTCCATGCTGGTATGCATCTACAGTCAGGTCTATAAATATTGGGACATCGACAGAATTCTAATCATTTCGGCTCTATACACCACCACAATGGATTTGAAATGAAACAAACAAGATGTGCTTTAACTGCAGACTTTCAGCTTTAATTTGAGGGTATTTACATCCAAATCAGGTGAACGGTGTAGGAATAACAACAGTTTATATACGTGCCTCCCACTTTTTAAGGGACCAAAAGTAATGGGACAATTGGCCGCTCAGCTGTTCCATGGCCAGGTGTGTGCTATTCCCGCATTATCCCATTTACAATGAGCAGATAAAAGGTCCAGAGTTAATTCAAGTGTGCTATTTGCATTTGGAATCTGTTGCTGTCAACTCTCAATATGAGATCCAAAGAGCTGTCACTATCAGTGAAGCAAGCCATCATTAGGCTGAAAAAACAAAACAAACCCATCAGAGAGATAGCAAACACATTAGGTGTGGCCAAATCAACTGTTTGGAACATCCTTAACCACTTGCCGACTGCCGCACGACTATCTACGTCGGCGGTCAGCCCCTCACAGGCAAACTAACGTAGGGCTACGTTGCTTGCTTGTGAGGGTCTAGGGAGCGAGCGCGCGCCCCCGGAGGCGCGCTCCCGCGTGGTCACGGACCCCCCCCGCGCGTGTGACCAGCGGACCTGATGTCCGCCGGCCACTCGGCGATCGGCGGGGGAGAGGGAGAATGTCAGGCAGCTTGTGTAAACAACCTGCCTGTCTTTCCCCTTGCTGTAAAGACACTGATCACATGGATCTACTATGTAGATCCGTTGATCAGTGTCCTTACAGCTCAAGCCACAGCCAATCACAGTAGAAAGCACGCCCCTAGGGACACACACAGCCCCTCCCTCCCAAATAAAGTTAACCCCTTCACTACCAGTGTATTTTTACAGTAACAGTGCATATATATAGCACTGATTACTGTAGAAATGTCACTGGTAACCCCAAAAGTGTCAAAAATGTCAGTCAAGGGTCCGATCTGTCCGCCGCAATGTCGCAGTACCGCAAAAAAATCGCAGATCGCCGCCTTTACGCGTTAAAAAAAAAACAACAAAAATGACAAAAATCTTTCCCTTTGTTAGTAAACGCGATAACTTTTGCGCAAACCAATCAAAATACGCGTTTTGCGATTTTTTTTTTTACCAAACATAGGTAGCATAAAACAAATTGGCCGAAAATGTTAAAAAATTTTGATTTTTACATTTTTTTTTGGGGGAATTTCATATAAAAAAAATGTGAAAAATATTGCTATTTTTGCAAAATTGACGCTCTTTTTTTTGTTTATAGCGCGTGATCAAAAAATCGCACAGGTGATCAAATACCACCAAAAGAAAGATCTGTTTGTGGGGAAAAAAGGACGCCAAATTCGTTTAGGTACAGCGTCGCACGACCGCGCAATTGTCCGTTAAAATCACGCAGTGCCGAATCGCAAAATACCCCCTGGTCGGAATGGGGGTAAAATCTTCCGGGGCTTAAGTGGTTAAAAAGAAAGAACGCACTGGTGAGCTCAGCAACACCAAAAGACCCAGAAAACAACTGTGGTGGATGACCAAAGAATTCTTTCCTTGGTGAAGAAAACACCCTTCACAACAGTTGGCCAGATCAAGAACACTCTCCAGGAGGTAGGTGTATGTGTGTCAAAGTCAACAATCAAGAGAAGACTTGCCCGAAACACTTCAGAATTCATCCTGCTTCTTTTGTCAGCAGTCACATCATCAATAAATACAAAAGAACCAGTTCCATTGGCAGCCATACATGCCCACGCCATGACACTACCACCACCATGCTTCACTGATGAGGTGGTATGCTTTGGATCATGAGCAGTTCATTTTCTTCTCCATACTTTTCTCTTCCCATCACTATGGTACAAGTTGATCTTGGTCTCATCTGTCCATAGGATGTTGTTCCAGAACTGTGAAGGCTTTTTTAGGTGTTGTTTGGCAAACTCTAATCTGGCCTTACTGTTTTTGAGGCTCACCAATGGTTTACATCTTGTGGTGAACCCTCTGTATTCACTCTGGTGAAGTCTTCTCTTGATTGTTGACTTTGACACACATACACCTACCTCCTGGAGAGTGTTCTTGATCTGGCCAACTGTTGTGAAGGGTGTTTTCTTCACCAAGGAAAGAATTCTTTGGTCATCCACCACAGTTGTTTTCTGGGTCTTTTGGTGTTGCTGAGCTCACCAGTGCGTTCTTTCTTTTTAAGGATGTTCCAAACAGTTGATTTGGCCACACCTAATGTGTTTGCTATCTCTCTGATGGGTTTGTTTTGTTTTTTCAGCCTAATGATGGCTTGCTTCACTGATAGTGACAGCTCTTTGGATCTCATATTGAGAGTTGACAGCAACAGATTCCAAATGCAAATAGCACACTTGAATTAACTCTGGACCTTTTATCTGCTCATTGTAAATGGGATAATGCGGGAATAGCACACACCTGGCCATGGAACAGCTGAGCGGCCAATTGTCCCATTACTTTTGGTCCCTTAAAAAGTGGGAGGCACATATACAAACTGTTGTAATTCCTACACCTTTCACCTGATTTGGATGTAAATACCCTCAAATTAAAGCTGAAAGTCTGCAGTTAAAGCACATACTGTTTGTTTCATTTCAAATCTATTGTGGTGGTGTATAGAGCCAAAAAGATTAGAATTGTGTTGATGTCCCAATATTTATGGACATGACTGTATGTAATCCATGTTATTAAAAATGGGTGGAACTCCACTTTAAGCACTTGTTCCTGCCATTTAGTATGTGGTAACCACTTCCCCCCACTGCTCCTTATCTCCTCCAGCCCTGATTTCTGACTCTAACTGTAGAGGCCATAAGTGTTCCTCCACACCTTTCTTTTCTGAATCATTATCTGATCTGCCTGCATCTTTAGCGGAATCTGAACCTTCTGCTGCAGAAGGTCTGTCTAATGAAAAGTCTCAGAAATCCTTAATGTATGACAAAAGAACAGATCCAGAGGATATTGAGGTTTACCTTTGGCCCAGTCAAATGCACTAAAACGCAAGAGATGAACTACAAACTTATAACAAGATGGTACATCACACCCAAGAAATTACAAAAATGGTCCCCAAATCAATCTAACTTATGTTGGAGATGTGAAAAGGAAGTGAGCACACTATATCATATTTTTTGGTCCTGTTCTAAGATAAAAACATACTGGGCAGTAGTGAGATCTGTAGTACAGAAAGTAGTAGAATATGAAATAGAAGAGAGCCCATCCTTTTTTCTGCTGAATATCTCAGATATACCAGCAATTAAATATGAGAGATCGTTGATCCCACACCTAGTAAATGCGGCCAAGGCAGGTATTTCGGGTAACTGGAAAAAAACACAACCCCCATCGATAACAGAGTGGATAAATAGGATAGAAGATAACAGGAGATTAGAAGAACTAATCGCCACAACACAAAACAGGCAGGGAAAATATGAGAAAACCTGGAAGGCATGGAATGATTTCATAGGGTCGGAAGAAGGGAAACAATATATGTGAAATAAATAAAGACAGAAAATGAGAGAATTAAAGGAACACCATCTCTGTACACAGGATCATATTAATTTTTATTGTGTTTTTTTTTTTTTTTCTTCTTTGTTGCTGTATTTATTTTGGGCGGGAGGGAGGGAGGGAAGGAAAAAAGGAAAGAAAAAAGAAGGGAACTTGAAGGTATAACAAAAGAAAAAGTTACAGTGTATATTAAGATGGAAAAGTATGTAACATTGAGAAAGCTTTGTGTAGTTGTCTGTTTGTACCTTTAAAGTTCCTGAATAAAAGCTGATATTTGAAAAAAAAAAAAGAAATTCTTAATGTATGATATTAGTTTAGGAGTTTTAGGCAGTCGTCAATACCCCAACACTTCAAGACTTCATTTTGGCTCTTATTGATGCTATGCACACCACTTTGAAATGAAAAGAGCCATCTGCAGCTTCTACCAGTGATTCTACCTGTCTAGGAGCCCTAAAAATGTCAAGACTTTTCCAGTGTATCCCCTAGCCCTAGACATATTTTAGGGGGATTAAGAGACTCCTGTTAATCTGTTTACACCTCCCAAATGTTTAGCGGCTCTTTATCTGTATGAGGAGTCTTTACTAAGAACTGGGGCATTCTTGCTGTGGATCCGATAGTATCTGTATCATGTGAATAAAGCACGAATGATCCCTGTGGAGAATGTGCTTGTCTTTAGGGATCCCATCAGTAAATGTTTCAAGATAATTTTCAAACCTTGTTATCTCTGGCTGTCCCTGCCTTACAACCAACCTTGGCCATGATGCTAGTGTATCAAACTTTACAAGAATGGACTATAGAATACACAGTATGGACTATAAAAGGAGATCCTGTTTCCTTCCAAACTGGTTACCTGTTTGCAGGCTGTTTTGAGTTCATGGCAGCAGCCCTAAGCTATTGCTCTGGTGAGTTAGTTGATATCACTTGTCTTATTTCCAGTGTGAGTCTCCTGTACATGAATATGCAGAAGACTCTTTGCTTGAAATGGTTGGCTATAAAACAGGCATGCAAAAAATGTTTGCTGCACATGCTCTTCGAGAGACATGTCTTTTTGGAGCTGCTTTGGATACCCTCATCAAGTATGTACTCATCTGCCTCAACAGGGGAAGCCTAGGCAAGAAAGACTTGCCCTCCTTCTGATGGCAGGAAGAGTTCTTTTTTTTACTCCCAGGCCTCAACCTCCAAAGCCAGACCCAAGCTAAGTGCCCTGTTTATGTTGGGATTCCAAATCTCCCCAAACCTGCTAATAAATCCTCTTCAGAAAGCTGACACTTTTTAAAGTTGGGAGGGGAGGTGTCTCTTAATCTTTATGGGGACCTGGCCAGAGAACATCTCAGATGCCTGGGTATGGGAGTTCGTTTCCAGGTGGTACAAGCTATATTTCTGCTCTCTGCCCCCTCACCACTTCATGTTTTCCAACATGCCAGCACTTCTGCACAGATGTTTTGGATCATGGAGTTATCAACCCAGTTCCTAAGCCAGAAAAAATTTCAGGGGTTTTACTCCATCACTTTCACAGCAAATCATCCAAAATGGGGCATCTGTGCAATCCTGGATCTCAGTGCCCTAAATGTGCTCATATGGGCCCACAAATTCCCATGGGATCTAACAAGTCTTCTATAGCCTTCCTCCATCAGGGAGACGTTCTGGCCTATGTGGACAGCATATAGTTACATAACTAGTCAGGTTAAAAAAGATACTAGTCCATTAAGTTCAACCAATTAAATAAAAAATAACACACAAATAGAAAACTCCCATGTATACTATCCTATACTCACAGTAGATCCAGAGGAAGGAAATAAAAAACCCTCAATAAAGCATAATACAGTTCACTCCAAAGGGGGGAAAATATTCCTTTATGATCCCTCATGAGGCAATCAGATATTCCCATGATCAACTACCCCTGTTGTCATTACTGGTAAATATTAATATCCAGTTGTATTTTGTGCATTTATAAATGCATCCAGCTCTTTATTAAAACAATTTATTGAGCTAGCCAGAACCAGCTCTTGAGTCAATTTCACAGTTTTGCAGTACTGGGAAGAAACCTTTCCATACGTCAACATTAAATCTCTTTTCCTCCAGACATACAGAGTGCCCCCTTGTCCTCTGTAATGACCGGAAAGTAAATAAGTCACATTAAGTTTACTATACAGTATACTATATATAGTATACTATACTATATAGGGGAGGGGTATGCCTGTATATCAAGAATGATGTGCAATTGAATATGAGAGACAATATCACTAATGGAGCTAGGGAGGAGGTGGAATCCTTATGGGTAGAGCTTCAAGAGGAAACCAAAGGGAAAGTAATACTGGTGTGTATGCTATAGGCCCCTTAACCAGAAGGAGGAGGGGGAGGCAGACTTTCTATCACAGCTTGGAATGGTGGCAAGGATGGGAAATGTCATTATAACGGGGGATTTTAATTATCCAGATATAGACTGGGCAGAAGGAACTGCTCATTCATCTAAGGCTCGCCATTTCCTAAATTTTTTGCAGGACAATTTCATGGATCATATGGTGAACGCACCAACAAGAAACAATGCGTTACTAGACCTACTAATTCCGAATATTACAGACCTGATTAAGCTTCCGACAACCGCTAGAGGGCAGCGGAGAGCGCAATGAGGAGAGGAGAGGGGAGAGCGTGCAGCAGCGAGTGCAGGGGAGACACTGAGGAAGGCTGAGGGAAAAGCGACTGGGTGGTGAGACAGACCGGGACCAGGACCTATCTGGGCTGATCGGGGGGGGGTCACAAAGGGAGCTGTCATGATCTGATCAGATCAGAAGAGGCGGCAGGGAGGGGGATCCATGGGTGACAGGCACAGACTGATAGAAGAAAGGCCGACACAGGGAGGCTGCAGGATCTAACATCAGACCAAGGGGCGGTACCTTGGAGTACTTTGTGACTGGGAGTACCTTGCGACTCGGAGTACCTTAGCAAGTGGGAGTACTTGCGACTGGGAGTACCTTAGTACCTTGCGACTTGGAGTACCTTAGTGCTGGGGGTACTTTGCGACTGGGAGTACCTGTGACTGGGAGTACCTGCGTACCTAGGAGTCCCCTGCGACTGGGAGTCCCCTGCATCTGGGAGTACTTTAGTACCTGGGAGTACCTTCCGACTGGAAGTACCTGCGACGGAGTACCCTAGTACCTGGGAGTACCTCTTGACTGAGTACCCTGTGACTTGGAGTACCTTAGTACCTAGGAGTATTTGGTGACTGGGAGTACCTAGCGACTGGGAGTACCCCATGACTAGGTGTACCTGCGACTGTGAGTACATTGTGAGTACATTGTGAGTACATTGTGACCTAGGAGTACCTGGTGACTGGGAGCACCTTGTGACCGGGAGGACTTTGTGACTGGGAGTACCTTAGGGACTGGGAGTACCTTAGGGACTGGGAGTACCTGGTGACTGGGAGTACCCTGGGACTGAAAGCCAGGTGCTAGGAGTAACTGAAGTAACTGGAATAGGTTTAGTATCAGGGAGCTTAGAGTAGAAGAGGTAACAAATTAGCAGGTCGTTATCCTTATTATCCCCATAGAATAGAAGGTAATAATGTCCAACAGGATTGTGGATGCCACTCAGTGCACTTCTTGCTCCATGTATGCCCTCATCGCTGAACCAATCTAGGGCGAATACTGCTGCGTGAGATGTGGAGGGGAAGAGGGAAAAGCACTAGGGAGGTCAGTCCTGAGTTAGTACACCCCAACAAATATGCCAAGTTGCATGATGTTGGGGATATAAGCTCAGGGGTGGCAGTGCTGGAGAAGTCACCCTCCACTAGCTGCCAGGGGAGCAACGGCTCCAGGAAGGAGGGGGGCATAGGTTTAGGAAGGGTTGGACAGGTAGTGGTAGTAGGAGACTCAATTATTAAGAAGATAGAGAGGGCTATCTGTCAAAACGATTGTGGGCGCGAACAGTATGTTGTTTACCGGGCGCTCGGGTTTGGCACATCGCGGATTGGATGGACAGATTATTGGGCGGAGCTGGGGAGGACCCAGCGGTCATGGTGCACGTAGGCACCAATGACAAAGTAAGAGGAAGGTGGAGGATCCTAAAAATTTATTTCAGGGACTTAGGGAATAGATTGAGGAAAAGGACCTCCAAGGTGGTTTTCTCTGAAATAATACCTGTACCTCGAGCCACACCAGAGAGGCAGAAGTAGTTTAGGGAACTGAACAAGTGGCTGAGGAACTGGTGTAGGAAGGAGGGGTTCGGGTTCCTGGGGAACTGGGCTGACTTCTCAGTCAGTTACCGGCTCTCTAGTAAGGATGGGCTGCACTTTAATGGGGATGGTAGGTGTTGGGGAAAGGGCTCAGAGGTAGTGACAGTTAGTAGTGAGCAAAGGACAGAAGCTATTATGGGGGTCAGCAGTGACAATATAATGGTAACAACAACTACTGGGGGGGAATGAGTGGACAAACTACAAACCAAGCAGGAATACACTTAATGATAAATCATTATCAACTCCTACAACACTGAGAGGGGTATACACAAATGCCAGGAGCCTAGCTAATAAAATGGAAGAATTGGAACTGTTAACCTCCCTGGCGGTATGATTATGTCCAGATTTCTGTGCTAAAAGTGGTATATTGTTTTGCACAGAAATCTGTTGTTTTACATTTTAAAACTCACCTTCCCCTGCGATCTACCGCCGTCCTCCCGCTGTCCTCCTGCTGTGTGCTCGGCCGATGCCAGCACCTATCTTCTGGTTCCCTTCCCTTCGAGCGTTGCGACGCAGGGGGGCTGGAACCGGCAGCAATTTCAAAAATGTAAACACGCTAAATGACATGATACAAAGTTGTGATCCTAACGGATTACACTGTATCATGCCATTTCACCACAGGATTGCACCTGGTGACTTTTCCAGTGCCCTGCCTGTGCTTTTCCAGTTCTTTGTGCCTGGAAAATTGAGAACGACCATGGCATCCAAAAAGCGTTCTTTTTGAGCAAAAGCGCTTTTAGACAAACTGGAAAACAGTGACAGCAAAACTGAGTTACTTGAAGAACTGAGTGATAGCGATTCGTGGGAAAATTCGTCATCAGGTATGGAAAGTGACGACAGCGACGATTCTGATGTCTCTTTTTGGCACATAGCTCCATTGTAAATTGTGAAGAATCATTTGATATACTTCCCAAATTCCACAAGCTGTGTGCCAGAAAGAGACATCAGAATCGTTGCTGTCATCACTTTCCGTACCTGATGACGGATTTTCCCACAAATCGATATCGCTCAGTTCTCCAAGTAACTTTGTTTCGCTGTCGCCGTTTTCCAATTCGTCTAAAATCGCTTTTGCGCAAAAAACGCTTTTTGGACGCCATGGTCATTCAAAATTTTCCAAGCACAAAGCACTGCAAAATCACAGACAGGGCACTGGAAAAGTCACCACGTGCAATCCTGTGCTGAAATGGCATGACACAGTGTAATCTGTTAGGATCACAGCTTTGTATCATGTCATTTGTGTATTTACACTTTTGAAATTGCCGCTGGTTCCAGCCCCCTGCATCACAACGCTCGCAGGGAGGGAACCGAAAGGCAAGTGCCGGCAATCGGCCGTGCACAGAGCGGGGAGAGACTGTGAGGAGGGCGGGGAGGAGGGCGGGGGATCGCAGGGAAGGTGAGTAATGTTCTGGGGTAATCCCGAGTTTGACTCAGGTTTACCGCTTTTGGTACTGAAAGTTAACCCCGAGCCACACTCGGAAATACCGCCAGGGAGGTTAAAGCAATCTTGTGAGCTAGCCAGAACACCTCTGAAGGGAGTCTATTCCACATTTTCACAGCTCTTACGGTGAAGAAACCTTTCCGTATTTGGAGACTAAATCTGTTTTCCTCTAGACGTAAAGAGTGCCCCTTTTGTCCTCTGTGTTGACCTTAAAGTGAATAACTCAACACAAAGTTTACTATATGGACCCCTTATGTATTTATACATGTTGATCATATCCCCCCTTAATCTCCTCTTCTTAAGAGAGAATACATTCAGTTCCTCTAATCTTTTCTTATAGCTGAGCTCCTCCATGCCTCTTATCAGTTTGGTTGCGCTTCTCTGTACTTACTCCAGTTCCCCGATATCCTTTTTAAGAACTGGTGCCCAAAACTAAACTGCATATTCCAGATGAAGTTTTACTAATCCTTTGTACAGGGGCAAAATGATATCTCTTTCTCTGGAGTCAATGCCTCTGTTAATACAAGAAAGGACTTTACTTGCTTTGGAAACCGCAGCTTGGCATTGCATGCTATTATTAAGCTTAGGATGTACTAGAACACCCAGATCCTTCTCCGCTATGGATTCCCCCAGTTCTGCTCCCCCTAGTATGTATGATGAATGCATATTCTTAGCCCCCAAGTGCATAACTTTACATTTATCAACATTAAACCTCATTTGCCACATAGTTGCCCAATGAAACAGTGCATTGAGGTCAGCTTGTAAGATGGAGACATCCTGTAAAGAAATTATTCCACTGCAAAGCTTGATGTCATCTGCAAAGACTGAAATGGTACTTTTAATCCCAGATCCTATATCATTTAATCCCAGACCCTATAATAAAAACGGTATCATTAGTAGTAATCAGCATGGATTCATGAAGAATCTTTCTTGCCAGACCAACCTATTAACCTTCTATGAAGAAGTGAGCTGCCATCTAGATAAAGGAAGGCCTGTGAAGGTGGTGTATCTGGATTTTGCAAAGGCATTTGATACAGTTCCCCACAAATGTTTACTATACAAACTAAGATATGTAGGTATGGAGCATAGGGTGAGTACCTGGATTGAAAACTGGCTTCAGGGGCGAGTACAAAGGGAGGTGACAAATAGCGAGTACTTGGAATGGTTTGGTGTGGAAAGTGGGGGGCTCAATCTCAGTATTTGCGGACCATATTAAGCTAAGCAGGGCTATAACTTCTACGCAGGATGTGGAAACCTTACAAGAAGACCTGAACAAAATAATGGGGTGGGCATCTACATGGCAAATGAGGTTTAATGCTGAAAAATGTAAGGTCATGCATTTGGGTGCTAAAAAATACGAATTTACTAGGGGAGGACCTCTGGGGGAATCTAAGATGGAAAAGGACCTGGGGGTCCTAGTAGATGACAAGCTCAGCAATGGTATGCAATGCCAAGCTGCTGTAAGCAAAGCCAACGGAATACTGGCATGTATTAAAAGGGGATTCACTCCAGAGATAAAATTATAATTCTCCCACTCTACAAGACTCTTGTCCAGCCACATCTTCCAGTTCTAGGCACCGGTCCTCGGAAAGGATGTGCTGGAACTGGAGAGAGTCCAGAGAAGGGCAACAAAGCTAATAAAGGGACTGGAGGAATTCAGCTTTGAGGAAAGACTACAAGCATTGAACTTATTCTCTCTGGAGAAGAGACGTTTGAGAGGAATATGAAAGCGATTTACAAATACTGTACTGGCGACCCTAGCATAGGGAACAAACTTTTCAGCGAAAGGGAATTTAAAAATATATGGGCTTTTCACTAAAATTAGAAGACAAGCGGTTTACCTTTAACCACTTGCCTACAGTGCACTTTCACCCCCTTCCTGCCCAGACTGATTTTCAGCTTTCAGCGCTCTCACACTTTGAATGACAATTACTCAGTCATGCAACACTGTACCCATAAAAAATTTGTGTCCTTTTTTTCACACAAATCAAGCTTTCTTTTGATGGTATTTAATCACTACTGGGTTTTTTATTTTTTGTGCTATAAATAAAAAAAAGACTGAAAATATTGTGAAAAAATGCATTTTTCTTTGTTTCTGTCATAAAATTTAGCAAATGAGTAATTTTTCTTGACAAATTTTGGCCAAAATTTATACTGCTACTTATCTTTGGTAAAAATAACCCAAATAAGTATATATTATTTGGTCTTTGTGAAAGTTATAGAGTCCACAAGTTATGGTGCTAATCATTGAAAATTGATCACACTTGACCACACCTGATGTACTGAAGGCCTATCTTGAGACACTAAAAAGTCATGAAAGTACAAATACCCCCCAAATTACCCCTTTTTGGAAAGTAGACATTCCAAGGTATTTAATAGGGGGCATGGTGAGTTTTTTGAAGTTGTAATTTTTTCCCACAACTCTTTGCAAAATGAAGATTTTTTTTTTTTTTACAAATTGACGAATTAACAGGTTATTTCTCTCACACAGCATATGTATACTTGCAACTACACCCCAAAACACATTCTACTACTCCTCCTGAGTATAGCGATACCACATGTGTGAGACTTTTTCACAACCTGGCCACATACAGAGGCCTAACATCCAAGTAGCACCGTCCGGCATTCTAGGAGCACAAATTACACATATAATTTCCTGACAACCTATCGCATTTTGAAGGCCCTGGAGCACCAGGACAATGGAAACCCCCATAAAATGACCCCATTTTGGAATGCAAACAGCCCAACGTATAATTTTTGAGGCATAATGAGTCTTTTGAATATGTCATTTTTTTCCACAAGTTTTTGGAAAATTTTGAAAGAAAATGAAAACGCATTTTTTTACACAACACTGTCCATTTATGCAATATTTCTAACACATAGCATGTACATAGCAAAAATTGCACCCCAAAATACATTCTGCTATTCCTCCTGAGTATGGCGATACCACATGTGTAACACTTTTACACAGTCTAGCCACATACAGAGGCCTAACATCCAAGTAGCACTTTTCACAAAGTTGTCCATTTATCCACTTTAAGACTGGGCCTATTTTTGACACTTGGTGTTTACAAGCTAAAAATCATTTTTTTTGCTAGAAAACTACTTAGAACCCCCCAAACATTATATATTTTTTTTTAGCAGAGACCCTAGAGAATAAAATGGAGATCGTTGCAATATTTTTTATCACACCATATTTGCGCAGCAGTCTTCCAAATGCAATTTTTTTGAAAAAAATTAACTTTTTTGAACTAAAAAATAAGAAAACAGTAAATTTAGCCCAATTTTTTTCCATAATGTGAAAGATAGTATTACGCCGAGTAATTAGATACCCAACATGTCATGCTTCAAAATTGCGCATGTTTACAGAATGGTGCCAAACATTGGTACTTAAAAATCCCCATAGGCAACATTTTAAAAATTTCTGCAGGTTACCAGCTTAGAGTTACAGAGGAGGTCTAAGGCTCAAATTATTGCTCTCGCTCTAACAATCGCGGAGATACCTCACATGTATGGTTTGAACACCGTTTACATATGTGGGCTGGACTTGCGTATGCGTTTGCGCTTTAATTTTTTTCCTATTTATTTTATTTATTATTTTTTTATTTTTACACAGTTTAAAAAAAAAAAAATGCTTTGATCATTTTTATTCCTATTACAAGGAATGTAAACATCCCTTGTAATAGAAATAGGCATGACAGGTCCTCTTTATTGTGAGATCTGGGGTCAAAAAGACCTCACACCTCACAACTACACTAAAAAAGAAAAAAAAAATTGTTGAAAAAGGAAAAAAAATTAAAAAAAAAGCGGCCCTTTAAACCGGTTGCTAGGCAACTACTTTTGACGTAGCTCCGGTCCTCCAAGACCATAGAGTCGAGTGAGGGCCATCTTGCCCTCACTCGACTTCCTGTCTCTGAGGATCCGGGACCGGATAGTTTTCCCCGCTGCCGGCGGGTCCGGTAAGCTGGGAAAATGTCTGGGACGTGGCGGGAGGGGGGGGCACCTCTTCCCCTGCACCGTAAGGGTAATTCCGTGGCGAATCCGCCACTGGGACCACCCTTATCTGAAAGCCGACCGTCCGCCGTTTAAAAAAATACCGGGGTTATGGCAGCTATCTGCTGCCATAACCCCGGTATTTAGCTTTTAATGGCTGACGCATATAGTCGTTAGGCGGTCGGTAAGTGGTTACATGTATATGGCAAACAGGTGACGACTGATGGGGTGACAGGTGACAATGACTGATGGGGTGACAGGTGATGATGACTGATGGGGTGACAGGTGACGATGATTGATGAGGTGACAGATGACGATGATTGATGAGGTGACAAGTGATGATGATTGATGGGGTGACAGATGACAATCACTGACGGGGTGACAAGTGACGATGATTGATGGGGTGACAAGTGACGATCACTGATGGGGTGACAAGTGACGAAGATTGATAGGGTGACAGATGACGATGACTGATGGGGTGACAGGTGACGGTGATTGATGGGGTGACAGGTGACGGGCGATGGTCACCGATGGGTGACAGGTGACGGGCAATGGTGCATGGCGGTACTGATGGCAGCCTCTGGTGACAAGTGCACTTTAGGCTACGCACAGCGTTTGGGGTGCTATTGCAAATCACAGGCAACGCACAGGCGTCCCGCAATTTGCAATGATTTCCGTATCGCGGGCAGAATCGCGGTGATTCTGCCCGCGATCGCTACGCTCACATGTGAACGTAGCCTTATGGGTGTCAATTTCTGGGCACTGATGAGGTGACTGTTGGGTGACAGGTGCAATTGGCGGGGGGGGGGGCTGGGGAATGTGTGGGGACATTTATTGCTGTGATTTTACTTTTACAGGTGTACAGAGCAGTAACTCACTGTTTCTAGCTCTGCTCTCCTCACACTGGAAACTGTATGAGGGGAGAAGAGCTAGTAACAGTGAGTTACTGCTCTGTATTTACATTTTGTGATCGGCTGTGAATGGATTCACAGCCGATCACATAGTAAACAGTCACTGTCAGTGACTGTTTACTACTGCCGGTGACTAGCTGTGTTCCTAGGGAACACAGAGCCACCGACATGACCGCTCTGCGCGCTCCCGATCGCGCATGCACGGTCTGATTCCGGGCTTTGCTATTGTGATCGGCTGTGTCATTGGAACACAGACGATCACGTGGGAAACAGCCATGCCCATTGGTTGTTTCCCCCCTGCCCTGCCGGGGACACGCCGACACCGGCAGTGCAGGGCGGCGCGCACACGATCGCGCGCCTGCCCTGCTTTTCTGGGATCACGTCATATGATGTCCGCCCAGAACAACGGCCGCATCGTCCCGCCGTCATTTGACGGCGGGCGGGTGGCAAGTGGTTAAACTGTGTAAAGGGTTCTTTATCATCAGAGCGGTAAGGATGTTGAATTCTCTTCCACAAGCAGTGGTATCAGCAGAGAGCATCGAAAGTTTCAAAAAACTATTAGATGGGCACCTTAACAACCACAACATAAAGGGGTATATGACAACACACTCATCTTAGGTTGAACTGAATGGACTGGTGTCTTATTTCAACCTCACTATGTAACTATATGGACCACTTATCTACGAAGTGTGTCTATTAAATAACGATACTGATTGAATAACTCACCTTTATTTATATGTATTACAAATTGAATGCTTGTCCCCTTCAATATATTCCCCATTTGCACTAATACATTGCTGCAGTCTTGTTTTCCACTGGTCGAGGGCATGGAGAAAATCAGATTCTGTCAGCTGTTTCAACACATCGCGGATGTTTTCTTCTTTACAGCATCAACTGACTCAAAACGTGTCCCTATAAGCACTTAATTAATTTTTGGGAAAAGATTAACAGTCGCATGGTGCTAAATTGGGTGAAAATGGAGGATGTTAAAGTGTAGTAAGGTGCTTGTTGGTCAAAAACTGCTTTACAGAAAGTGCTGTGTGAGCAGGCGCATTGTCCTGGTGAAGAATAAAACCATTTTCCCACAGTTGCAGCTTTTTTTTTTTTTTTTTTTACTCTTTCTCTCAGCTTTATCAAAACTTCCTTATAATAATGCTGGTTAACTATTGTGCCTTCTGGAACCTATTTTTTCAAACACAATAAACATGGCTTTTAATTTTGACTTGCTTTGACAAGCTTTTTTCATTCTTGGTGAGGACGGTGTTTTCCAACCAAACTTACCATTTTTTCGGCACACTACAGAAAACACAACCAAACTAAATGACAACTCACAATCAACTGAAAGTCATAGTGTTGCTGCTTGTAATGCAAGTTCAAACATGTTCATGGTCACCACACATGCAGTTATAACCGGTTCTGACTGCTTTGTTTACTAGGAGGAATCAGTCTCATTATTTAAAAGACATACCTCGTGTGTATATATATATATATATATATATATATATATATATATATATATATATATATATAGAGCACCCTCCTAGGTAGGTGCTGAGAAAACAATAAGGGAGGCCCTGTCTGCTTATCAGGGGGGCCTGATTGTTCAGCTAGGCTGTCATGTGTTTTCCAGGTGTGCCTGTTGAGCTTGGGGAGTCTCCATACTATGTCCAATGAGGACTCTAATTGGACAGTGGAGGAAGCCTGACCAATAGCACACCAGGGCTTGTATCTATCCCAGAGGGCAGAATCTGCCACAAGGCATCCTGGGATGGGGTATAAGTCTGAGGGGGACACATGACAGGGCGTCTTTGGTGGGAAGCAGTGTCCCAGGAGGAGGGTGACGGCTGTCTCTCCTCCTGTCAGCATGAGGAAAGTGTCCTGGGCAATTGGCCTAGAGGACGGAAGGTTGAGCTGAGCTGCAGAGAGGGATCCAGTGTGCTGAGGACAGAGTGGAGCTGCCGGGCAGAGGTTTCCAGGAAAGCAGTGTCGTGAGTACTGTAAACTGCCCAGGGGTCTGCCTAGGATAGGAGACCACTCCAGAAGGTCAAAAGGATCCGGGAGCCAGATAACCAGTAGAGAAGGCTTAGAAAAGGGGTTGCCAGAGTCTAAGCCCTGAAGATAAGTGTGTGAGAGAGGGTGCCGGTGCGGGCCCTGAAGCGTACAAGTGTTCAGCAGTACAGCAGTGATAAAGTAGCTACTTCAGCAAGGAGTGCCAAAGGGAGCTTCAAAAGGACTTTGAGTCACAAGGAGGTGATCAGAAGTCAGTTCAGTATTAACAGGCAGCAGGCCAGCGTTAACCGGCATCAAGGCAGGATCAAGTCAGCGCCAACAGGCATTTTTCAGTTGTCCCCAGCAAATTGTGCATAGTTGAGCTACAGGAGTATCCCACTCATCCCTTCTCCCATCCAAGTTCTAAATAAACCTAAAAAAACCCAAAGATACTGGACTGGTCATAGTCTCAGTGCTCACACTTGGAGAACATGCCTAAATCTCTCAGACGGACCCACATCCAGCACAATGGCTGGTAATTCTGCTATATACTGTATATATATATATATTATTGCTTGGAGTATCCTATTCATGGGTCCTATTCATAAACAGCTCAAGCCAGAGCTTCAATTGGACTGATTTTTTACATCCCAATTGTCTTTGAATCCTGTGTTCCTCAGTGAACAAGAAAGTTGGATTTTTGTACTTAAAGTGTTACTAAACCCACAACAGTAAAATTAGTGTGTATATATGCAGTAAAGCATGCTTGTTATACTCAATGCGGAACCTAAGGGGCTAAGCCTCCATATTGTGTAAAATGGATGTTTGATCCTGTTTCTGTAATCCTCCCTTCTTCAACTGTCCCTAATCCATCAGCTCCTAGAACAGACCCTTGGGGGCACTTGGCACATGCTCAGGTTTGTGTGTTTGGCTGTTTTTTTGGGAGGGTGCTGTATTTAAAAATTATTTTAGTAAATAAAAACTGCGTTTCCATGTTTTGTGTACTGTGGGAGACCAGATATAATGAATGTAGGGTCCTGAGTTTAGTAATACTTTAAAATGATTTTTTGTAGCATAAAATCGATTTCTTGGAATTCATTGATTGACACAAGCCCCACTCTTTGATCTTATTCCTAGTACTGCTTTTTCATTCAAAACTGATGTATGCTTAGAGTTCATTAAGGGACACAGGATTCAGAGATAGTTGTCAGTTTTTTGGCGGATCTGAACGGTCCCCCCATGTCCGCTGACATATGATCCGATCCGTCAAATCTGTACGGATGGAAACCCTATTTTCCATCTGTCTGGCGGATCAGATCGCATGGGATCGAATGAGAACGGACCGATGGTCCCTTCCCATCCGATTTCCCCCATAGATATGCATGGGGAACTGACAGCTGTGTCTCCGCACACAGCACGGAGACATAGCTGTCATCCTCCTGCTCAACGGGGGATCGGCTGATTGATCCCCCACTGAGAAAAACGGACTCTGTCCGATGGACAGAGTGTGTGAAAGTGTAATGTTCTGGTACCTTTGGGTACCCTAATTACTCTTTCATAAGTGTATGCGCCCCACCATTCTCTTTTGGTAAGGTGCGCATACACCTTTAAGACTGATGCTGTCATCACTGAGCGCCGGACTGGATGGCTATTTAGATCGCCGGCTCTCACTCACATGTGTTCGTTCAAACTGCTTTGTGCCTTGATGCTAACCTGTCTTGAAGCTCACATGCTTGCAAGCATACCTCGCTGTCGGAAACCACGCTGCGCTGATCCCTGTATCCCGCTACTGGATCATCCGCTCTTGCCGAACCTCTCCTCTGCTACATTGCTATTAGTGATAAGTACCCCACAGGGGAAACCTCTATAACCTTTATACTAAAGCTTACACTATCTAGCTCTGCATACTAAGGACTATTACTACATCTGCATTATCTAAGATTGCTAGCTCTTGAGCCTACTACCACCTGTTCTTGCACTGGGTTGATCTCTCTTGTATGTCCACCTGCTACTCTGTCATCTACTACCATACATGATTGCTAAACCTATCTGCATCCCATCTGCTACTATCTTACTTTCAAGAACATTTCCTTTCAAGTGTCTGTCATCTACCATCTCTACCCAACCTGTCTCTTCAGCCTATCATCACTGTGTTACTATATACATAAGTCACTCTAGGAAACATCTTATTGAGTGTGTGTATTTACTTGCTGAATTGAGATCATCCACACATGATGAGTCATTGAGAGTTGGGAATGGTGTCTCAGCGTTTCTCTACATGACTACTGAAGTGGAATATTTCTGCAGCTGAAAATCCACATCATACGTAAAACGCAGGAGCGTTACAGATTGAACGAACCACAAATGGATTCAGCAGAAATAACCACTCAGATGACACAATTAAAACAGCAAGTAACTGCGTTAATACACGCACTTGCTGAATTAAAAGAAGACAATCAGGCTCTGTCGCAGCAGGTAATTAGACTGACACAACTTACCTCTGCTCAGTCCCCTGAACCCAAAATAAATCCTCCTTTGGTATTTACAGGCGATCGCAAAAAATTTCGCGAATTTAAAAACGCATGTGAGTTACTTTTCTTGCTAAAACCCCGTACCTACCTTACTGATCACATTAAGGTTTGTACTATTATTTCTTACCTAACAGGCGATCCTCGGGCCTGGGCAGACTCTCTTTTTGAGAAAAACGACCAGCTTCTCAACTCCTATGCCTTGTTCCTAGCAGAACTCACTAGCCTATATGATGATCCCAATAGGCAGAGTACTGCCGATCTTCAATTAAGATCCTTGAAACAAGGTAGGAGACCTGTAGAAGACTTTGTCGCAGAATTCAAGAGATGGACCCTTGATTCAGAATGGAATGATGCATCTCTGAAAACCCAATTTAGGCTTGGCCTATCAGAGGCCGTTAAAGACGAGCTCGCCCGAGCAGATCTGCCAAAAACCCTGGATGCATTGATACAACTCAGTATCACCATAGATAGAAGACTACGAGAAAGAAAGGCTGAGAAAATGGGAATGCCATTATCCAGTTCTTCTCGGATTTCGGCCGTTGACCCCGTTCCTATGGAGGTAGGAACCATACGCCCACCTCTATCAACTATGGAAAGAGCCAAAAGACGATCTGGTAATCTCTGCTTGTACTGTGCATCCCCGGATCACAAGATAAACGTCTGTCCCCTAGTCTACAAAAAGAAGGGTGAGTGTTCACATGTCCTCCTAGGGGGATTGACAACTTCAATCACTAACCCTTACCTTTCTGTTTGCTTAACATTACAGTGGGACCAGAACAGGATTACTACTAAGGCCATGATTGACACAGGATCTTGTGGAAATTATATTGACATACGTTTTGCTGCTTTAAATAAAGTTCCTATTATTTCTAAACTTAAACCTGTCTCAGTAAGTCTTATTAACGGTGTTCCTTTATCCTCTGGTCCGATCACTGATCAGACACAGGCACTCCTAGTCACTACTAACGGGTCTCATATTGAGACCACTACCTTCGATCTAATACCTTCACCCCACTTTCCCATTGTGTTGGGACTTCCCTGGTTGCACACACATCAACCAACCATAGATTGGAAGGAACGGACCCTGGCCTTCCTCTCTTGCTATTGCGAGGGTACGTGTAACCTCCCGTCTTTCGGGAAGATCCTGTCTGTGGTGACAGATGAGATTGCACCACTATGTTATCAGGATCTCTCTGAGGTTTTTCTTGAGAAAAATGCTCAAGCACTACCTCCCCATCGAGACTATGATTGTAGCATTGATCTACTCCCAAATAGCAAATTGCCGTTCGGTCATGTTTATCCTCTTTCACAGGATGAACTTTCCCATCTCAAAGACTATTTGGATGAGAATTTGGAAAAAGGTTTTATTAGACCTTCCACTTCTTCCACAGCAGCAGGACTCTTTTTTGTCCGCAATAAGGACTCAAGTCTCAGGCCTATCATCGACTATAGGCAATTGAATGCTATTATAATAAAAGATCGCTATCCTCTACCGCTTATCCCTGAGCTCATTGAGCAGGTGCGTGGAGCTACCTATTTTTCAAAATTGGACCTGAAAGGAGCATACAATCTCATTCGAATCCGTGATGGACACGAGTGGAAGACTGCATTCAGAACCAGATACGGATTGTTCGAATATCTTGTAATGCCATTTGGGCTATGCAACGCCCCTGCAGTTTTTCAACGATTTATAAACGATATTTTCAGAGACTTACTAGATGTCTGTGTTGTGGTATATCTGGACGATATACTTATATATTCACGATCCCTGTCTGAACACATAAGACATGTAAGACTAGTATTATCGAGATTGCTTGCACACAACCTTTATGTGAAACTGAAAAAATGCTTGTTTCATAAAGAAGAGGTACTCTTTCTAGGCTACATCATATCCAAAACAGGAATCGAGATGGACATGAGTAAGATATCCTGCATTCAGGATTGGCCTACACCAACCACACGCAAGGCGCTACAGCGATTTCTTGGATTTTCGAATTTCTACAGGAAGTTCATTAGAAATTTCTCTGCCATTGTGAGACCCCTCACACAGCTCACTAGCATTAAAAAAACATTCAAATGGTCAGATGAAGCAAATAAAGCTTTTCACCTGTTAAAGACAAGGTTTACTTCTGCTCCCATATTACGTCATCCAGACCCATCCCTCCAATACATTCTGGAAGTAGATGCGTCAAACATGGCAGTAGGAGCAATACTCTCCCAACGACCAACTCACACTTCACCACTTCATCCAGTCGCCTTTTTTTCTAAATCCCTAAGCAGTCCCGAGATAAATTACCCCGTGGGTGAAAAGGAACTGCTTGCTATAAAATTGGCTCTGGAGAATTGGCGACATTTACTCGAAGGCACCCAATTACCAATACTTATATACACGGACCATAAAAATCTCCAATATCTTCAGACTAACAAAACTCTCTCGCACCGACAGGTACGATGGTCACTATTCTTTTTAAGGTTTAACTTCCTAGTGACCTACACACCTGCAGATAAGAACAAAAAGGCGGATACACTATCACGACTAACTGAAGAAAACTACTTTGAAATCCCTTCCGTTCCTATAATACCTCACAAACGCATTATTGGAGTTGTCCGTTCCTTGAAGGAAGAGGTTTTGCATGGTATAAGTTTGGATTCACCCCCACCACAACTAAATACTGATGCAGAAGGCTTCCTCTACTACAACGACAAACTTTACATACCACCTACCATACGCACCAAGATCTTGGAATTATCGCATGATGTGCCTATGGCAGGACATATGGGTATGACAAAGACTCTTAATCTGATTACCAGGCAATTCTGGTGGCCTGACATGAAAACATCTATACAAAAATTCGTCTCTTCATGCAATGTCTGTGCCAGGTCCAAAATTGACACTAGAGTACAAAAATGCAGCCCAGCGCTCACTCCGAATGGGAAGACTGGCGTGCTGCTCTCCTCAGGCAGGGAACTCCAAAACGGGTACATAAAAAAGAAAAGAAGAGGAGGCGCAAACACCTAGTGCATTACCCGTGGTCACTGTTGCAAATAGTTTAATTAAAAAATGCCAAATGCATACTCACAGACGCAGAGATAAAAACATGTTACAAGAATCCACCATGTGTGAACTGGAACAAGTCCTGACTGAAGGACTTGTTCCAGTTCACACATGGTGGATTCTTGTAACATGTTTTTATCTCTGCGTCTGTGAGTATGCATTTGGCATTTTTTAATTAAACTATTTGCAACAGTGACCACGGGTAATGCACTAGGTGTTTGCGCCTCCTCTTCTTTTCTTTTTTATGTACCCAAAATTGACACTACGAGACCATCCGGTCTACTATGCAGTCTACCAATACCCCAAACTCCATGGGAAGTTGTGTCCTTGGACTTTATAGTGGAATTGCCTCCTTCCAAAGGATTTAATACCATCTTAGTGTCAGTGGACCATCTGACAAAAATGGCACATTTCATTGCTATTCGCAGACTACCTTCGTCCAAACAAACGGCAGAACTCCTGATGAAACATGTCTTTAAGTTACATGGTATCCCAAAAACTCTTCTGTCTGACCGTGGATCACAATTTATTTCCAAGTTCTGGCAAGAACTATGTCACATACTACGGATCGAGCGGAAGCTCACTTCTCCTTACCATCCGCAGACCAACGGACAGACTGAAAGAGTCAACCAATGCATCGAGCAATATTTACGTTGTTACACTTCTTACCAACAGGATGATTGGGTGGATCTTCTCCCTCTGGCAGAATTTGCCTACAACAACGCAACCCACAGTACGACCAAGCAGAGTCCGTTCTACTTGAACTATGGGTTTCATCCCTCTATTCTTCCACCACGCATCCTTCCTTCAAATAACCCAGTAGCTTCAGACTATCTTACCCAAATAAAGGACTCTCTGGGTTTGCTTAATACTACCATTGCACACGCTCATAGTCAACAAAAGAAGTACTATGATCTTCGCAAAAGACCTTCTCCTCAGTACACTATCGGGGACCTCGTTTGGCTCTCAACAAAAAATTTAAGACTGAAAATCCCTAGCAAAAAGCTTGGACCTCTGTTCTTGGGACCTTTCCCAATCAAGAAACTTATTGGAAAAGCTGCAGTACAGCTTACATTGCCAATAGACCTCAAAATACATCCCATTTTCCATGTGTCAATACTGAAGCCCCATGTTCCTGACCAAGGAATAAGGCCTACTATCCCACCGCCTCCTCCTGTACAAGTTGAAGGTGGAGAAGAATACGAGATAAAAGAGATTCTGGATTCTCGTATCCACAGAGGAAGACTTCAGTACTTGGTTCGATGGAAGAACTATGGGCCCCAAGACGACACCTGGCTAAACACCTCTGACATACATGCCTCTAGATTAATCCGCAATTTTCATGCGAAGTACCCAGACAAACCAGCTCCAGAGGCCTTCAGGAGCCGGCCTTAAGGGGGGGGTACCGTAATGTTCTGGTACCTTTGGGTACCCTAATTACTCTTTCATAAGTGTATGCGCCCCACCATTCTCTTTTGGTAAGGTGCGCATACACCTTTAAGACTGATGCTGTCATCACTGAGCGCCGGACTGGATGGCTATTTAGATCGCCGGCTCTCACTCACATGTGTTCGTTCAAACTGCTTTGTGCCTTGATGCTAACCTGTCTTGAAGCTCACATGCTTGCAAGCATACCTCGCTGTCGGAACCACGCTGCGCTGATCCCTGTATCCCGCTACCGGATCATCCGCTCTTGCCGAACCTCTCCTCTGCTACATTGCTATTAGTGATAAGTACCCCACAGGGGAAACCTCTATAACCTTTATACTAAAGCTTACACTATCTAGCTCTGCATACTAAGGACTATTACTACATCTGCATTATCTAAGATTGCTAGCTCTTGAGCCTACTACCACCTGTTCTTGCACTGGGTTGATCTCTCTTGTATGTCCACCTGCTACTCTGTCATCTACTACCATACATGATTGCTAAACCTATCTGCTTCCCATCTGCTACTATCTTACTTTCAAGAACATTTCCTTTCAAGTGTCTGTCATCTACCATCTCTACCCAACCTGTCTCTTCAGCCTATCATCACTGTGTTACTATATACATAAGTCACTCTAGGAAACATCTTATTGAGTGTGTGTATTTACTTGCTGAATTGAGATCATCCACACATGATGAGTCATTGAGAGTTGGGAATGGTGTCTCAGCGTTTCTCTACATGACTACTGAAGTGGAATATTTCTGCAGCTGAAAATCCACATCATACGTAAAACGCAGGAGCGTTACAGAAAGGAGCCTTAAGGTTGATTTAGACACTGGCAAACACACTACAAAAACAATGACCAGCTTGTTATAACCCCAAGTCATTACAAGCTGGATTTTGTTTTTCTGTTTGCCCGTGTCCAATTCAACATGTAGGTGGCAGTATAATCCAACTGTCTCTTCAATGAACTATAAGAATTGGATTTTATGGTACATTTTCTATGTGGCTATGTCAGAGCCAAGAAGCGGCTTAGAAGAGCTTTCCTCTGCTCTGTGCTGCTTTGCATCTTAGAAATGTAGAAAGTAGGAACCTTGCTGATATTCAAGAACTTCTGCAGTGCCTGCTCATACAGTAGACTTACATTGTGGCATTGATCTGGAACCATCCAAAAAACGGACAGATGGATCCAGACTGAATGCACACAGGCCCAGAGAATTTTAGGTGGGAGGGTTCATTGGGAACCAGTCAAAATTTGATCATGATATGGCCAGCCTAATGCCAATGGTATACAGTCATAGAAGCCATTATACCCACCACATGGTTGGACAGCAAGTATATGTATGTAATGATTTAATTTTCCCAGTTTTTCAGCTACACTATTTTACCAAAAGTATTGGGATGCCTGCCTTTACTTGCACGTGATCTTTGTTGGCATCCCAGTCTTAGTCTGCAGAGTTTAATATTGAGTTGGCCCACCCTTTGCAGCTATAACAGCTTCAACTCTTCTGGGAAGGCTTTCCACAAGGTTCAGGAGTGTGTCTATGGGAATGTTTGACCATTCTTCCAGAAGCACATTTGTGAGTTTAGGCACTGATGTTGGAGAGAATGCCTGGCTCACAGTCTCCACTCTAATTTATCCCAAAGGTGTTCTATCGGGTTTAGGTCAGGACCCTGTGCAGGCCAGTCAAGTCACTCCACCCCAAACTCACTCATCCATGTCTTTATGGACCTTGTTTTGTGCACTGGTGCGCAGTCATGTTGGAACAGGAAGGGGCCATCCCCAAACTGTTCCCTCAAAGTTGGGATCATATAGTTGTCAAAAATTACATGGTATGGTGACGCCTTAAGAGTTCCTTTCACTAAAACTGAGGGGCCAAGCCTAACCCCTTAAAAATGACCCCACACCATAATCCCCCTCCACCAAATGTTTTGGATCAGTGCACAACGCAAGGTCCTTAAAAACATGGATGAGCGAGTTTGGGGTGGAGGAACTTGATCGGCCTGCCCAACCTGTGTCAGAACCTGGGACCTCTTCTGTGTCTGGCATTGATTCTTCTCACTGAGCTATCTGGGATGATTGGACAATCCTGCCTTGCATCTTGATTGCTATTGAACCTTTAACTCCTTGCTCCTCCCATGAACTTCCTACATAAGCCTTGCCTCTGCACTTTCTGTCGCCAGATTATTGTGGTCTGATCCTTGGAAAATGACTTTGGCTTGTGACCCCCGACTACGAAACTCTCCTCCTGCATCAACTTTGGCTTGTGACCCCGACTACGAAACTGTCTCCTGCACCAAACTTGGTTTGTGACCCCAATGAAAATTATTGGTCTAAGAACTGAGCTTGCCTGACGTTGTCAGTCATTGGTCTCCACTCATTAAGTAGTCTCCTAACAACCGAATAGAACACCTTTGGGATGAATTCAAGTGGAGACTGTGAGCTAGGCCTTCTTGCCCCCATCAGTTCCTGGCCTCAGAAATGTGCTTTTGGAAGAGCGGTCAAACATTCCCATAGACACACTCCTAAACCTTGTGGACAGCTTTCCCAGAAGAGTTGAAACTGTTAAAGCTGCAAAGAGTGGGCCAACTTAATATCGAACCCTACGGACTAAGACTGGGATGGTATTAAAGTACATGTGTGTGTAAAGACAGGCGCCCCGATACCTTTGGTAATATAGTGTATAAATTATTTACTATGTGTAAAATGAGTACACATTTATACCTGTTACATACTGTATAGGGCATTGAGCTGTTTTCTAAGCTAGTCGGTTTCTGGTTTTATTTTTCAGATGCATGAGAGATCTGTAGATTAGCAGTGATTGTTAAATTGTTGTTGTCTGTCTGTTTGATTAGATGTGTTGAATGATGAAGAATGATCTAGCTGTGGATGACTGGAAGGAAACAATAGGCTGTAAACCCATATCTATTCTGTTTCCACTAATTCCTGTAAGAAGATAACATTTGGAGGGGAGCTATGAGCTGCTGATTGTGTAAAATGCGCCATCATTTATAAGTGCTTGCCCCAAAGACAACTCTGCGCAAAACACTAACCTAACTAATAAATACACAAGACAGATATCACTCATTCTATTCATTTTTCAATAGAACCAGGCTGAGGCCGTCTGACATTTGGCCCATGTGTACTAGGCTTTAAAGTAGTGGTAAAGGCAAAACTTTTTTGGTTTTGTTTTGGAAAGAGTGGGGTGCCTTATAATTCCTGACAGTTTTTTGCCATCTGTGTGTGGATGGGGCTTACTGCAACCATACATGAACTCGGGAGATGGTGCTCAATAGTGTCCTTAATGGCGGGCTGAGGCTGTCAATTAACGCAAAGTTGGCTTTAAGGCAGCACTTCAACTTAAGTGAGGCTTCTCCCTAGAAAACATAATTAGCTCCTTGTAGTTTGTGGCCCAAGTTCTTTAACTCATAAATCTCTGTACACTATGGAGAACAGTTCTTTACTTTCATAACCTTTCTCTCTGTATTGTGAAGCATTTCTGAGCCAGTACCACTGAGCCTGTACTGGATTCTACCAGCCCAGTAACCTGTCACTTCATTCCCAGTGACAGATTGATTCGTATGTACATTAGGAAGATGAAATATTGTACATATCCTGTTCTTATTGACTTCAAGGCCTCACTCCATCTTCTGTGACTTCCAAGCTCAGTCCCTAGGTCTCCCCATACTGCAATGTCAGGCAAAGTATTGGGGTTACGATAGCTAGGGAAGGAGCCTAAGCACACAAGCTCCTTCACTGACAGAACCTTAAGTCACCTTTACCAAGTCACACCACCAGCTGGCTGATTATGCACCCGAATAACCTGCATGTTAGACATTGGTTCTGCAGATTGCCACCTTTTCTTCAACCCAAACCCGAACACTTTAGCAGTGCGTGGCAATTTTTTTCTTTTTAGTAGTATACTGTACATAACAAATGAAAACCAAAATGTAATACAAATAAATGTAAAACCTTTATAACCTTTTTAAAAAATTGTGCTGCACCAAAACGCATAATACTTTGTTACCATACATTTTGCTGCAGGGGAATAAGCGCAAAAGCAAAGTGTGTGGTGGTGTCATTAAGACTTAAATGGCACATCTGCAAAAGGGCTGTATGTTTTTGTGCATTGAATAAATGCACACAATTTTGCATACATTCCTGCAATGCATAAATGTCTACTTAGGCCAGAGGAAATTAATTTAAAATTCAAGAAGGTCCAGTCACTAAAATTTTCTTCCAGCTGAGGTTCCACACGAGATTCCACATTGCTCTCTAAAAAAAAAAACATAAAAGTAGGCCAATCACATCCATATTTCAAGTAAAAGAAAATAAAACGACATTACATAAGGTGTCCCCATCAGAGTGCCCCCTGAAATCTGGTGTCCCTATCAGAGTGACCCTTACATCAAGTTCCCTCCATCAGAGTGCTTCCTTACATCTGGTGTCCCCTTAAATCTGATGTCCCCATCAGAGTGCCCCCTTACATCAGGTACCCCCATCAAAGTGCTTCCTTACATCTGGTGTCCCCATCACAGTGCTTCCTTACATCTGGTGTCCCCAACAAAGTACTTATTTACATCTGGTGTCCCCATCAGAGTACTTCCTTACATCTAGTGTATCCATCAGAGTGCTTTTTTACATCTGGTGTCCTCTTCAGAATGCCTCCTTATATCTGGTGTCCCCAGCAGGGTGCTTCTTTACATCAGGTGTCACCATTTGTATGCTTCCTTACATCTAGTGTTCCCATCAGAGTGCTTCCTTACATCTGGTGTTCCCATCAGAGTGCTTCCTTACATCTGGTGTTCTCATCAGAGTGCTTCCTTACATCTGGTGTTCCCATTAGAGTGCTTCCTTATATCTGGTGTTCCCATCAGAGTGTTTCCTTACATCTGGTGCCCCCATCAGAGTGCTTCCTTATGTCTGGTGCCCCCATCAGAGTGCTTCCTTATGTCTGGTGCCCCCATCAGAGTGTTTCCTTATGTCTGGTGTCCCCATCAGAGTGCTTCCTTATGTCTGGTGCCCCCATCAGAGTGCTTCCTTACATATAGTATTCCCATCAGAGTGCTTGCTTACATCTGGTGCCCCTATCAGAGTGCTTCCTTACATCTAGTGCCCCCTTAATCAGATGTCCCCATGAGAGTAACTCCCTAATCTGGTTCCCCATCAGAGTGCCCCTTAATCTGGTGTCCCCCTCAGAGTACTTCCTTACATCTGGTGCCCCTATCAGTGTGCTTCCTTACATCTCATGTCACTATCAGAGTGCTTCCTTACATCAGGTGCCCCCATTAAAGTACTTCTTACATCTAGTGTCCCCATCAGAGTGCTTCCTTTCATCAGGTGCCCCCATCAGAGTGCTTCCCTACATTAGGTGCTCCAATCAGAGTAACGCCTTAATCTGGTCCCCTTTAGACTAACCCCCTAATTTGGTATCCCCATCAGAGTAACTCCCTAATCTGGTCCCTCATCAGAGTGCCTTCTTAATCTGGTGTCTCCATCTGTGTAACTCCCTAATCTAGTGTCCCCATCAAATTGCCTCGTTAATCGGGTCCCCATCAGAATAATGCCTTAATTTGGTCCCCATCAGAGTAACCCTTTAATCTGGTGCCCCCATTAGAGTGCAGTATTAATCTGGTTTCCCCATTAGAGTCCTCCTTTATTTGGTCTCCATCAGAGGGCCTCCTTAATGAGGTGTCGCCATCAGAGTACCCCCTTATATCAGGTGCCCCCTTTAGAGTGCTTTCTTACATCTAATGTGCCCAACAGAGTAACTCCCCAATCTGGTCCCCCATCAGAGTGCCCCCTTATGTGGCCCTCATCAGAGTGCCTTAATAATCAGATGTCCCCATCAGAGTTTCCCCCTAATCTGGTGTCCCCATCAGAGTGCTACTTTAATGTGGTCCCCATTGGAGTGCTCTCTTAATCTGATGTCCCCTTAAGAGTGCCTCCTTAATGTGGTGCCCATCAGAATAACTTTAATTCCACACAGGAACAAGAGAAAGGAGAACAGACTGTCTTCAGTATACCAGTGCCCCTGTTCTGTCAGAATACCATACCCTATCAGAATTCCATACCTCCGTCATTTCCGGTTACAGATCAGCTGTGGCTTCGTCATGAATCAGCTGTAGCCGTGTCACAAGTCATACTGCACATGCGCAGAATAGGTAGGGTATTTTGATAACATAGTAAGGGGTCAGGCTAAATTCCTAGTGTGAATGCGCCGGCGCATGAGCACCAACGGGTCGGGCAGCGGGATCTCTGATAAAAAACATCCATCCGATCTCCATGGCCCACACTGCACTGACCCGACACTGTGCCGAGCCGACACTCCAGCGACCCAACAATCAGATCTCCATGGCCCACACTGCGCCGACAATGAGACAGTGGGCGTGCGCGTGTGGGTGCGGAATAGGATTGTCCCATTGTCGGCTCGGCGCAGTGTATGCCATAGAGATCGGATTGATGTCCGTTGGTGCGCATGCGCCCGCTCATGCGCAGTAGGACTTTTGCCTCACCCCCTTACGATGTTATCAAAATTCGCTACCTCTTCCGCGCATGCGCAGTAGGATGTGTGACGCGGCTACAGCTGGTGCATGACGAACCTGCACTGGAAATGACGTAGGTAGGGAAATCTGATGGGGTAGGGTTTTCTGATAGAACACCGCGCTAGAGACTGGGCTCAGTCTCAGTTCTGGCTATCTATCGCCACCTGCAGGCTGAAGGGAGGAGAACACCCGATCTTCTCTCCAGCTATAAGAGCCACAGTCTGGTGCGAATATTGTATCCAGTTTTCAGATGGGCTGAAAACTGGACACAATTCAAAACCAGGACTGGTTTTGAATTCCAGACAGGTGGTAACCCTCTGCATCTTCACTTACTCACCTTGTCCCCTTATTAAAGTGGCTCTTCAGTCATTTTTTCATCTTTCCATCTATTAAATCCTCTGCCCTTGTTGTTTTCACTTTGGATAGTAAAATATTTTTTTTCTGCCAGTAAATACCTTATACTGCCCACTTCCTCTTTCTTGTCTGGTAATTTGCCTAGGCTAATCACATTATACACAGCTCCCTCTCTCACTTTCGTGAGAGTTTGTCAGCAAGGGAGAAGGGATTAGTCATAGGAAAGCCAGTGAGAGCTGGAGGGGGCTGGATGAGGGCGGAGATAACAGGAGACTGCAGAGATCCACGAGTATTCATGAAGAGCGGAGACATGTGGAGGCAAACAGTGGTATGAGTGTGTCTGTTTGTCTGTGTATATATATATATATATATATATATATGTGTGTGTGTGTGTGTGTCTGTGTAAATCCAGGAAGTGAACAGGCAGCAGCTTCAGCTGCCCACAGTTAAAATAGCTGCAGCCAGACTTAGTGGATGGAGATTTCGGCAGCATATTTGGCAAGTACAGAATCACAGTATTTATCAAATAATATGCAAAGTGGTTGGAGGGAAGCTTCAGAATGCCAAAGATGTTTTTATCATAAATTATGTGAGCAGACTGCAGTTTCTCTTTGAATCCCTGTTCTTGCGATACACCATACATGCATGCACCCCTTTTCTGTATGGTGTAATGACTTCAGACCAGGCAGAATCTCCAAAACGAATAACTTTACTAGAAGGTTTTTCAAAAAAAAATCATAGCAGATAGATTATCTTCCATACAGATATCTCAACATATTCACCCCTCTCTCTTAGTGCAAAATAGCATCAAGCTGCCACCTAGAAATCATATCTTTAAGTGTAAAGTCCTTTAGAGTCCATAGTAACTGTGTTCATCTTTGGTACCCCAATTAGGCACCTGCCAGGGAAACGGAGGGGAGGTATTAAGTTGTCTCACATAACATTGAGATTCCCTCTTGCTACTCCCATGCACAAAACCCCACCACTGGGTTGCCTCCATTTGTATTTATAGCCATCTACTAGGGGCAATGCCATGTGGGAGCCGACAACAGTGTAACCCCTGCCTAACCCAAGGGCAGCCTTGCAGCAGCCCCACATTTTACATTTAAAAATGAATCATAAAACATAACACATAACGACATTTCGAAAAATGAGCTAGAACAGTAGCTTAATAACCCTAAAGCAGACATCTGCTTACAAATGTGCTTTACTCTTCACTTCCTGTTTCATAGCCACAAAAGCAAGTTGTCTCCAAAGTGTGGGAATTCCCCACTTGGAAAGTTTTTTTTTTACCAGAGCTAGTATATCCATTGGAACTCAAAATTTGGGACTTTCTTTCCCTTTTACTCTTGGTGATAATGGCTACAGGACAAAGAGAGAGGTGAAACCTCCTAACTGGGACACGGGCCTCTCCTTAACATGACATATAAGGGGAAAGTAAAACGCACCTAAAATGGTAGTAGCATTTTTAAATATTTTGCTATATGAATGGGATCATAAAAATAGGGGCGTTGTCCCTATTTGGCTGCAACCCAGATAGCAAGCAGATGAGCTGAAAGTTTGAAAATTACTTGCTAAGCTATTGCTAGGCTTGCCAGGATTCACAAGGTTGTTAGACAATTGCAGCAAGTCTGCATTGCATGACTCCAGACCAGCTTTCTTTGCAAACATTCTGCAAGTCTGCTGCAAGTTCTGGTTCAGTTATGTTGTTCAATAGTCATTCCACCACATGGGGTCACTGTGACTTGCAAAGCTCTTGCTGTAGACTCACCACTGCAACTTTGCTCTTGCTAGAGACTTGCCATGCAAATTTGCTACAAATTGGAAAAGTGTCAACTAGAACTTCAAGTGCTCTGTGAGTGTACAAGTTGCCAGTGAAAATGTGCAGCAAGTTAACAGACTTACAATTCAACACTGCCCAGAATTTGTGGCAAGTTATCCTTGCTATCTGGGAAAAGTGGAAATACATTTTAATCCAACTGAAAATTGTCTTCACTATTCAAAAACCAATTGTCTGATGTCATCCCAGGGTAATATGAAAAAAACAGAAACCCTCATAGTTGAGTGGGCTTCCGGCACCATATTTAAGTCCCCAGGCAGGCTGCATAGACCATGTTCTGCTGTGAGGGACATCACTCGGATGGGCGCTTTTGACCATAACATCAGGTATTTATCTACTCTCCACTCTTTGTAGGACCCTTTTGTTAATAATGACAATCTACAAGCGGTTGCACATCTTTACCAGAGGACCTGTTTGTCCCCATACAGAGTGGATTGAAAGCTATACCACTTCATTACATGGACAGGTCGTTCTACTGTTCCATATTATGCCTAGGCCAATACTTCCTGCTCTGGGTAATCTTTTAATGTCATTATACATGTTATCCACCCCATAGGTGCTGGACACTGGTTGCATTTTTTTTTGTAACATTGTACAATATAGTCAAGCGAATGTTCTATAATGGTATTCTTTGTGTGTAAATAATGTGACCTAGACATACATTTTGGACAATTTCCCATGAAAATATGATCAGAGTATGCAGTTGACACTGTATGTCCCTGCACACCATGAACCTTATTGAAAGTTATTCACACACATCCAGAAATTCATTTTTCCAAACACTACTCCATTTTTTGTATAACCCATTTAATCTTGTGGTGTCCGAATATCAGGGACTCCTCTCAGTGGGGACCTTCGTTGGAGCGGTATTGGTCCTGTGGCGGTGACGCCCAACTGATCCCTATATTTTGGCAGAGGCAAAGTCTTTCACCTTTTTTTATTCTAACTCTGCCTTTTTTGCTACCTTGATCATCCTAGGTGGTAGGTGATCTGTGTATAACCAATAGAATTAAAGCCTTACTGTGTGTTTCATATGTACAGTTATCGTATCTTCATTTCATGTACTTCATTGATAGAAACTTTTTTACATATGTATCTCCCTTGGCATACCCCTGAAAAAAGGTTTCACCTGAAACACGTTGGTTAGAGTGGGGACATCATGAGTGCACATGTAGAATTTCACATGATGCATGTGGTCTGAGCCCTAAATTTTATTTTGTATATACATGTTTTTTTCCAACATTGGAACTTTTTATTGTGACCTAATAAGATGTATATTGTTTTAAAACATTGGTAACGGGGTACTGGTTGCCTTTAAAGTTCTGCTCATCTATGGGGGGTTTCTGTTTTTTCATACTTTAATCCAACTGGGCACTCTACCACCAGACATACAGATCTCTATGGCCTCATCCACACTTGTGAATAGATCCCTTAGCAATTACATGTGTGAGACCCAGCGGGGATTCCCAGTGATTAACTACAGATGGAAGCCCCATTGAAAGCAAAGGCTGAGAGCTCCCGCAGCTAATCGTAGCCGCATATGCAGGTATTCACTCACACTCAAAGAAGTCTCCTCCTTGGCTTTGGAGGGGTTATCCTGCCTTTAGGGTACTAGGGTCGGCCCACAGAGGACCCCCACCCCTGCCCACAGAGGACCCCCATCCTTGCCCACAGAGGACCCCCACCCCTGCACACAGAGGACTCCCATCCCTGCACTCTGCACACAGAGGACCCCCAACCCTGCACTCTGCACACAGAGGAGCCCCAACCCTGGACACAGAGGACCCCCATCCCTGCACTCTGCACACAGAGGAGCCCCAACCCTGGACACAGAGGACCCCCATCCCTGCACTCTGCACACAGAGGACCCCCATCCCTGCACTCTGCACACAGAGGAGCCCCAACCCTGCACACAGAGGACCCCCATCCCTCCACTCTGCACACAGAGGACCCCCATCCCTGCACTCTGCACACAGAGGAGCCCCAACCCTGCACACAGAGGACCCCAACCCTGCACACAGAGGACCCCAACCCTGGACACAGAGGACCCCCATCCCTGCACTCTGCACACAGAGGACCCCCGACCCTGCACACAGAGGAGCCTCAACCCTGCACTGTGCACACAGAGGAGCCTCAACCCTGCACTGTGCTCACAGAGGAGCCTCAACCCTGCACTGTGCACACAGAGGAGCCTCAACCCTGCACTGTGCACACAGAGGAGCCTCAACCCTGCACTCTGCACACAGAGGACCCTCAACCCTGCACTGTGCACACAGAGCACCCTCAACCCTGCACTGTGCACACAGAGCACCCTCAACCCTGCACTCTGCACACAGAGGACCCTCAACCCTGCACACAGAGGACCCTCAACCCTGCACTGTGCACACAGAGGACCCTCAACCCTGCACTGTGCACACAGAGGACCCTCAACCCTGCATTGTGCACACAGAGGACCCCTCAACCCTGCACTGTGCACACAGAGGACCCCCAACTCTGCACTGTGCACACAGAGGACCCCTCAACCCTGCACGCAGAGGACCCCCAACTCTGCACTGTGCACACAGAGGACCCCTCAACCCTGCACTGTGCACACAGAGGACCCCTCAACCCTGCACTGTGCACACAGAGGACCCCTCAACTCTGCACTCTGCACACAGAGGACCCTCAACCCTGCACTCTGCACACAGAGGACCCCCAACTCTGCACTGTGCACACAGAGGACCCCTCAACCCTGCACTCTGCACGCAGGGGACCCCTCAACTCTGCATGCAGGGGGCCCCCCAACCCTGCACTCTGCACGCAGAGGACCCCTAACTCTGCACACAGAGGACCCCCAACCCTGCACTCTGCACACAGAGGACCCCCAACCCTGCACTCTGCACGCAGAGGACCTCTCAACCAACCAATCGCAATCGCTGCCTGATCTGCTGCAGTAAACTGATTTTCAGTCTAGCTGCTATTATATGTCTCAGGGGTGGGGGGCCCAAGAAAATTTTTACCCAGGGTCCAATCAATATTAGAGACGGCCCTGATGTAATCTCTTATAGAGTGATTATCTGCAACTGATCGGCCCTGAACACAGACAGTCTGCATCCAGTAACGATCATACACAGGTCATCGCTGCTTGAGCAATTATATGCAAGCCTACACGATAAGTTGCGGGAAATGTCAGCCTCCAATTGCTTTTAATGGAGCTTCGATCCACAGCTAAACACCAGGATCCCTCACTGGTTCTCCCGCATGCAATTGATAATGGCCGCACATTTGAATGGGGCCTAAAAGCAAACCTGTGCACTTGTGTGAAACTGATAGCTAACCTTCAGCACATGGAACTCAATTAAAATGATTAATTTTTTTTGTGCTATTTTGCTAGTTATTTTGTAACACATGTTATATATTTCAGCCTCTTACCACTAGAGGGCCAAAGGCCTCAAAACCCAGCTGCAAGCAAAACTGTGAATAATTTACTCTGAACATTATATAAATAGTGCTGCGCTATAATATAAATCCACAAAAATTGAACAAAAATATTATGTGAATACAACATACGTGTATGTAAAAGGTGGGAGATAAAAAGTCTCAGAATTGTGCTAAAATCCACAAAAGTCCAAAATCAATAATCACAAAAGTGCAAAGTGCAATAAAGTCACTATGTTTAATAAAACATAGAAACAATCCACCAAGATATTTATTGAATCCCGTCAACTGGTGTGTAATGCCCAGTGTTGGTCATCTTACTTTAAAAAAGTAATTAGTTACAGTTACAAATTACTTTTCCCAAAAAGTAATTGAGTTACTGACTCAGTTACCACATTGAAAAAGTAATTAGTTACTCAGCAAAGTAACTGCGACTTTTTTTACTATTCTATAATGCAATTACGTTCTATGAGATCTTTAATAGTTGTGGCGGTGTGGCACACTGTGGGGGTCTGAGTCCTGAGTCCTCCTGACTGTGAGTAACTGTATTTTGTTTTGTTTTTTGGTACCTGCTGCCTGGAGTGGCTGGCTGTTGGTGGTGTGGCACACGAGTGGTGGCAGTGTGGCACACTGGTGGTGGCAGTGTGGCACACTGGTGGTGGTGGCGGTGTGGAACACTGGTGGTGGTGGCGGTGTGGCACACTGGTGGTGGTGGCGGTGTGGAACACTGGTGGTGGCGGCGGTGTGGCACACTGGTGGTGTGGCACGCTGCTGGTGGTGGTGTGGTGGGTGGTGGCTGGTGGGTGTCTGAGACCTGACTCCTGACTGTCTGTGACTGACTGTGAGTTTTTTTTTTTTTTGGTACCTGCTGTGCTGGGCTTGCTGGTGGTGGTGTGGCCTCTGGCCTGGCAGGCACACTGTTGTCCGGGTCCCTCTGGCTCCGTCCTCCTGCAGGCCTCAGGCCTGCCTGTCTGTGCCTCTCTCCTCTTCTGGGCTGGCTGTGTGCGTTGCACCATTGGTGGACTGGTGGTGGTGGACTTCCTGCTGCCCAGTGCCCTGTGGTGGTGGGGGAGTCTCCTGGACTATATTGTTTTGTAAGTAACTGCCACTGGTTGTTTTATATATATTTTGCCAGTCTGGCAAAAGTAAGGTCCCCCATAGATCCCCCTTCAGTGCAGGCCAGGGCAGGTCTCCTGTAGATCCCCTTTAGTGCAGGCCAGGGCAGGTCCCCCATAGATCCCCTTTTAGTGCAGGCCAGGGCAGGTCCCCCATAGACCCCCCTTTAGTGCAGGCCAGGGCAGGTCCCCCATAGATCCCCCTTTAGTGCAGGCCAGGGCAGGTCCCCCATTGGTCCCCCTTTAGTGCAGGCCAGGGCAGGTCCCCCCATAAATCCCCACTTTAGCGCAGGCAGGTCCCCCATAGATCCCCCTTTAGTGCAGGCCAGGGCAGGTCTCCCGTAGATCCCCCTTTAGAGCAGGCCTGACCAGGGTGAGGGTCCCCCATATTTATCCCCCATAGATCCACCTTTAGTGCAGGCAGGTTCCCCCATAGGACTCCCTTGCCTTCTCTAAAGGGGGATGTATAAATATGGGGGACCCTCACCCTGGCCTGCTCTAAAGGGGGATCGGTGGGGAACCTGGGATGGCTGACCTGTCTGCTCTAAAGGGGGATTTTTAAATATGGGAGACCCTCACCCTGGCCTAGGCCTGCTCTAAAGGGGGATCTAGGGGGGACCTGGGATGGCTGACCTGCCTGCCATTGCCTGCTCTAAAGGGGTATTTATAAATATGGGGTACCCTCACCCTGGCCTAGGCCTGCTCTAAAGGGGGATCTAGGGGGCTCTAAAGGGGTATTTATAAATATGGGGGACCCTCACCCTGGCCTAGGCCTGCTCTAAAGGGGGATCTAGGGGGGACCCCCTAGATCCCCCTTTAGAGCAGGCCTAGGCCAGGGTGAGGGTCTCCCATATTTATAAATACCCCTTTAGAGCAGGCAACCCCCTAGATCCCCAATTAGAGCAGGCTTAGGACAGGGTGAGGGTCCCCCATATTTGTAAATACCCCTTTAGAGCAGGCAATATCAGACAGGTCAGCCATCCCAGGTCCCCCCTAGATCCCCCTTACAGCAGGTCAGGGTGACATTCCCCCTTAAAGCAGGGCAAGCAGGGTTCCCAGACCTCCAGTCCAGTGACTCCACCACAACCTTGCCTACCGTTACAGTCCTCCTGTTCTTCTCCCGCGCTGGACAGTCAGTCACAGAGAGATCACTGCGCAGCCGCGCACGCAGGTCTCTCTCCAGTCTCCACCACCACTCGACTTTGTGGGCGGTGCCACTGCTAAGAGCTAGAGCTGAACAGGAGGCGGGAGCGGACAACCCGAGGGAGGCCTGAGGCTCCACCCCCGAGCGATCGCATCAAGGAGGATTGATCCGATTTCAGCAGACGGCACTGGGCAGAGTGAGACTAGTTTCGGCGCGGCGGACACTGCAAGGACCGCTCACGGACACCAGTGTCCGTGTGCAGACACCTTGCCGACCCTGAGGGAATACAATTACATCTACTGCCTCTAGTGGCGGTAGATGTAATTGCGGTAACGCAGCCGAAAGTAGCGGCAACGGCGTTACAGGGACAGGACGAGTAATCTGATAGATTACTCGTTACCCTCAAAAGTAACTGCGTTAAGTAACGCCGTTTACTTAAACGCAGTTACTACCAACACTGGTAATGCCCCATACACACTTGCAGATTATCTGCAGACTTTTGTCTGCAGACTTACCAAAACCATATAATATGAGGTCAAATCTAAACACTTTCAATTTGTATGCAATCCGGCAGGCCCTTGCACTACATAGAAAAGGTAAGTCTGCAGACAAAAGTCTGCAGATAATCAGCACGTGTGTATGGGGCATTAGAGAAAAAAAAGCCTCCACCACAATAGTCCCCTTTTGGGCACACCCTCATCTTTTGGAAATGATCTCCTCAACAAAGGTCATAGAAGCACCTTTTAATCAAATCCAGGCCTCTTGGATCACTCTCAGAAATCTCCACTCTCCTCTCCCAATTAATCCATTGTTTGTCTCAACAATCAAGAAGCCCGGTTGTGTGGGATAAATGCAGTATAGCTTTTAAAATAAAAATAAAACTGGCATAGTGCTCACTTTGTGAAATTTTATCATAGCAAGAATAAAATATGTATAAAAAGTGGTTGAAAAACACAGGGGGATTATCAAACACTCACCCAGCGCTTAAAATCTGAGAGTAAAAACCACATAACCATAAAAGACTCGGTATAAATTATCATAAAAGTTGCTGATCGCAGCTACTGTAAAAAAGAAGCAATCTAAACATAATGTAATAAATACTAAAACTCGCAATGTCCAGCATGAATCACATTCAGCAGCGCTTAATATGTATTCAACATATCCTGATCATATAGTCCTCATGTGAGTGTTATACCACCAAAACAGGAAACAGCGTGCCTGTGTCCTGACGCGTTTCGTCGTATGCGACTTCAACGCATCAGGACACAGGCACGCTGTTTCCCGGGTAGTCATTGAGGTCTTGGTCTAATTCCGGAGCTTACCCATAAGTCATACGGAGAGATCCTGTGCAGGAACGGTGAGCAGGCCATCACATCGTAATTACCTAATTACAGGCTTGAATAATTTTATCTTGATGTAAGCAGATTGGATGTGGGGGTTGTTTTTATGTGAAAGAGTGGGTACTAAATAAAGCTTTTTGAAACGGTATCACACTATTGTGCCTCCTATTTTTCCAATTTTATATGGTTATGAGCTGATCCCTGACTGAGACTGGTAAGCGGAGTCCTTCTGGTGTGAGCAGAGGTGGTCCGGAGTATCAAGGGTTCAAGCAACCAATGCTTACAGGCGTATTTCCATGTTATCTCTGGTGAGTGCCCACTCCTAAGGGGTCACTGATGGTGTGGTGAAGGCTTATACCGGATTAAGTATTTCAGAGCACCGGGAACACCGAATATTTGAGGAATATATGCCTTTGTTTGAATAGAGACTGTTTTGGTGGTATAACACTCACATGAGGACTATATGATCAGGATATGTTGAATACATATTAAGCGCTGCTGAATGTGATTCATGCTGGACATTGCGAGTTTTAGTATTTATTACATTATGTTAAGAATAAAATATACACTCACACAAGTTAATTTAATATTGCTTTAAAATCACATACACACTTCTATAAAAACAGGAGTAGGAACAAATTGTTAATAAACAAAAACTAAATAAAATAAACAGAAAACTGTTAGATAAAATCGAACATACAAAATAGCATAAAGCTAATAACAAGCTGCAGCTATAAATAAAAGTCAAATCTAAACAAGGTGTGACCAATTCAATTATCTATAAAGAATTGATAACACTAGCAGCGCTAAGGTGTCAATATAACAGTGACAGACAGAGATAGGTATGGGAGTGGTGCAGCATGCACTTAGTGTAAATAGTGAACCAACAGTCCAATGACAGCCAACAGATGGACATGAACATAAAAGCCACTAATGTCCTTCATATCAGCAGTGGATAGATGAAATTCAAGTCCTCTTGTACACCCATGTGCCTCCACCATCCACAAGTGCCGCCACCCGTCAGACTGGACACTCACCACAAGGATCATCAATCTGCGCCTGTAGAACAAAGTAAATGCTCCTCCACCTCAAATTATAACAGCTGCAGACAGACTCCCCCGGGTCTGTGCCTCCGGTCATAAATCACTCATAATTGTAGCATGTAAATAAACATATAAGTGGGGACTCATAGTGTAATTCTGTATTTTATTATTGCAAATCACACAGTAAAAATGAATCCCCCCTTCCCAATAGAATGCTACTCACAAACTTGCAGAGTAATAACAGCGTTGCTAAAAACTCGTTGTTGACATAATCTAGGATAAAGTGGCACTGAATTACCCGATGGGATCTTATAACGAGTTAAATATTTTTAATGTGAAATCCTTTCTTTTACTTGAATTTGAACTTGCTACCTTACAAGGGAGACAATGGTCACAGCCTAGGCAAAAATTCTATGATATCTAAAAAGGTGGGTTTGTGTGTCCAACCTGCTCTATAGGGATCTACAATACTTTTCGCTAGAGCACTACTTTCAACCTGTTTAAAGTTACATAGTTACATAGTAGGTGAGGTTGAATAAAGACAATAGTCCATCCAGTTCAACCTGTTTAGCTGTGTGTGGCTGTAATCATCTCACATACCCCTGAATGTTCTGATCCTTGAGATGTACATCTAATAGTCTTTTGAAAGCCACCATACTACCCGCAGAAACCACCTCTTGTGGTAGAGAATTCCACAATCTTGTAGCCCTAACAGTAAAGAACCCCCCACGTTGCCTGAGGTTAAAACGCTTCTCCTCTAATCGCATTGTGTGCCCCCAAGTCCTCATGCAATCCCTTCGACTGAACAGCTTTTTTTCTAAGCTGAGATCCCCATTGAGATATTTAAAAATTGCTATCATGTCCCCCCCCAGGCGTCTCTTCTCCAGGGAGAATAAATCAAGCGATTGGAGACGCTCTTCATAATCAAGGTCCTCCAATCCCCTAATTAGTTTAGTTGCCCTTCTCTGTACTCTCTCCAGCTCCAACACATACCTCCTGAGGACTGGCGACCAGAACTGGACAGAATACTCCAGATGCGGTCGGACCAGAGTTTTATAAAGTGGAAGGATTATAGTCTTATCTCTGGAATACATCCCTTTCTTTATGCATGCTAATATTCTGTTGGCTTTGGCAGCTGCCGCTTGACATTGCATGCTGTTGCCTAATCTATCATCAACCAAGACTCCCAGATCCTTCTCCATTTTTGATTCCCCCAAGGGCTTCCCTCCTAAAGTGTATTGTGCTTTTATGTTTCTAGTCCCCAAGTGCAAAACCTTACACTTCTCCACGTTAAACCTCATTTGCCAAGTCGTTGCCCACTCCGTTATTTTGTCCAGGTCATTCTGTAGGATATCTGCTTCTTGCTGTGCAGTTATTGCCCTGGCCAATTTTGTGTCATCAGCAAAAACTGATATCGAACGACTGATCCCGTCCTCAATGCTGTTTATGAATAAATTGAACAAGGTTGGTCCTAGGACTGAGTCTTGGGGGACCCCGCTTACTACCTCAGACCAGTCTGTGTATGCGCTGTATATTACCACCCTTTGGACACGCCCTTTTAGCCAGTTCCGTATCCAAGAGCAAACCCTGCTGTCGATACCTGCAGACCTTATTTTATAAATTAAGCGCTTGTGGGGAACTGTATCAAACGCCTTAGCGAAATCTAGGTACACCACATCCACTGGTCTGCCCCTATCTAGCTCACAGCTCACCTCCTCGTAGAATGTTAAGAGATTGGTTTGAAGTGAATATAAAAGTTAAACACTTTAGCAAAATCTTCCTCAATAACTTGCCTCCTAGGTTACTGGTTGGTCTGTAATCTATCATTCCTATTCATTTTAAACAACCTTTTTATTTGTTCATTAAGGCCCTTTTCTGAGTAACCTTATGGTAAAGATTTGTGTTTCAACACCTGAGCTTGTCTGAAATAATCTATATCATCAGAGCAGTTTCTCTTCATTCCCTAGAGGCACAACAGTTATCTTTCACATACAGTTCCAAATCTAAATGATAGATAGATAGATAAATCTTCTTGATAGAAGATTAATTTATATTGTATCAAATCATGATCATATTATCGATGTAGCGCTAGCTGTTCTGGTCTATTCCCAAGTATGGTTTCAGTTTCTGCCTTGGCCATGAAGGAGTTGGCCACACCAGGTGCAGATTTGCACCCATGGATACTCCAGTGGTCAGCCTAAAGAACCCAAACCAAAAATAGTTGTGGTCAAAGCTAAATTTTAAGACCATATGGAGAAAATCCTACTGTAGGTTATTAAGGGCAATCAATCTTTCCAACAGCCATTTTACTGCAGATAATGCCTCAAAATGATTTATGATTGTATACAGAGAACTCACATCTGCTGTAACTAAAAAGCATTTCAAATCTATAGTGATATCTTTCAAGATATTTAAAAGATGCTTCATGTCTTTTATTTACGATTCTGTGGATTGTACAATGGCTGTATATAAAAACCAACATATTACCCTAATGTGGTCATCAGGTAATCTATCACATTAACAATTGGATGGCCAGTTGGATTATGTCGATCCTTACGTATCTTTGGCAGATAATGTATAATCAGTTAACTAAAAAACAGTGAAGTGGTGCGCTGTTCTAATGAGTATTGTATATATCAGTGATGGCAAACCTTGGCACCCCAGATGTTTTGGAACTACATTTCCCATAATGCTCATGCAATCTGCAGTGTAGTTGAGCATCATGGGAAATATAGTTCCAAAACATCTGGGGTGCCAAGGTTCGCCATCACTGGTATATATAATTGCAATAAACTCATAAAAATGGATGAAGGAAATCCATATATAAAACTTTCAACAATTGTGCAATCAGATATCAAAATTAACTATTATATAGTATGCAAAAATTAGTGCGCAATCTTAAATTAACATGCATAAATATAAGATGTAATAAAAAAGTTGAAACAAAAAAAGTGAAACAGAAAAAATAATCTTCTCCCAATTAAACAATTATTAAAAAAAGTCTGTGAAACATCAGTGCATATGTGCTCCACAAAAACACTTGAAATTTTCTGTGATGAATAGTGATTTCTTATATGTGTTCCAACCACCTAGTATCCACCTCCAGGTGCAATGCGCGCTCACCTGAAAACAAATAGGTATCTCACACTGTAAGCAAAGCACTCATCAAAGTAATCCACTATCCTCCCTTTAGGTCCTCCTCTATCCAGGGTAGTTAGACTCCACGGGCACATTCAAACAAACAAGATGAGTTCATTGTGCAGTACGTTTTTAAAAGATTTTATTTGATAAAACAGCTTATTCAATGCATTCACAGGGCTTGTATTCCGCCTTAAAATTATTCCCAACAAGAGACCTAGACAGGTAAAGGAATGGCTCCAGCTCACCAACTCCCTAGCACGGGTTGCAGTGACACCAGATCTGATGTCACAGGCTCCTCCTATGCGTTACGTCACTAGTCACATGACTTCCTCAGGGTAGGAGGAAGTCCTACAAGCTTGGGCATGTTTATTTAAGATTGTGCACTAATTTTTCATACTATATAATAGTTAATTTTGATATCTGATATCTGATTGCACACTTGTTGAAAGTTTTATATATGGATTTCCTTCATACATTGTTATGAATTTATTGCAATTATATATACAATACTCATTAGAACATTGCACCGCTTCACTGTTTTATAGTTTAAAATATTTTTCAAGATTCAGAGTGCTTGATTTGGTGGTAGCAGCAGTTCACACGCACAACAGGTTTTTTTTTTTTTGCTTTTTTATTTATTTATTTTTGTTTTTCATCACTAGTTAGCCCACCATAGCAGCACACCAGTGTCCTCGATCATTAATGTATAAACGATACTTTACACTCTGTAGGGATTAAATATCTTTTCTCCTTCTTATTTAGAACTCCTAAGGATCGCCCTTCTTTCAGTAATTGTGCTAAACTCTTTTTATATCCTAAATGGGATCTTTCCCTAGTATTTCATAAGTGTCTAACAATAAATAGGTTCTGACAATAAATGCTCTATTTCCTTATCATACAGTGCATCTGCAAAGTATTCACATCGCTTCACTTTTTCCACATTTTGTTATGTTACAGCCTTATTCCAAAATGGATTACATTCATTATTTTCCTCAAAATTCTACAAACAATACCCCATAATTACAACCAGAAAGTAGTTTGTTTGAAATATTTACAAATGTATTAAAAATGAAAAAAGGGAAAAAAAATTCATGTACATAAGTATTAACAGCCTTTTCTCAATACTTTGTTTTTTTTTAAATCAAGAAAAAAACTTTATTGAGCAAAATTCACACCATTACATTCAGAAAAGAGAAAAAACAAAAAAACTGTCGGATGGCAGCATCAAACCATAAACATTACATAGTCCACACCATGCCACAGTCCCCCCAAGGTTATCACATATAAGTACAGTACGATCCAAGTAAAAGAGAACATAACATATGAAAATGCAGGAAACGCCTCTACCCCATTCGATCCAAGGATTAACAAGAGTACCTCCCAAGAAATTACAATAACAAACGGTCCAGAACAAGATCATCAGGGGCCATGCCCGGACTGTCCAACCATACACCCCATACCTTAGAGAATTTCTGAGGCACCCCCTTATGCTGGTATATAACCTTCTCCATACGCAAAGTAGAAGCCATCTGTTCCAGCCACATCCTATACGTAGGTGATTCCTGTGCTATCCAGTGTCTCAGGATAAGTAAACGGGCCTGAAAGAGTGCCCGAGTTGCGGCCTCTCTCAGAAACCTATCTTCCACTATCGACTCCAGTATCCCAAGAATACAGTGTCTGCGATCCCTAGGGATATCCACCCCCAGAGCCCCATTAATGGCGGATAACACCGCGGACCAGTATCTGTGCAACTTTGGACATCTCCACACCAAGTGAATCAAGTCCCCCTTCTCTCTCTGTCATCGTCCACAGAGATCATCGTCGCGAAGACCCATGGCATGAAGTTTCAGGGGAGTATGATGCACTCTTAGTAGGATATAAAGCTGCGAAACCTGGTGGGAGACATTGAGAGAGCAGCTGCGAACTACCTCCAAGGTCTCTTCCCACAGTTCCCCCCGGGATCTCCCCCACATCCTCGCTCCAACGATCACAAGCCTGGCTCGGGTACTTTTCCAAGAACGAACCCAGAAGAGAGGCATAGCAGCCAGATATGAAGCCCTTGGTATCCGTATATTGTCGCATAAGGAAGAAAACAGGAGTCGAGGACAGGAAGAGCTGTCCCTGGGCTGCCTGCACCCGCATCGCGTGGCGCAATTGAAAATAATAAAAACGCATACTGTCCGGAAGCGAGAAGCGCTCCGTAAGCTGCTCAAAAGTCAGGAGGGTCCCTTCCCGCATAATATGTGTAAGGTGAGTCACCCCATATGCTCGCCACCTGTCTGCCTAATCCAGCTTATATAATTCAGGATAAGTCTTATTGTCCCAGATCGGGCTGAAATTAGTGTAGCCCAAGGCTCGCTGAAGTTGTTTAGTTTTGTCCCATATTTTTTGTAGTAATCTATATGTCGGGAAACGCTTGTTAGGTTTAGAAAAAAGCTGCGCCTCAAGTCCCTCCGGCACCCCTCGCGGGCCAGCAAACCACTGCATAACCACGTGCCAGTACGCGTCCCGGACACCACCCCCACCAGATGTTGCAACTGGGAGGACAGATAGTCCAGCCACGGGTTAGGAAGGGCGAGGCCCCCCCTTCGCGAGGTTTCTGTAATTGCTCCATACGTACTCTAGCTGCCTTACCCTTCCACATGAGGGTTCGGAACAGAGTGTTGACTATGCGAAAGGTTTTCAGTGGAATGAAAACAGGAGAATTATGGAGTAAATACAATAATTGCGGCATCAACACCATCTTTATAAGATTTACCCTACCGGCCAGTGATAGCCAGAGTTTGTTCCAAGTCCTGATTTTATCACGAAATCTGGTGAGAAGGGGACTAATATTAAGTAAGCTGTATTAAGTTAGATCCGCCGAAACCACGACCCCCAGATATTTAAACGGCTGGACCACAGGGACCGGACAATGGGGACCTGGGAAAGGGGGGACATCCCTGTCTAACTGCAGAAGGGCCGATTCGGACCAATTTATAGTGAGTCCAGAAAACCGACCGAATTCAGTAATAACTGTCATAACCGTTCTCAAGGAATCCTCAGTATCCCCCCAACGTCAGGAGCATATCGTCCGCGTAGAGCAGGACTTTATCCTGATAGGGACCATATTTGAACCCCACGATGGATTGCTGAGCTCTGATGCGCGCCGCAAGGGGTTCTATCGCTATGGCAAACAATAGGGGGGATAGCGGACACCCCTGCCCCGTCCCCTGTCCTAGAGAAAAACATGTGGAGACCCTACCTCCCTCCCTAATAGAAGCCGTCGGTTGATAGTACAGTAACTTCACCCATGACAGGAAAATAGGGCCAAAACCAGAGGATTCCATGGTCGCCCAGAGGTAACCCCACCCAACACTGTCAAATGCCTTGTTGGCATCCAATGACAGCAGCGCCCTCTCCCCCGCGTTATCCGCTGGTGTCTGAATTGCAACGAACAGGCGAGGCAAGTTAAGGGCCGTAGATCTATTGGGCATAAATCCCACCTGGTCTTCATGTATGATGTGTGTTATAACCTTGTTAACTCTACGCGCCAAAACTTTAGCCAGTAGCTTGACATATGGAGCAAGGAGATGGGTCTGTAGGACCCCGGGTCCGTGGGGGGTTTATCCGGTTTAAGCAATAATATGATGCTCGCCCTAGTCATGGACTCCGGAAGAGTCCCCACCTCCCTAGCCCTCTGGAACACCTCTAACAATTTTGGCATCGACAACCCAGAGTAGTTTTGATAAATTTCAGCAGGAAGACCATCATCGCCAGGAGCCTTAGATCCCGGAAAGAGTGCCACCGCTTCTAGCAACTCCTGTTCCGTAATCGGGGCTTCGAGCTGCATCCGCTGTTCCTCCGTCAACTGTGGTAGAGGAGTGGCACTTAAATATGCCTGCAACTCTTCCGGGCCGTAATGAGCCCACGAGGAGTATAGGTCCCTGTAAAATCTCACCAATTCAGCCATAATTTTATCCTGCATATTAACCAAAGCCCCCCCAGGCAGCCGGAGAGCCCCTATAGGAGGAACCGAGGGGCGTGCCCCCACCATCTCAATACTTTGTTGAAGCACCTTTGGCACCAATTACAGCCTCAAGTGTTTTTGCGTATGATTCTAAAAGCTTGGCACACCCATTTTTAGCAATTTTCCATATTCTTCTTTGCAGGACCTATCAAGCTCCATCAGGTTGAATGGGGAGCGTCGGTGCACAGCCATTTACAGAGTTGTTCCGTAGTGACTTCTTTGTTATTTTGGCTGTGTGCTTAGGGTCATTGTCCTGTTGGTAGATGAACCTTCTTCCCAGTCTGAGGTCCAAAGCGCTCTGGAACAGGTTTTCATCAAGGATGTCTCTGTACATTACTGCATTTATCTTTTCCTCAATCCTGACTAGTCTCCCAGTTCCTGCCACTAAAGAACATCCCCACAGCATGATGCTGCCACCACTATGCTTCACTGTAGGGATGGTATTGGCCAGGTGATGAGCGGTCAGGCTTCCTCCAGACATGACGTTTGCACTTCAGGCCAAATCATTGTTTCATCAGACCAGAGAATTTTGTTTCTCATGGTCTGAGAGTCCTTCAGGCGCCTTTTGACAAACTCCAGACGAGCTGTCAGGTGCCTTTTACTGAGGAGTGGCTTCCATCTGGCCACTCTACCATACAGGCCTGGTTGATGGAGTGCTGGATAGATGGTTGTTGGAAGGTTCTTCTCTCTCTACAGAGAAATGCTGGAGCTTTGTCAGAGTGACCATCGGAGACCGCGCGCTCAGAGCAGAGGAGAGCAGTGAGCACAAGTCAGAGTCTGGAAGAATCTTGTTGCAGGGGGCTCGCTGCTGGACTAGTGGAGAGAGAGAGGCCGGAGTTGGACTTTAGGGACCACCAGAGACTGAGAGGAGACACAACACAAGGTACAAGTTTTTAAAGTTTAACTGAAGTATTTGGTGGAGGGGGGCCATTAGGCCACCAGGCCACCTCAGGAAGGGATGGGGCCTGGCCTGTTTTAAGGGTTCTTTTTGGGGGAGGGGGCCCAGGGGGGAGTGGGGGATCCACCCTGGGGGGGGGGTCTATGGGTTGGGCCCACTCACCAGGCCAGGGGTCCCCCCCATATAGATCCCCTAGAGCAGGCCAGGACCACCAGGAAGGGATGGGGCCAGGCCTGCTCTAAGGGGGATCTATGGGAGGGGGACCCTGGCCTGCTCTAAGGGGGGATGCGCTGTGTGACAGCAGAACAGGTGAAGGGAGGAACCAGCCAGAGCAGAGGAGGACACACGAGGTCCAGGAGTGGCAGCAGCAGGCCGATGGATGGATGCCGCCCACCCATTCAGACTTAGAGGTCAGGTCATGGACCAGGCTGCAGTCTCAGAGAGTGAGACTGAGTGCACCAGCCTGAAGAGGAGGAGCCAGGCCAGCCAGAGCAGAGCACACAGCACAGGACATGAGGAGCAGCAGCAGGCCGGCATCCATTTTAGCGGTCAGGTCAGTGGTCACTGAGGTCAGTCACGGACCACCAGAGTCTGGTGAAGAGGAGGAGCCAGGCCAGCCACTGAGCCACATACAGACAGCACAGGACAGGAGGAGCAGCGGGCCCAGGGCATCCATTTTAGAACGAGGTCAGCCAGATCATGGACCAGCCTGGCTGTGAAGACTGAGGGCACTGCACCAGCCCAGCAGACAGAGTGCTGCGGAAGGTTAAGAGGAGGAGACAGCCACTGAGCCACAGCCAGAGCACAGGACACGAGGAGCAGCAGGCCGGGGGCATCCATTGCAGAGGTCACGGTGGCATTGGCGCCGGCGGGTGAGTTGAGCAGTGAGTCCACTACAAATGACAATCTCATATGATTTTACAGCTGGACATATCAAACTTACTGACATGTATTATAGATGTTTGCCATGTTCAGCTATAAAATTCTGTCAGAGTGTCAGTCCACATTGTCCTTTGCAGGGTGAGGGTGAAATGAGTCATATCACCCGCCTTCACCCTGCAAAGGACAATGTGGACTGACACTCTGACAGAATTGTACAGCTGAACATGGAAAACATCTATAATACATGTCAGTAAGTTTGATATGTCCAGCTGTAAAATTCTGTCAGGAATATTTCATATATATGCGTTTGATGCTCATTGTTTCTTGACTGTGGGCATCAAACACATAAACATGAAATATTCCTGACAAATTCATAGGATTATTTCATATTTATGCTTTTGATGCCAATTGTCAGGAATATTTCATGTTCATGCCTTTGATGCCCATTGTTTCTTCTTCACAGTGGGCATAAAATGCATAAACATGAAATATTCCTGACAGTGGGCATCAAACACATAAATATGAAATGTTACTGACAATGGGCATCGGTTAGGAATATTTCATGTTTCTGCGTTTCATGCCCCAGCCCATTGTCACAAATATTACATTTTTATGTGTTTAATGCCCATTTTCAGGAATATTCATCTAAAGACTTAAATTAGCATTTTGAAGGGCCATGCCTTCTTGGCAGTTTCTTATGGAAGCAGAGCCAAAGCAGCCCTTCTTACAGGACAAGCTAGCTTATTAGAGTTGGCCCTTCATAATCAGGGCCGGTGCTAGACTATTTTGCGCCCTAGGCAAGACCAGCCACTTGCGCACGCCCCCCCCCCCCCAAAAAAAAAATCAAACTTTAAAACATTCTGTGGTGTCACTGGAAAAAAGATTGTCCCTGCATCCTTGGTGTCACTGAAATAAAAAAGTCCCTGCATTGGTGGTTTCACTGGAAGGACAAAATGTCCTTGTGTCCGTGTTGTCACTGGAAGAAAAACATTGTCCCTTTGTCCATCATATATGATGTGCACCAGTAAATTTAAGGGGCTTGGGTGGTAGGAAGCTGGCAGTGGGGTACAGGGGGGGATGAAGAGGACAGGGAGTGGGATGGTAGGAAGCTGATGGGGGATGAAGATGACAGGGAGTGGGATGGTAGGAAGCTGATGGGGGATGAAGATGACAGGGGGTGGGATGGTAGGAAGCTGACAGGGATAAAGACCACAGGGGTTGGGGTGGTGGGAAGCTGATGGGGGGATGAAGATGACAGGGGGTGGGTGGTAGGAAGCTGGCAGTTGGGTACAGGGGGCACGAAGATGACAGGGGGTGAGATGGTAGGAAGCTGATGGGGGATGAAGATGACATGGGGTGGGACGCTGGGAAGCTGACAGTGGGGTACAGGGGGGGATGAAGATGACAGGGGGGGTGAAGATGACAGGGGTTGGGATGCTGGCAGTGGGATACAGGGGGGAAGAAGATGACAGGGGGTGGGATGGTGGGAAGCTGACAGTGGGGTACAGGGGGGATGAATATGACAAGGGGGAAAAAGATGACAGGGGGTGGGATGGTGGGAAGCTGATGGGGGATGAAGATGACAGGGGGTGGGATGTTAGGAAGCTGACAGTGGGGTACAGGGGGGATGAAGATGACAGGGGGTGGGGTGGTAGGAAGATGACAGGGGGGTACAGGGGGGGTGAAGATGTGGGGTGGGGTGGTAGGAAGATGACATACATCCCCCCATCTCCATACGCCCCCCCTCTCTACCCCTCCCCCCTTTCAAGTTTGTATTAGTTATAAACATCACAGACCTCAGATCAGAGCGGCGCTTTTGCAGAGAGTGGTGAGCTGCTCCCCGCCTCCTCTGTGTACAGGAAACACACAGGAAGGGGAAGGGGCGGGTTCAGTGCTCGCCGTTCTCTGCACTGACACAGGCAGCTGGGGAGAGAGACCAGCTGCCGTGTGTGTGTAACTCGTGGCATGCGGGAACCAAGCCTCCCGCACCGCCGCGAGCATTCCGGGAATCAGGGACGCTTGGAAGCGGGAGGTATGGCTGCGCCCTAGGTGGCAGTGCGCCCTAGGCGGCTGTCTTGTTCGCCTAGCGGGAACGCCGGCCCTGTTCATAATGCAAATTTCTGTCTAGTGGTCATGTTAAAGGGACTCTCCAGCTTCCTTCTCTGAAGTACGTCTGAGGGACTTTTTAGCATCTTGATGAAAGTCTCTAGTCAGATTGAAAAGTTGATGCTCAAGTGTATTGTATATTGCACAAATTAAACAAAGGTGAATTTGTAACAAGACCTCTGGAGTGCATTCTATTATTGAAATATACAGTATATATATATATTGCATAGATATAGATCGCATTTTATAGTTGGCCCCCCTACTTTTGTCCCTGTCCCCCCATGTGCCCCCCCTAAAAATGAAAGCTGGAGACGCCACTGGGAGTGGTTCCTGCTGTGCCTAATCAGAGCGGGAGCGCAGTTCCGGCGGCGCACGCGTGCCCCCAGAGCTTTAAAGCAAAATCAAGTATATGTACGTGATTTTGTCCTTAAGGGCCGCCCTGCCACAGTATATGTACGGTGGGGGGTCCTTAAGTGGTTACCAGGTTCAGTTTCTCCTTGTTTAAAGTGGAGTTCCACCCTAAAATGTGACTTGGGTCCATCTTCATGCCCGGGGTCACCTGAAAAATAAATGGATAATAGCAATTTTTTTTTTTTTTACTTACCTTGTTTAGAAGATAATATACTTACCTTACTTCCTCTTCCTCCACTCGGTGGCCACGGCCCGTCGTCACTTCCTGGCTTGCAATGATTCCTGGGAGCTGAACGTCATCTCTCCCAGGAATCAATGCGCCTGCACCGGCCCTGACGTCAGTTCCGGTGCAGGCGCCGTCATACCTTGCTAAACAGCTTCTGGGCATGCCCAGAAGCTGTGCAGGGATGACGCTGCAGCCCCGGAAGTGACGGCGGGGCCGGTGCAGTGCATCGTGGGACCGAAGAAGACGGAATAGGATGCAGAAGAGGATCGCGCTGGCTTCAAGCTGCCCACACCTGAGATGGCAGCGCTGGAAAATACATTTTCAAGGTAAGTATTTCTTCTTGCAGGTAAGTGCAACCCGGGACAGATCAGAGGCTATCCATTGTGGAATGCACTAGCCCTGACTGTCCCGGGGGTATTTTTATGTATTTTGTTTTTTTTTTAGGTGGAACTCCGCTTTAAACACCAGTCTCCATTGACACTTGCTGACTTGTTATATTTAGTATGTATTTTATGTACAACTTCACTTTACTCAAAAGTACCCTGGCTGTACCTACTCTACTTTTGTAAAAAAAAAAAAAAACTCAATAAAAATGTTTTTTTAAAAGAAAAGAGAGAGCCTGCTCTAGAGGAGTAACTCACAAATTAAGTGCTGGACGCGGTAAGTGCTGAGCTTTGGATGAATGTAGCTATTATTCTATATTATATTACGGGGCTGACTTTTCACAGAACGCCTGGACACCACAGAAAGGCTACGGCAGTGAAAATTCCTATCTCGGTTCTGTTTCTGGGGGTAAGGTACTAAACATACATTTTTTTCACATTCATCCATAAAAGGAACCTGTCTGATTGGCAATTATCTGTCACAGCTAAAGGTTCCTGTCCAGCACTAAAAGGAGCCATTGCCTGACCTGTACTGCAACATATTTGATGACATGCCTGCCCAGGAGCTAGCTCAGGGCAAGAGTTTTAGCTGGCTCCTTTTAATATTTACCTTCTTGGATAAAAGCCGACTGCATCAAAGCACAGAGATATAAAAAATGTCTTTTAGTACATTAATATAGTGGCTTGTTGCAGAATGAAGTGTGATATCTGAATATAAATGATGAGTGCGATCTACAAGAGATAAATATGGCAGTCTAAGTGGCACTTAACTTCTACAAGCCTTTCAGAAGGTAATTTAGTAAAATAAATGGCTGAATATTGTTAAATTCCAGGAGAACAGACAGAAATAATGAGAGCGGAGGGAGATTTATTTGATATAAAACAAGCTACAGGTTGATTTACCCATCGCAGACCAAATCGCTAACCAGATTTTCGGATCAGCGTTCTGCTGGAGTTCTGCCACGGGAATAATATCATAACATAAGTGGCACAGGCTAGACTGCTTTTCTGTGCTGATATATTTTATTCTTATGTACTTGCATGAATTGTGGCTGATCTGTACAAACAAGAGCAAACTGTTTATTGTGATCACTGCCTCATATACTATGTGGTCCATATTTTATCTTTCTGGAACTAGTCACAGCATGAAAACTGATATGAATTGATAGCTATAGACACAAATCTATATATCCAGTTTAACACTGAGAAAGTTATTTTTGGTGGATTTTCCTTACAAGAATAGTAAATAAAATATGCACTTATTATATGAAGAAGGCTTTCATTAAAAAAATGCAAATGTGTATGAAAAATAGGATACCTCTACAGATAGTTGACATCTTATTGAAAATTACTCTGTGATTTAACTACCTCAATACGGGGCACTTAAACCCCCTTCCTTCCCAGACCAATTTCCAGCTTTTAGCGCTGTTGCATTTTGAATGACAATTGCGCGGTCATGCAACACTGTACCTAAACCAAAGTCATTTTTCCCCACAAATAGAGCTTTATTTTGGTGGTATTTGATCACCGTCAGGTTTTTTCTTTTTTGGTGCACAAATAAAAAAAGTTTGAAAAAAAAAAAAAGTTTTTTGTTTTATGTTATAAAATTTTGTAAATAGATATGTTTTTTCCTGCACTGATGAGCACTGATGAGGCCGCACTGACAGGCACTGATGAGGAGGCACTGATGGGGTGGCACTGATATGCAGCACTGATGGGCACTAATAGGTAGCACTGATATGCAGCACTGATGGGCACTGATATGTGGCACTGATAGGTAGCACTGATATGCAGCATTGGTGGGCACTGATAGGCAGCACTGATGGGCACTGATAGGCAGCACTGATCGACGGCACTGATGGGCACTGATCGGCGGCACTGATGGTCACTGATCAGCGGCACTGATGGTCACTGATCGGCGGCACTGATCGGCACTGATAGGCAGCACTGGTGGGCAATAATGGGCACTGGTGGGCGGCACTGATAGATGGCAATAATGGGCACTGGTGGGCAGCACTGATAGATGGCATTGGTGGGCAGCACTGATAGGGAGGGCACTGGGGGGCTCTCTGAGCCCTGATTGCCATCCCTGGTGGCCATGGTGGGCATCCCTGGTGGTCATGGTTGGGCATCCCTGGTGGCTCTAGTGGCACCCCCCCCCCCCCCAGGGCTGCACTGGTAATCAATGTTCTGATTACCAGCACAGACCCCCCCTGTGATCAGTGAGTAATTAGTAAAACTCACTGATCCCCTGGCTGCAGCACAGATCGTCTTCTTCTCCTCACTGACAGGATCTGTGTGAGGAGAAGAAGAGATCAAAGCCGTTACAACAGCTGTATTTACATTACATGACAGCTGTGATTGGACACAGCTGTCATGTGATCAGGAGGGCCAATCACAGGGCCCTCCTGCCAAAACTTGTTGCTCTGTGTCCGAGGGACACAGGCACATCGAGATCGCGCCACTGCGCGTGCCCGCGGCGGCGCGATCTCGCTCCTTCTGCAGGACGTTCGGGAATGTCCGATCAGAAGGAAGAGACTCCCACCTGGCCGTATATGTACAGTGGCCGGTGTGGGAGGTGGTTAAAAAATCAGTGGTTAAAAAGTCAGTGTTACTCAACCGGGATCCCCAGGGGTTCCGCTGCGATTCAACATTGTGGCGAAGCTATATCCACCCAATGTTGTTTCCCAATGTTGCTCCCAATATGCACTGACAGTGAGTACTATCAGCGCGCATTGATACCCATTGCCCTCTCTGTAGTTCCGGCTCAGAGAACTCAGAGGGCAGAGTCAGGAGGAATGCATAGAGCGTGAGTTCTGAATTCAGAGCATGGAGGTGGGGAGCCAAGGGAGTCCAGAATGGGGACCATGGAGGCAGGAACCATGGGAACCGAGGATGCCCAGAATATAGGGATGGAGCCGAGGGAGCCCAGAATGGAGACCATGGAGGCAGGGAGCCGAGAATGAAGACCAGAGGGGGGGAGCACCAGATCAGAAGGGTAGATTCTGTCTGAATAGTATCAGTGATGCACACTGATGTGATGTGGAGAGGGGAACAGAGTAAAGGAGCATATGGCTGGATTGGAAGGTGAGTTCCTGTGTACGGAAGGGGTGAATACAGACAGGGGAGGGGGGAGCAAAGAACAGGAGGTGACATCCTGTGTATATCGGGCACTGAATACAGACTGCAGGGTGGGGGATCAGAGAGTGAGGGCAAACAGCTGGATCAGGCTGAATGTAGCAGGAGGCGAGATTTTACAGTATCTCACAAAAGTGGGTACACCCCTCACATTTTTGCAAATATTTTATTATACCTTTTCATGTGACAACACTGAATAAATGACACTTTGCTACAATGTAAAGTAGTGAGTGTACAGCTTGTATAACAGTGTAAATTTGCTGTCCCCTCAAAATAACTCAACACACAGCCATTAATGTCTAAACCGCTGGCAACAAATGCGAGTACACCCCTAAGTGGAAATGTCCAAATAGGGCCCAAAGTGTCAATATTTTGTGTGGCCACCATTATTTTCTGGCACTGCCTTAACCCTCTTGGGCATGGAGTTCACTGAAGCTTCACAGGTTGCCACTTGAGTCCTCTTCCACTGCTCCCTGACGACATCATGGAGCTGGTGGATGTTATAGACCTTGCGCTCCTCCACCTTCCCTTTGAGGATGCCCCACAGATGCTCAATAGGGTTTAGGTCTGCAGACATGTTTGGCCAGTCCATCACCTTTACCCTCAGCTTCTTTAGCAAGGCAGTGGTCATCTTGGAGGTGTGTTTGGGGTCGTTATCATGTTGGAATACTGCCCTGCGGCCCAGTCTCTGAAGGGAGGGGATCATGCTCTGCTTCAATATGTCAAAGAACATATTGGCATTCATGGTTCCCTCAATGAACTGTAGCTCCCCCGTGCCGGCAGCACTTATGCAGCCCCAGACCATGACACTCCCACCACCATGCTTGACTGTAGGCAAGACACACTTGTCTTTGTACTCCTCACCTGGTTGCCGCCACACACGCTTGACACCATCATAACCAAAAAAGTTTATCATGGTCTCATCAGACCTCAGGATATGGTTCCAGTTATCCATGTCCTTAGTCTGCTTGTCTTCAGCAAACTGTTTGAAGGCTTTCTTCTGCATCAGCTTAAGAAGAGGCTTTGTTCAGGGACGACATCAATGCAGACCAATTTGATGCAGTGTGCAGCGTATGGTCTGAGCACTGACAGGATGTCCCCCACCCCTTCAACCTCTGCAGCAATGCTGGCAGCACTCATACCCCTATTTCCCAAAGACAACCCCTGGATATTACGCTGAGCACGTGCACTCAACTTCTTTGGTAGACCATGGTGAGGCCTGTTCTGAGTGGAACCTGTCCTGTTTAACTGCTTTATGATCTTGGCCACCATGCTGCAGCTCAGTTTCAGGGTCTTGGCAATCATCTTATAGCCTAGGCCATCTTTATGTAGAGCAACAATTCTTTTTTTTCAGATCCTCAGAGAGTTCTTTGTCATGAGGTGCCATGTTGAACTTCCAATGACCAGTATGAAAGAGTGAGAGTGAGACCTTGTAACACTAACGAGTCACATGACACCGGGGAGGGAAAACAGCTAATTGGTCTCAATTTGGACATTTTCACTTAGGGGTATACTCACTTTTGTTGCCAGTGGTTTAGAAATTAATGACTGTGTGCTGAGTTATTTTGAGGGGACCACAAATTTACACTGTTAGACTCAGTTCACACTGGGGCAACCTGTCAGGTGACCTGGTCGCCTGACAGGTCGCCGTTGGTCGCCTGCCATAGAGTAGCTGTGAACCCGTTCTAATAGGAGCGACACAAGTCGCTCCGACTTAGAAAAAGGGTCCGGAGCTTCTTTGGGGCGACCTGGAGCGACCTGCATTGACTTCAATGATATGAAGTCTGTGCCGGCCGCTCCGAGGTCGCGGTGCGAGCTGCGCACCGCGACCTGTGAGGTCGCCCCGGCAAGTAGCGTCGCCCCAGTGTGAACGGGGTCTTATACAAGCTGTACACTCACTACTTTACATTGTAGCAAAGTGTCATTTCTTCAGTGTTGTCACATGAAAAGATAAAATAAAATATTTACAAAAATGTGAGGGGTGTACTCACTTTTGTGAGATACAGTAATAGCTTTATGTTATGCTATAATTGTACATAATGCTATCATGGTCTCACTTCCTTCTACATTCAGTCTTATCCAGCCACAGGCCCCTGCCCTCTTCTCCCCCTCTGCATTCAGTCGCATACACAGGATCTCACCTCTTGCAACATTCAGCCATGTCCTTGCACTGTCAGCACTCCTCCTGACACCACCCTCACAGGTTCAGAGGAGCTGGAACTATAGAGGAGGCACCAAGTATCAATGCACATTGACAATATTCACTGTTAGTGCACATTGAAAACAACATTAGTGTCATGTGCTTTTTCTTCTGCACAGAAATATGCAACAGGTATGCATTTTTCTGCAGAGAAAAATACAGGCAGTCCCTGACTTACGAACATCCGAGTTGCGAACGACTCCTACTTACGAACGGGGGAGTGACGAACGACTCCTACTTACGAACGGTGGCGGCGCCCGCGTGACGTCACTGCTGGCTTCTTCCGGCTTCTTCTCGCTCCTGTGCTGGATAGCATCCATCTTAGTGCCGGCCACAATGCACGCTGCATGTACTATATGTACTGATTGCCCCACACTGCCCAGAAGCATCCAACTGCACAGGCAGAAGCTGGTGGAACTGTCTGGAAACTGGTGGGATTACATTACTCTGTATTGGGAGCAGGACCACTGTATTGTACTTGTACTTCTAGCTATGTTGAATGTAACTATCCTTCTGGGTCTCTTTTAGCCTTTTAGTTTTGGCTAGTACAGTACTGTATGGTGTGGGGTTAGAGCCACAATGAGGTTTGTACTGCTGTCTGTATCCTTATGAATTTTTTGGGCTGGAGTTACCCTTAAAAAAGTACATGTTCCGACTTACAAACAAATTCGACTTAAGAACAAACCTACAGTCCCTATTGTGTTCGTAACCCGGGGACCGCCTGTACTCAGATGACACCAACATTGTGGTGTGAACAGGGCCCATAGAAATCAGTTGTTTTCTTTATGTCCTTTTAGAGACCTACGTTAGGAAAATGCATGTCTCTGTGCATGATGTGAACAAGACCAAAGTATCTATGCAGGTCAAATCTGCACCATTTTCCATCAATTCTTATGCATGTATATAATGAACAAGTCCCAGCTGTTCCCATAGTCTGCTGTCCTATTTATGAATCACAATATTTGGGAGTTTTGTTCAAGTTCAGTAAGGCCTCGTTCATGTGCAAAAAAACTAATTGAAAATATGTGCACATTTGACTTGCTTAGAATATTTTGAGCTTGTAGGTCTCTGCAAGGACATAAAGAAAAGTATTGATTTCTATATGCCCAGTTCACACTATAATGTTGGTGTCAGGTGAGTTCTAATATTTATTCCATTATATAAAGCTATATCTACAATATTCGCTGATCAGATCCATTGTTCCGTGAGCTGTAGATCTGAAATATTTTTTTTTTTTTTAGGGTTCTCAGACTTTTTGCCAAGGGTTCCTCCAAGGTAAAAAGGTTGAGAAACACTGGTATAAGTGAATACTTTCCTTTATTACTGTCCCTTCTAACAGAATACTACCCCATTCCAGAAAAAATCCTCTGCTGAAGTTTGCTGCGAAATATACACTTCTGGGAGTGTTGACCACCTTGCTATCTTACAGCGCTCTGTGGTTCCTCCCTCCGACCTTTACATTTTAAACAATATACATACATATATGTAGCACTGTCCCCATAGGGCTTGCTGTGTGATGAATTCCTGGGTCTCCTCTAATAACCTGCAGACAGTCACTAGGGGACAGTTCACTCATCCATCCTTACTCCCGGTTGCTCGTTACTCAATAAACAGTCCAGGGGATTTGGTTTTTGTATTTATTGTGGAACTTGGACGGGAGAAGGGAATAGTGGGATATACTCCAACTTGAACTATTCACAGTAGAGAAGGACAACTCTCACTTGGCCTCACCGGGTTATTTGTGGAAGCAGACACACTGCTTTAACCATACTGCCACCTGTATAGAAGAATTAAATCCTCTTGCTTTCTCTAGCAGCAGACTTGATGCAACTATATTATTTTCAGGACATTCTCTAGCATCCGCTTGACTGACATTTTTGTCCACTGACTTTTCTAGCAGAAGGGGTGGCCCTCTCAGGACAGGCCCCGCCCCATGCCATAGATCTGTCCTCACTGTTAGCAGAATCAGATCCTTTCCAGTGTCTCCCTTCCAATCAACTCTGCAGGACATCTGGGTTCAGCTCCTCTCTGACTCTTTAGGTCCTCCTGAGGCCGCATGGAAGCTTCTACAGAGGAGGGGCAGCTGCCCCCTCCCTCCAGGACCCTGCTCTCCTCCTGAATGACCCAGAGGACATGTGTCCTTGGCATTTTGTACAGTAACCCTGCATGCACCGAGGTACTTTCCTCTGCCAATCACTAGGGTTGTAGTAAATGCCTGTGCACTCATTTGTCAGGTTTCCTCCCACTGTCCTATTGGACCAGTGTGAAACACTTTAGGCAAGCTGAGCTGCACCATGAGCAAACCTCAACAACACACCCTGCTCTTTGGTAGGCAGAGAGCAATATAAATTTACCTGGCAATCTCTCTGGTAAGCAGAAAAGATCCAAAAATGATATTCTCTCTTCTAGCACCTACCTAGGAGGGTGCTACATATAGTCAGGGCTTTTTTTCTCAGAAAATAAGCGCAGGAACTCAACCACGACCCCTCCCCCCCCCCACCCCACACACCCTCCAAACCGCATCAAACAGTGGGTGGAGTCAAATTTTCACTAACAGTGGAAGGGGCATTAAACACAAGGAGCGCATTACATACAGGGGTGCGCTATGTGCGGAGTTCAGAGGTGCACTACACACAGAGTACAAAGTATCTCAGAAAACTAGAATATTGTGAAAAAGTTCAATATTGTAGACTTTAAATGGTCTCACAATCTGGTTCAGTAGGTTACATATTCATGGGGAAAACTGCTGACTTGACAGTCATTGACACCCTACACAAGGAGGGTAAGTCACAAAAGGTCATTACTAAAGATGCTGGTTGGTTACAGAGTGCTGTATCCAAGCATATTAATGGAAAGTTGAGTGGAAGGAAAAAGTGTGGTAGAAAAGGTGCACATGCAACAAGGATAACCACAGCCTTGAGAGGATTGAGAAGCAAAGGCCATTCAAGAATTTGGGGGAGAGTTACAAAGAGAGGACTACAGCTGGTGTCGGTGCTTCAAGAGCCACCACACACATATATATCCAGGACATGGGCTACAATTGCTGCATTCATTTGTCAAGTCACTCCTGAACCAGAGACAATGTCAGAAGCGTCTTACCTGGGCTAAGGAGAAAAAGGACTGGACTGTTTCTCAGTGGTCCAAAGTCCTTTTTTAAGGTGAAAGGTAATTTTGCATTTCACTTGGAAATCGAGGTCCCAGAGTCTGGAGGAAGAGTTGAGAAGCACAGAATCCAAGTTGCATAAGGTCCAGTGTGAAGTTTCCACAGTCAGTGATGATTTGGGGATCCATTTCATCTGCTGGCTTTGGTCCACTGTGTTTTATCAAGTCCAAATCAGTGTAGCCCTATACCAGGAAATTCTAGAGCCCTTCATGCTTCCCTTTTCTGACCAGCTTTATGGAGTTGCTGATTTCATTTTCCAGCAGGACTTGGCACCTGCCCAAACTGCCAAAAGTACCAATAGACCTAAACCCCATAGAGAGTCTGTGGGGTGTTGTCAAGAGTAGGATGAGAGATACCAGACCCAACAATGGAGATGAGCTGAAGGCCGCTATCAAAGCAACCTCGGCTTCCATAACACCTCAGCAGTGCCACAGGCTAATTGTCTCCATGCCACGCTGCATTGATTCAGTAATTCATGCAAAAGGAGCCCCAACCAAGTAAGTGCATACTATACTGTACATGGACATTCTTTTCAGTAAGCCAACATTTCTATATTAAAACTCTTTATTGGTCTTATGTAATATTCTAGTTTTCTGAAATACTGAATTATGGGTTTTCACTAGCTGTAAGCCTTATTCATCAAAATTAAAAGAAATGCTTAAAAATAACTTGGTGTGCAATGAATCTATATAAGATGAGTTTCACTTTTTCAATTGAATTACTGAAATAAATTAACTTTTAGATAATATTCAAATTTTTTGAGATGCAGCCATATATTATATAGCAGTTGACTGTTGCTCAGTGCTGTCTCTCTCTCTCTCTCTCTGCTGCATGAACCTGCTTTTGGGTGAAAATGCTAAATGCTGACAGAACACCTAATGAGACCAAGATAAACTTATTTGGTTCAGATGATGTCAAGCATGTGTGGCGGCAACCAGGTGAGGAGTACAAAGACAAGTGTGTCTTGCCTACAGTCAAGCATGGTGGTGGGAGTGTCATGGTCTGGGACTGCATGAGTGCTGCCAACACAAGGGAGCTACAGTTTATTGAGGGAACCATGAATGCCAACGTGTACTGTGACATACTGAAACAGAGCATGGTCCCCTCCCTTCAGAGACTGGGCTGCAGGGCAGTAGTCCAACATGATAACGACCCCAAACACACCTCCAAGATGACCACTAAAGAAGCTGAGGGTAAAGGTGATGGACTGTAGCCAAAGCACCTACGTAAGAGACCAATGTGTCCAGAAGGTATATGCAACTGGACTGGCCAAGCATGTCTCCAGACCTAAGCCCTATTGAGCATCTGTGAGGCATCCTCAGACAAAAGGTGGAGGAGCGCAAGGTCTCTAACATTCACCATCTCCGTGATGTGTTCATGGAGGAGTGGAAGAGGACTCCAGTGGCAACCTGTGAAGCTCTGGTGAACTCCATGCCCAAGAGGGTTAAGGCAGTGCTGGAAAATAATATAGGCCACACAAACTTTTGATACTTTTGGAACAATTTGGACATTTTCATTTAGAGGTGTACTCACTTTTGTTGCCAGCGGTTTAGACATTAATGGCTGTGTGTTGAGTTATTTTGAGGGGACAGCAAATTTACACTGTTATACAAGCTGTACACTCACTACTTTATATTGTAGCAAAGTGTCATTTCTTCAGTGTTGTCACATGAAAAGATCTAATGAAATGTTTACAAAAGTGTGAGGGGTGTACTCACTTTTGTGAAATACTGTACTTGTATAATTTATTTTTACTTTCATAAAAAAGTGCCTACATGTACGTCAGACCCTGGTTGTTGAAGCAGCACTGATTCGTTGGAAGCTGGAATGTGTATCCCAATCAGGGTGACCCCCTCCCCCAGCAGTGGCTTACAAAACCAGTGCACATTGAGACTGGCTGCACAGAGAGCATTCATCTGGGACACCTGCTTCACTGGACACAGGAGTCACACCGCTGCACAGGTAAACCGCATTTCATCTGAACTGTATTGCACACAGGCAGATGTTTCCTTCAAGAACCTTTTTTATCTATGATGTATATTTATACCCATTTTAGTGCAGGTGCAGATGGTGCAATGATCTGTTTTACTAATTTGTTATTTGTGCCCCAAAAACGAATTACATAGATAGAAGATACAAGATACAAGAACGTAGCAATAACCTGACTTTTGTCTGAAGGAATGCTGTACATTCTTTTCTGTCTGGGATTCAGATTTAGCCCTCATTCACACTGAACGCAGCTTGAAATCGTGCAAGTTCATCTGAACTCGTACGATTTTGAAGCCGCTTTTCAGTCTGACTTTGGGGGCAACTTCAAAGACATCTGTGCAGCTTCATGGACAGATGTCTATTGAAATCACCCCGAAAATCACCAACGTAGTGTAGAAACTACTTATGGAAATGGGTGCGGTGCCGCAAAGTCGGCGTCGCACCAATTGGGACAGTGACGATGCCGGGATTAGGTTGCGATTTGACATGTCGAATGAACAGGGCCTAAAACTTGTGTGGGCACTATAAGATAGCCATACACATTTAGATTTCTCCCATTCAGTCTGTGGGGTGAACAAAAAAAAATCTTTAGCTTCCACCATTCTTCGGAAGGAGGAATCCATTGAGCTTCTCTTATTCTGCACCTCTGGTTATTGTATTCACACACTCCTCTGATAGGATGCAGTCACTGTTCGATCAATCATTTTCCAACCAACTCAGTTCATTTTTAACCACTTAAGCCCCGGAAGATTTTACCCCCTTCCTGACCAGGGCCTATTTTGCGATTCGGCACTGCGTGACTTTAACGGACAATTGCGCGGTCGTGCGACCGACGCTGTACCTAAATGCTGTCCTTTTTTTCCCACAAACAGAGCTTTCTTTTGGTGGTATTTGATCACCTGTGCGATTTTTTGATCATGCGCTATAAACAAAAAAAGAGCGTAAATTTTGCAAAAAATTATTTTTCACATTTTTGTATATGAAATTCCCCCCAAAAAAATGTAAAAATCTAAATTTTTTAACATTTTAGGCCAATTTGTTTTAAGCTACATATGTTTGGTAAAAAAAAAAGCGTATTTTGATTGGTTTGCGCAAAAGTTTTTGCGTTTACTAACTAAGGGAAAGTTTTTTGTCATATTTGTTGTTTTTTTTTTAACGAGTAATGGCGGCGATCTGCGATTTTTTTGCGGGACTGCGACATTGCGGACAGATCGGACCCTTGACTGGCATTTTTGACACTTTTGGGGTTACCAGTGACATTACTACAGTAATCAGTGCTATACATATGCACTGTTACTGTAAAAATGACACTGGCAGTGAAGGAGTTAACTTTATTGGAGAGGGAGGGGTTAAGTGTGTCCCTAGGGGCGTGTTTCTAACTGTGATTGGCTGTGGCTACTAGTGTAAGAACAGAGATCAACGGTCCTACATAGTAGAACCGTGTGATCTCCATTCTTACCCCGGAAGAATGACAGGCGGCTTTGTTTACATTAGGCTTTGCCTTTCTTCCGGTGTAACGGAGGATTGCGAGTGACCGGCGGACATCTGGCAACCCACAGCTCAAATTTCAATCTATTCCCCAGAAATCGAGCCAAAATTCAAGCCAGTTATGGCTACTTTGAGTAACAACTCTAACAATTTGTAATAAATGTATAGCATGCTGCAGATTCTTCTGACCAATGTTTAATTTTCCTCCTGCTTGGTCCCAATTATTTTTCAACCGTAATGCAGGCCATACATGAGTCTTTCAAAATGAGCCCAACCAAGTCTTCAATTTCACCTCGTGTTGCTACAGAAAATTATTTTCGTAGCTGGGAATTTTCTTTTCTATCCGGGTCACAGCTTACGCACATTTCTCTTTCGATTATATTTCTCGCACAATTCTCCCATCATTAATTAGAAATTAGTTTCGTTTTTCAAAAAATTTCAAACATGCCCAATCACTTAAATTTGATGGCCACACGAAAATCAGCCATTGCTGGAGCCCACAAATGGGGTGAAATTCGAACGAAAATTCTTAGTTACGATTTTCAAAAAAAAATATTTCGGAGTTCGACCCATGTATGACCAGCTTAAAAGAAGACCTGTAGTAAGTAAAATATAGGCTGCTTGCACTGATTGCTCCTTTCTGAAAATATTTATTCCCTGGTTGGCTTGCTGAATGGCTTCATTAGTTACCGACTCATGTTCCTGAAAACAAGTATACGACCAAGGTGTCTGACCCTACTGTTCACTAGCCCCATGCTTTCTTCAGGTCAGCGACTCAGAAAGCATTGTGGTCATTGAATTAGCTAAGCAAACAGCATATTCAGAAGGAGGTTAGCTAGTGGGAGCAGGGCCAGGACAAGGGGTGGGCAGGAAGGGCAACTGCTCTGGGCACTGTGGTATCGTGTGTGGTGCGGGGGCATCACAAGGAAAATGGGGGGAGGGGATTTGTGTTGGGAGGGGAAACTTGGGGGGAAGAGGGGCAGCAGGAGGTAAGAATTGTTCTAGGAGTGGAAATCTGGGGAGGTTTGCTAGGAGGGGGAATTTCGGGCTATTTGTGTTGAGAGGGGTAATAGGGGATGAGGATTTGTGCTAGGAGAGGGAATGTAGAGGGGTTTCTGCTAGAAAAGGTAATATGGTGAGAGGGGCCTGATTTGTGCTAGTAGGGGATTTTTTTTTTTTTAGCGAAGGGGATTTGTGATAGTAGGGATGATTGGGGGGCATTTGTGCTAGAGCGGGAAATTTGAGGGGGAGTTGGGATTTGTGCTAGGATGGGGGTTTGGGAGAGGGGAATTTTTACTGGGAGGGGTACTTTAGAGTGGGGTAGAGGATATGTGCTCGGAACAGGTCATTTTTTTTTTGGGGGGGGGGGATTGTGCATTGTACATATGCAAAATTAGAGGATTTGAGCTAACCATGTAGAAAAAGTGCTCAACTTTTTGGTGAGGGGGGATTTTGGGGGGGGGGGTGCAATTTGGCATGTTTTCCCTGCACTCTAGATGACCTTGTACCGGCACTGAGTGGGAACAATCTTCATATTTGGTTCAGCATAATTTTTCTTTCAGCAGTTCAAAGATTATGGTCCAACGTCCCTCAGGCACAGCCGACCCAAAAACAAATATATAAGGCTCATCCGAAATTCCATGTTTAAAAGCATGAAGAGGGTAGGAAGAGAAGAGGGGGATAAGGGGAGTGATTTCACTGCAAATTTATGGATTCTGTCTTCACTAAGTTACTTAAGCTGGCAATAAATGAGTATTTTTTATTTCTGTTCAATCAGCAGGTTGAACAAAAAAAAAAAAGACTTAAATTCCCCATCTCCATTCTACCCGCTGAGCCTGCAAAGGTTCCGATCCAGTAGTGATTAATGCAAGGGCATGATCTACACACCGATGTAAACAGTGTAGAATCCTGGAATCCAGGAACTTGGAGCAGAGAACATCTGTGTGTTCACATCACTATATCAAGCTTTGTACCTCCTGTGCCTGACATCTAGGATGTCATTGTGACCTCTCTACTGCTTAACCACTTGACCTCCGAATAGTTTTTCCCCCCTTCATGACCAGACCATTTTTTACTATTCAGCACTGTGTTACTTTAACTAGCAATTGCGCAGTCATGCGACACTGTACACAAATTACGTTTATATCATTTTTTCATACAAATCGGATCGATCCCCTGCTGAGAAAAACGGACGGACTCCGTGTGTGGAAGAGCCCTAAGGAGATTCCTGTTCCCTCTCAACCATCAAGATAATGTATCGGAAGGATATTAACTCATGTTTAGAATCCTACCTGAACAAATGTAATGTGAGCCCCTGCAGTGGAATAAATGTGTTCATATCATAAACTAAACCTTATCATGGGGGAATGAATTCAGTCTGTGGACTCCTGATCATCTGTTGTACACTCCGTATCTGTCCACAAGTGCCAGACCTTCTCAAATTTCCTAGGGCAACCCAAGAACAAATAGGTAGCTTTGTATAGGGATACAACCTTATTGATTTAACACTTCCAGAAGGGCAGATTGGGGGCTGTGTCTGATTTCCACTTGAGCACTATTGCCTTCCTGGCATAAAATAATAAGAGACCCAATTTAACCACTTCCCGACTGCCCGCCGCAGTCGCGTTCCTGCAGCTAGGGGGCGCGCCCCCACTCGGCAGCGGGGATGCTGATGCACGGGGCAGGTGGCTCCAATTGCCGCCTGACACCCGCGATGGGCAGCTGTTGTAAACACCGCTGACTGTTCTTCTCTCTGCAATGATCACAGAGCACATGTGATCCTGCTATATAGGAACACAGGTCTCTGATCATTTCACAAGCCACGCCCCCCATAGTTAGAAACACGCCCCTAGGTACATATTTAACCCCTTGATCACTTACTGTGTTAATCCCTTCCCTGCCAGTGTCATTATTACAGTAACAGTGCATATTTTTAGCACTGATTACTGTCGTAATGTCATTGGTACCCCCAATGTCAAAAATGTCAGTTAGGGGTCCGATCTGTCTGCTGCAATGTCGCAGTCCCGCAAAAAATCCCAGATCTCCGCCATTACTAGTAAAAAAAAACAATAAAAATGACATAAATATTTCTATTATTTAGTAGACACGATAACTTTTGCGCAAAATACCCTTATTGCGATTTTTTTTTACCAGAAAAATGTAGCAGAAAACAAATTGGCCTAAAATATGAAAACATTTTTATTTTTTAATTTTTTTTTGGGGAATGTTATATAGCAGAATGTTAAAATTATTATTATTATTATTTTTTTTCAAAACTGTCGTTCTTTTTTTGTTTATAGCGCAAAAAATAAAAATCGCACAGGTGATCAAATACCACCAAAAGAAAGCTCTATTTCTGGGGAAAAAAAGGGCCATCAATTTTATTTGGGTACATCGCACAACCGCGCAATTGTCTGTTAAAATAACGCAGTGCCGAATCACAAAATATAGCCTGGTCATAAGGTGGAAAATCTTCCGGTCCAGAAGTGGTTAAGTACGCATCGCCCTACTAACAGCCAGAAAGTCACCTAACCAGGAGGCAAACGCCGACTGTTACAGGGATCAAATAGAGCTTACTTTTGGTAGTATTTGATCACCACTGTTTTTTTTTTTTTTTTTTTGCGATATAAATTAAAAAAGACCGAACATTTTGAACAAAAAAACACTATTTTCTACTTTCTGTTATACAACATATTCAATAAAATAAAATTTCTTCATAAATTTAGGCCAAAATTAATTCTGCTACATGTCTTTGTTAAAAGAAAATCCCAGTAAGGCCTCTTGTACACTGCAGCTTGAAAAAGCTCAGTACAGCTTTTTTTTTTTTTACTAAGCTAAAATACAGCCCATTAATTGCAATGTGCCTATGCCCACGGTGTGTAAACAAGCGCCGTGCATTCTTCATTAAAAAGAAAATAGAAAAATCTGCATTTTTGGTCAGTAATTTACACCTCATGCGCACAAATACGTGCGATTGTGCACAAATGGCCTTTTACATAATGCACGAAACAAGAACATGAGAATATGTTTCAACGGATTTGCAGATAAATGCGCGCATGCACGTGAAATTGCGCGAACGCATATGCGCAAAAATACGCGCAAATACGAAAAAAGAAAACTGATGAAAAAGTAGGTGCTCAAACAGAAGTATCGTGTGCAAGAGGCCTATGTGTAAATTTATTGGTTTGCATTAAAGTTATAGCGTCTACAAACTATGGGATATATACTTGACAATTGATCATTCCTGATGTACTGCATCTTATTTCTCGAGGCCCTTAAAGGGGTAGTAAACCACTGTGTGTGTGTTTTTTTGTTTTTCAACCTGTAAGGTAATGTAATAATGTGCTAGTATGCATGGCATACTAGCACATTATGTGAAACTTACCTGAAAACTAAGCCTTCCAGAGCCGTGCTGTCACTGCTGAGAGGGCTGACATCTTCACCAGGGCTTCCTTCCGGGTTAGCGGCCTTCGGCTGTGTGAGTGGCCGGAGCTATGATGACGTCACTTCCACTTATGGCACATGACTGAAGGAACGGCACAGGTGGCTGTTCCTTCAGAGCGCATGCGCCGGTGACGTCATTGGCTGCATGTACAGTAAATATCTCCTAAACTGAACCGTTTTGACTGACTCCACTTGCTCAGTGGGGATCGCTATGCTGATCCCCTCTGAGCAGGCGATGACAGGTCCGTCTTCGCTCACTGTGCAGAGACAGACCTGTCAGAGTCCATCTCTCCTCTATGGGGAGATCGGATGAAAATGGACAGCCTGTCCGTTTTCATCCGATTCAACCTACTGGATGGATGACAAACGTATCGCCATCCATCTGTTTTCAGCGGATCTTGTCGGATCGGATGCCAGGCCGGTGACATCCGCCTCTCCATAGAGGAGAATGGGTGGCTGGATCAGGTCTGCCTGAAAAATGGACAGGCAGACCCAATTGGGCCTTAAGCTGTTCAAAGATATGGGACCAACCTCCCTCAGGCACTACGATTAGCACCACTGACCCAAAAATAAATATTTAAGGCTCAGCGGAAATTCCATGTTTATGTGCGTGAAGAGGGTAGGGGA